>NC_091267.1:54560000-55185000 GCF_042477335.2 Ovis canadensis | reverse complement strand
TCAACGGGTTCAAAAGTGTCAACTTCCCGTCCCAAACTGTTTCTTACTGTTATTATTAAAACAGCTGTCAGCTGGGCTCCGGTGACCTCTTTGTACAACCGTTTATTCAACGCTTTGGGATCCTCGAGAATGCGTCACGGCGGGTTACCCTCGAACGAGCTCCGAGAGCCCGACGGCCCGCGGGTCCGCGAGCACCGGCCCCGCTCACCCGCGCCGCCCTCCCGGCCTCACTCGGTCCCGGCGGCTCAGACTAGGCGCGCCCCCGCTCCGCCCCGCCCCGCCCCGCTCCGGCGGCGCCCCCGGCCGCGCACACCCGCTCCCCGCCCGCCCGCTCGCACACGCGCCGCGGCCCCGCCATGTTCCGGGAGCGGCGCGGCCGCCCGCCCGGCCCCCGCCCCCCCGGTCCCCGCCCGGCCGCTCCCGCCGCGCCCCGGCTCCGGCGCTCCCGGCCGGCGGCCCGTCCTGTCAGCGCGGCGGGGCGGGGCGCGTCCTTACCTCGCTCTGGGGAGGAGACGGGAGCGGGCGCGACTGAGGGGCTCCTCCCGGGCGCCGGGGCCGGGGCTCGAAACCGCGCCCCTCCTTCCTCCTCGCCTGTCGCCACGCCCCCCTCGCCCGCACAGACCCCAGGCACGGCCGGCGCGGGAGGGTCTACCCCCGGGACGAAGGCCTCGGCTCCGCCGTCGCTGTCGTGCTCTCCGCCACCGCCGCCGTAACCGCCGCGAACGCCGCCGAGGCCGGGCTCGAAAACATCTCCGGTCTCCGCCGTCCCTCACCACAGCCTGCTCGCTCCCAGGACGGCGCCGCCCGGCGATTGGCCGTGGCGCGGGCACGTGACGCGCGGGCACGGGACGGGCAGCGTGAGCGCCCCGCCCCCGGCCCGCCGCCCCTTCCGTCCGCCCGCCCCGCCCGCGGCCCGCGGCTCTAGAGGCGCCGGGAGAAGCTTCCCGAGCCGGGGGCGGGGGTCGGGGCGTACCAAGTGGACGCGGGGCAATGGGGTCGGCGGCGGACCGGGCGGAGCCCCGCGTCGCCGTCTCCCCTCCGCCGGCTCCGACCCCAGAAGGCAGGGGCTGAGGGAGCGAGGGAGTAGCGCAGGCGCCGCCTCGCCTTGCGCAGTGGCCACCACCGTGGCTTGACTGGAAACTTCTGGAAATGGCGACGGCGACGAGGAAGAAGAGGCTCTGTCTACGTAGGGTATTCACACGTTTTTGTTTTGCTGGGGCGGGCGGACGAATTTGCCAGCTGGGACCCGGGAGACCGACGCTGCGCCCCCGGCTGGAGGCGGAGGCGGGTGTCTGCCCGGCCCGCGGCCCGCGGCGCGCGGTGGGCCCGGGGCGTCGGGAGAGGCGGGCACCCGCTTCCGCGCACTGCGCCTGCGCGCCGGCCGGCCGCACCTGCGGGAGCCCGGGGACCAGCGGGGCCGCGACGCGCCCTCACCTGCGCCAGGTGGGCCTGGGCCCGTCCCGAAAGCACATCCACGTGCACCTGCCCCCAGGTCCGCACGCACTGTGCAGTACGCCCTCCCCCAGTCACACGTTCGGATAACCTTTATAGACAAATTTCGGTGCATTTTCCCCCAACCGCTCGGGGTACTGCCAGCTGGAGAACTGCGCAAAGGAAAAGTCACCGCCTCGGCAGCCCCGCTGCTGGCAGTCTGACTTCCTCTGGAGGTTAATCCGCGACAGTCTGTACTTGCCCTTATTTAACCACCGAGGGGATTACATAATCGGAGGGAAACCATTTTATTCTGAGTTGCTTCTGGTGACTTTTTATTTACAAGGAGGTTAATCCGCGACAGTTTGTGCATGCCTTTATCTAACCATCAGAGGGCCCTCATCGTTGTGGCCTCTCAACTACAGCATGGGTTTGTGACTTACTGAAGTTACGAGTTTGTCATTAATCAGCAGATGAGCTATTTCAGACGACAGAGAAAGCTACATCCCAGCATTTAACTATATAAAACATAAGCTTGCATTAAAGATCACTGTTTTTTCCTTTCCTACATTTCTCCCATCTTTAAATACATCAGGTTCAAAATGAGTAGTAAGACTGCACCTTGTGGCTAGAAGTGGAACACTGTTACATTTAAGTTGGATATTTATGGCATGAAGTAACAAATACTAAAAATTTATAACCAACTCGTCTGACTTCTCAAGTGGTTGAGTTGGTTCTCATTTAACTCGCTGTAACAACAATAGCAATAACTATTTCTACAGCAGTACAAGCCTCAGTTAAAAATTGAAAGCAAATCTTGAATTTGCTGAAATCAGTTAACCATAATTTATGGCAATAACTACATGCACAGCCTTGTTACTTAAAAATCAGATTACGTGGGTAATTATGATCCAAGGCATTGTACTGACTACTAATGAATAAGGACACTATCTGTACAAAGTTCATTGTAGAAGTTTGTAAAATTTCTACAAGTTGCAAAAAATTTTAAACTCCTATTAAAGATTATATGTGACATTATAAATCAGCCAATTTGTTATTGGAAAGGTTCAAATGAAACTTAGGAAGGGAAGAGGAGCTAATTTTCCTTTTTAATGTGAAACTAGAAGTACAAATCAAGAAGGTAATTCTTATTATAGATATAATAGGATAGAGGCCTGAAAAGAAGCTGGAGCTAGTTGACTATGTAGCTAAGGCTCTTCACTGTAGAGCCCTGTCTTTCATTAGCTCAAATCTCTTCAGCAAGTGGGCAAAATGTTTTTTTAATAGCACCAGGTCAAGGATCCCAAGCAACAAACATCACTCTTAGCCAAGGTTAAGTTTTATCACATTTATTTAGGATTATTACTACCAGACACTTAAAATGTGCATACGTGGTATGTGAAATAGAAGCCATCTGCAAAATTTACTCTTTCCAACTTCTTACCGTTAGAATCAACTACTGTTATGTTTTCTACATGAAGTCCAGTTAGATCATTCAGAAAATCCTGCCATATTTCAGGAAGGTGAATTAATAAAAATAAAATCTCAGTCATGGCTTACCATATTGACAGTCTTTACAGATGTAATACTTGGGCAGTGAATATGATTGTCACTTGCTATAGGATATAATAGGACAGTTGCTCTGTCCAGTTATAGCAAGTACTTCTGAGGAACTGGTAGCCTTCCCTAGCAACATTCAGTAGCCACTCCAAAAACCACCAAAAAAGCCAGGCACAAGAATTTTTGCCCAGTAGGAAGAATGACAAGTTGAATTATTTGTTGCTCTATTTTTGTAATATGAAGATTTCCTCCCTAAATATCTCTTTTTGAAAAAAAAAAACAGCATAGAGCTAGGAACTGAGAAGAGGAAAAGAGGGAGCAAGTGGTGTTAGACACATCACCACCACCAGCTTCTCTTCATTGGTTTGAGAATCAGGCTAGGCTATAGCTGTCATCTCTAGCAACAAAAAACTGGCAAGGAGTTTTGAATCAAGTGTGTTCATGTATCTTTGGAACCATCTTGGATTACTGTAATGAAATTTTACCTGCCAGATGTTTTTAAAAGCCTATCTGTAATTATTAAAAACCAGTGCTCTTGTGTAAAAAATTGGTACAATTTTCAAGAAAAATGGGCAAAAAAAATTAAGCAAGATTCAACTCAAAATCCTAATACATACTACTGTAGCACAATGTAAGTGATGATCTAAAAGTATGTTTTGATAATGGTGTAACAGTATGCCTATAAAGACCTAAAACAAATTTTCTGCTTCTAAAATAGAACATAATAACCAATATCTTTAATACATAACTGGTTTTTTCAACTAGTATCTGAAACCTTCCCATTCCTAACTGTTCATCTACTTGGGGGGAAAAAAAAAAGTCAAGAATATAAGACATTTTTTACAATAGTAATTTTAAAGGAATAAAGTTATTTAAAATTTTCATAATTTTTTCTTATGTATTTTTTCATAATTTCAGATAAAACCCTAACAGCTAACAAAGAGAAGATAAGACTATTTTTTTTAAAAAAGATAAAAAAAATAATAAAAGCATTCCATTGCCTGTGGGAAGGTCTGAGGGCTCTGGGGCAGAAGGGAGCATTTTCACTGTGTTGTTTTTTTTGTGCCTCTTGAAAAATTACTTTTGCTGTTACCTTAGGTGAAAAATGAAAATTCGTAAAGGCAGTATCAAAAAGTAAAATGTTTGTTCCTATTTTTAAGCATCATATACTAGTCTGTCATAAGACTAAGGCCAATCAGTGACTTTTGAGAAATCCTGAAACAGTTGGATTATTTAGATCTACCCCTGAATTAAAGCTGGCAAGCTGGCTATTAATTTTTTATTCAAACTTGCAAAACTCATAGCTAGTTTCCTGAACTGGATGATATACACAAAGGGTTTTATTCTTCTAAGTTGTAGTATGCATTCGGTTTCTAAACTTGTAATATGCATTCAACTGAGGAGCATAATTCCCATTCCCACTGAACTTTCAAACTCAAGTTATACTTCCAGTTTCTTCCCCTAGTTAGTTTTTGTGTACCTGCAGTGTCAGAAGAGTGAAGAATAATGTCAAAGTGTTTTGTACCTTCCCTCTTTAAAAATAATAAACAGTACCTCTAAAGACAACTACCTTATCCTTGTTACACCTAGTCTGCTTGACATATCACTTACCAGTTGAAATTACAGTAACAACTTTGTGCCACAAATACAAAAATGTTTAAAGAAAATACTAACAAATAAGGTTTATAGATATTAAGATTTGCCTATGGCTAAAGATGGGAGAGCAAAATATACTTGAAATTTGACAGAATTTTTATTTCACAGTACCCTAATATTGATAAAAGTGAAAAGGCAGTTGAAAATGGTGCTCTGAAGTTCTGACATGATACTTAACAGCTGTAAGTTGCTAGGTTACACGCAAGGTGTACCTAGATGGAAATGAACAAGTAATATAAAAAGTTTAAGTAGATAGGAGATTCATATTTTATTTCTCCACTGACATATTTACAGCGAATATAAATTAAAGGCCTGCTTGCACACCAAACCCAGGTCCTTTTGGTGGTTCAGTCAAAGAGGTAAGACCTCCAGCTGGCTCAC
The DNA here is from genome assembly GCF_042477335.2 of Ovis canadensis. Classification (NCBI taxonomy): domain Eukaryota; kingdom Metazoa; phylum Chordata; class Mammalia; order Artiodactyla; family Bovidae; genus Ovis; species Ovis canadensis. The sequence goes on along the minus strand of NC_091267.1, from coordinate 55,179,972 downwards.
AGGAGAAGCGTCCACTCCTGAAAGAAAAGTAACATTAAGCTGACTGCTAATGATTACCATTTATAATTGTTACCTCACAATAGCCCAGATAAGAAACTATTTCTCTCCCAAGAACTAGCAAGGCCTGTTTAATCCAAATATCACAAATGCTGCAAGATTTTCACTTCCTAAATATGAAAACTGATGTATAAAAATATGAAATATGAAAAATATAAAAATAATACTAATACTAGTTCTCACTCATCAGTGAACATATATCAGTGGCTCATTAAATCTTTACAGTGCCAAGAGACAAGGGACACTGGCCAGAGTGTTTTATAGACACAGAAACCAAGTCTGGGGTGAGTCAGCGTCTGCCCAGAGATGAGAGCTAAGAACTCAACCCCAGAGGACGTTTTTAAAAATCATGTTTTAATAAACTAGAGCACTACATTTATTCTTTTTATATTTGAATTTTATTTTGACTTGAGATCCAGTGTCACAGGGAATACGTACTTAATATACTATTTTTGGAAATAAACAGAAACTGAGTTCTTTGAGAGATTTGAGGGTTTGGGAGGATGTCCCTTAGAAGCAGTGAAGATGAAATTAATTTGTATTGATGTTTTTAAAGGTTAAATTATTAGTATTTTTCAACAGCAGGCTCTAGATCAGGGTGGCTACCATAGCCACAAAGAAAACATGAACAGATCCTCCTACAGTTCTATGAAAAGAGGCAGCAAGAGGTAGACGAACCTGTCCTCTTTTCACCCCTACACATACTTTCCCAGGTGATCTTTAGGCTCAACCTCTGTCCTGTCTGACCTCTGCTGCTAGAGCCTCGCTCAGCACCTACTCCTGTTTCACCCTCCTATTCCCTGGCTTTGTTCATTTACCTTGTTCCTGCCACAGATTTCAGCTGAAGAACTTACTCAATTAAATCTTTTTATTCCCTCTGGCTTTGCCCTTCACATTCTGTCATCAATCTTACAAGTCTATTTTTAGAGCCCTAGAAAATCATTTGTTGAGGGGACAGGAAAATGACACCACATAATCATTTATAAGCTCTTTCAAGATATTATATTACATAATGCAAGTAATTAGTGTAGTATAATACCTACAAAGTCAGAAATCAGTTAATATATCTGCATTATAGGTTTACTATGAAAACCAAATACAAAAGCAGTCACTACACTATCTGTTAGAGCCTAAAATTAAAGTTGTAGGGTAAGTGGCAAAATGCTATAAAAACAGTATTTCGCTTTGTAATTTTTTTTTTTAAATGTTAACTGGTAGCAACCCACTCTAGTATTCTTGCCTGGAGAATTCCATGGACAGAAGAGGAATCTGGTGGGCTACAGTCTATGGGGTCGCAAAGAGTCAGCCACAACTGAGCAGGCACGCTTGCTGCTCTTGACTACCAGTAAAACAATAAAATTAATTAACTCTGAAGGACCGCTCTTTCTTTTCCTTACTATGTTCCGTCTTGTGGGAAGATGTTTTCTGTACCCCCAAAGAATTCTGTAAAATTTAAAGTATCTTCTTAAAACTAAATATGAAGAATTCAAGTTGGATTTAAAATTAGTTTCAGATAATCTGTACTAAAAAACAACCTCTATTCATCAATAAGTTGAAAGCAGGGTTAGAGGTTATATTCAATACTTTAAAAACAATCCCTAGCACACAAATATTTATAAATGTCAAAAGAAAGAATATTGTATTACCATCAGTTTAGCATTTTCTTTCTAGCCATCATTTACCAAAATAAAAGCAGTTCTGAACCACAGAGACAGTCATCTTTACCAGTTCTGTCCAGAGTATACGTGATAGCAGGGCTCAAGTCAGTTACCACAAAACCAGTTTCACAACTAGCACCTCTGTCAAATATTAAAGGCAGAGCACTTTATTATAAAAATACTAGTAAGTAGCCAGATTAGGATAATTTAAAGAATAACTATAGCTGTATTTTGGTTACTGCCATTTTATTCACTGAAAAAATTTTTGGCTGCACCATGTGGCCTGTGCAATCTTAGTTCCCACCCACCGTGTCCCTGCAGTGGAAGTGCAGAGTCCTAACCATTGGACAGCCGGGGAATTCCCTATCTCAACTTTTTAAATAAGAGGTAATAAGAAGGAAGTAAAAATAGATTGAGAAACCAGTAATTCTAAAGTCTCTGGCTCAAATCTGGAACAATGTCAAAAACTCCCACTGAATAACTATTTAAAATTACTGATAAGCAACATCCCTATTATTAGATGGTGAAAATGCTTAACTGTGCTACTTAGTTCCTATTTATTAATGTTCAAATACAATGTTACAGTACCCCCTGGATTAAAAACAAACTAATTTTACCCCTGGTAATCTCATCCAGGGGCTTCCCTGGTGGCTCAGACTATAAAGAATCTGCCTACAGTCCAGGAGACCCAGGTTCAATCCTGGACAGAGGATTCTGGTGGGCTACAGTCCCTGGGGTCGCAAAGAGTTGGACACAACTGAACAACTAACACACACAATCTCATCCAGACTTGGAACTTTAAATGCCATCTATTAATACAATAACTAACAAATCCCCAATGTGTATTTCCAGCCCTAATGTATTTCCTAAATTCCAAGCTTGTATCTACCTTTTAGCCATTCTACCATGAATGTTTAAGTAAGCATCTCAAACACGCTAAGTAGCACATCCAAAACAAAGTGACTTTTCTTCCCCAAATTTGCCCTACCTCGAATCTTCTTTAGTTAAAGGAATCAGAGGTACTCATACTAAAAAGTTAGAAAGCATTCATAATTCCTGTCCCACAACATCCATTAAATTTTAAACTATTCTTTACACAGCAACTAGGATGATACTTATAATAAGATCACACCTATCATTCCCTACTGAAAACACTCAACAGTTTTTTATACTGAGGATTCAACCCAAATTGCTTACCTGGGTCTCTACCTCTCTGACCTCTTCCACCCTTTTCCTCCCTCATCACCTCACTTCAACCATAACGTCATCTTAGCTTTCCTCCAGGACCTTAACACATCTTCTTTCCCCTCTAGAACACTGTTCCTCCAGATTTTTACATGACTACTTTGGGCTTATTCAGGTCATTAACTTACCTCAGAAAGGCCTCCCCTGACTAAATTTACCTCCAATCATTCTCCCAGCATTTATCACTCAGATATTACACCAATTAAAGGACTTCCCTGGTGGCTCAGACGGTAAAGCGTCTGCCTACAATGTGGGACTTCCCGGATTCAATCCTGGGTTGGGGAGATCCCCTGGAGAAGGCAATGGCAACCCACTCCAGTATTCTTGCCCGGAGAATCCTATGGACAGAGGAGCCTGGTGGGCTACAGTCCATGGGGTCGAAAAGAGTCGGACACAAATGAGCAACTAAATTTTCACTTTTCACTTTACACCAGTTGTCTCCATCACTAGAATATAAAATATATGACAACTTTACCTTGTTCATGATTTGTACAGACAACCTAAGATAGTGACTGGCACACAGCACGTATCCAGAAATATTTGTGAAATGAATGCTGAGGGAATGCAATAAAGTAGACAAAGCAAGAGAAATACTGTAATGTGACATGACAAAAGGTTTCACTTCAGTAGCCTCCATAATGGAGACTGATTCTTCAAAGTGGAAATGTTTTATTCCTCAAAATATTTTCAGTGTAGCCCAAGAAAGCCAGGAACTAGGAAGAGAATGCCAAGCCTCTTTTAAGTAAACTCATTTCAAGTGTTGAAAGAAGAGTGTGTTTTTTAGGGGCCTGCTTGCCTTTGCTAAACTTAAGTTATCCTGAACTGACCTCTTTTTCTCAGTTAGTTGTTTAGTCATGTCCAATTCTTTGCGACCCCATTAACTACAGCCCACCAGGATCCTCTGTCATGGGATTCTCCAGGCAAGAATACTGGAGTGAGTTGCCGTTTTCTTCTCCAGGGGATCCTCCCGCCTAGGGATCAAACCCGGTTCTTCTGCACTGCAGGCAGATTCTTTACCATCTGAGCCACAAGGGAAGTCCCTTTTTCTTATTAGGTAGGGCCAGTAGTCAGCCAGAACACTGACGGAGTACTTCCAGCAGACCACAAAACCATGCATAGCTTCTTGACCTAGTAATTCAACCTCAGAGAATTGTTGTTTACAACAAAAAGAAGGAATATGTATTTTAATACAGTGTCATAAAGGTCACATCATAGTTCTCTCAATATATCAGAATACTATATGGCCTTTAAAACCTACAAATATGTTGAGACAAGGAAAATTTTATGACATAAGCAGAAAAAAAATACAAAGGGAATATGACTATTAAACTATGCAAACACTGCTAGTATTAAGAGAGAATTTTAAGTAATGTGAACACTTAGATAAGGTTTAGGAGTCTGTTTGGAAGCAAAAGTTCAGGGTGAAAACAGAAAGGAATAATTAGAATGACACAACCTGGATAAACAGTGTTTAAGTTGAAAAAGATCTAGGTATTCTAACTGACTGTAAGCACAATGTAATGGTATCATGATGTGAGGTAAGAACTGATGTAATTAGGCTGCATTATTGTAAGCATGATGTCTGGAATAAAGACGACAGTCCCACAGTGCTCTACACGCTGAGTACGTATCTCAAATACTGTGATTAGGCCAATTATCACGTTAAGAAAGTCATCAGCCAACTAGAAGACGTAGAAAGGAGGGAGACCAAAACTATGCCATCTAAGGAAAAACAATGAAACAACTGTGGATATTAAATCTGAGAAAAGATATGAGGAAGATGATATAGCTGTTTCGAGTAACTAAAGAGCTGTCATTTGGAAGAGGTCTAAAAATTATCTTGTGTGCGTTCAAAGGAGAGAATCTTGGGACCTCTCCGGGGAAAAGAGGAAGACAGACATTGAGTCAAATTCTGGCAGCATGAACTTTTAAACAATGAAAGAGGTTTCTATCTGTAGTAAATCTGCCTTCCTTATAAATATCCAGGTATATACCAGATGATTATCTGACAGGGTTTTAGAGAGGGTAAAAAAATCATTTCTTTAAATGACAAGTTGGTTTAGACAGCATTCAAGGCTCCTGAAAACTCCCAAAGACTTACGGTATAAAATTTTTTAAGTTTACATGAAACACTAACTTAGGTTAAGCCATTAAAATTTATTGAAAAAAAAAAATACCTTGGCCCAGGTTTTGGGATTTTGCCAGCCTTCAGTTCATCAATAATTTCTTCAATATCTTTAGGTGTCAGATCCTCCTAGGAAAAAAATGTAAGACAGTCATATTAAAATTACATCCTACTACTAAAATCAGTGTGAATCCCTAGTATCAGTTTATTACTGTCTGTCCCAGCTCACGAGTTACTTACCAAGGCAGCACACCTGAGTAATTCCTAGACATAGCCTGTCCTGCCAAAAGCAACCACAGTAGGAGCTGCAGCTGAAGGGGCAGCAAGACCTGTGCTCTGAGGGAGACAGTTCTGCATTTGAGCTCAAGTTCCAGCACTTACTAGCCAGCAATCTTAGAGAAATTACTCAGCCTCCCCAAATTTGTTTCTTCATTTCTCAACTGACTTCAGAATGTTTTGAGGTTTAAAAGCAAAAATACATTAAATAGAACACGGGCATGCACATGCTCAACAAATGCTGTATCCCTGAGGAATTGGTGAGATACACTGGCAGTCATAAACAGTACATGCCTAGTATCTATCACTAAGCCAAAGACCTAATACTCTAATGATATCTTCTTGATTTCACAGGTGAAATTCAACCTGTTTCAAACTTCACTTAATTTTCCAAAAAAGTAATTTTGGAGACATTTATTTTAAAAATTCTGACCCTCCAATCCCTATTTCAACCAGAGCAACTTTGTATTTTGTACACTGTACACCTGTGTAAAATTCTGACCTCAAGAAAGGATGTTATTTAAAATAATAAATACAGTTAAAACACACAGACACACTCTTAACCCTGGCTACGCAATAGGTTTAGTCAAAACAGAACGGGGCAAAATTAAACTAAGAGGAAAATGCCTAAACTACGTTATATCCCCTCTACCCCTCAAAATTATGAGGCCTCTGGTACTAGAATAGAGAATCATGCTTCCATACAGTGTCTTTAGTGCCCTGCCATACAGAAGCCCTTTAACAGATGATGATAAACATTTATGGAAATAAAAACTGCTTAGAGTTCAAAAGATGCTCAGAACTTCAAAACTATAAGGAATCTTTAAACTCATCTAGTGATTTTTATCCCCCACAACTCTTTATTATGAAAATTTCAAAGTATACCTGAATAATCATGAATGAAAGTCTCCCATTTGTGTCCGACTCTTTGAGACCCCACGAACTGTACAGTCCATGGAATTCTCCAGGCCAGAATACTGGGGTAGGTAGCCTTTCCCTTCTCCAGGGGATCTTCCAACCCAGGGATCGAACCCAGGCCTCCCGCATTGCAGGCAGATTCTTTACCAGCTGAGTCATGAGGGAGGCCCACATGAATAATCATATTTCTTGTCATGTATGAATTATGTACAACATGCCTTCTGGTTTTGTGTTTGTACTGTACCATTTAAAAGCAAGCTACAGACATCATGACACTTCACCTTAATAACCACAGCAGGCATCTCCTAAGAACTTTTTTTTTTTGGCCATGCCACATGACTTGTGGGATCTAGTTCCCTGACCAGGGATTGTACTTGGGCCACAGCACTGAAAATGTGGAGCTTTAACCACTGGACCACCATGGAATGCCCAGAATATTTTTAAATGTTCTTAAATAAAACAATACCATTATCACACCCAATTAACAATAATTCCTTAATAAAATCAAATGTCAAGACCATATTCAAATCTACCCAACCATCCTCAAAATGTGTTTTATAGTTTTCCCCTAATTGGTAGCCATTCAAAGTTTATGTGACCATTTCATTTTATCCACCAGTCAACTGAGATCCATAAAAGTTAACTGCCTTACCAAAGATCATATCAGGAATGACTGAAAGAAGCTCTTGCATAAACCCATAGTCTACTATATTTAAACTTACAATGCTTCATACAAAGCCTTGACTGTCTAATTTCTGCTTAAATTAAGATCCTCCTGATTATGAGTAAATGGCAGAAATGTAGGAGAGGGAAAGTTATTGCCATATTGTTAAAAGGTATTTTTTTTACATATGAGAAAGAGAGGGGGTAAGAAATTTGAATCACCGTCATTAAAATGAAGAAAATCCCTATAGGTAATAGAAGTATCCTAGAAACATAAAATGCCAAAGAAGTCCAATTTCATCTTCATTTAAAATAAAATCATAGATTTCCATTTCAGGCATGGTAGGCCAGCTATCCTGACTGAATGTCCTGCTGTTAACAACTATAAATGCTGAATAAAATAAAAAACAAAAACTTTAAAATTTTATTAAGACATTGACAAGGAGAAAATACTCAGAGGTCCAAAACTCAATGAAAACTTAGGGAGACATGGAACACCAAACAAACTTGGCTTCAGGATGTCACAACCTACAGGGGCAAGGGACAAAGTCGCAGGCACAGGAGGGCATCCAAACCACACAAAGTGGAGACACCCAAAGGGTATATTCTCAACATAAAGGAAACCAGAAATTAAAACTGCCCCTCAAAACACCCTGCTAGTCTGGAACCTTATACTTCAGGGGAAGAAGAGGGAGGATATAAGGAGAAGGGATTTCTTTTGGGCCAGTAGTATTTCCAAGGGCAAGAGAGAAGCAACATCAACTTCTGCAATAATCTACCTTCAACACGGGCCTAAAAGAATTTCCATAAAGAAACTTCTAAGAGTTATGAGCTAACAAGATATTACGAATGAAAACCACTATATAATTAGGGTAGCAACCAATTAAAAAAGATAACTAGAAAATGCCACACACCTGGATATTAACACTTCTAAAAAAAAAAAGGTCAAAGAAATAAAATTGCAAAATTTAAAAATATTTAGAACTAAATGATAAAAATATTACTTATCAAAACTTGTCAGATCCAGCTAAAGCAATTTTTAGAGAAAGGTATGATACCATCTCTGTAAAATTTTTAAAACACACAACACAGTATGATTACCATGCCTGGATACATATATTTTGAAAGTTTAAAAAACATACAGGAAGAATACACACTGAATTTATGATAGTGGTTATCTCTGGGAATGAAAGGAAAGGAACAGGATTTTGAATAGGGGTAGGAGAAGTTTACCCTCAGATACAGCTTATTTCTATGTAATGGCAACCCACTCCAGTATTCTTGCCTGGAGAATCCCATGGACAGAGGAGCCTGGAGGGCTATAGTCCATGGGGTCAAGCACAGTACATGTATAATAACAATGATAAAAATTATAATACCTGAAGCACGTGTGGCAAAATGTTATCTATTAAGCTGTGGTGTTAATTTTTTGTATTTAAGTTTTTGTTATTTAAAAGTTTTTTAAATGTATCCTGGAGTTAAATGCAAAAATGTTTAATGATAGCTTTTTTTTGGATGACAATTTTTGAAAAATGTTCTTGTGGACAATAATGTGGAAGCTAAAACTGACATATTTTTATTCATAATTATTTGACTTTTAATAAACGTTGAAACCACAAAAAAAACCTTCTAGATATTTATACCAACAGGAAATCAAGTATTTTAAATATAATGTCATACAAGTTTAATTTACATTAAGTAAATACTCACATAGTAGTTGTCATTTATTTGAACCATTGGTGCATTTACACAGGCCCCTAAACATTCGACTTCTATAAGAGTGAAAAGTTTGTCAGGTGTAGTCTCTCCAACCTTTATTCCTAAAAGTGTAAATAAACACTGTAAGGATCAGATAATATTTTAATTGCAACACAGTTTAAGGAAACAAAACAAAACCAACCCATTACAGAGGCATGTAAAAAGTATTTAAGAGCACTGAACTTCTTAAATTAAACAAACTCTGTATAATTATTATAGAACATTCAAGGATTTCTTAAATGGACCTGTTCCTTTCCAAACAGTCAAATTTCAAGGGCCTCATCTCCAGTGTTTGTTGTTACATAACAGTGTATCAGACCATATAAATTTTGATCATTGATAATTAACCTACTATTGTATTATAGCTATACAATCAGACTGGGGAAGACTCAGAAAACAGTTAATGTCAAAGATCATTAAGAATGTGAGCATAGTAAGTACTCTCAAATCTTTAGGGAAGGCATTTTGATAAAATCTGACCCAGCAATTCTACATCTTGGAAACCACCTTCATGTACTTGGACAAGTATGCAAAGAGATGCATACGTGAAAGTAACTGCAGCATAATTTAACTTATATAGAAAAATGAGGCAGACATACATATTATCACAGTCAAAATCAAGTGCAAAAAGGCAAACAGACATATTACAAGTATGTATTCAACAATGAAAATAATTAAAACAACATTAACTCTAAAACTGATATACCCAACTGTCATCACAAATTTGTACCTCAGAGGTAGGGGGACGCAATTTCAAGCAGACTTCAGCCTCTGTTTCATATACTTTAATACTGTCCAGCTATTTTTACAACATGCAAGTGCTTTATATTCAGTAACAAGGTTCAGAGACACCTCGTTTTACTTCATTTGGTATGTACACTGGTAAATGTGACAATGGCAGTTTGCCCCTGTAGTAACATCTTCTTCCACACTTCCCTTCCTGAAGCATTCTTCCTTTTCCAAATCTTATTTGTTCCAAGTCTTGTTTGGAAGAATGAGGATAATACAGTCACTTCATATGCCACATGCTATCACACAATGAGTGAAACTTACTTTTCTAAGCAACGAACACTTTAAAATTTTAAGAAGCTTTTAAAACATACTCAATGATTAGGAAAGAAAACATGAAAACTCAGCTTTGAGAATGAGAACGAAAGAATACAGAAGAAATAATGGCGGGCAAACACAGTAAGACAAAAATTTACGCATCAAGTACAGATCCAATATGATAGTAAAAGTTGGAAAATTTAGGTAGAAAGAGGTCACATTTCAAAAGACAAATCTATTTTTTATAAACACTATAAATATACTGTGCCCCATACCAAGTTTTTTCTGAATGGCTTCCAGTATGCTGTCGGAGTTTCGGAGCATGCAAGGTGTGGTAGTGCAGACTTGAATGTGATACTTTCCAACAGGCTTTCGATTATACATTGTATAAAAAGTTGCTACTTCATACACTCTCATTGGAGGTACTTGTAAAATTTCTGCAACCTAAAATATTTTAATAATACGGTTACAATGTTTATTAATTGAGGTTTAGATATGTCATAAAAAACACTAATTTCAATACTGCTTCAATTTGGTAAAAACCAAAAAAGTTCTTCAGAAGCAGAAACTACATCTGTATTTGATATCTGCGAGGCATAAGCCCTTCAATTTTGACACTTAAAAATCACACATATATCCAGGTCTTGACATGAAAAAAGAATTTGTTAAATGGCATTTCAAATGACAAATATTAAACTTTTTCTTATCAGGGATTCTAAAGGAAATGTATTCTCAAAAGACATCTAACCCTGGGCTCACTCCTGCGGTATTAAAGTAGCTATGCTGAATCTAATTCTGTGGTACTAAATTAGGCTTGCAGCTCTGAACCTGGGGAACTCTCTCAAAATACACAAGCTGGCGTCCAATCAATGGGATAATTGTAAGGCCCTGGTATCTAACTAAAATAGTTCTCCTAAGCTGCTGTTGTGCACCTCCCTATAATGCATGGGCCTCTGGATATTGTTTTTGTTGTAAGGTTGGGCTTTTCTTGGAGGGGAAAGGGCAATAACATTAAAAGTCTCAAAGTGGAAAGAATTTTGATTCTATTCTCTGTATGCTATTTCTTCCTCTTGTACATACACGTCCAATTCTACACAGAATAGGAAAATATTTTTAAAACATTTTCACATTGGTTTCTCATTTATTTTGCTCTGCTAAGCTTGACATTCAGCAAGACTTTCAACAAGCTTACCATTATCAAAAACATAAAATTTTCAAAAAAAAGTTATTTATGATTAGAAACACACCTAAATCATCACCGAGGAAGTTGGCTGTTATAAAATAACGAGGAATTTAGAAACGCCCCCAAACATTAATTTACTGAAATAAAAAAGCACTTATGTTTACTAAGTATGGTGGTTTACTCACTAAGTCGTGTCTGACTCTTGCAACCCCATGGACGCGCGAGTCTGCCAGGCTCCTCTGTCCGTGGGATTCTCCAGGCAAGAATACTGGAGTGGGTTGCCATTTACTAAGTATATTACTAACCAAACTTGCTTTATAACATTTTTCATAATCAAAACAAATCAACAAGAGTCCACAACACTGTTAGAGTACCATGCCAAGTAAATAAGAGATTAATGAACTCTTATCTAAAATTTGCATCCAGGATTCCACTAGATAAACTGAAGACACTCCTAGACTCTAAGAAAGACTCTAAGACATTCCCCTTGTCACAGTGAGAAAGTGACAAGGGGAATGAAGCACAGCAGAATCTCTGCAGATGTCAGTCAAGTACAAACTGCACAGAATTAGAGATGAGTCAGCCCCAGCTCTACCACTTAGAAATAATAATATAATAATTGGAAAAGCTCTATCTAGTCCAGAATCATCAGTGCAGATGAGCAAGTTCAGAGAAAAATCAGATCTCTGAGCTCAAAGTAAAATATATTTTCCATTATATCAATGGAATAATAATCACACTGGCTTATTAGCCGTGTGATTCTCACAAGAATCAAATAATATATGGCTTTGTATTACACTCATAAATGATACACTATAATACCATACAAATGTAATTACATTAAAAGGATATGAATAAACTTGAAATCTGGATTACTGCTGAAAACACTATTAGGAAAAAAATGAATCCTAAAATATTCGTGAATATACTAACTGTATTTAAATGGGTCACTTAAAAGATTTCCCTAGGTTGGGGATTTCCCTAGGTTGTTGATTCCAAGCTGCCATAATCAAATGTCAGAAATACCATGTATTATAAGGATTTTAATTAAAGCCTGAGGCCAAAAATGCAAAGTATTAGAAAGATTCACATTAGCTGTGAGCAGATCTTTTTCTCTGCAATTCTAGTATTTAAACAGTACATTCCTTTTCAGAATATCTTGACAGCAAATTATACATATTTGGGATCTTTTTTTTCTCTCAAAGACAGAAAAAAAGCCTCTTTGATTCTAATGCCCTTACTATTTCTTGCAAGGATAAAAAGCTCCACCCTTTCAGTTTTCAGCATTATTAAGGGAACCAATAGAAACATAAATATAATTTAGGGTATGAGATATATAAATGATTTGTTGTTGTTCAGTTGCTAAGTCGTATCCAACTCTTTGCAACCCCATGAACTACAGCACACCAGGCCTCTTTGTCCCTTACTATCTCCCCGAGTTTGCCCAATCCAGGAGAACTTCAAATTCCTCGACTATGACATTAATGACCGTCAGAGAAATTTCCACATAAGGAAGTTACTATACACAACGTCTCCTCTTTTTGAACTAACACAAAAATGAAGTACCTTGTTCATAGCAGAGATGGGCAGCCATCCATTCTGTCTCTGGGCTAAATCCAGAACAGGAAGCACAGCCGCTGCCTTATGCCCTTCTGGGTAGTTTTTCACAATGGCCTCTATCCTCTGTATCAGAGAAAAAGCACTTGTTTTTATATATCTGGAAGATACTAAATATTCCATAAGTTAACTATAACGTTAATTCAGTCATACCTTATAGTTTTCTGGTGTGAGATCAAATGGAGTTTCTGGATTATTCTCAGGAGTATCTCTGTGCTACACAACAGGAAAAAAAGGTTTCTCAAAATTAACAAAATTCCCTGAAAAGTGTGAACAACTTTGTACCTTACTACTACTATTTAATTTCTTCACTTTGATTCAAACATGATATATGTCAATCTATCCTTGCTTCAAAAGCAATGGCTAAACTAATTATTAACTACACATCTGATAAGTATGATTACCAAAATAATATTAGCAGAATTAAAAAATTTAGACATTTTCAAAATCACCCTTTGTAAGTTATAAGAAGTAGCTTTAGGATCAAAAAACAAAAAAAGTGTAATGCAACTTGACGAGAGAATACGACCTTCTAATGTAGTATAATTACAAAAACTTACAGATTATTGGGAAGCCTTATGAAATTAAGACACAAAATTTTGAGCATGACAATATGTACATTTTTCCAAAAGACTGTACCAGATTATCAAAGGGACCCACTACCTACTACAAAAGCACCATCTCTTCCCGACACAACAGAAACTAGCCCATAGATAGTTTTCCATAACAGAAACTAGCCAACAGCAAGCTTTATTTCTTCTCCAATAAGAGCAGGCCCTTTTCAAACACTGACAAGAAATAGCATGTCAACAGGAAATCAAATGAGTCACACTGAGATTAAAACTTACATCAATTAATGTTTTGTATATACGGTGAAACAGAACTGAATCCCTTAATTTGTTAACTCTCAAAGTTCTGCTTTTTCAAGGACATGGAAAAGGAAACAAAGTTTCTTTGGACAATCAACTCAAATATTTTCAGACAAAGACAACAAAATGGAGAGCAGGACTCTACTTATTAACAGTATGGCTAACTCATTTATTAAGATTCAGCCTTTAAATAATTCATTTTCCAAAACTATACCATCAACTGAATCATCACACGACTCCACTAAACTGCCCTTAAACACTAGATTTCTGAAAAATGTACCTTGTCACAGAAAGGGCATACATATCTTAGTCTTTCTGAATTGTGCAGCCAATCAACCTCTACCTGTAGTGAAACCCTGGAAACCAAAAACATGAGGGACAACAGCCAACGTATTGGCTGTATTACTGAAATCCATGAGTTTCAAGCTGGTGCCATTCTGGGATTCCCCAATTTGCAGCCTCAGAATCTTCAGTCAGCCAACATAAATGATCTTGAAAAATCCACAGTATGACAAGAAGTCAGGTTAGGGCTCACGGTTATTTCACCAAGGAATAATCTAAAGTCTTAATCCCAGGGTGGCCCTGGTACCAATTCAACTTGAAATGCAGTGAATTCAATTATATTTAAACTCCCACGAACTCCCACTCCAGCAAACACCAAAGATGTTGCTCTTTAAAATGTTGCATTTAACCAAACTTCCAAGTCCTTTCATTCTGAAATCTTAATTACTTACCACAAATAAGGCTCCTCCAGCTCCATTCTGAACAGCTGTCTTATGCAGATTTCTTATATGTTTTCCCTATAATTTTAAGAAAGTTCAGTAAATCAAATACCTTATGAAATTTTAAGATCAGTAATTTAAAATAATAGAATCAACTTATAAAGTAAGTTGGACTTCCCTCATGGCTCAGCGGTAAAGGAAATGCAGATTCAAAGGTAAGGTTCCTACCTTGCTTGCCTACAGTAGTAACACAATAGTCAATGGAAGAGTCAGAACCACAAGCCAAATCTCCTATGTTCTTTTGCATGCAATTGCAGAGCCAATGTACCATTAATTTACTGTGTTTCACTTATGTCTGAATCAAATTGGATGCCAATTTTTATTCACTATGGATCTTCATAAACATGTTTCATTCTGTAAAAATGTATAGAACGTTACCCCCTTTTAAATTCTTCACTACTTTAGAAACTCTAGCCATAAAAGTATTAGTTCAGAAAGCTGCTCATAATTGACCATACTCAATTACTTTGGAAGGAATCCACTTGATTAGTCTCTTTGTTCTTTTTTTTTTTTTCTTTCAGCATGAAGGCAAGTCCCAGTCTATCCCATGATAGGTAGCTAAAACTCCAAGAGAAAAACTACAGTCTTAATGTCTCAGGCTTCAAAATCACTGTGGACAGTGACTGCAGCCATGAAGTTAAAAGATGCTTGATGCTTGGAAGAAAAGGTATGACAAACCTAGACAACATAATAAAAAGCAGAGACATCACAGCCAACAAAGGTCTATATAGTCAAAGCTATGGTTTTTCCAGTAGTCATGTACAGATATGAGAGCTGGACCACAGTGTAGGCTGAGAATTGATGCTTTTAAACTGCAGTGTTGGAGAAGACGATTGAGAGTCCCTTGGATAGCAAGGAGATCAAACCAGTCAATCCTAAAAAAAATCAACCCTGAATATTCACTGAAAGGACTGATCCTGAAGCTGAAGTTCCAATACTTCAGCCACGTGATGCAGAGCCGACTCACTGGAAAAGTCCCTGATGCTAGGAAAGATTGAGGGCAGGAGGAGAAGGGGGCGACAAGATGAGATAGTTGAATGGCATCACCGACTCAAGACATGAGTTAGAGCAAGCTCTGGGAGATGGTCATGGACAGGGAAGCCTGGGGTGCTACAGTCCATGGGGTCACAGAGTTGGACGCGACTTAGCGACTGAACAACCACCACCACCACATGAGGGGGATAGGCAAGTGGGAAATCCAGGAAAAGAAAAAGCCAGAGAGAAGCCCCCAGTTCTGTGACTGACTCCAAAAAGTTTAGCTACAAGAACTGAACCAATATGTGAGCTGCTGCCCACAAGGGAGCCAGACTGCAGTCTGAGTCAAGTTAATTGCCTACTTGCAACAGTAACTACAACAAAATACTCTTTGGAGGAATTTTAAAAATTCATAACCTCTATGACCATCATTCACACTATCCAAGACACAATCCAAAATCATTCAACACACAACAAAAAAGGAAACAACTCATTCTCAAGAAAAAAAGACCAGTGGACATTACCAAACAATCATTTCAAAATGACTACAACAGTGCTTAAGGACATAAAAATATCTTCAATGAATGAAAAGACAGAAATAGAAACCATAAAAAAAGAACCAAATGAAAATTCTAAAACTGAAAACATAATCCATGAAAATGTCACAACCCTTTCACCTCTATGAAACTCCTTAGTGGCTTGGCAATGAGGCGGCATCAGTTGTAAAGTGATGTCAACAACAGAGAAAACACTGGGCAATTTACTTAAGGAAAGATGGAAATACATCTATTCTGAGTAGCTTTTGGCTCCATATTTCATAATTTTTAGGCAATTCTTGCAATCATTCAGTAAGATATTACTGCACAGAAATGAAAAATAAAGTTCAAGGAGATTAAAAACAATGGCTCAAAGTCACACCAAGTGTCTTCCACTAGACACAGTACTAAATTCTGGATATTTTAAAATCAATGACAAGCTGAAAAAAGCCTGTGGCTGAAGAAATTGGCAGCTAGCTAATAAAGCAGCAATTGTAACAAAATAAGCAATTTCTTTGAAAATGTAAATGATTCCCTTAAAAGTTTCTCTTTTAGGAAAGGAACTTCATTAGTGAAACCTCTTTACTCATGTATTTCCTGACTTTTGCTAGGTCATCTGATATCCCAATATTTGTAAAAGATTAGAAGGGCCTGATTATATAAATTACAGAACATCTTCACAATGGCATATCATGCAGCATTAAAAATGACAGAAATGTTTACTAACCAGGAAAGCTGCTCAAAATGTATAATGAGAAAAAACAGGCTACAAAAACAGTATGAACAATACGATCTAATTTTAAAAAATTCCATAAGGTCTCTTCAATGCAGACGTCAAAATGTTCACATTTTGGTAATCTCCCGTTTGATAAAACTATGGGTGATTTTTATTTTTTGAACTTAATTCTATTTGCTGTTCCTAATATTATGTTTTTCTTATTTTGTCCTTTCCACCTAGAATACCCTCTCCCCAGTCCATCTGATCCCACCCCTAATCTATTCCTATTGCTTCTAGGAAAAATTATAGCACCTTCAAACAAAACTGGATGCTCTATTCACAAGTATCTCTAACACTGCACGGTTGACCCCTGAAGGATACCGGGGGTTAGGGGAGTATGCTAACTGGTTTTGTGAGGTTGTTTTTTTTTTTGGTGGAGCTGGGGGCAGGGGTGGGAATGGGGCGGTCAGTGCTTGCTGGGGTCTCAGTTCCCTGACCAGGGAATGAACCTGGGCCACAGACAGTGAAAGAGTGGAATCCTAACCCCTAGACCACCAAGGAACTTTCTGCGGAACTTCTAAGTAGTAGAATATACGAACCTAACAGTCAGATTCCAAATGAGGTTTCTCCATATACCCTGGTGGCTCAGTCCAGTCGGTAAAGAATCTGCCTGCAGAGCAGGAGACCTGGGTTCGATCCCTGGGATTAAGATCCCCTGGAGAAGGAAATGGCAACCGATTCCAGTATTCTTGCCTGGAGAATCCCGTGGACAGGAGCCTGGCTGGCTACAGTCCCTGGGGTTGCAATGAGTCGGACACGACTGAGCGACTAGACCACCATATACTCTGGATCCTGCAGTAGTCTAATATCTACTGTTGAGAAAAAAAATACGCTTATAAAGTGGACCCGCGAAGTACAAATCTGTTGGAGGATCAACTGAACCTTTACGTGTATGGTATTTACTTCCTCAAGTTCCTACTGCATAAGACTATCATCAACTCCAGAAGAATAGGGGATGTCTAAATCCATGGCTTAACTGTAATATGGGGGAAATAACAGTATCAACCTCATAAATGAGATTTCGAGTGTAAAGAGTTAACAGTGCTTGGCACACGGAAAGCAGTAGCGGAATGTTGTTCCCTGTCACCATTATTATCCGATTTTGTCACCTGGAGCCCAGCAGGTAAGAGTGGATCCTCAAGCGTTTATTGAGAGACCAAGTCTGCACACTGGAATATTCGAGGACACCAGGGACAAGCGTAGAGGCCCAAAGTCCGGAGAAGGTGCGGTGAGGCCACCAGGCGAAACCGGAACTCACGTGCAAGCTGCTGGGCTCGCCCCACGCCCAGAGCCCCGTCGGCCCCTTCCCCCGGGAACCGGCCCCACCGTCCCAAGGCCCAGTCGGGGACGCCACGCCGTGCCCCTCCTCATCTCTGGGCGCGCACTGCTCAGTGAGCACGAACGAGCGTTTCGCCGGGGGACTCAAGTGTCCTTCCCCGAGTGAGACGTGCTCGGAGGTCACGGGCGTCCGGCCCGACGGACTCGGGCGCGGGGACACCCTACTCGGCCAACCTCCCCACAGCCACCAGGGGACCACGGGACGTCCCTCCGCGAAGCGGGACGCCCGCGGCAGGCCACGCAAGGGTATCCTGGCGCCGCCCCCCAGCCTCCCGTCCCGGAGAGGCCTCGCTCCGCCGCCCCCCGGCCTCCCCGAAGATGGTGAAGGCCGCGGTGTCCTTGCCGCCGCCCGGGACCAGTCCCGGGCCCGGGCTCCCGCGTGCCCGCCGCTACAGGAGGCGAGGAGAAAGGCGGGGAGGGCGGCGTCCGCGTTCATTCGAGCCTCCTTACCCAGTGGGCGGCGAGGCCGGCCGCCCGGGCCCGTAGCGCCACGGAGAGGAACATGGCTGGCCAAACTGCGGGACTCCGGGCCTCGCCGGGCGCGGTCCCGAGCGGTCGGCACGCATGGCGTGCGCGTCCCCGAGTCCAGCCCGCGCGCCCAGGGCAGCGGGGGCCAGTGGGCGGAGACTTCCGGGCCGGGGAGGGGCGGGGCCTGCTGACGCCCGGAAAGCGGTCCGGCGGGCGGTGCTTGGGCTCCACATGTTGAAAGTAGTCTCCCGGAACCTGGCGCTCCGCCGATCCGGGTTTATGGGGCGAGTTTCTCTCCTGGAGCCTTAAGGGGATTTAGCTGTCTCTCTTTTGATGTACTTTTCTAGAAAAACCTCCGTGGTAACCCCTATCACTCGTGTGTTACACATTGCAGAATTGAAGGCAACTGGGCTGCCTGCTCTCTGCTCCCGTTCTTCTGCTTTGAGGTGCAAGCCTTCGTGTTTAGAGGGAAACTACGATAATAATATAGTCTAGACTTGGCTCGGGAGTCGCGGAGAGTGGGAGGTGGAAGGCAAGCTGGACGGCCCTGAGTGACGACTGCCGGGCTGCGTGGTAGTGCTCCCTACTATTCTCGGTTCTTTGTACGTGTTAGAAATTTTCCATAATAAAACTTTCCATAAAGAAAAAAAGCCACTTCCTTCTTGCTGTTTGTCTGGTCATCTCTGGAAATTCCAGCAAATATGTGCTTGGTAACAGCTGTTCTGTGCCGAGCTCGTTTCCTGCAGTGGAGGGTTTACCCCGCCGCCTGCTTTGCTCCTGTGTCTTGCACCCACTCCCTTCCTCTGCCCATTTTCTTCGCTGTAATAAACTTGTGAATGATTTCTGAACTTTCACATCAGAACAGGGACTTTTTAAAAATATATCTTTCATTAATTTTAAAACTCCAAAATATCCCTTTGCAACTCTGTGAGTCATGTTTCACAAATGAGGGAATTCGAGTCACAGAGGGCTGCCAGCCAGTAGCTAGGAATAGACACCAAATGCCTTGGTTCCCATTCCTTTGCCTTATCTTTTATATTGGTTTGCGTCTTCTAAATTGGCTTCAGTATTTCCCTTTAAAAGGGAAAAATATTCTGGGCCTCAGTGTTGATTCAAGCTGTTTTATTATAGTGTTAGTCTCTCAGTCATGTCCAACTCTTTGCGACCACGTGGACTGTAGCCCACCAGGCTCCTCTGTCCATGGGACTCTCCAGGCAAGAATACTGGACTGGATAGCCATTCCCTTCTCCAGGGGATCTTTCTCGCCAGGGATTGAACTCGGGTCTCCCCAAATTGCAGGCAGGTTCCTTATCATCTGAGCCACCTTATAATAATATTATAACATTACCTAAATATTAATACACCTAACACTATTATACACATAACTTTTATAGTTCTTACATAACTAAGACAAAAACATATCACAAATACATAGAAACTTATACATGGATAATATTGATTGATAAGGCATGGGTTCTTTACACCTGGAATGCATGCTGTTTTACTGGATTCCATGAGGGCCTTCTCCGACCCTCTGGTCTGAATTGCTTTCCCTAATTACGCCTACCTCCAATTTCATCATCACATTTACCACCAGGTTATAACCAACATAGGTGGAGAATCCTGCCCCTCCCAACTCATTCGGTTCAACAGCCTACCCTGTACCTGTCATGAGAGGAATTCAGTATTTGTTGACAATGAAAATCTCATACATGGTGCAGATATTTGGCCTCTCCAAAGGGGCTGTATGTCTGGTTGGATCCAGGCTTACACGCACAGGTACTGGTGAGAGTGCTTTTCTAATACAAGGAACAGGAAACCTAAGTAAAGTTGATTGAACAGTATTGGGTCCATGATCTCACACGAAAAGAATTCCAGAGGTAGAGCAGTTCCAAGATTAGATAATTCAGTTACTCAAGGAGTCCTTAGAAACTCGCGTGCCTTCTGTCTTTTCCTCTTCCATTTTCAGCTGGGTCTCCTATGATGGTCACAAGATGGCTGCAGCAGTTCCAAGGACCGGATAGACATGATAACATTCCGAGGGAGAAAAAGAACTCTTACCTTTTAAGGAAGAGCCCCAGATGTTCCTCCAGCAGATGTCTGTATCATGGGCATTCCTGCTACAGTAGTTCACAGACAGGCTCTGGCATCAGAGCTGGTTGAGGGCTTTGTAGCAGTGTGACTCTGGGCAAATTATCTGTGTGAGCTTCCATTTAAATGGTACCCTCCTCAAAGCTTTACCCTGGAAATGAGATGGGTTACTAACTGCCTGTAAAAATGAAACACCTGTGAAAAGCTTTTAAAAGTACTTAGAGTAAGCGTCAGCAGGGGGTCTTCCATGGTAGAGCAGCATCTTTGGAGGTGATAATCCGTAGATACAGTGTATATTTCATTGGCGTCCAGCAGTGAGCAAAGACTTAGCAAAATAGGTGTCCCTAATTTCTGTTACTTAGGAATGAAACCAAAGAGTGAAAAGAGCAATGCTTAAAATATGGAAGTTCAGTGTTAAGAGAATGTCTAGCCTGTTAACCCTTTCCCAACAATGATACCCAAAGTAAAATGCTTTTAGTTCAACATTGAATTGCTGGTAAGTGCGACACCACTCTGTTCAGCAGTCCAAAAGATTTGTTAATGGCCAGGGTGATTTTGGCTTATCCTTAACCCAAATAATTCTCAAGTGCAAATGTCAGGATTAATATCTCTCATACCCAGTAAAGTGAGTTTATTTCTAAAGCTACCCCACTGCACAATCAACTATTCTTCCCTGAGTCCTTAGGTTAGAACTGTGGGGGCTGTTTGAAAAATCTTATCCTTCCTTCTACTTTCAAAGTCATGGTTTCTGAACACAGATCCACATGGACATCAGTGATTTCAAATGTTAGTGACCTAGCCATGTAGGCATGATTAAAGCTGGCTTGATTACATACATGTGGATTTCATTCCAATCCCAAAGAAAGGCAATATCAAAGAATATTCAAACTACCATACAACTGTGCTTATTTCGAATGCTAGCAAGGTAATGCTCAAAATCCTTCAAGCTAGGTTTCAGCAGTAGGTGAATTGAGAACTTCCAAATATACAAGTTGGATTTAGAAAAAGCAGGGGAACCAGAGATCAAATTGCCAACATTCAGTTGGATCATAGAAAAAGCAAGAGAATTCCAGAAAAACATCTACTTCTGCTTCATCAGCTATGCTAAAGCCTTTGACTATGTAGATGACAACAAACTGTGCAAAATTCTTAAAGAGATGGGAATACCAGACCACCTTACCTGTCTCCTAAGAAACCTATATGCAGGTCAAGAAGCAACAGTTAGAACTAGACATGGAACCATGGACTGGTTCAAAATTGGGAAAGGAGTACATCAAGGCTGTATATTGTCACCCTGCTCATCTAATTTATATGCAGAGTACATCATGCAAAACACTAGACTAGATGAATCACAAGCTGGAATCAAGAATCAGCAACCTCAGATATGCAGATGATACCATGGCAAAAAACGAAGAGGAATCAAAGAGCCTCTTGATGAAGGTGAAAGAGGAAAGTGAAAAAGCTAGCTTAAAACTCAACATTCAAAAAACTAAGATCATGGCATCTGGTCCCATCACTTCATGGCAAATACATGGGGAAAAAGTGAAACAGTGACATATTTTATTTTCTTAGGCTCCAAAATCACTGTGAATGGTGACTGCAGCCACGAAATTAAAAGACACTTGCTCCTTGGAAGAAAAGCTATGACAAACCTAGATAGCATATTAAAAAGCAGAGACATTACTTTACCAGCAAAGGTCCATATAGTCAAAGCTATGGTTTTTGCAGTAGTCATGTATGGATGTGAGAGTAGGATTGTAAAGAAAGCTGAGCGCCAAAGGATTAATGCTGTTGAACTGTGGTATTAGGAGACAACTTTTGAGAGTCTGAGCAACTGAACAACAACATACATGTAATGGACATTATTGTTCCCTGGATAGCATATATTCCACTATTCTAAGTTAGTGCTATTACCATAAGCCGAGAGAAGTTGGCCCTAACAATAGTGGTCAACACTTTAAGAATACATGTGTTTTGGGGTTGGAGATGGGGCACTGGGAGTCAGGAGAGCTAGAGTAAAGTTGAGAGGAAATGACCAACTGTGAGAACTTTGGCTCTGCCAATCCTATGCTTTCTTCTCCAATTGAAGCATTGCAAACAGGAAACATTAAGGATATGGAATAATGGAAATCTTGAGATTTGTCATCAGAGGGAACTGGATTTGCATTCTGACCTCATCACATACTAGATTCCGTGAAGCTATGGTCCTCAATTTCTGAAAGTATAATGGGAACATTAAACTGTTCAGTTTATGGAAAATGATGAAGGTGACTCCTGGCACAGAGTTCCTTCCAGTACCTAAGAGGGGGTCTGCTCCATCTGTGGGACGCTTTAGTCGGGAGCTCTAAATTGTGACGATCTCCTGGGTCATAGCCTACTTATTAAGGCAGCCTTGGGCAGATCACTGTGTACCCTGCCTTGAACGTTGTCGACTGGCCTGCCTTGCCTGGCTTTCTAATGTGTAATGTGAAATGCAGGCCCAGTCCTGCTTTAAGGGAAGAAGTGTGGCTGAGAGCCAGTTGTTATAAAATCAAAATTCAAAGGAAGGAAAAAAAGGGATAAGGTTACTGCTGGTGAGTAAGAGAGAGTTGTAGGAGGTGGGCGGGGGTGGGGGAGTTCTTCAAGCAGGGGATTTGAGAGTGCAAAGAAGAGTCACCAGTCACAGTGGTCCACTGACGAGCTCAGCTGTTTCGTGCTGTTTCACACCTGGGTGAGTGGGGATAAAGACAGTGAATCATCTCTTCATGGTCCTTCCAGATTCTCCTCAAATTAACCAGGGATGTGTGGGACCAAACAGGAATGAAAATCAGAACAGTCAGTAACTTAGCTACATGGACTCCTAGAGTAGACTGTTAAAAAAATTATAATAATAAGCAAAATGTCACCTAAGCCATTAACATATTCAGGTGACTTCCCTAATGTGAGACTGAACCTAGTGGCTTCCATGGCTCAAATTTTCTATTCAGAATTTGATCAATTTGATCTAGTAATCAAAGTACTTAAACAACAATGAATATAATGTCTGCCTAACAGATTGGAGAAATTTTAAGACTGCTCATCACTGGTATCAGAATGTGGAGCAACAGCCTGTCATCCATCATGGCAGCAATGTAAATAAGATCAGCAATGTGCACTCAGTTTCTTTTTTTTTAATATAAATTTATTTAATTGGAGGTTACTTTACAATATTGTATTGGTTTTGCCATAAATCAACATGAATCCGCCACAGGTATACACATGTTCCCCATCCTGAACCCCCCCTCCCTCCTCACTCCCCATACCATCCCTCTGGGTCATCCCAGTGCACCAGCCCCGAGCATCCTGTATCCTGCATCAAACCTGGACTGGTGATTCGTTTCATATATGATATTATACATGTTTCAATGCCATTCTCCCAAATCATCCCACACTTGCCCTCTCCCACAGAGTCCAAAAGACTGTTCTGTACATCTGTGTCTCTTTCGCTGTCTCGAATACAGGGTTATCATTACCATCTTTCTAAATTCCATATATATGCGTTAGTATGCTGTATTGATATTTTTCTTTCTGGCTTACTTCACTCTGTATAATAGGCTCCAGTTTCATCTGCCTCATTAGAACTGATTCAAATGTATTCTTTTTAATGGCTGAGTAATACTCCATTGTGTATATGTACCACAGCTTTCTTATCCATTCATCTGCTGCACTCAGTTTCTTAATATGCAGATCCTTTACCCTGCAAGTTTACACCTGTGAATTTATTCTAAGGAATTGACTAGAAAAGTCTACAAAGTTGTATGTACCCCACAGTATTATTGGGCTTCCCAAGGCGGCGCTAGTGGAAAAGAACCTGCCTGGCAATGCAGGAGACATAAGAGATGCAGGTTCGATCCCTGGGTCAGGAAGATCCCCTGGAGAAGGGCATGGCAACCCACTCCAGTATTCTTGCCTGGAGAATCCCATGGACAAGGGAGTCCAGTGGGCTATGGTCCCTAGGGTCACAAGAGTTGGACAGGTCTGAGGCAACTTTGATTATGCCAAAGCCTTTGACTGTGTGGATCACAATAAACTGTGGAAAATTCTGAAAGAGATGGGAATATCAGACCACCTGACCTGCCTCTTGAGAAACTTATATGCAGGTCAGGAAGCAACAGTTAGAACTGGACATGGAACAACAGACTGGTTCCAAATAGGAAAAGGAGTACGTCAAGGCTGTATATTGTCACCCTGCTTATTTAACTTCTATGCAGCATACATCATGAGAAACGCTGGGCTGGAAGAAGCACAAGTTGGAATCAAGATTGCCGGGAGAAATATCAATAACCTCAGATATGCAGATGACACCACCCTTATGGCAGAAAGTGAAGAGAAGCTAAAAAGCCTCTTGATGAAAGTGAAAGAGGAGAGTGAAAAAGTTGGCTTAAAGCTCAACATTCAGAAAACGAAGATCATGGCATCCGGTCCCATCACTTCATGGGAAATAGATGGGGAAACAGTGGAAACAGTGTCAGACTTTATTTTGGGGGGCTCCAAAATCACTGCAGATGGTGACTGCAGCCATGAAATTGAAAGATGCTTACTGCTTGGAAGAAAAGTTATGACCAACCTAGATAGCATATTGAAAAGCAGAGACATTACTTTGCCAACAAAGGTCCATCTAGTCAAGGCTATGGTTTCTACAGCGGTCATGTGTGGATGTGAGAGTTGGACTGTGAAGAAGGCTGAGCGCCGAAGAACTGATGCTTTTGAACTGTGGTGTTGGAGCAGACTCTTGAGAGTCCCTTGGACTGCAAGGAGATCCACCCAGTCCATTCTGAAGATCAGCCCTGGGATTTCTTTGGAAGGAATGATGCTGAAGCTGAAACTCCAGTACTTTGGCCACCTCATGCGAAGAGTTGACTCATTGGAAAAGACTCTGATGCTGGGAGGGACTGGGGGCAGGAGGAGAAGGGGACGACAGAGGATGAGATGGCTGGATGGCATCACAGATTCGATGGACATGAGTCTGAGTGGACTCAGGGAGTTGGTGATGGACAGGGAGGCCTGATGTGCTGCAATTCATGGGGTTGCAAAGAGTCGGATACGACTGAGCGACTGAACTGAACTGAACTGAACTGAGGCGACTTAGCACAGACACACAGTATTATTCATAATATTGAAATCCAGATTGCCGTGTAAATGATCATGATCAATAGAGAAATGATTAAACAAATTACAGTGCAGCCATACAACAGCTATAGATTAAAAATTAATAATAAAGATCAGTATTTATCATAAAAAAACACCCACAATAGAGTTTAATTTTAAAAATTTTACAGAATATTATGTATAACATGAGCACATTTTTTGTGTGTATAGGAGAACATGCAGAAAGGTACACATCAAAATGCTAAAAAGAGTTCTCTCTGGGTTAGAGAACTTTACACCCTTTGTACTGAATTTATTTCAATTGATATGTATTATTTTCATCACATGAAAAAGAAAACTATGTTCATTTTGAGAAACAGTCTAAGAAAAAAAAAAGTTAAAAATGAGTACTTTGGGGAGACTTCCTGGTGTTCCAGCGGTTACACCTCTGTGCTTCCACTGTAGGAGGCATGGGTTCCATCTTTGGTCAGGGTACTAAGATCCTGCATGACCCCAAAAAAAGAGCAATAAGAAAAAAATGTTCTAATGAATAACTTTGTTAATTTTCTTTTATACTTACTTCTTTTTACTGGATGAAAACCTTCAGAGTTGCTTCCTTTAACTACTACTGATTTTTGTTCAGGTCTTTGTTTAGGGCTGGGAAGAGGGAAATGGGCTGTTTCTTAGGCTCTTTGGGGAGTTGTGATTCTAGGCAAAAGAATTAGCTCTGGAATCCCTCCCACTGCTCCTTCTAGTCAAAGCTATGGTTTTTCCAGTAGTTATGTATGGATATGAGAGTTGGATTATAGAGAAGGCTGAGTGCCAAAGAACTGATTGCTTTGAACTGTGATGCTGGAGAAGACTCTTGAGAGTCCCTCGGACTGCAAGGAGATCCAACCAGTCCATCCTAAAGGAAATGAGTCCTGAATATTCATTGGAAGGACTGATGCTGAAGCTGAAATTCCAATACTTTGGCCACCTGACTCATTTGAAAAGACCCTGATGCTGGGAAAGATTGAAGGCGGGAGGAGAAGGGAATGACAGAGGATGAGATGGCTGGATGGCATCACTGACTCAATGGACATGAGTTTGAGTAAACTCCAGGAGTTGGTGATGGACAGGGAAGCCTGGTGTGCTGCAGTCCACAGGGTCGCAAAGACTCAGACATGACTGAGCGACTGAACTGACTGAGCAACTGAACTGACTGAGCAAGGGCACTTGATCCAGGTGCTAGGCCTTCATGGTCCTTCGTGGAAGAGGGATGCTTTCGGCAGGATTTGCAAACTGTGTGCCAACTGTGTGCATTAGCGTCAAGACAAGAAGGAGCTGTGGTTCCAGGAGGTGGAAGGACAGGAGTGGCTGTGTGGACTTGGAGACAGCCTGGTCTCATGAGTCTTGGTATCAGCCTTTCAGTGCAGAAGAGACTAGACAAGATCTGGTCCAATCTCTTCACTTAAAAGAAAAAAAATTTTTTTAATTACTGAGATGGCCAAGCTGTTAACAGCTGTCCTCTCCTTTAAGAATAAATTATTAAATGTCACATTCTGTGAAATGGTGCTCTAGCACACTCTTTAAAACTTAATGAAAAGACCCATTCTGTTCATTTGGGGAGTAGCATGGTAATGCTCGGTTTCCTAGCTGCAGCCCCACGTACTTCTTGTGTTTATATAGTCAAAGGTCAAAAGCTGACTAACAACAGATGAGCCCTTTCCTTTTGCATCACTTTTCAACTTTTCAAAGAACTTAAAATAAACTACCATTTTCCATTATTTACTTAAGGGATTTATTTGGAAGAATTTGTAGCTCTTGGGAACCCCCGTGTCGTTCTCACGAAGCGCACAATCTGATTCTTACTCATCTACCAGCATCTAAGGAATGTGAGTATCACTGCATGATGTGTGCCACCCACAACAGAATAAGACAGCTGAGCTGTCCTGTAAGGTCTGTGACTCTCCACAAATATCTGATATGTATAGAACCAGGAAACCACTCTTCCCTGAGACAGAGGAAACGATAGAGATGGAGAGAAGAGAGAAGGAGGTGGGGAGAGAGAAAGAGAAATAGGAGAGAGTATATCACACCAAGGATTAATTTTCCCTGAATAAAAGAACTTTCTTTTCTAACTAGCATTTCATCTGAGGCAAACAAAGGCACATTCTGAAAACCTACAGCAATCCTGGACTTCCAAGGGCTTATCAAAATGCCCAGCTGGCATTGTGCAGAAAAGGGCTTGCAATAATTTTCACATGGATTCACTCTTCTGCTAAACTCCAATTCAGAATCTCTGTGAGATGCCAGACTTCACAGCACATACAGGACCTCAGTCCTTGCTAGTGAACCTTGCTAGATTCTAGAACCTGAGTTCTAAATTGTACTTGCCCAATGAATGTACTACAAAGATCAACCTGATGGTAATAACAAGTGCAGATTTCACCAGGTACCATCTCTGTTAGTCCACATTGTTTAGTCGCTAAGTCTGACTCTTTTGTGACCCCATGAACTGTAGCCTACCAGGGCTCCTCTGTCCATGGGATTTCCCAGGCAAGAATACTGGAGTGGGTTGCCATTTCCTTCTCTAGTCCACACTGTAGGTTTTCTCAGAATAGCATTTTGAAAGGTATTGAAAAATGAAGTCACCAGAGCTAATGCGGGGATTGCCCAGTTGACATTCTTTCAACCAAGTATTTGTTCAGATTGCAGCAACAGTAAACTTCCTCTTTTCGTGACTACTTTCTAAATTGGCATAATATTTTGTTAAATGTGTAACCCAGGTGAAAAAAGTTCTAAGAGGAACAGACTTTTTTATTCACTGAATCAGTCCTCAGTCCATTCAGTGTTTGCCAAGATCCTTTCATGAGTCAGGGAAGGGACCGCAGGTGCTGACGATGTCAGACTAAGGACACAGTCCTGCTTTCAGGGAGCTCACATTCCAGCTACTAGCACACACCTGGGTTCTTAGGTGGATATGTCCATGGAAGGGAATGGAATGTACAATCTCAGACTCTCCTATTATTAATACATGGTCAATTCTCTTTGAAATCTAGTGTTCTTTTGCTGTGTGTAATTTTGCAACTTATCCTGCTGTCTTGGGAATAATACATATGCAAAATAACATAACATTACTGAGCACCTGTTATAACCAGGTGGTAAGGACATCATGGCAGGCAGACTTATAGGATGATACTCAAGTATCCACCTTCCTTGTACTCATGGCCTTAAATAATCCCTAACCAATAGACCATGACATCTGTGATGGATGTCACATCTATAGCTAGGTTAGGAAAGACTCTGACTTCTTCCCCTGTTGTTTTCTTGGCTTCCATGCTTTGGTGATGCAAACTGCCATACTGTAGTGGCCGACCTGGCAAGACCTTGAGGGTGGCTTCCAGCCAACTGCCATCTTGGAACTGAGGCCCTCAGTTTCCCAGTCCCTGAGGAACTTGATGCTGCCAACAACCCTGTGAACCTGGAAGCATATCCTTCCCCAGTCAAGCCCTCAGGTGAGGTTCCAACTTGGCCAGCTTCTTGACTTCAGCTTGTAAGAGACTGAGAAAGAGGGCCCTGGCCGACTGAGCCCAGATTCCCAACTCACAGAAACTGTGACATAATATATGTAACTTGTTATAAGCAGGTAAGTTTTAGTAATGTGTAATGCAGCAATAGATGTGTAATGTGGAAACTACCCCTGTTCTCAAGAGGTTGCATGGACAGACAGAGTCAGACAGAACACAGACTACAGCACAACGTGAAAAGAAGTGCCACCTTCAATGACTTGGTAGGGCTTTAAATGAAGGACTCAATTCCCTGGTTCTGATATTGTAATTCTTGTCTCAAGCTCACTTGATTTCTGTCATAGACTTTCCAGCTCGCAAAGCTCATGAGCAACCCCATCACTTTAGTGCTTGCCCTGTACACCACCTGAAATGAAGAATAATAGTACATATTGGAATTGCCCTGCTTCGTGATGTGTTACTTGGGGTTAGGGAGAGTATTTTATACTTAGTGCTCTTTTAAGCACCTAGTTCCTGCCATTTTGTATGAGGAGAGGGCTCGCAAAATGTGAATGATGAACTACAGCCTCACAGTAAAAGAGCTAAAAGGACACGGAAAACCTCTGTGTTTTTTGAAAGCCCTGGGGCATGGAATGGAGATGGAGAGACAAGGGGCTGCCAGTGCAGGCTCATACAGGGCTCTCACGACAACTTGTCAAACAAAGCCCCTTGGAAGTCTTCCACAGGTCATACTGAGTGTGACGCTGCGTGCTTCCTCCAGAGGCTTTCCAGAATCACTGGCCGTAGTGGACGCTGCCTGTGTTCTGCTCACATCCCCAGCGTACTCACTAGAACAACCTTACTGCAAGCACCCACAGCTCTCCCTGAGAGGGCTTCAGCCAGAAGTGCAGGGCAGCCCTCGGCCCTGGGCCACCTGACCAGAAGGAAGGACCCTGAAGCTCTGCACCCTCCCTCGGTGAGAGGACTCTGAGCTGTGTTTGTGCTCTCATCCACAGCCCCTCAGCAGCACTGAGCTCCAGGCACACCATGGGTAATCCACCTGATCAGACTCCTTGGGTCACTCACCCTCAAATTAACTACTTGGACTCAAATTTTCATCCCAAAGTTGACTTCTGCGGAAACCCAACTGAAGACCCTAGTGAATAAACAAAGATCGGAGACTAAAGTCAGAGTCTTGGTGCATTGGTCCCGCTGAAGCTGGCTTGCTCAAACATCTTGAGAACTAGACATAACCTGGTGAAGAGGGATCTGGTGAAGAATGCTGGGGTGGTGGGTGGGTGCAGGACTTCTAAGCTGACTTGCTCCCTGGGGTGGGATGAACATGGGGGTTCAGATCCAGCTGCTGGAATGGAGAGAAAATTGGGCTCCAGGGCTGTCACCAAAGGCAGTGGCCACAAGACAGCAGTTATGTAAGCAGCGGGCTACAGAGAACTCGCCTGCAGGAGGGCAGCACCCCAGGGGGAAATCTTCATGATGTGAGTCTGCGTGATCTCTGGACATTCAGGCAGCCGCTGTGGTGGGGACATGGTCAGAGAGACTGGACTCGAGCACTGAGTCAGGGTGAGGGCCGGGGGCTTCACTCTCTGAGGAGGAGCTGCTGGAACAAAGGAGGCCTCTGGGTCCTAGGGTTAGGGGCCTCTGGGGCTGACCAGGATCTAACACTGAACTCAGGCTACAGAACAAGCAGAAGCCGATCTACGCCCCGGTCCCTGGGGCCCTGGGGCCACAGCTTTGGCCTTTCTGAGCTCAGTTCCCTCATTGGCAGCATGAAGGCTGTGGAAAGGTTTTAGCAACAAAATGTAAAGTGAGGGCAAGAGGTGAGTGTATCCCTTCTCTGCTTGAGTAACTGGGGGCAGCCGGGAGCGGCCACGCTGCCCCTGGAGACAGAACTCGCTCTGAACGGAGAAGGAAGGTAAGGGTGATCTCAGAAACACCCATGGTCAAGGAACTCATCCAGTCCTTTCTTGGTCATGCTGCTTCCTGTCCGAGCCGACAGTCTCTGCTGAAGTGATGCCTCCCAGACTGAGCAGGGAGGACGCAGCGGGGCTGAAGTCACAACGCTTCCCAGGTGTGCCCGTGTGCGCATGCGCCGGGCAGGCCGACGGGGAGCGGCCGTGGGGAAGGAGAGCGGCAGAGTGTCAGGGTGCCGGCTTGTGGGTCCCTAATGGAGGCCCCGCTTGAAGAAAGGGTGATGTGAGCGAGGTCGCCTGAGGAAAAAAAAAATAAACTGGGTTCTCCTTCCATCACTGGCATCTCTGATTGACCCCAGAGACTGGCCGAGGTCAAGGCTGGCGACAAGGACCGGGTTGACCCAGCAATGGGGAGAGGAAGACCTCAACCAGATTTCAGCGCTGAGACAGTACATCTGCCAAGACCCGTGATGGGGGGCCACAGACACAGTGCTGAACTCTGGGTGAGGTCCAGGTACCAACTGATCAAGGTGGACTGCAGTGGTGCCCAGAGTGGATGTTGGTATCTGCTAGTTATCAGCACTGTGTCTATCTGTCTATCTGTCAAAGGGCTCCAGTGAGCACATGTTTGTGCCCCAGGTAACCATTAATATATAGGACTGGTGAAATGTTCCATTTTCAAGACATACTTATCAAGCTAAATTTGTATTAAGCCTCTTAGACAGGAGAGGAGATTTCAAAAACCAGAGGAATATTCTGAGAAATGTAGCTGCTTAATCACAACACTTACGACGCTTGTTTCAAATACCCTTAAACTGACCTAGAAATCTAGAGAGGAAAAGTCCAATCTACAGTACATCTTTGCCTTATCTTGGAGTTGACAGATGATTTTCCAAAATGATTTGGATGTCCGAATAAATTTTTAGAATATTGACAAATAAGTTGCTAACACCTATAAGTCAACACAGAGCCTGGTTTCCTTCAGCAAAGCTCGGAGATTTTGGTCACCTGGAGAAGCCCCACTTCTGCCTCAAACGAGGTCCCAGGAGAGGTGGTTATGTTCTTGCTCTGACCTCTTGACCTCCTGAATCCTCCCAGGTCTTGAAGAGCAAAAGCTGAAAACAAGGGTCCCTTCCACTGTTGCAACTGGCTCCAGCTGTAATCACCCAAACCAGCACTGAAAGGTCCCCAGTGACACAGTGGGAATGCAGATATTTATTTTTAAATAAATTACCTTTTTTTGGTTTAATCAAAAAGCTTTTATAAAGTTTAGACCACATGCAATACACTAATCTCTAGAGGATTTGGCAAAGATTTATTTTTTCAATTTCTAGTTTTTTTTTAAAAAGTAGCCGCAGATTTGCTTAGAATAACACTGATTCTTAGAGCCCCCAAGTTCAGCACAAAGGACAAGTTTAGATACACCAAGTGACACTAATGAAGGCTTCCAGGTGGCACAATGGTAAAGAAACTGCCTGCCAATGCAGGAGACGCAGGTTCCATCTCTTACTCAGCCAGGAAGATCCCCTGGAGGGGGAAATGACAAACCACGCCAGCATTCTTGCATGGAAAATCCAATGGACAGAGGATGATGGGTTACAGTCCTTCCTTAGGGGCACAAAGAGTCAGACGCAACTGAGCGACTGAGCATGCCACGCTCACACACACGGGTGAGGAGCCTGAGACAGACTGAGCAGATATCTCTGATAGAAAGCTGACATGTCCCTGTCGCCTAACCGCTGGAAGTTTAAGCTGTTCTGCTGTGAAAGCAAACACATTTTGGCATCTAAACTCCACTGTGAGTTTGGTTTGCACCTTGGTTTTCTAGTTCCAGCTTCACAAAGAATAAACAGCTGAGTTCAGTGCAGCCTTCAGTAGACAATCTCCCCTGTGTACCACATCCAGAGGCCAAGTCTTCACCCAAAGGTGCTGGTGGCCAGATGCTTCCCAACATGACCCCCAAGCCACTGGCAGCAGAGACGGGAGGAAACCCCTTGGAAATTCTGCTGAGAAAATACTCCCTTTCATCCTAACACACATGTTCCTCCTGCCGGGAGAGG
The DNA here is from genome assembly GCF_042477335.2 of Ovis canadensis. Classification (NCBI taxonomy): domain Eukaryota; kingdom Metazoa; phylum Chordata; class Mammalia; order Artiodactyla; family Bovidae; genus Ovis; species Ovis canadensis. The sequence continues at coordinate 55,147,000 of NC_091267.1, read as the reverse complement.
CTGTGTGCTTTGGATTATGTTTAAAGATGTTTAAAAGCAGTCTTTTGCGGGGGCAGGGACACATTTTCAAACCAACCTGACCAATCCCATGTGCAATCTGAGTTTGTTCAGAAGGCTTTCGATTTCTTCTCTCAATATAATTTTCTTTGGGCTGAAGGCTGTTTTTCCTCCAATGCTGTGGGTGTCTGGTCCAGAAACTACTAGTATCTTGTGGATCATCACAGTGGACACTCTGGGGGTGACATAATCTGGGTTCATGCTGGGCCTGCAGTAGCGTTTGATTCACATCAAGACTGCAAATAGAAATTGAGCCTGCCTGGGCGTATATCTAGAAAAGTCAAAAACTCTAATTCAAAAAGTTATAGGCACCTCAGTGTTCACAGCAGCACTATTTACAATAGCCAAGACATGTAAGCACCCTAAATGTCCATCAACAGAGGAATAGATTAAAAAGATGTGGTACGTATATACAGTGCAATATTACTCAGCTGTAGAAAAAGATGAAATAATGCCATTTACAGCAGTATGGATGGACCAAGAGATTATCATAACAAATGAAGAAAGTCAGACAGAGAAAAACAAATATATGTGAAATCTAAAAAAATGATACAAATGAACTTATCTACAAAACAGAAACAGACTCAAAGACAGAATACAAATTTATGGTTACCAAGTGGGGAAGGTGGGGAGAGGGATAAATTAGGAGTTTGGGATTAACAGATACACACTACTGTACATAAAACAGATAAACAATAAGGGCCTACTGTGGAGCACAGGGAACTATAATAACCTATAATAGAAAAGAATATGAAAAAAGAATATATACATGTATGTATGTATAACTGAATCACTTTGCTGTATACCTGAAACATTGTAAATCAGCTATACTTCTATACAAAAAAAATTTTTTATTAAAATTAAAAAAAAAAGAAATTGAGGATGCAGCTGTGTTCTATTCCCATTGCTGAGGTACACTCCCCCCGCCCCCCAACTCGAGGGCCCCACAAATCCTGTTTATGAAACCTCTGGTCAGGTGGTCAGCTCTGTAACAAGCAGGAATGAGTCTGAGCTCATTACTTTCATCCTTTGCAATACATTTTATAAGCATTTTTAAGAAAAGCAACATAATATTCAAATAAAATTCAAGTCCACTTTGTTCCCCTCCTCCTTTGCCTTCTTCCACTTTTCTCCACAGAGACAACCCCCAGGAATACCCTCCAGAACACAGCTCTGTTTATTGTGTGTATACGTACACATCATCATATATGTTTTTTTTAATTTTTAAATCATTTGTATTGTACTGTTTAAATTCTCTGCAACCTGTTTTTTTTTCTTCTGAGTGCTATTTTTAGTGACCTATGTTAATAAGATTAACATATAGAGACCTAGTTTGTTTTTAAACTGCTATTTTAACATTCTTGGACCTACAAACTTTGTCTCACACAGATCTGCAAGTTTCTCTAGAAGAGATCTAGATCACAAGGAATGTAAATTTTCAGCTTTACTGGATACTGGTAATTTGATACCAGAACAATTGTATTCATTTTCACTCCTATTAGTAGAAATCCAAGTTCCTATTTCGAAGTCGTTTCCAGCGTCTCATCTTGTCCAGTTCAACATCTTGTAAACAATCAGAGGACTATCATGTGACATTTAATTAAATTCATGTTTCTCTAAGTACAGTGAAGAGGAGAACATTTTATGAATTTTGGTGATTTTGTTTGCCTTTTCTCTTTCCTGTTCATAATTTTTTGTCCGTTAAAAAAATGGGGGTTTTGTCTTGTTGCTTTTTAATTTTATTTCCTTGTGGTTCTTAAATACTTTGCAATACATGTTACAAATATCTTCTCTGAGTTCATGGTTTGTTTTTTCTTTTTAACGAAATTTTCAAGCTAAACTTTAATTTTGGCATCATTTAAAAATTACAAGCAAACTTCTAAGTTTTTTCCTTTATGATTCATGCTCTTTGGGGCCTAAGAAATTCTGCTTAACTCGAAGTCATGAAGATAATATACACATTTCCTACTAATAGTATATAAGTTGTGCTTCACATATAGTGTTCAGTGAGGTTCTAACTGAATATATTAACATTTACAAATAACTTACTTTCAAAAAAATTTTTATTTACTTGTTTGGCTCTGCCAGGTCTTAGTTGCAGTAAGGATCTAGTTCCCTGACCAAGGATGGAATGCAGGCCTCCTGTATTGGGGACTTGAAGTTGTTAGCCACTGGACCACCAGGGAAATCTATACAAATAACTTCCTCGAAATCCTACTGCCCCAAGAGTCACCACTGATATTCTCAACATCGCTTGACCGCAGTCCCCTCTCCCCGACCCCCATTTTGATCCTGCAGCTATCGCACAAGGAGGGGACTATACTAGTATTCAGGCAAGTTTAAATAATTAATACTAGAACATCATTCCTCATCAGGAAAATGCACATCAAAGCCATAAGGAGGTGTTGCCTCACACCTGTCAGAATGGCCATCATCAAAAAGACCACAAATAACAAATGTTGGTAAGAATGTGGAGAAAAGAGAACCCTTTCACATTGTTGATGGAAATGTAAACCAATATAGTTACTGTGGAAAACAGTGTGGAGGTTTCTCAAAAAACTAAAAATAGGAGTGCCATGCTGCCGCTGCTGCTGCTAAGTCGCTTCAGTTGCGTCCGACTCTGTGTGACCCCATAGGTGGCAGCCCACCAGGCTCCCCCATCCCTGGGATTCTCCAGGCAAGAACACTGGAGTGGATTGCCATTTCCTTCTCCAATGCATGAAAGTGAAAAGTGAAAGTGAAGTCACTCAGTCGTGTCCGACCCTCAGTGACCCCATGGTTTGCAGCCTTCCAAGCTCTTCCATCCATGGGATTTTCCAGGCAAGAGTACTGAAGTGGGTTGCCATTGCCTTATGACTCAGCAATTCCATATCTGGGTATAAAGCTGAAAAAACCAAACACTAATTCAAAAAGATACATGCACCCCAATGTTCATAACAGCATTATTTACAGTTGCTATGATATGGAAAAAGCCCATGTGTCCATCAACCGAAGAATGGATAAAGCAGATGCCTCGTGCATGCTAAGCACATGCTCTACCACTGAGCTACAACCGCTCAAAGACATATGCTGTATGATATCACTTATATGTAGAATCTGAAAAATATAATAAACTAGTGAATATAACAAAACAGAAGCAGGCCTACAGATACAGAGAGCAAACTAGTGGTAACCAGTGGGTAGGAGAGAGAGGGGGAATATTGCGGTGGGGGAGTGGGAGACAAAGACTATCAGACGTAACACGGGCTCAAAATTTCATAATTACTGTAAATGGAAGATTCCCCTTTAAAACTATATAAAAATATCTTTAAAGAATTAATACTAGATCTGGACACAATTTGTAGAACTTGAAGTATCAAGCTACAGGATTTTCAAGTTAGAGAACATCACGTGATTGTCTCATTTCCTTAAGCAGTATAAATAAGTAAAAAGAATGAGAAAGGAGAACCCTGTGAGGAGCCAGGCCTCCCCAGGAACAGCCAGTTCTCCACGGTTTGGGAAACTATGGCACGAAGAACTGCCAGCTTTCGAAACTAGGCACAAATTTTCCTAGTGTCACCTCCAGCACACTAGGTTCATCTTGCTAAATGTTTTCAAATTAAGACTGTTGATATTGCCTCTAAAAAATAATTTATCTTAATTTTGCCACAGAAGTACATAAAGAGAAACAGAGCCAAGTCCTAGAAAAGCTCTAACTAATTTGATGGAATGCGAGTACCTGCAATCACTCTATTTTGGAGATTCTGTGGAAAGAAGTCATTTATCAAATTTCATCACCACCAAGAAACAGGCCATCATATCTGTCCTCTGCATACACGAATATCACCCTTCAGTGTGTTAATACTTGCTGTTCTTTATGAAACTCATATGTAAATTCCTCCGTGGGTACATTAAAATTACATTTGATTTTTGAATTTAAAAATGATCAAAACTGTACACAGATCATGTTTATTAGCATGTGGGAGGAGAGCAAGCATTCATGCAGACCTTTTACAATACACAAAGCATGGATTTCTGCAAACATATCTGGTCATTACTAATTTCTGTGCTACAGTGGTTTGAAAACATTTTACATGATTAGAATATCCAGGGTAGAGTTCAGATAAAAGTCGCAGAACTGTATGAGATTTGGAAGAGCTGCCTAAGGATTAAGTCCTTCAGTGAACACAGCCATGGAGAAGAATTCAGAATGAAGCCAGGCTACGTGACTGCATCACTGGTCCACTCCCTCAGATCTGGAAAGCTCTTTCCTTGAGGACGCTGCTAAGGAGAGAAAAGAGGAAATTGCCTCTATGTGTGTTTCTGAGATGACTTCAAGGGGTTTTTTTTAGCAGGCAAAAAATTTCCAGTCTGCTTTCTTTTTTTTTCTTTTTTATATCTTGTCTGAAAGACAGTGTGGTTTTCCACCAGTTTGGTGCTGTCACTACAGTCATTTTACCTGACCTCTTTTTTTCAGCAGGCATAAGGCAAGGCTGAGCTCATACTTTCATGAAAGCCACTCTGCCGTCTAAGCAGAACAAGCGCTGTTAGAAGAGCACGCAAATTGTAATTAAACAAAAATCCAGCAGCCAGCAGTTTCTTTTGACCACAGCGGTTTTTTCCTCCTGCGCGTTCTGCTGAAACAGCAACGCTGCTGTGCATGGCCAGGCATGGGCTTTCTGCTCGGCTCTGCGGTTCCTCTGATGAGAACTGTGCGTGTGAGGACGTTTTATTTCGTGCGTGCTAAGGGTTGCATGCAGCTGGATTTCAAGTATCTAAAGACGTGGGCCCCTCCTTCCTTGTCTCTTCTCAATATAGGGTTCAACCCAGGGCTGTCATGGGTGATCAATTATCGTCTTCTAAGTGAACGTGTGATTGCATAAATAAGTGACTGCACAGGTCCCTGCTTTCTACATGAAACAGTGCAAAGTAGGTGGGATCCGGGTCAATTACAGAGCAGGATCTGTGTGGTACAGAAATGAAAAGATGAGCACAGGACTCCGACAAGAGGAGGCAGGAGCTGGTGTCCACCAGTTCCTTAGTGATGGTGGTTTAGATCTATGTAGACATAGGTCATAGGGTATACATGTGTGTATATGCACAGATAGTATGTGTTTTGTGTGTAATTATTATACACACAGCCATGTATTATTTCTACATTTCTAAGTGCTGTATATTGTGTATACATATAGAACATGTGGATAAGTGTATATGTATTATGGGTATATGTTTATATGTGTATAGAAGTATATGAATATATATATATATGCATATTTATGGCTTCCCTGGTAGCTCAGCTGGTAAAGAATCCACCTGCAATGCAGGAGATCTGGGTTTGATCCCTGGGTGGGGAAGATCCCCAGAGGAGGGCATGGCAATGCACTCCAGTATTCTTGCCTGGAGAATCCCCATGGACAGAGGAGCCTGGCAAGTTAGTCTATGGGTTACAAAGTTACAATGAGTAGGACACAACTGAGCGGCTAAGCACATGTGCACGCACACACACACATACACACACATATTACAGATAATTTGCACAAGAGTTGCTCTTTTTTAATTTTTTGGCTACACCAGGCAGGATCTTAGTCCCCCAACCAGGGACAGACACTGGGCTGCCTGCACTGGAAGCACGGAGACCCAGCCACTGGACTGGACAGCCAGGGAAGTCCTCCAAGTCCCTCTTGACAACCATCTTTGTTTAGCAAAATATCTTGATTATATACTTGTGGGCTGGAAGGAAGTGAAGTCATAGCTAAACCAATGTGAATCTAAACATCCAGAGGAATTTGGGAATCAAGAGAGCAGACAGGAAGCAGATTAAAGAGAGGTGGATTTCACCAGGGCTTTCTTGGGATGGTTGTCTTGGGGGAACGCAAAGGAAAGTGGCTAATTTCATGTCTGGGTTGGTCCAAACGGAGAAAAGATGCAGACAGTGGAACTGGCCCCCAAAAGAGATGTGAGCACAGCCAGAGCAGGCTTTTGTAACTGAGGGTGAACGTGAACACAAGTCTATAAAATCTCAAGAATTAATAAGTGAATCAGGGGCAATCATGAGAACTCTCACTGACTTGGGAAGAAGGTCAAGCAAATTTTCATTAAATCTTAGAAGTTGCCAGCAGTCAACTTAAGTCTCTGGGTTCTTGAGACTTGAGAAACCCTCGCTTCATTCCAACAAGTCATCTTCCTGAGGCCGAGAGTGACAAAAGAAGACAAAAGCATGAAGACAGACAAACACACTAGGCCCACACCCGCTCCAGGGGTTGTTAACAATAGATTTTGAATTGGTAAGACTTAATGGCTCCATCCCTGAGCTGGTGCCAAACCTGAGCAGGTACAGACCTCCACACGGAATGTCCCTGATGCACACCTGTACCCACAGACCCCAGCTGCGCAGCAAGGTGGGGATGGGGCTTAAGGGGCAACCTGGGGAAGTAGGCAGCTTAGTTAGAATGGTCACGGCCCGGTGGTGGAGTCTTGTTACCTTCCCCCAGGACTCTATGCGTGCATATAGTAAACCTGCGAGGTAATTCTATCTATACTTGCAGACAGAGATGGGCACTGCTCCTCTGTGACAAACCAGAGTGCCGAGGCTTCAGCTTGCTCAGCGCCAGCAGAACAGGATTCTGGGGAAGGAATTACGGTTTCCCGTGTTGTGCTTGGTTCACTGGATACCATTGTCCTTCTCCACAAAGGGTGTTTTGTGAAATGATCACAACAGCACTTTTAGGAAGAGTTCAATGTCTATCTTGGTGAGAATGTGGGTGAATCTCCACAACGGACGGCAGAGCACCCCCGGCACAGGGAGAGGGGAGGAGTTTACACTCGCTGTGTTCCTGGCAGAGCCCGAGACCAGGCTCTTCCCCGACATCACCTGTGGTTTCTGAGAGACAGCGGCAGTGACCAGCTTCCTACGTGACAAGATGGGCACCCAGGGCAGGGGTTTATCCAAAGGCATCCTCTGGTCCACTTAAGATTTCAGCTCCTCATTCTTTCCGAAGTTAACCTCAAAAGAGAACATAAACACCGAACTCTGCTCAGTGATACAGATGTTGGAGTATTTAGTTGTGGAATGTTCTTATGCCCAAAGCTTGCTTTTCTTTTTTTGTTTTCATTAAAAAAAATGGATGTGTAGTTGTTGTACAATATTATATGTTACAGGTGTATGATAGAGTGATTCACAATTTTAAAAGTTATACTCCATCCATAGTTATTACAAAATATTGGCTATATTAACTGTGTTGTACAGTATATTCTTGTAACTTTATTTTATACATAATCGTTTGTACCTCTTAATTTTCTACCCCTATACTGCCTCTTCCCCTTTCATCTTCTCACTGGTAACCACTCGTTTGTTCTCTAAATCTGTGAATCTATCTTCTTTTTTGTTATATTCACTAGTTTTTTGTGATTTTTAGATTCCATGTGTAAGTGATATCATACAGTATTTATCTTTTTCTGACTTATTTCACTTAATGTAATACCACTCATGTCCAGATGACTCTTAAACACTCCAGTGGACTGTCTTCCTGAGTCCCATCTCTGTAAGTGCCAGTATGAACTCCGGGCACACCACCTCACATGCTGAGAGAAACCGCTGCCCAGGTTTCTCTCTCCTACACCTCCTGCTGCCTCGTGCGTGTGACCATCCACTGTCCTGGACCAGCAGGCGCCTCTCAGGGAGTCTCCCACGGAGACTCACTTCACTCTAATCGAATCAAAGCTTTAAATGCCAACTCATCTTTAAAAAACATGCATCTGATTATATCTCTTCTCTGCTTAAAACTCATCAATGGCTTATCTCAGTGAAAGTGAAGTTGTTCAGTCGTGTCTGACTCTTTGCGACCCCATGGACTGTAGCCCGCCAGGCTCCTCCATCCATGGGATTTTCCAGCCAAGACTACTGGATCAGGTTGCCATTTCCTTCTCCAGGGGATCTTCCTGACCCAAGGATTGAACCCAAGTCTCCTGCATTGTAGGCAGACTCTTTACCATCTGAACCACCAAGGAATCCCATCTCTGTGGTTGGGATAAAATACAACATTCTTAGTGTGGGGCACATGGACCTCCCTTTGTGGCCTCTGCCCGTCTGTGGGGTTGCACAGAGTTGGACATGACTGAAGCAACTTAGCAGCAGCAGCAGCAGCAGCAGCTGGGGCCCCATAAGCCTCTGTTCTGCCAACAAGAGAAGCATCTTCCTACCCCAGGGCCTGTGTATCTTGGAACGTTCCCAACCATCCTTCCTGCTAGACCCCTACTCATTGTTTAGGTCTGAGCTTAAATAAGGCATTTTGAGAGGAACTTCCTGACATACCCCTCCGCCATCTAAGCTATGTCTCACTGTTACTTTCTCCCTTTACTTTCTCCGACAGTAGAATTAGTGATATAGTTTGTCTGTTTCTTCTGCTAGAATTCAGACTCCCTGTGGGCAGGGAGCCCGTGTGCTGTGCTCAACCCTGTGTCTGGGGACACAGCCCTGACACAAGTCCCCAGCACCCAGAAGGGGTCAATTGACACACTTATCTGTTGAGTGAATGTTCAACTATGCCTCAGGGAGAGGCAGTTTGAAAGGTGATGGACAGAGTCCAAATCAACATGGCACCGTGAAGACCTGTGTAGCTACCCCACCTCGAGTGTGAGCATGACAGGCATTTGCAGAATCATTCCTGTCCCTCCCCTCACCCCTCAAGCCTGCACACTCCCCACTTGTAGGAAAAGGGAAAGGGAGAAAGAGCATCCAATACTATAAACACCTGCTAACAAGACTTCCTCTTCCTCATGGACTCACAGGGCGCTTTGGGCAGTCTGCAAGCCCACAGGAATGAAAAGAAAAGGGCCTGAACTCAGAATCACACGGTCAGTGCCCCTGGCTCTGTAGCCCACTAGATTAGGACCTGATATGGATGGTTTTGTATCTTAGAACCTTCATGGGCTCTGCCTATGCTGCACACCTATTAGGAGACAAAATGAGCTGAAGTAAGTGAAAGTGCTTCTTATGCCATAAACCTATGATCGCCACATAGAAGTGGGATACCTGCAGATTGAATAATAGTAAGATTTTAGATATACTGATTCTGCTGTTTAACAACGAACAATGTTAATACCAGTTTTCTTAATATTATATTACGGTGAAACTAATGAAAAACTTGATATTCTTTCCACTTTATGGAAGATTTTAAATATAGATAGGAACATGATAGAAATGACTCAGATTTAGAAATATTACTTCCTATGTCAGCAATTTATGATCACCATTACCCTACACAGCACTTTAACTGTGTAAGCATTCAACTGACTTGTAACGAATAACTTTCCAGGTTATGTCACACTAAAAATCTATATTTTTTTCTCATACTATTTTTATGACAAACCAGCTTTATTTTCCTGTTTGTTAAAGTAATATGCATTCATAAAAATTCAAATGATATACAAATATAGTAAGAAGCAAGAGAAAATTATTCAATATCTTTTCTTTACCTACATCAAAAATATTGTAAAAATAGGCAAGATTTGCAAATAATTATAAATATGTCTCATAACAGGCATCACTTGATGAGAATTTTTCTCTCATACATGGGATTATTTCAAAAGACTTTCCACATTGCAAAAGCATACATTTTTGTTTAAGAGGCATTTAACTTATCAGCTATTAGTTCTTTTTGCTGATGTGTATTTGAGATCATTCTTTTTGGCTGAAAAATTAGAACTAAAATGTCCATTAGATATTTTAGTAACTTTATAATATATAGCACAACTAAGATATAGATATTGTTAGCAAAGGGAAATGGCACAAGGATCCACAGTATTCCTTTTTTTTTTCTTTTTAAATTTATTTATTTTAATTGGAGGCTAATTACTTTACAGTATTGTATTGGTTTTGCCACACATCAACATGAATCCACCATGGGTGTACATGTGTTCCCTATTCTGAACTCCCCTCCCACCTCCCTCCCCATACCATCCCTTTGGGTCATCCCAGTGCACCAACCCCAAGCATCCTATATCATGCATCGAACCTGGGCTGGCGATTCATTTCATATATGATATTATACGTTTCAATGCCATTCTCTCAAATCATCCCACCCTCACCCTCTCCCACAGAGTCCAAAAGACCGTTCTATACATCTGTGTCTCTTTTGCTGTCTCGTATACAGAGTTATCATTACCATCTCTCTAAATTCCATATATATGCGTTAGTATGCTGTATTGATATTTTTCTTTCTGGCTTAATTCACTCTGTATAATAGGCTCCAGTTTCATCCACCTCATTAGAACTGATTCAAATGTATTCTTTTTTAATGGCTGAGTAATACTCCATTGTGTATATGTACCACAGCTTTCTTATCCATTTGTCTGCTGATGGACATCTAGGTTGCTTCCATGTCCTGGCTATTATAAACAGTGCTGCGATGAACATTGGGGTACACGTGTCTCTTTCAATTCTGGTTTCCTCGGTGTATATGCCCAGCAGTGGGACTGCTGGGTCATAAGGCGGTTCTATTTTCAGTTTTTTTAAGGAATCTCCACACTGTTCTCCATAGTGGCTGTACTAGTTTGCATTCCCACCAACAGTGTAAGAGGGTTCTCTTTTCTCCACATCGTCTCCAGCATTTACTGCTTGTAGACTTTTGGATAGCAGCCATTCTGACTGGCGTGAAATGGTACCTCATTGTGGTTTTGATTTGCATTTCTCTGATAATGAGTGATGTTGAGCATCTGTATATCTTCTTTGGAGAAATGTCTGTTTAGTTCTTTGGCCCATTTTTTGATTGGGTCATGTATTTTTCTGGAATTGAGCTGCAGGAGTTGCTTGTATATTTTTGAGATTAGTTGTTTGTCAGTTGCTTCATTTGCTATTATTTTCTCCCATTCTGAAGGCTGTCTTTTCACCTTGCTTATGGTTTCTTTTGTTGTGCAGAAGGTTTTAATATTAATTAGGTCCCATTGTTTATTTTTGCTTTTATTTCCAATATTCTGGGAGGTGGGTCATAGAGGATCCTGCTGTGATTTATGTTGGAGAGTGTTTTGCCTATGTTCTCCTCTAGGAGTTTTATAGTTTCTGGTCTTAGGTTTAGATCTTTCATCCATTTTGAGTTTATTTTTGTGCATGGTGTTAGGAAGTGTTCTAGTTTCATTATTTTACAAGTGGTTGACCAGTTTTCCCAGCACCACTTGTTAAAGAGATTGTCTTTTCTCCATTGTATATTCTTGCCTCCTTTGTCAAATATAAGGTGTCCATAGGAGCATGGGTTTATCTCTGGGCTTTCTATTTTGTTCCATTGATCTATATTTCTGTCTTTGTGCCCACAGTATTTCTTAAATGTTACATTGAAGGGGCAGAATTAAAGCTTCACAGCACATGCTAACTTTGCAAATTGTTAACAAATACAGACATTATGCTGCATCTGTATTGCCACAAGGGAACAACTAAGATATTACTAATTTTAAATGCCAAGCTGTCAGCAAGAATGAAGCTGAAATCCAGGGATGTTCCAAGAAAAGGCAGAAACATGCCTGGAGCACTGAGTAAACTTTCAGGCTGAATTGATGTGACTCACTGGACAACCCTGGGTTTCTAAATTCTTTTGCAGCCTACGTGTCAGGAAGAATAAGGGCTACTCTTGTTCTGTACCGCCACCTAGTGGACAATGACACCCAGGCTCCGGCACATTGCTCGCCCGTTAGGTAAGGAACTGATGAATACTGTTTGGGACAAAGAAGATGAATTGCCCTTTGAGTTTTAGTTTCGGTTTGGATTTCAAAATGTCTGGTTAGTGAAGCAAATGTGGTATTTCATCATCTTTGATCAGCCCGTAGGAAAGAATAAGCAGCCTTATAAGCTGCATCTTTTCCTCTTTTCAAGCATTAAAAATACATAAAGGTGTTCTCTCCACTGAGTTGCCATTAATAATTAATTTTAAAAAATCTCTTTTTGTCCTCCTTCTCCAGCTCTTGCTACCTATTTCATAAGTCTTTGATACCAGCTGCAACAACTCAACCGTTTGTTTTAAAGCAAAAACAATTCAGGTCCCCTTGCAAAGTATTTCAAATTGTGGGAGCAACACATGAGTGAATCCTGACATCAATACAGGGGGTCTTGTCCAGAATTAACAAATAAAATATTCATTTTTTGAGGCGTCTCTGCACTGTTTTCCACGACACGACCGCACTTCTGTGAGAAATAATCCAAGACAGTCGGACTCCCAGAAGCAGGAGGGGTGAGGCGGAGGTCAAGTTTCAGTTACAGGAGATGAGGACGTTCCAGAGATCTGCTGACCAACACTGTGTTTGTAGTTAACCACACCATATTGTTCACTGAGCATTTTAAGAGGGTAGATGTCATGTTACGTGTTATCACAATAAAAAAGGGATCATTCAGGAGGACTATGGACAACAAAGAAAAAAAGAAAGAAAAACAGACTAGCTTGGAATCTAAAATGTCAACCAGCCTCCAACATGTATGGTGAATGTAATTTTCTGAAAACTGTTACACGCATATGTGTTATATGTCTTCTGTCGTGAGGTAAAGGGCTTTTCATCCTGTGGGACAAGTTCAAGAAAGTTCAAAAGGCTCTGCTCTGTTGTTCTTGAAAAACACCCAAATTACAGGTAAAAATCTGTTATATTGCAAATTGATTAGGGTTCCTTGTATGTAAACAGCTTCACTGTTTCTGAAATAGGCGGTTTAAGATGCCCTGAGGCAGGTAACCATCAGCATCCAGAGCGCAGAAGTGGAACTCTGTCGGCCAATCTACCCTTTGTCTTTGATGTGAGGACGTGCCAGATGGTCTGGAAGCCTTGGTGATGGGGCCCAGCCTCTGGAGCCGGACAACCATGGTTTTGAATTCCGAAGCAGATGATTCTCACTGTATGTCAGCCTCTGTGGTCTCAGTGTCCTAATTTGAATGTGAAACTGTTCACGCTTACTGCGTGGAGCTGTCGTGAGAAGCACATGGCCAATGCACACCAGTGTGCCCAGCACATGCAGCTGAAGGTGAAAGCTGCTCAGTCGTGTCTGACTCTTTTCGACCCAATGGACTATACAGTCCATGGAATTCTCTAGGCCAGAATATTGAAGTGGGTAGTCTTTCCCTTCTCCAGGGGATCTTCACAACCCAGGGATCAAACTCAGGTCTCCCGCATTTTAGGCGGATTCTTTACCAGCTGAGCCACAAGGGAAGCCCAAGAATACTGGAGTGGGTAGCCTGTCCCTTCTCCAGTGGATCTTTGGTAGAAACAGCCAGTGTTGCACTGGCATCTTTTCAAACAGTTCTTGTCTTTCTTATGGCTCCAGATTTCTACAGCTTAGAACTGCAAATATCCCTATAAGAATTTAAAACCCAACTCCCAATCAGGATCGCTTCTCCAGAGCAGGCCAATGAGAGCCTGAACTCTGCATTCTTTATGATTGTGTTTATTATAAGTCTCAGTGGAAGTGTTTTCCTTGTTTCTGCAGGGCCACATGTTACCAGAGAACATGGGTCTCTCATGGTTTTTCTTCTCAAAGTGGGATACCATCCTGGGGGGAGTGACCACCCAAGTGGAACCACGGTGTCTCTGTGAGCAGAGCAGGCCTGGAGAGAAGGTGAGGACCCATCTTCTTTGTTTGCTTTAAACCGAGGGGGAACTGACATGGAACATGACATCAGTGTCTGGTGTGCACCACAGTGACTCACAGTTGTAAATATGTGAGACCGTCACCACGGTGCGTCTAGTTACCATCCATCACCACATGAAATCACACATCTTTCTTCTTGTGATGAGAACTCTGAAAGATTCATTCTCTCAGTAACTTCCAAACATACAGCACACTATTGTTAGCTGTAATCATACGCCGTGTTTCCATCCTCAGGACTCATCTACAACTAGAAGTCTGACCTTCGACCCTCTCTCCCCCTCACCTACCCGCCCCGCCTCTTGGCTGCACCAGGCCGCTCTCTGAATCTGTGAGTCCAGCTGCATTCACGCCCCTTCCCTTCAGTCTCTCCTCAACCCTCTGCTCCCTCCTCTTTGCTCCTCCAGCCCCAGGAGAACATGAATGGACAGAGTGTTGCTGGAAATAGCACCTGTCTTGCCTTTTGGTTGTTGGGGAGCTGAGAGTGTCCTGATGAGGAAATGAGCAAAGAAGCTGTGAAGACAATGGGCTTGCGCCAGTGTCCAGCGTTTTCAGGTCCTGAATCCATCTCGGGAACGTTAGCAACACAGGCAGGCGGTGAGGGCGCCGGGGCCTGCCGCTCACTAGTGGTGCAGCCTTGGCAAGTTAGCAGACCTTGTGGAGCCTCAGTTTCCTCAGCTCTAAACCGCAGAAAGCAGTACCTCCCATTCACAGTAGATTTGAAAGTTAAATGAGTAATGAGGGTAGATGTGCTGAAATAGATCCTAGCCACAGTAAGTGCTGACTACTGACTGAATGTTTATATCCCCCCACATTCACAAATGGGAGCCTACTCCCTGGAGTGATGGTTTGGAGGTGGGACCTTTGATTTTGTCATGAGGGCGGAGTCCCCATGAATGGGATTGGTGCTCTTATTAGAAAAGACAACGATCTCCCCCTACCATCTGGGGGCACCACGAGAAGATTGCCATCTGCAAACCAGGAAGAGGACCCTCAGCAGATACAGATCTGCCAAGCAACCTGCTTGTGGACTCTAGCCTCCAGAACTGCGAGAATAAATGCTTGTTGTTTAAGCCCCCTGTCTAAACAAAGGTCTGTATAGTTAACACTCTGGTTTTCCCAGGAGTCACGTAAGGATGTGAGAGTTGGATCATAAAGAAGGCTGGACACCAAAGAATTGATGCTTTCAAATTGTGGTGCTGGAGAAGACTCTTGAGAGACCCTTGGGATGCAAGGACATCAAACCGGTCAATCCTAAAGGAAATCAGCTCTGAATATTCATTGGAAGGACTGATGCTGAAGCTGAAGCTCCAATACTTTGGCCACCTGATGAAAGGGCTGACTCATTGGAAGACCTTGATGCTGGGAAAGATTGAAGGCAGAAGGAAAAGGGGACGACAGAGGATGAGATGGCTGGATGGTATCACTGACTCAATAAACATGAGTTTGAGCAAACTCTTGGAGACTGTGAAGGACAAGGAAGCCTGGTGTGCTGCAGTCCACAGGGTTGCAAAGAGTTGGACACACTGAGTAACTGAACAACATTATATTGACACAGATGGACTCCAGTTCTCATAATTAGGTGCTTAGTTGGTGTGTATTTGAAAAGATATAACTAGCACCTCAGATCATTAATCATGGAAATGACAGTGTTTGAGACAACAGAGAAGTAAATTAAAAGTGAAAAGCTGAGCTGATTTGCCGGGGTCCAGCCCCGGTGGATCCAGGGTGATTCAAAGGTGGGGGGACGGTGTCGGCGTCTTTGGAAAAATACATATTTAATTACAGATATAGAGGGAGATTAGAAACAGATAGTGTAGTAGGAAGATTAGTGGAGAAAAAGAGGATGAATCCAGATGGGAATTCAGCCAGAGAAACGGCAGCAAGAAAGAAGCGACATGGGGGAATCAGTCTTTCTGGAAATTGATCCGATTTCTTTATTTTTGGGTTTGTTTATATACCTTTTGTTACATATAGGGATGAATACAGAGTCACGTGGGGGTCAGCAGTCCTGACCTTTATCAAAATCAGGTGCTTTACATAAAAAGGTCTTAGGGATTTTATGATTCTTTCTTTCTGATAACCAAAAAACTTATTTCTTCCAAAGGTGTTTTTTCTTAAACCAGGCACCACCCTCCAAATAAAGTTGCATTCCTATAGGGTGAGGGTGTAGTGAGTTACAATCAAGAAAGGAATTTATTTAACCCAAGGTTAACATGATTACCCTTAAAGGTTAATACTTATTTCTCCTATGTGTTAGTTATATTCATTATAAGGGTAGGGAACATGGAGATTTAGCAGCAAACATCAGCCCAACAAATGAAAATCCTTTCACCAATAATCCCCTTAAGATCTATTTAGACTTAAGATAGTGATAAAGTTACATTTTTACATAGCAAGGACACAGTGATTTATAACAAAGTACAGTGTTCTATTACAAAAGAGAAAATCCATTAACTCAAAAAATCTAGTATTGCTAACATCAAAAACTACTATATTTCCTTTTCTATATTCCAAATACATTGATTAATATATTCCCAGGTGCCTAAGGATATGGAGGCCTGGCGGCAATCATTGACTCAACAAGAAGAAAAAGCCCTATGCTAATTAAGACTCTCAAAATACTCCAAAGCTTTCTGTGCTGTTTATGGTTAAGAGGTAGGAAACAATCATGCGGCAGGAATATGGATATTCCTGTCACACAAGCTAGTCTGTCAGCAGAGATGTTTGACCTGAGACATCCTTGTCCCACCCAGGGGAGAGAATTAGCAGCAATTATTGACACAACAAATGAAAAACCCTTCACCAATATAATTCCTAACCAACCCAGTACACTAATAATTTCCAACTCCCCAAAAGAATTTGCCTTTAGTAAGTCTAAAACATCTCATGCCTCTCAGATTGGGAGGCTGTAAACAATCACATGTGGCTGGACGAACCTATACAGGTGGGCTAGATAACCTTCAGAGGAGTCCATAAGCTGAAACACTCTTGTCACGCCCAAGAATTTTTATTGCCTTGGAGCTGCACGTTTACTCCTTCTCCGAGAGAAACGGTTATGGGGGAGAGCCCCCCGTAAAGTCAGAGGTGTAGGTGAGAGCATAAAACAGACTCTGGTTTTCGGGTTAGATGCTCGGGAACAGGGGGTTTCCTGAGGGTTGATCACGCCTTTGCGTATGTATGCCAAGCCTCCTTCCTCATGACCTTTGCCATGGGCGGAGTTCCTCACGCTGGCCCCCGGCACTGATTCAAAGAAAAAACACAGTAATATAGGGCGTACTCAACATTGACAAAGTTGTGAGCACAGGATATGAAAGACTTGGGTGTGAAACTGTTGGTTCTGGTGGAGTCTCTTCTGTGGGACAGTCCTCCTGTGGGGCCCACAGATGAATTCTCACAGACAGCCAGGGCAGGAGAACCCATCACTGGGCTGGGAGGGGTCTGGGTGCCCCTGATCTAGTCATCTTTGTTGTGCAGATGAGCTCACAGCTAGAAAAGTCCCCTGGCTGGATACTCTGACTAGGTGGAGGGTCTCCTCGGGGCTGAGCTTTCACACAGGAAGTAGCAGCTGCTGTTGGTGCTCACGTGCAAGGCAGGCGGGTTCCCCAATAGCAGCAACTGCCACTGTGGTCACTAGGCCCTCATGGCCCCAGATGCCAGCAGACAATGTGGCAAAGAGGAGCCCTGATTCAGAGGCCTGGGATGAATGTCCTGGACAAACTGGAAGGGTAGAGGGAGAAGACAGCAGCCTATGCTTTCTAAGAGCCAGAGGTGCAGCCACATTTGGGAAGGGTTGGTTAAGGGAGGAGGATGTGTCCCAGTCAGTTCAGGCTCTGGCTGGCTTGATTCCCAGGAGAGGAGCCTTGGGGCCTTGCTCTGGTGGAAAGCCCAGGCACCAGGGCAGGAGCTGGTACACCTGCTGTCCTCAGGGGCCTGCTGGGATGCTAGAAAGCTTGGTCCTGGGCTGGAGGCTGAGTGGAGGGTAGAGGGAGGCAGGTCCTACGTGGCCTGTGAGTCTCACTACTAGGCTCATGGGTAAGCCCACCTGACCTTCCTGGGACCATGTCTGAGGAGCTTTCCCTGCGTTCAACCCAAACCAGACAGGGTGGGGTCCCCTGAGAATAAAACCCTGGGGACTAGGAAAGGAACCTTCCTTCGAGGACAAGGACCAAACATGGCCAGTCTCAACAGGGTTTCTCATGCAGCTGCCATCAGCTTCCCTGACCAGAGTCGCAGGGTGGTTGTACCAGGGTTTAGTAACACCAGGCCCCCAAGCATCTCCACCATCAGCAGGAGACCTAAAGAATGTTAGGATGGTTCCAAAAGCTAAAACAAGGCATAGAGCAGACCATGAGCTTGGCAATGCCAAAGAAACATCCAAACTAAGTGGAAGAATAAATAACTGTCCAAGTCTTTGACTTTACAGCATTTGTGATTATTTCTTATGAACAGTCAACTACAGAAGGAACATGTCAGCCAGTTTTCTAGCAAGCTGAGATCCTGGGATGCCTGGAAGGAAGACATTAGGGACTTCTTTGGTTCCAGAAACTGCTAGGTGGTACTTTTCCCCTGATTTTGACTGTTTTGGTAATACCAGTTGAAAGATGAAATATTATTATCACAACCCCATGGGGAGAACCCCAACCAAAGAAACCTGAACCATAAAAATGCTTTTTTCCCCCTTTCTTAGATTTTGAATGCTAGTGCTAAACATTCAAATGCTGTGATTTAAAAAGAAATATTTTGCCTTTTAAATTTATTCCTGGGAGGAGGAAGGTGATGTTTTTGCTTTCGTATGGGACTCTCTTTAAAATGTCCATATGAAGTTCTTCAAAAGCAAAATTTTTACTCTTGAAAGGAAGAAAATAATTTGTTCCTCCACCCAGTACTCAGGTCTCTCAGACAAGGCGCTCAGCCTGCCCAGCCAGAGGTGGCCTTGGGACCAAGCCCATGGCGTGAGGCGGAGACAAGATGCGTGTGTGCAGAAAGCTTGCTACCTGGTCAGGACTTCATGTGCAGTAGCTGTTAGGTCTTGTTTTTTGTAAACCTGAAGCAGGTTTTTCTTTTAAGAGTTCTGCCTCCCATGATCTGTTGGGAGAGGAGGGAGAAGGAAGGTCGACAAGAGTGATGGTCACAGTGGAAGAGGCACGTGGCTGGAGTTCTGTGACCTTTGGGAAAAGAAATCATAAGCTGCCCACATCACCTATGTTCCTCGTCCTGCCAACTCAAAACCAACAGAAACACACAGCCTCTGGGAATGGAAGACAAGAGGAGGCAGAGGGAGCCTTGAGAGATACCAAGGGAAAATGATGAGAAAAACTGACTCTGACCCCAGGTCTGCAGGGAAAGCCTCCATTTGATGGCTTATTTGAACCTCTGCTGTTTGAAGGAAGACAAATCATCAGAAAAAGCAGAGAAACAGGGTGAACAAAGTAGAGTGAGAAAGTCATATACAGACTGGGCACCAGAGAGGTAAGCGCAGATGAAACGATAGTCCATGAAAAGGTAGCAATTTTTAAAAGGTGTGTAGGTACATACAATTCTGTGAAATATATTCCCAATGGTAAAAATTAGAGGAGAGTTTGGCATAATGAGAGGATATTCAGTAAAGTTTAAAAGATGCTTCACTTCAATTAAGTACACAAAGCACTGCTGAATTAATGAATCTAACAATATTCATTGGGGGTCACTGTGTGGCTGCAGTGTCCTTGGCTCCTGGAACAGAGGAAGGAGGGAAGTAAATGTCTGTTGCGTGTCTAATGGTGACAAGTGCCACAGATGAACATGCAGTAGGGGGCTGGAGTCAGGGTGAAAGGAAGCAGAGGGGAACCCTCTGGCATCTCGGGTCAGGGAGTACCAGGCAGAGCAGCAGTAGCTCGAGGGCCCTGGGCGGCGCTGGGCCCAGGGGCAGGCGGGCAGGAAGCCAGGGTGATGGGAGCGGGAGTGGAGGCAGCGAGGAGGGGAGTCAGGGTCAGATCAGAGGCAGGTGGAACCAGGCAGGTTCTTTTAGTCTGGCTGCATTCAGAGTCAGTGGGAGGTTTTGGGCAGAAAAGCGATAGGATCTGACTTTCCATCCTTTTTCAGCAAGGACCCCTCCAGCTGCTGTATTGAGAATCAGTGTGAGAAGGTAAAGGATATAGCCACAGAACAGTGAGTGGACCACTTAATCACCCAGCAAGAAGCACCAGGGCTCCAGGGGAAGGCATGTGGGCAGGCTTCCACCTGTCCCTCGGGGCGGAAAGGCCAGGAGGGAGGAGGGGGTAGGACGGAGAGTCACCCCGGCTGTGAACACAACTAGAAGTCTGGTTTCGGACATGCTGGGGTCCAGTTTTATATTGTACATAACTTCCTTTTCTCATGCTGAATTCTCCATCCATGTTGGAGAGGAGGTGCTGTTTCTTTTTTAGTATTACCACTGAACAGGAACTGAGGGTTTATGTAACAGTCTGGTGGGAACTGAAACCAGGGCAGGGTTGGGGGGGCGGGGTTTGGAGTGCTTCTGTTTAAACATAGGGAGACAGATGGACGTCCCACCGTCCCATCTTCCTTCAGCAAGAACTCAACATGCCGTGGGCCTTCACGAGCCAGCCCCGGGCTTCCAGCACTTGGTGCTGCAGGCTTTAGCATGACGTCATTCTGGAGGGAAGCTGGCATGACGACATGTCCTTAGGCCCTGCTGGGACAGGCAGCCCGTCGTGGGCCCTGGACACCCGGCAAGCTTGTGCTGAGGGCGCCTGACAGGCAGAGCTGTCCCCTGAATGAAGCAGGTCACTGCGAGGGGGCAGGAACTGCTTGCTGCCTGGTCATGTGCAGGGCACTCGACTCCGGTCCCTCTCCTGCACGTCCTGGTGTTATCTCTGTGCTACATGGGGGCAAAGGGAACTCATGCAAACAGGGGACATTGTGTGCTGGGCTGTCATCACCTAAGTCCTTGGTCTCTGACCCCAGAGTCTTGTCTTTTGCCAGCCACTAGGAAACAGGAGCAGGGCAGCTAGTCAGAGTCTGAGTTGGATAAAGTCTCAGTCTTTCACATCTGTGGGCAGACCGTGCCTCTCAGAGGGGCTGTGGAGGGGTAGCACGGGGTGAAGCAGGAAAGCTGTCAGGGTAGGTGGCCTGGCCGGCAGGGAGGGACTGGTCTCCTTGTGGAGACCTGCTCCGGAATGGAGCACTTGATGGGGCAAGTGAACAAAACTGATCCCGAGGAGTGGAAGGGCTTGGGCAAGTGTTCAGTTTGTCTACACAGTGTTTCTTTCCTCCCTCATGTTGTAAACAGGAGCCCACTCTACAGTCCTCAGGACTAAGTAAACGAAAGGACAGGTGGAAAGATCATTTTCAGAATAAAGGTGGCAGATAATGGCTGCTGAAAACCAAGGGAATCCTTGTTCCCTTTTGTCTAGGGAGGGATGAGTCACCAGGCTGTGAAAAACGTGAGACCTTTACTTTTACAAACAAAATCTATTTGCACTTATTTTTAAGAAATTGAAGACTGGCAAGGCTGCTGGAGTGCTGAGCCTCCCCACTCGCATCATTCCTGGGGAGCCCCCCTCCCTCTGTGGATCTGATGCTCAGAGGCCCTGGCCAGAAGACACCCACAGCAGGCGCTAGGGAGCACAGGGCACAGGAAAGCCGCTGACCAGCTAAGGGAACACAGGTCAGTCTCGCAAAGATGCAGAGCATTAATTTAGAAATGTACCAAATTCCTATGGAATTGCAACTCTAACCTTTATACTCTGTGCAGTGCAATCTCTCGTCCCCTATTGGAGTGCATCTTTTTAAGCTGCTTTCAACGGTGACAAGGGAGGGCAAGCATGGCAGTGCTTCTAGAACCATCAACACAAAGAGCTCACGGATGAATCAGCATCACAACTTGTGGGAGTGAGGGAGGGGAAAAGTCCTTCCCCCCCAGGGATTTCCTCAGGTGTCTGTCCTGGGGCTCCCACTGGTCAAAATCTGTTCTTAGAGGAATGAAGGGGCGGGTTGGAATGGTGCACCATGACAAATGATACGGAAGTAGGCCGATGGGGATCTGAGTTGTCTGGTCTCGTGTTATTTCCCCCAAGAAAGAAGGAAATATTAAATTCAGTGCTTATCTTTATCCCTCTGAACACGCTGCCATCCCAAAGAGATAAGAAAATGGACACACAACGAAATGTGGAGATCTCAGCAGCCACTTTGACACGAAGTAGGGAGCTCCGACTTCTACAACGCAGGGGCTTCCATTTCTCATTTGGCGTCAGCCCAGTCAGAAAAATGTCTCCTTCCACATGCAGTTTTCAACATTTCTTACTTACCCATCTGATGCACTCTTCCAGGTGTTCATACTGAAGGACAGGCATGATGTTCCAATCTGAAATCTGGAACTCTGGCATCCAAATTAAGTCCTAATTATTTCCATCTTCTCTTGCTATCATGTCATACAACAAAAAACACAGTAATTGCAAACAGTCTTTGAATCAGATCTCCTGCAAAAGAGGTGGTTAAACCGTGGAAGCTGCCAAATACCTTTTTATTCCAAACATCCCTAAAATTCTCATCTGGGTTTACATTCTGTTTCCTGCTCCCCAGATAACCTTTTCCTCTCTGGATCCACACACAATCTAAGGGGATATCTCCTTTCCAAACATCTTTCTTCTTCAAATCCAAGTCTCTTCTTAAAGATACATACTTTCTACTCATCTTGGAAAAGACACTGATGCTGGAAAAGACTGAAGGTGGGAGCAGAAGGGGATGACAGAGGATGAGATGGTTGGATGGCATCACCAACTCAATGGACATGAGTATGAGCAAGCTTCGGGAGCTGGTGATGGTCAGAGAAGCCTGGTATGCTGCAGTTCATGGGGTCGCAAAGAGTCAGACATGACTGAGCAACTGAACTGAACTGACTGACTGACTCATCTCACACCAGTCAGAATAGCCATCATTAAAAAGTCTACCAAAAAAAGCCTAAAACTAACAAATGCTAGAGAGGGTATGGAGAAGAGGGAATGCTCCTACGCTCTTGCTGGGAATGTTAATTGGTGCAGCCACTATGGAGAACAGTAAGGGATTTCCTTAAAAAATTAAAAATAGAGATGCCATAGGATCCAGCAATCCCACTCCTGGACACATATCTGGAAAAGAAGAAAACTAATTTGGAAAGATACATGCACCCTAATGTTCACAGCAGCATTATTTACAATAGCCAAGACACGGAGACAACCTAAATGTCCACTAACAGATGAATGGATGATAAGATGTGGTGTATTCATACAAAGGGATGCTATTCAGTCATAGAAAGAATGGAATAATGCCATCCATTTGCAGCAACACGGATGGACCTAGAGATTACCATACAAACTGCAGTAAGTCAGACAGAAATAAATATCATATGATACCACTTATATATGGAATCTAAAAAATGATACAAACGAACTCATTTACAAAACAAAAATAAGATGCACAGACATAGAAAACAAACTTATAATTACAAAGGGGAAGGTGGGAGGGATAAACCAGGAGTTTGGGAATAATAGATATATACTACTAAATATAAAACAGATGAACAAGGACCTACTACTGTACAGCAAAGGGAACTAGTCTCAATATCTTGTAATAAACCATACTGAAAAAGAATCTGAAAAGGAATATATACATAAATCTGAATATACAGATAAACCTGAATTTACATATATATATATATATATATATATATATATATATATATATATATATATATATATATGACTTCCCAGGTAGCTCAGTGGCAAAGAATCTGTCTGGGAAGCAGGAGACCCGGGTTCAATCCCTGGGTCAGGAAGATCCCCTGGAGAAGGAAATGGCAACCCATTCCAGTATTCTTACCTGGGAAGTCCCATGGACAGAGAAGCCTGGCGGGCTACAGTCCACAGGGTTGCAGAGTCAGACAATAGTCAGACAAGACTTAGTAATTAAACAGCAGCACATATATAACTGAATCACTTTGCTGTACACCTTACAATGTTCACAACATGAAAATCAACTATACTTCAACTTAAAAATATATACATATATATACCCTCCACCTACTCACTGAGTCTTTTCTTCAGGACCATTGTTAACACCACACACATCATCCCCCACTGGTGACCATGGTCTTCCTGCAGCTAATGCAGAGAGGCTGGCCCCAGACAGGACTTCCTGGTAAACTTCTCAAGGCTTCCTTCTAATGTAGCACAGTTTCCCTAGAACACAGGACACTCCCAGAATGTGCCAGTACTGAGCCCAGACCTCCTAGTCTTCCTCCTTTGCTTGGTGTAGGTGAAGCCATGCAGGGGGGACATGGGCCCCATCTGCCCCCTCTCCTCCGGCCACAGCATTCTTCATCTAAGGAAGCCCAGCCTCTCTCTCAAGTTCTCCGCCCTGGGGCAATTGTGAAATTGGCTCTAATGATTAAACAAAAAATTCTCTGAGTCTCTTTCATTTTCATCCGCTCTGAATGCTTTAGAATGATTAAATATGATCAGACCTGTCAGCTGTCTGCAAAAGAACCTAAACAACCCACCAGCACTATATCTCTATGATTAAAGGACAGATCTGAGTTTGGAACCCTTGTGATTACTTTGCAGGAGAAAGATATTATGAGGAAGAAGTCTAGAACTTGACTCAGGCCAGGTAAGTGTCTCTGCTCGTTTGGTGGACAACACATTCTGCCAGATGTTCAGTGTTAACAATCTAAGATTACTGTATGTGTAACCAAAAGAAGGCAGTGCTCATTCTTCCAGTTTTCTGTTTGGAAATGGAAAGATCATCTTGTTCTTATCTCATTTTTCCCTTACCACAAAGTGAAAATAGCATGTAAAAGTTACATAAGCTAATAAATGAAATATATCCTGAATCCCTTAGTATAACAGATAGTTCTACAGCAAAAGAAGACTTTTCCCCCTTTTATTTACTTTTCTAACTGTAGATGGTTGCTTTTATTACTGAACATTTAAAACAGTGTCTCCATAAAACCTCCATTATATGTCCCAAATGGCAGAGAATAGGTTCAGTTCAGTTCAGTCCCTCAGTCGTGTCTGACTCTTTGTGACCCCATGGACTGCAGCACACCAGGTCTCCCTGTCCATCACCAACTCCCAGAATTTAATCAAACTCATGTCCATTAGAGTCGGTAATGCCATCCAACCATCTCATCCTCTGTCGTTCTCTTCTCCTCTCACCTTCAGTCTTTCCCAGCATCAGGATCTTTTCCGGTGAGTCAGTTCTTCACATCAGGTGGCCAAAGTATTAGAGTTTCAGCTTCAGCATCAGTCCTTCAGGACTGATTTCCTTTAGGATGGACTAGTTGGATCTCCTTGGTGTCCAAGGGAATTTCAAGAGTCTTCTCCAACACCACAGTTCAAAAGCATCAATTATTCGGCACTCAGCTTTCTTTATGGTCCAACTCTCACATCCATACATGACTACTGGAAAAGCCATAGCTTTGACTAGATGGATCTCTGTTGGCAAAGTAATCTCTCCGCTTTTTAATAAGCTGTCTAGATTGGTCATAACTTTTTTCCCAAGGAGCAAGTGTCTTTTAATTTCATGATGCAGTCACCATCTGCAGTGATTTGGAAGCCCCCCAAAATAAAGTCTGTCACTGTTTCCACTGTTTCCCCATCTATTTGCCATGAAGTGATGGGACCAGATGCCATGGTCTTAGTTTTCTGAATGTTGAGTTTTAAGTCAACTTTTTCACTCTCCTTTTTCCCTTTCATCAAGAGGCTTAGTTCTTCACTTTCTGCCATAAGGGTGGTGTCATCTGCATATCTGAGGTTATTGCTATTTCTCCCAGGAACCCTGATTCCAGCTTGTGCTTCATCCAGTCCAGCATTTCTCATGATGTACTCTGCATATAAGTTAAATAAGCAGGGTGACAATATACAGCCTTGATGTACTCCTTTTCCTATTTGGAACCAGTCTGTTGTTCCATGTCCAGTTCTAACTGCTGCTTCGTGACCTGCATACAGATTTCTCAGGATGCAGGTCAGGTGGTCTGGTATTCTCATCTCTTTCAGAATTTTCCACAGTTTATTGCGGAAAATAAATTTTACACAAAGGCTTTGGCATAGTCAATAAAACAGATTTTTTTTGGAACTCTCTTGCCTTTTCCATGATCCAGCAGATATTGGCAATTTGATCTATGGTTCCTCTGCCTTTTCTAAAACCAGCTTGAACATCTGGAAGTTCATGATTCATGCACTGCTGAAGCCTGACTTGGAGAATTTTGAGCATTACTTTACTAGCATGTGAGATGAGTGCAATTGTGTGGTAGTTTGAGCATTCTTTGGCATTGCCTTTCTTTGGGATTGGAATGAAAACTGACTTTTTCCAGTCCTGTGGCCACTGCTGAGTTTTCCAAATTTGCTGGCATATTGAGTGCAGCACTTTCCCAGCATCATCTTTTAGGATTTGAAATAGCTCAACTGGAATTTCATCACCTCCACTAGCTTTGTTCGTAGTGATGCTTTCTAAGGCCCACTTGACTTCACATTCCAGGATGTCTGGCTCTAGGTGAGTGATCACACCATCGTGATTATCTGGGTCATGAAGATCTTTTTTGTACAGTTCTTCTGTGTATTCTTACCACCTCTTCTTAATATCTTCTGCTTCTGTTAGGTCCATACCATTTCTCTTATTGTGCCCATATTTGCATGAAATGTTCCCTTGGTATCTCTAATTTTCTTGCAGCGATCTCATCTTTCTCATTCTATTGTTTTCCTCTATTTCTTTGCATTGATCACTTTCTTATCTCTCCCTGCTATTCTTTGGAACTCTGCATTCAAATGGGTATAGCTTTCCTTTTCTCCTTTGCCTTTCACTTCTCTTTTCATAGCTGTTTTTTAAAATATAAATTTAATTGGAGGCTAATTACAATATTATATTGGTTTTGACACACATCAATGTGAATCTGCCACGGGTGTACAGGTGTTCCCCATCCTGAGCCCCTCTCCCACCTCCCTCTCCATACTATCTCTCTGGGTCATCCCAGTTCATAGCTGTTTGTAAGGCCACATCAGACAACCATTTTGCCTTTTTGCATTTCTTTTTCTTGGGGATGGTCTTGATCCCTGCCTCCTGTACACTGTCATGAACCTCCATCCATAGTTCTTCAGGCACTCTGCCTATCAGATCTAATCCCTTGAATCTTATTTGTCTCTTCCACTGTATAGTCATAAGGGATTTGATTTAGGTCATACCTGAATGGTTTAGTGGTTTTCCCTATTTTTTTCAATTTAAGTCAAAATTTGGCAATAAGGAGTTCATGGTCTGAGTCAGTCAGCTCCTGGTCTTGTTTTTGCTGACTATATAGAGCTTCTCCATCTTTGGCTGCAAAGAATATAATCAATCTGATTTTGGTATTGACCATCTAGTGATGTCCATGTGTAGAGTCTTCTCTTGTGTTGTTGGAAGAGGGTGTTTGCTATGACCAGTGTGTTCTCTTGGCAAAACTGTTAGCCTTTGCCCTGCTTCATTCTGTACTTCAAGGCCAAATTTGCCAGTTACTTCAGGTTTTTCTTGACTTCCTACTTTTGCATTCCAGTCCCCTATAATGAAAAGAACATCTTTTGTGGGTGTTAGTTCTAGAAGGCCTTGTAGGTCTTCATGGAACTGGTGAACTTCAGCTTCTTGAGCATTACTGGTTGGGGCATAGACTTGGATTACTGTGACATTGAATGGTTTGCCTTGGAAACGAACAAAGAGCATTCTGTCATTTTTGAGATTGCACTGAAGTACTGCATTTCGAACTCTTTTGTTGACTATGATGGCTACTCCATTTCTTCTAAAGGATTCCTGCCCACAGTAGTAGATATAATGGTCATATGAGTTAAATTCACCCATTCCAGTCCATTTTAGTTAGCTGATTCCTAGAATGTTGATATTCACTCTTGCCATCTCCTGTTTGACCGCTTCCAATTTGCCTTGATTCATGGACCTAACATTCCAGGTTCCTATGCAGTTTGGTCTTTACAGCATTGGATTTTACTTCCATCACCAGTCACATCCATAACTGGGTGTTGTTTTTGCTCTGACTCCATCTCTTCATTCTTTTTGGAGTTCATTCTCCACTGATCTCCAGTATCATACTGGGCACCTACCTACGTGGGGAGTTCATCTTTCAGTGACCTATCTTTTTGAGAATAGGTTTCTGAGTCACTTCAGTCGTGTCCGACTCTGTGCGACCCCATAGACAGCAGCCCACCAGGCTCCCCATCCCTGGGATTCTCCAGGCAAGAACACTGGAGTGGGTTGCCATTTCCTTTTCCAATGCATGAAAGTGAAAGGTGAAAGTGAAGTCGCTCAGCTGTGCCTGACTCTTAGAGACCCCATGGACTGCAGCCTACCAGGCTCCTCCATCCATGGGATTTTCCAGGCAAGAGTACTGGAGTAGGGTGCCATTGCTTTTGGGTTTCACTAAATGGTAGTTTATTCAACATTTGAATAAAGTTCAGCACTAGCGATAGTGCCTTTTTGGGTCATTACATGTCCCCAAATTACAAACTTAATTGCCCTATCCCATCTTTTCTGAGGCATCTATATTAATTTATCCTTCAAGTCCCAACACATTTGTTTTTTTTTCTAATTTACTTTCTTATAGGACAGGTTAGTTAATGATCAAGGAAAAGATTTGGTCACCCGGAGTATTACACCTAGACAAACACCCATGAAGTCTGGGACAGTTGATGAGTAACTCCTTCAACTGGCACTGCACCCCTTCAACTATATATAATGATCTCTGTTCTCTCCCTTGGCTCCAGAAAATGAGGTGGCTGCCTCCAGAGCAGCTGTGGACACCTGCATCAATACACTGTGTGCTAATCAGACAGATCTGAATTCATATCCAGACCTGCTGGGCGCTGTGATTTGGAACAAAGTACTCATCCTTGGGGCAAATTTCACTCTTCGGAAAAATGGGGGCAAAATGCCCAGTTTGCCACCTTGCTGGGAGAACAGGATGAAACAATCAATCTATGTAAAACCGTTGACACTGTGCTGAACAGACAGCAGGCATCAATCAACCCAAGCCCATTCCTTCTTGTCTAGAAGAACATGGACATCCACCATTACTGCCATTTGGTCAGTAGATTAAAATAAATGAGAGAAAAAGTCTTGTACAAATGTTCTGTTTCTTTAGGAACAAAGATTAAATGGTTTAAATGTTCTGAATGGGTCACTGTTTTAACCATTTATTCAGGATCTCATGCAGTAATAATTTACTGAGTGCCAGGGTCTAAGTGTTTTTACATGGGTTGACATCTTTAATCTTTATAGCAGCCCTATAAGATACTATTATCCTCATTTTATAGCTGGGGAAATGGAGTCAGAGCTGTTAAGTAACTTGGTTACTTAAAGTAACCAAGGTCACACAGCTAGACAAGATGAAAAAACCTAGCATCCAAACCCAGGAGGTGTGTCTCTAGAGCCCAGCTTCATAACCATCATGCCTCTATTTCCCTGATTAAAAAATGAAGAGGATAAAGACCTTGGGAAGGGTTTTTTTTTTTTTTTTTTAATCCTCCTCCTCTTCCTTCTTTTCTTTGGGTTCTTTACAGTTTTTATTTTATTGTGGTAAGAACACAACATGAGATCTACACTCAGTAGTTTTTAAGTGTACGATACAGTATTGTCACCTGTAAGTACAATATTGTACAGTAACATGCTAACTTGTTGGCTTGTTAGCAGGGTAAAATCTCAGACCCTCCCCAGATCTTGACAGTTTTGGAGAGAAGACAGGATTCTCATGGCTTTCTGGAAGAGGAACAAAGTTCCAAGGCTTGGGATACAAAGACTTTCTGGGATTGGGATGTGAATGCTCTTGCAAGGTAGTGATTGGTGGGGAGTAAGTGCCTCTCACTGCCTTATCTCTCAATGAATGTTTAGAGGCTGAGAGACAAGAACTGAAGAAGCCTTCCAACTGGTGCACTGGCTACTGCCCACTCTCCTTCAGGCAGGAAGAGGAAGGGAGGATATCATGCCCTATAAACCCAGCCAGAAGGCAATGGGGCTTGGCTGCCAAGTCAAAGGGTTCTCAGAGTAAACATAAATGGTGCCAGCAATGAGGACACAGAATTTGAGGTGAGCTGAAATCAAAGGAAGCTTGCTTGAGTCTGAACAGGAGCCACTTGAAACTGAAAATAAATGTGCTTGCTTATTGGCCCACAGCAGCTCTCTCCTCTGATCCCCCCAGCCTTCAGCTGCTTTAAGGAAAGCAGTGATTAGAGGTGGGATGGGTGTCATCAAGCACACCCATCTAATGTGCTGGGGAACTTTGGTGGCAGAGTGGGGAGTGCCTCAGACTGTCCTGGCTGTGTTGCATACAGACACCCACATGACCATCATACCTGGCCCTTGAGGGAGAAGGGCACTTGAACTCAACTGATGGGGTTTGGGCAGGGACCTCACAGGGAAGGGGAAACTAACAAAAACTTGGCTGCATGCCGTCTGGGCCAAGTCGCTGTATTGCTGCTCCATCTGCACTTGAGTATCTGAGAGGAATCCATGTGTTATGTGCTTGTACTTCCCCATCCCACAAGGTCATAGGGACTCCCTGATTAGGAAGAGCACTGGGGAGGAAGTGCTGCCGAGGCAGATTTCCCTCCCATTTGGCACCAACAAGCTGTCAAGGTTTTGTACAAGTGCCTCTACCCACTGGTGTTCAAACTGTTCACTCAGCAGATGATGTCCTGCAGGTTGACAGATGGGGGTAGGGGTCTTCACTTCAAAGGCCCTGACTGCCATATCCTCACATTTGTCTGCAGGAGGATCTGATAAGCCCCACAAAATGCAGGGTCTGCTCACTAAGCAAAGTTTCTTGGAACTATGTAGATAGATTCATGATGATCAGTCCCTCTAGCAATCAAGGAAAAATTGCTTTGGTCCCCAAGCATCAAAAAGGAAGCCAGTGGGTGGGAGACAGCACATGTCCCTCCAGGAATCAAGGAAAAATTGCTCTGGTCCCCAAGTATCAAAAAGGAAGCCAGTGGGTGGGAGACAGCACATGTCCCTCCAGAATTCTGCTCAGTCCTTTACATGGGCCTGAAGGGCAGAGTCCCAAGATGGTCCCAGGACCTTCCATTCCTGGTTTTACTTCCATGACTACCTTACGTTTCATGGTAGACGTGATCTTGTGGATGTAACTAAGGTTGATAACTGTACTTAATGGAAGGAGATTATCTGGGTTCAGTTCAGTTGCTCAGTTGTGTCCAACTCTTTGCGACCCCATGGACTGTAGCATGCCAGGCTTCCCTGTCCATCACCAACTCCCAGAGCTTGCTCAAACTCATGTCCATCAAGTTGGTGATGTCATCCAACCATCTCATCCTCTACCCCTTCTCCTCCCAACTTCAATCTTTCCCAGCATCAGTGTCTTCCAGTGGGTCAGTTCTTTGCATCAGGTGACCAAAATACTGGAGTTTCAGCTTCAGCATCAGTCCTTCCAATGAATATTCAGGACTGATTTCCTTTAGGATAGACTGGTTGGGTCTCCTTGCAGTCCAAGGGACTCTCAAGAGTCTTCTCCAGCACCACAATTTGAAAGCATCAATTCTTCGGCGTCCAGCCTTCTTTATGGCCCAACTCTCACATCTATATGTGACTACTGGGAAAACCATAGCTTTGACAAGACGCACCTTTGTTGGAAAAGTAATGTCTCTGGTTTTTAAATGCTGTGTGGGTTGGTCATAGCTTTTCTTCCAAGGAGCAGGTGCCTTTTAATTTCACGGCTGCAGTCACCACCTGCAGTGATCTTAGAGACGAAGAAAATAAAGCCTGACACCGTTTCCATTGTTTCCCCATCTATTTGCCATGAAGTGATGGGACTGGATGCCATGATCTTAGTTTTCTGAATGTAGAGTTTTAAGCCAATTTTTTCACTCTCCTCTTTCATGAAGCAGCTCTTCAGTTCTTTGCTTTCTGCTATAAGGGTGGTGTCATCTGCATATCTGAGGTTATTAATATTTTTCCCGGAAATCTTGATTCCAGCTTGTGCTTCATCCAGCTTAGCATTTCACATTATCTGGGTAGACTTAACCTAAGAAGAACCCTCAGTGAGTTTACATCAGCTGGTAGCAGAAGAGGATGTTAGAAAGAGAAGCAGGAGAAGATTCGACATCATTTGCTGGCCTTGAAGATGGAGAGGACAATGTACAGGGATTAGACTGGCTTCTGGAACTGACTAACCCCTTGGCCACCGGTCAGCAAGGAACCTCAGTCCTACAACTGAACAAGCCAGATAAGAGTTCAGAAGTGAATTCAAGAGGAGGACCTGGTCTGGAGTTTGTGAGAATTTGTTTGGCTGCAATGGAAAACTAGCCCAGTAATTAGCAGCCTTCAAGTGGGGCCTGAACCAACTTGATGCATCAAAAGCTACCCAGCAACCTTTGTTTTTTGCATAAAAATTTTAATTATATAAAATTACTTTTTAAAACCAAAACATGAAACATTGGCATCTACTTTTGAATCAACTATGAAATCATTTTCTTTTGTACAAGGCACAGTGGCAGTGAAAAAGTGTGAAGTGTAGTGAATACCTACAGAATTTAGTTCTCATTGTTGTATTTCTCCAAATTTTGTGTCTATATATGTGAAATACAATTAAAAAATTGAGTTTATAGTGATATTTTTTGAAGTGCACCAGTCTTCACTGTTATGGTCTTTATAAAGGCCTTGTCTTCAACTTTCAAAAACAAAAAAGAAAAATAAAACTATGGTACTAGCATAACTTTGCTATATATTTTAAAGAGTTTTTAAGTAGAACAATTTGAGTCAGCCCTCAAGCAACTTCCCTTGTTTTTGTATACATGAATTTAGGGAAAATTGCACTTATTTTTGGGAAAAAAAAATCCCCAGTATAATAAACTCAACAGTAAGCTCAAAGCAATGTTAAAAAGACCAATGTGAATGACACACAAACATCGCAGCTTTATATATTAATAACTGGAATTCCTGATCAGGAAGTAGGTAGAGAAACACCCAGGTCCTAGGGCTTTCCTCTCTGGAAGAACACCTTTTGAGTAATTCTTTACAATTTCAGCATCAAGCTCCAAAGTGCTGGACAGAAGTCTGGAGTTGCTTCTGGAGCAACTTGCAAGAACAGGAGTCCTCACTGTACGGCACACCTAGCCCCGTCTGAGTGCACCGTTCTGTTTGCCTGCATACTCAGAGCCCAGCACCATCCGCACCACCAGGTGGTTTGTTCTCCAGGTGCCAGCAAAACTGTGGGACCTCTGAGATCCTACAATCCTAATGACTTGAGCTGTCAGTCTCAGTGACGCACTGATTTTACCCAAATTCCTGACAAAGGGTGGCTGACCCTGAAGGGCTGTAGCACCTGGCAGGGTCAGCTGAGCCCCTAATACAAGTGAACTGCAGCTGAACTGCTCCTTCTGCCCTAACCTGCTTCCCTGTCCTGCACAGGTGGTGCTCCCTGATAAACTCCTGCAGAGAAACTCTGCCTCAGAGTTTTTTTTCCCATTGGGGGGGTGGTGGGGGGTGAGAGGAGGTGGGACAGGGAGCGCATCTGGAAACAGGTGTAAGTAATAACAGTGTAAGGCCGCAACTACTATTCCTTTCTACTTCCATTCTCCAAGTACCAGTCTTGGTTAAAATGATTGGGAGCAGTGCCTCAAAACGAAAACTCTGAACAGGTCTCGGCCCAGCATCCCATTTTAAGATGCAAGAGGGCCATCTCCTAGGTCCCCAGCAATCTTCGGTTCATCACATGATAAATCACTATCTTCTACCAGGGCAGGAAGGGAGGGGGAGAACTGAGCAACGTTTGAATTTTGTTGAGCGGAGCTGGCTGTGTGCTAGACAGGAACAGAGAGGGGGTTATAACTGAGGTTTCATGAAATTGAGATCGATGTTCTAGAAACATTTTGGAAGCAACTTGACTGAGAAAGATGCAAATGAGGGCAGCTGCCGCAGGCAGCTGGCCTGGCGAGAGGCTTCCTTTGCAAAGCCACCTAGCAGTCCAGTTGCTATGGCAGCACGAGTAGCCCTTGACTGAAGACTCCAAGGAAAAAACACTCCTCTGACTTTCACTCTTTTTTTCTTTGGTATTTTGAAAGAAGCTTTTGAAGTAAAATATTCAGAGCCGGTAGCCTTCTTTGGGGTACAGTAAAGCAAAGTCCTTTTTCTCTTGTAGCCTTTCTGCATACATATAACCGATGCTTTTAAACTTGTGATTTGCATAGAATTTCAAAAAGGTTTTCTGCAGCTGTGACCAAGCAATTAGGTGAGCAAGACTATGTGACATATTGAACAGCTCCTTAGCTGTCTAGATAATGCAGAATTAGACTCATTTTTGAACTTCAAACAAAAGAAATTTGTTTATTGAAGTGTTTCATGTCTTATTTCTCCATTAGCAAACTTTAAATAAATGAACTTTGTTAACTATTGTTTAAATAAATCATTTCCAATCAGAAAGCAGAAAAAATTGAAATGACTATAAATCAATACAATTTTATATCTAGTTCTTAAGATCTCAGATTCAAAAACAAAGATGTATTGAAGAGTTTCCTTGTAGGGGATAATATTTGTAATGCCCACTTATTGAGGACTTACTCTGTTCAAGGTACTTTGCCAATCACTTTCATACATAATTTCATTTAATTCTCTTAACTTTGTGAGATGGATGTTAAGTCCACGTTTTGCAGATGGAAATTTGGCAGCTGTAGCATCTTTATGTGTGTTCTCAATGGGAAGGCTGCATGAGGACACAGAGAAGGAGCCTTCTGTGAGCAGAGGAGAGACCCTCGCCAGAAACTAACCCTGAGAACACTTGACCTTGGACGTTATGCCTCCAAATCTGTAAGAAAATGAATTTCCATGGCTCAAGTCCCCCAGCTTGTGGTATTCGGTGGTGCAGACCAATACAGCCACTACAAGAAAACATAACCAGTATTAATTCTTGGTCTGCTCTACAAGAACACGGTGCAGCTTTTTAAAGAGAAGTTTTAGGTTTACAGCAAATTAAGAGTCAGGTACATAGCTTTCCCAGTATACTTTCTACCCCCACCAACAATTCACACCACTCCCACTTCCAACACCCCCCATCAGATGGTACATGTGTGACAGTTGATTGCACTGACACATCAGTTCAGTTCAGTTCAGTCACTCAGTTGTGTCCAACTCTTTGTGACCCCATGAATTGCAGCATGCCAGGCCTCCCTGTCTATCAACAACTCCCAGAGTTCACTCAAACTCATGTCCATCGAGTCAGTGATGCCATCCAGCCATCTCAACCTCTGTTGTCCCCTTCTCCTGCCCCCAACCCTTCCCAACATCAGGGTCTTTCCCAATGAGTCAGCTCTTCACATGAGGTAGCCAAAGTATTGGAGTTTGAGCTTCAGCATCAATCCTTCCAATGATCACCCAGGACTGATCTCCTTTAGAATGGACTGGTTGGATCTCCTTGCAGTCCAAGGGACTTTCAAGAGTCTTCTCCACCACCACAGTTCAAAAGCATCAATTCTTCGGCGCTCACCTTTCTTCACAGTCCAACTCTCACATCCATACATGACCACTGTAGAAACCGTAGCCTTGACTAGACAGACCTTTGTTGGCAAAGTAACGTCTCTGCTTTTCAATATGCTATCTAGGTTGGTCATAACTTTCCTTCCAAGGAGTAAGCGTCTTTTAATTTCATAGCTGCAATAACATCTGGAGTGATTTTGGAGCCCCCCACAATAAAGTCTGCCACTGTTTCCACTGTTTCCCCATCTATTTCCCATGAAGTGATGGGACTGGATGCCATGATCTTAGTTTTCTGAATGTTGAGCTTTAGGCCAACTTTTTCACTCTCCTCTTTCACTTTCATCAAGAGGCTTTTTAGTTCCTCTCCACTTTCTGCGATAAGGGTGGTGTCATTTGCATATCTGAGGTTATTGATATTTCTCCCGGCAATCTTCATTCCAGCTTGTGCTTCCTTCAGCCCAACATTTCTCATTATATACTCTGCATAGAAGTTAAATAATCAGGGTGACAATATACAGCCTTGACGTACTCCTTTTCCTATTTGGAACCAGTCTGTTGTTCCATGTCCAGTTCTAACTGCTGCTTTCTGACCTGCATACAGATTTCTCAAGAGGCAGGTCAGGTGGTCCGGGATTCCCATCTCTTTCAGAATTTCCCACAGTTTATTGTGATCCACACAGTCAAAGGCTTTGGCATTGTCAAAGCAGAAATGTTTTTCTGGAACTCTCTTGCTTTTTCCATGATCCAGCAGATGTTGGCAATTTGATCTCTGGTTCCTCTGCCTTTTCTAAAACCAGCTTGAACATCAGGAAGTTCACGGTTCATGTACTGCTGAAGCCTGACTTGGAGAATTTTGAGCATTACTTTACTAGCATGTGAGATGAGTGCAATTGTGTGGTAGTTTGAGCATTCTTTGGCATTGCCTTTCTTTGGGATTGGAATGAAAACTGACTTTTTCCAGTCCTGTGGCCTCTGCTGAGTTTTCCAAATTTGCTGGCATATTGAGTGCAGCACTTTCCCAGCATCATCTTTTAGGATTTGAAATAGCTCAACTGGAATTCCATCACCTCCACTAGCTTTGTTCGTAGTGATGCTTTCTAAGGCCCACTTGACTTCACATTCCAGGATGTCTGGCTCTAGGTGAGTGACCACACCATCGTGATTATCTTGGTCGCGAAGATCTTTTTTGTACAGTTCTGTGTATTCTTGCCACCTCTTCTTAATATCTTCTGCATCTTCTAGGTCCATACCATTTCTGTCCTTTATTGTGCCCATGTTTACATGAAATGTTCCCTTGGTATCTCTAATTTTCTTGAAAAGATCTCCAGTCTTCCCCATTCTGTTGTTTTCCTCTGTTTCTTTGCACTGATCACTGAGGAAGGCTTTCTTATCTCTCCTTGCTATTCTTTGGAACTCTGCATTCAGATGCTTGTATCTTTCCTTTTTTCTTTTGCTTTTCGCTTCTCTTCTTTTCAAAGCTATTTGTAAAGCCTCCTCAGACAGCCATTTTGCTTTTTTGCATTTCTTTTTCTTGGGGATGGTCTTGATCCCTGTCTCCTGTACAATGTCATGAACCTCCGTCCGTAGTTCATCAGGCACTCTACCAGATCTAGTCTCTTAAATCTATTTCTCACTTTCACTGTATAAACATAAGGGATTTGATTTAGGTCATACCTCAATGGTCTAGTGGTTTTCCCTACTATCTTCAATTTAAGTCTAAATTTGGCAATAAGGAGTTCATGATCTGAGCCACAGTCAGCTCCTGGTCTTGTTTTTGCTGACTGTATAGAGCTTCTACGATTCTTTGGCTGCAAAGAATATAATCAGTCTGATTTCAGTGTTGACCATCTGGTGATGTCCATGTGTAGAGTCTTCTCTTGTGTTGTTGGAAGAGGGTGTTTGCTACGACCCATGCATTCTCTTGGCAAAACTCTATTAGTCTTTGTCCTGCTTCATTCCATACTCCAAGGCCAAATTTGCCTGTTACTCCAGGTGTTTCTTGACTTCCTACTTTTGCATTCCAGTCCCCTATAATGAAAAGGACATTTTTTTTGACTACGTTCAAGGTCAGGAGGGGGACCCCTGAGGAGATACCCCTCGTCCAAGGTAAGCAGCAGCAGCAGCACTTTGCTGGAGCAGCCATTGAGAGATAACCCACGACCAAGGTAAGAGAAACCCACCTAAGACGGTAGGTGTTGCAAGAGGGAATCAGAGGGCAGACACTGAAACCATAATCACAGAAAACTAGCCAATCTGATCACATGGACCACAGCCTTGTCTAACTCAATGAAACTAAGCCATGCCGTGTGGGGCCACCCAAGACGGGTGGGTCATGGGGGAGAGGTCTGACAGAATGTGGTCCACAGGAGACGGGAATGGCAAACCACTTCCGTATTCTTGCCTTGAGAACCCCATGAACAGTATGAAAGGCAAAATGATAGGATACTGAAAGGGGAACTCCCCAGGTTGGTAAGTATCCAATATGCTACTGGAGATCAGTGGAGAAATAATTCCAGAAAGAATGAAGGGTTGGAGCCAAAGCAAAAACAATACCCCGCTGTGGATGTGACTGGTGATAGAAGCAAGGTCTGATGCTGTAAAGAGCAACACTGGATAGGAACCTGGAATGTCAGGTCCATGAATCAAGGCAAATTGGAAGTGGTCAAACAGGAGATGGCAAGAGTGAACGTCAACATTCTAGGAATCAGCGAACTAAAATGGACTGGAATGGGTGAATTTAACTCAGATGATCGTTATATCTACTACTGTGGGCAGGAATCCCTTATAAGAAATGGAGTAGCCATCATGGTCAACAAGAGTCTGAAATGCAGTACCCGGATGCAATCTCAAAAACGACAGAATGATCTCTGTTCGTTTCCAAGGCAAACCATTCACTATCACAGTAAACGAAGTCTATGCCCCGACCAGTAACGCTGAAGCAGCTGATGTTGAACGGTTCTATGAAGACCTACAAGATCTTTTAGAACTAACACCCCAAAAAGATGTCCTTTTCATTGACACATCATAATTATTCAAAGTTCGCTGTTTACATCAGGATGTACTCCTGGTATTGTATATTCTATGGATTTGAACAAACATGACCTGGACCCATTATAACATCATACAGAGCACTTTCACTGCCCTAAAAATCATCTGTGTTCCTTCCACTCATCTCCTCTCCAGTGTCTCCATAGTTTTGCCTTTTCTTGATCATCATATAATTGGAAGCATATAGTATGTAACCTTTTCAGACTGTCATCTTTCAGTTAGTAATATACCCTTAAGATTCCTCCACATCTCTTTGTGGTGCTGAATCATATTCTAGTGTCTGGATGGACCACAGTTCATTAATCCATCCAATCACTGACGGCCATCTTATTACTCCCAAGATTTGGCAATTATGAACTCAGTTCAGTTCAGCTGCTCAGTCGTGTCCAACTCTTTGTAACCCCATGGATTGAACCATGCCAGGCCTCCCTGTCCATCACCAACTCCTGGAGTTTACCCAAACTCATGTCCATCGAGTTGGTGATGCCATCCAACCATCTCATCCTCTGTCATCCCCTTCTCCTCCCGCCTTCAATTTTTCCCAGCATCAGGGTCTTTTCAAATGAATCAGTTCTTTGCATCAGGTGGCCAAAGTATTGGAGTCTGGGTTAGAATAAAGGTACTATAAACATCCATGTGCAGGTTTCTATGTGGACATGAGTTTTCAACTCCTTTGGGTAAATACCAAGGAGCATAGCACTGGATCATACAGTAAGAATATATTTAGTTTCGTAAGAGATTACTGGATTGTTTTCCAATGACACTTGTTTTCTGTTTGGGGCTGTGATGGGTGAAACTACTGTGAACTTTACCATATAGGTCTTTGAACATAGGTTATTTTTCCCTTGGAGAAAATACTGGAAGTAGAATAACTGGGTCACATGGTAAGGGTATATCTGACTTTGTAAGAAATTGCCAAGCTGTTTTCCTACATGGCTATACTATTTTACATATTCACCAACAATCAATGGGAGTTTTGGTTGCCTCATAACCACCCCAACCCTTGATATTTTTAAGCTTTTAATTAGACATCCCCACTGGTATGCAGAGGCATCTCCTGTGCTTTCAGAGGACTGCTGACATGGAGCAGCACTTCCCGGGCTCACTTGGCATTTGTGTACGTTCTTTGGTGAAGTTTTCATTTAAATATCTTACCCACGTTAAACTGGATTATGTGTCTTATTACTGAGTTGTTAAGAATTCTTTTTTTGTAAAAATTTCCTTTTGCTAACATATCTTTGCATTTTCTTTTTTATTTTGAAGAGCAGAGGATTTTAATTTTGATGAAGTCTAATTTGTCACTTTCTTCCTTAATGATCCGTTTTTGGTGTTTTAAGAAATTTCTGCCTACCACAAAGTTGCAAAGATTTTCTTACATTTTTTCTGAGAAATTTTACAGTGTTAACTTTAATATCTATCACTCATTTTAAGTTTAATATATAGTATGAGGTAAGGATGAAGGTTAATTTTTATCCAAGTGGATATTCAACAATTATTGAAAACTTTATTCTTTCCCCACTCAACTACCTTAGTATCTTACGAAAATCAACTTGCCATATAAATGTGCACCTGTTTCTGGACCATATATTCTTCTTCACAGATCTCTATGTCTGTCAATTCCTATTTCTATCCTATGACATCCACACTGTCTTCATTATTAGAATTTCAGTCTTGAAATCAGGTAAGGTAAGTCTCACGTGAGTCTTACATGTCAGAGCTGGACCATAAAGAAGGCTGAGCACCAACAAACTGATTGTTTTGAACTGTAATGCTGGAGAAGACACTTGAGAGTTCCTTGAACAGCAAGGAGATCAAACCAGTCAACCCTAAAGGAAATCAACCCTGAATATTCATTGGAAGGACTGATGCTGAAGCTGAAGCTCCAATACCCTGGCCACCTGATGCAAAGAGCCAACTCACTGGAAAAGACCCTGACGCTGGGAAAGACTGAAGGCAGAAGAGGGTGACAGAGGATGAGATGGTTGGATGGCATCACCAGTTCAATGGGCATGAACTTGGGCAAACTCTGGGAGATGGCAAGGGACAGGAAGGCCTGGCATGCTGCAGTCCATGGAGTCACAAAGAGTCAGACACAACCTG
This sequence comes from Ovis canadensis, assembly GCF_042477335.2. NCBI lineage: Eukaryota > Metazoa > Chordata > Mammalia > Artiodactyla > Bovidae > Ovis > Ovis canadensis. The sequence goes on along the minus strand of NC_091267.1, from coordinate 55,106,727 downwards.
ATGACTGAACAACATACAGGCCTACCTTAGAGACATACATGTTTGGCTCCAGACCAAATCAACAACCTACTTAAGGAAGCAGAACCAGTTTAAGCAGGTCAATGTTTTATGTGCTGTTTCATAGTATTTAACTATTGAAATCTGCTGATGCAGCAGGAAAAGTTACTGACAATCCATAACCAAATGAACATGACTATGTTTTAATAAAATTGAAATCTTAATTTTTTGTAATTTATGCATGTCAAGAAATATTTGTTTTGTTGCTTTTATCAGTATTAAGACATGTAAAAAAATTTTGGGGGGTGAGCTGTATGAAAACAGGCAGCAGACTGTAGTTTGCCTAGTCCTGTCTTAAATTGAAGAAATCCTCTTTGCTGTTCAAGTTTTTAATTTTTTGACTTACACAAATATAGAGAGCCAACTTCAGGGTTTACCATTTGGTACAAAATGTAATACGTTCTAGCAGTGTTGGGATATTTAAAAGGATATAAAAATAGTGAATAATTCTGAAACAAAACCAAACATTCAGAATTATTATTTATGACTATTAGATATCAAAGTTAGCATACCCCCAAATCACAGTTTTCCAGGTTTCATCAAACTTAAAAAAATTAAGGCAAGATTCACATAGAATAAAAGTCATCACTTAACCATTAACGTGCACAAATTAGTGGATTTTAGTACACTCACAATCTTGTGTGACCATCAGCACTAACTGGCTCCAGAACATTTTTCTCACCTCACTAAAAGAAACCCCATATCCATTAAGCAGTCATTCTCTACTCCCCCTTCCTCCAGCCTCTGGCAACCACTAACCTGCTTTCTGTCTCTACAGATTGCCCTCTTCTGTATATTTCACATGAACAGAATCATACAATGTGTGATCTTTTGTATCTGCTTTCTTTTACTTAGCACTGTTTTTCAGGTTTAGTACCATGTACAGTGCTTCATTTTATAGCTTCATTTCATTTCATTGTGTCAATGTACCAAACTGCTTATCTATTCATCAGCTGAAAGACGTTTGGGCTGTTTCCATTTATTGGCTATAATGAAGAGTGCTGCTATGAACATTCTGTATACAAGTTTTTATGTGCACTTCTTTTTCAATTCTTTGGGGAATATACCTAGGACTGGAATTGCTGCATCATATGGTAATGCTATTTAATTTCTTGAGGAACTGCCAAATTGTTTTCTGTAGTGACTGCTCCATTTCACATTCTCACCAGCAATGCTCAAGGGTTTAAATTTTTCCATATCCTCACCAACACTTGATATTTTTGATTTTAGCCATCCTATAGTGTGTGAAATGGCATCTTGTGAGTTTGATTTCCTGGATGACATTGTTTCATGTACTTAGTCATCATTTTATGTCTTCTTTGATAAAACATCTATTCACCCTTGTTTTTTGTTGTCTCTGGAGTGCTTGTCTTTTTGTCCTCAAGTTATAGCAGTTTTTTACTTCTAGACACTAGGTCCTTACCATGTATATGAATGGGAAAATTTTCTCCCATTTTGTGGGTCACACTTTCACTTTATTGATAGTCTTTTGATGCACACGTTATTAATCTTGATGAACTTAAATGTATTCTTTCTTTTGTTGTTTGTGATTTTGGTGTCACATCTAACAATCTATTGCCAAATTCAAGAATATGAAAATTTACTGCTATGTTTTCTTCCAAGAGTTTTATAGTCTTAGCTCCTATATTCACATCTTTGATCCATTTTGAATTAATTTTTGTAGATGGTGTGAGAAGTGTCAAACTTTATTCTTTTGTATACAGTTTATCCAGTTGTTCTAGGACCATTTGCTGAGAAACTATTATTTCCATATTGAATGATCTTGACACTCTTGTTGAAAACAGATTGGTCATAGAGATATAGGTTTATTTCTGGACTCTTGATTATAGTTTATTGGTCCTTATGTCTATCCTTGTCAGTACCACATGGTCTTGATTGCGGTAGATTTGTAGTAAGTTCTGAAATTGAGATGTGTGAGTCCTTCAACTTTTCAAGATGTTTTGCCTATTCTGTGTCTCTTGCAATTATGTATGAATTTGGAACCAGCTTTTCTATTTCTGCAGAGAAAGGCAGGAGGAATTTTGACACGAATTGCATGGAATCTGTAGATTGCTTTATGGAGTATCAGTTCAGTTCAGTTCAGTTCAGTCGCTCAGTCATGTCCGACTCTTTGCGACCCCATGAATCGCAGCACACCAGGCCTCCCTGTCCATCACCAACTCCTGGAGTTTACCCAAACTCATGTCCATCGAGTTGGTGATGCCATCCAGCTATCTCATCCTCTGTTGTCCCCTGCTCCTCCTGCCCCTAATCCCTCCCAGCATCAGGATCTTTTCCAATGAGTCAACTCTTTGCATGAGGTGGCCAAAGTATTGGAGTTTCAGCTTCAGCATCGGTACTTCCAATCAACACCCAGGACTGATCTCCTTTAGGATGGACTGGTTGGATCCCCTTGCAGTCCAATAGCCACCTTAATAATACTAAGTCTTCTTATGTATAAACATGGGATGTCTTTACATTGCTTAAGTCTTTTTTAATTTCTTCTGGATAAAATGTCCAATGTATTATTGAATAGAAGTAGCAAAACCAAGTATCCTTAACTTGTTCCTAATCTTTGGGGAAAAGCTTTCAGTTTTTATCATTATTCCTCACATTTTTGAGGCATAACAGCTTATCCCTCAAAGCAGAATCATAGCTGCTTTATCGAAGACAATTTTCCTAATAAATTTCTATAAATTTGTTTAGTAAAATAAACCCTGTATCTCAACCTAAGAATCCTTTCTTGAGACTGAGAAGAGGAAGTCAGAGAAACAAAGGCAGAATTCCAGAGTTTATATCTTTGTTAGGTTACAAAGATGGGAAAAATAGAACTTTATGAAATACATAGTCCTACTCCTAATAATGGTGGAATGGTATTTCCCAGACCTTTCCCCAGCAAAAAGTAGATTAATTATTTTGTGAAGAAGAGTTATGAGGTATATTAGGGAGATTTTTGTGTGTGTGCTTGGTTCCAGGTAAGTTTTATTCTTCCAGAACTTAGATGTATCTATAATTTAATAATCCCACTTAATTCCACAAAGAATTTGAGTTAGCTTATTTTTATCACATTTAAATATTATAGTGGTAACCATAAATTTGAATATATTTAGCATATGATTTAGTATGCACTTCCAAAGCTACATATTGTAAATCATACTCCAAGAGTTGGTATAAATCAATATCCTGTTTTTCTTAAAAATAATTCAATTATTAAAGGTTATACTCCATTTATAGCTATCATAATATATTGGCTATTCTCTGTATGGTACAATATATCCTTGTAGCTTATTTATTTTGTACATAGTAGCTTGTACCTCTTAATTACCTACCCCTAACTTGCCCCTCACTGCTTTCTTCTCCCCTCCGGTAACCTGTAATTTGTTCTGTGAGTCCATTTTTGTTTTGTTATATTCATTTGCTGTATATTTTAGATTCCACATATGTGATAACATACTTTATCTGGTTTATTTAAAATAACCCTTAAAAGTGTTTTAATTTCTTGGAATTTGGAGACATCTAAAGCTCCAGTGGAGTACTAGCCAAGGGGAGTGTCTAGGGTGCTGTGCATTATATTCCAGTTCAAGTATATTGTAGGAAATCACTGAAAAATCCATGTCTTCATACATTAAAGGTCAATATTTTGTCTCTGAGTTTCTTTTTCTATGATTATACAATAATCATGCAATCTTTTTGCATGATTACAAATCTTTCTCTATCATGCCTTCTTTTTGACAAGGGTTTATCTCCCTGAGTACATGATGTAACTGTTCTTATACTCTTTCTACAATTGAAGCTACTTAGTAATGAACTGGGGTCCTTCACTGTATCTGAAGCATTCATGCATGAGATGAACAACCCACTGTTTTGGATGTTACTGAGAAGTTGCCTACAAGTAAGAGAGGTTTAAAGATCATAACCACCAAGGAATTTTTAAATTAAAATTTGCACTCTAAGATTTAGGTAAATTCTAGTTTTTCTGCACTGAAGCATAAACCCCACGTCATAATCACTCAGCACAATGTATGTCAATGCTTTCATGAACAGTCCACAGAGCAAGATGACAGAATGTCTGTACATGAATTTCCTGGCTAATCTAGCATGTGAAATCTAGTTACCATGAGCAGTCAGATGGAGAAAAATGATTATGATGAAGAGAAGGCCCAAGGGAAAGGATTTTTCTGCTTGAATAACTTAATGTCAAAATTAAATCAATTCCATTGGGAAAAGTGTATCAAATTCAAAAAGTAAAGAACCACAACAATGGGAAATGGAGACTTGCCTCTAGCACTGTTTTCTCAATTTTTAAAAAACCACAATCAGAAATGTGTTACACACATGCACACACACACACTGAATTCTTGACTTTTCACACAGTGAATCTATCCAAGTAATCTGTATCTTATTCTATTTCATTCTGATTTTTTATTGAGGTAAAATATACAAGGCATAAAGTTCACCATTTTTAAGCACACAGTTCTGTGATATTAAGTACATTCACATTGTTGTGGAATCATCACCACCATCTGGAACATTTTCATCATCTCAAACTGAAATTCTGTCCCAATTAAACAATAATCCTCTTCCCCTCAACCCCAGCTCCTGACAACCACCATTCTACTCTCTGTGTCTATGAATTTGAGTACTCTATAGATTTCTCACACAAGTGGATTTTGCTTTTTTTTTTTGTGAAAGGCTTATTTCACAAACGTTCTCAAGGTTCATCCATGTTGTAGCCCATGCCAGAATTTCCATCCTTTTCAAAGCTGAATAATATTCCATTGTGTGTATAAACACATTTTGTTTATCCATTCATCTGTCATGAACACTTGGGTTGCTTCCATCTCTGGGCTGTTGTGAATAACACTGCAGTGAACATAAGTGTATAAATACCTTTTTAAAAAATGCCAGTTGCAACACATTAAGTTGATTTTCTTGACCTTGAAAAACCTGGTGTTCTGGTTCATTGAGATCAAACATATCCTTTCCTTTGAGCCATGTGAAGCTAACCAGGGCAGTTTCAGACTCATTTCCCTTCCTTGTACTGGGAAAAACGTTCAGTTCAGTTGCTCAGTTCTGTCTGAGCCTTTGTGACTCCATGGACTGCAGTATGCCAGGCCTCCCTGTCCATCACCAACTCCTGGAGCTTACTTAAAAACTCATGTCCGTTGAGTCAGTGATGCCACCCAACTATCTCATCCTCTGTTGTCCCCTTCTCCTCCTGCCTGCGATATTTCCCAGCATCAGGGTCTTTTCAAATGAGTCAGCTCTTCGCATCAGGTGGCCAAAGTATTGGAGTTTCAGCTTCAACATCAGTCCTTCCAATGAACACCCAGGACTGATCTCCTTTAGGATGGACTAGTTGGATCTCCTTGCAGTCCAAGGGACTCTCAAGTCTTCTCCAATACCACAGTTCAAAACATCCATTTTTTGGTGCTCAGCTTTCTTCACAGTCCAACTCTTACATCCATACATGACCAGTGGAAAAACCATAGCCTTGACTAGAAGGACCTTTGTTGACAAAGTAATGTCTCTGCTTTTTAATATGCTGTCTAGGTTGGTCATAACTTTCCTTCCAAGAAGTAAGCGTCTTAATTTCACGGCTGCAATCACCACCTGCAGTGATTTTGGAACCTAGAAAAATAAAGTCAGCCACTGTTTTCACTGTTTCCCCATCTATTTCCCATGAAGTGATGGGACCGGATGCCATGATCTTCGTTTTCTGAATGTTGAGCTTTATGCCAACATTTTTACTCTCCTCTTTCAGCTTCAGCATCAGTCCTTTTAATGAATATTCAGGACTGATTTCCTTTAGGACGGACTAGTTGAATCTCCTTGCTGTCCAAGGGACTCTCAAAAGTCTTCTCTGACACCACAGTTCAAAAGCATCAATTCTTTGGCGCTCAGCTTTCTTTATAGCATGTGCCAGAAAGGATGACTGAAGAGTAGATTTTTTTCAACAATGGAAACCATCCATGAGTGACATGTGATGCCTTGTGCAGAGAATCTCTCATAAGGCCACCACTCAGACAGACACTAAGCAGCCAGTTGTCTTTCTGAAAGTGGGACTGCTTATGGCCAGCCAGGCTTGTAGTGTGGTCAGGGTTAAGGTCTATCTGAACAGCTACAATACCCAACACCTACTGCTAAATCCAATACAAGCCCAACTGCACTTGCTCAGGAAATCTGAGTCCACAGACTGCGTTAAAAGATATTATGGGCTTGCAGGGTGAACATACTATTCATTGTTTCAAAGTCTTTCTAAGAGAAAGCACTTCCTGAGGCATCAGTGGTCCACTTATACATGACAAATCTTCTCAAAAATGAGTACTTTCACACAGCAGTTGGTCCTTGGGCTGGTGACTGGAATAACTTAGCTTGACATTCCTGCTCTCGCTTCAAGTCATACACGTGGCTGTAATCATCTGCCAGTTCCACTTGGCCTTCCTCATGTGTACTGGCTGTTGGCTAGTCTCAACTGACATAGAGGTTGTTAGCTCAGGCTCTTTACCTGGAGGACTGTGGGCTCTCAAAGTGGGGTGGCGGGAGGGAGATAAAGAGGAAAGGGAGGGAGACAGACATAATGCTCATGTGCAGGAGGGAGTCTTCATTTCAGGGACTTTGGAAACTTGAGACTTTAAGAGGTTTGGAAGTCCTTTCTCCATGTTCTTTTTTAAAACAAAAATTTTATTTATTTGTTGCATCAGGTCTTAGTTGCCATATGTGGGCTCTCAACTGTGAACTCAAAGGTTGCACCGTACAGGCTTAGTTGCCCTCTAGCATGGGGAATCCTACTTCCCTGACCAGGGATCGAACCCGTGTCTGCTGCGTTGGAAAGCGGATTGTTAACCACCAGACCACCACAGAAGTCCCTTTTCCAAATTCTAATGGCCAAAGTGAGTCACAAGCTAGCCCAGTTCCAAGAGTGGGGAAATGAATTTCCTGGGAGACAGGAGTGGCCAAGCTCCATGGCAAAAGGATGTGGATACAGAGCTAAGAAGTATTACTGTAATTATCTTTGTCAACAACTTGTCACTCTACTCTTATGGCTAAAAATGAAGGTATTGTCACTGGCAAAGTCCATTAACAATTCTTGAGGAATAAAAATAGAATATGGGCAATAAAATAAAGTTTAACCTTCTTTTCCTTTTCCTTTGTGCTTAATCTAATTTCACTTGCTCACAGGGAACCATGGGCCTCACACCCAGTACTTCAGACCAAAGTTTCTAGTACAAAATGGCTGCACCAACACCTCAACTTGGAAGAGTGTGTGCAGAAATGCTGTACTTGGCACTTCAATTCAAGATGGCAACAATGGGCCGTGTGCAGAGATGCTGTGCAACAATATTTGGATCTGGAGCATGAGTAACACAGCTATGCCCAACCTGCAAAATCCCACTTTTCACTTAAAAGAATCCTAAAAAGCAGCCTTGCCTATAGCCTTTTAGGGAGCATATACTCTAAAGTAGGGGTCCCTATCCCTCAGGGCCATGGACAGGTACTGGTCCATGGCCTGTTAGGAACTGAGCTACACAGCAGGAGGTGCATGGCAGGTAAGCAAGCAAAGCTTCATCTGTATTAACAGTTGCTCCCAATCGCTTGCATTACTGCCTGAGCTCTGCCTCTTGCTCAACGAACTCAATAAATGTAATGTGCTCAAATCATCCCACAACTATCCCCCCTACCCAATACAGTCCATGGAAAAATTGTCTTCTATGAAACCAGTCCCTGGTGCCAAAAAGGTTGGGGACTGCTGCTCTAGAGCACAAGCTCCCACCTCTCCATTCTTTGGTCACAGAAGAAAGCCTTCCTTTGCTTCTTAATCAAGCCTGTCTTATTTTATTGGCTTAAACAACACAGGGCAAGAAGACTCTTACTGAGGACTGACACAGGGCGGTTAATAACAAACTCTGGTGACCCAGATAAAACAGGTTATGGCCTTCTTGCCTGCACTTGTCAGCTAGGCTCCAGGCTTGGCCCAGGTGGCTTTGGGAAGCTCCTGCAAGAATGACTGACTGTAATCTCTGAGGACACTCTGACAGGTAGAATGGTGGTGGCCTCTGGCTGAATTCAGAGCGACTCTGCCCAATAACCTCCTACCCACGGGCAGCGTGCACTCAGCATAACCCCCCATAGTCATCTGGACTGTGCCCCTCTGAGGGGGTCACACTGTGGCATCATTGGGGATCGAAGACTGAAACTCATGTGTGTCTTTCTGCTGCCTCTGGTTGGCCCCCACGGTGCTGGACACCTGGGGACAGTGGGGGCTTGTGGACAAGACAGAACCTCAGCAGTCCTGCTTGTGGTCTCACCAGTAGTGCTGTCCTCTTGACCTCTGTACATGGTGTAGTGGCTGCACCAGCTTTTTGTTGTCCTTGCCAGCCTCGGGGGTCAACAGTAGCATTCTCCATACTTCCAGTTTAGTGAAAGCGCAAGGGCAGCCCTCTGAGTCAAGAGGTAAAACCAGGAAAAAGCCCAGGTAATGAGTATGCATGACAGAAGAGAACGAGGACACTCAATCCAAGTTCAAGAAAAGGCATCGAGGACACCTGAGTGTGAAAGGGTTCCAAGGCAGGCACGCGACCAGTGACCTGACCTTGTCCAGTCAGTATGAGTTTCTCTGAAGTGAACTGGGGAGACCTGTGAGTAGCTTTCAAGAGGCAAACGATAAAAAGGCCTGTAGGAAAGACCACATACTGGCTATTTTCCTTCAGTGAGAGAGCATAGGAATCTGGACTAACTGTTCGGAGACCTTTTAACCCTGGTGAGTAACCTCAGCCCCCAATAAGGGATAGAAAGCCAAGGAAACCAGGACCTAATCAGTGTGCCATAAGTACACATAAGTTAACAGGAAAGACAGAATGTCCTCATGATCCCCTCAAAGGGGTAGAAATGGTAGATCTCAACTACTACCCTCGACAGCAAATGATCCAAAGAGATGAAGAATGACAGAGCCAGGAGGCTCCTAAGCTGGCACTCCAAATGACCCCTTAAGGAGCCCTGGCTGACATGAGATATGGGGCAAAAACACTGTTGAATTCTTAGTTGACACCAATGTAATTTTTTTGGTTCTGAACACCAGATCAGGCGAACAGTCATAAGAACTGTAAAATTATGGGGTTTTCAGGGAAGTCCTAAGAAGGGGAATTACAGAGCCACTACCACTAGGATGGGAACTGGATGAACACATGTGCATCCATTCCTTCCTGTTCGTCCTTGAATGCCCTCCACTCCTACTAGGAAGAGATACCTTACATAAATTGGGGGGTTACCCTCCACCTAATGGGAGACAAACTGGAGACTGTTGTCTCTTTAGACAAGGGGCTGGAGATGATAATGTTAATGACTGAGGACAAACCTCCCCAAACAGAGCAAGTCCATCTCCCTGGAGTGAATCCTGAGATCTGGGCCCTGGCACAGGTAGGACCAGTTAAAGGAGCCGATCTTGCAATAGTTCATCTAAAACCTGGACATACACAGCCCAAGAGAAAGCAGTACTCTCTCTGCCAGGAGGCCCTGTTGAGCATCTCCCCTGTAACACAGACCCTAAATGACCAGAGCCTTATTATTTATTAGACCAGGCCAATCAGCTTGTAACATCCCATTCTTCCCATAAGGAAACTCAATGGGGAATACTGGATAGTTCAGGACATCAGGGCAGTCAGTGAAGCCACAGAGTATACACCTACATGATCCCTAATCCCTACACACTGCTGGGCACTCTGTCACCCAGCAGGACCTAATATTCTGCCCCAAACTCCAGAGACATGACCTGGGGTAACAGACCCTTGGACCACTTTTGTGACCCTCTGACCTGAAGCTTCTCTTCTGAGAAACCAGCCAAGTGTGGCCAGGGAGACAGGCCCCACAGCAAGCACTGGATCAGGGTCAAAGGGCCAGAGAGCTGCATTTTCAGGAAAAATGTGACATGTGAGCATTATTCTCTTGTCCATATAGGGGCCAGGGACCTTAAACTGTCTGGGTTCCTTTGTCCCCCAAAGGTTACACAAATGGGGGTCGTCCAGGGATGAGTATGGTCAAGGCCGAGGCCTGTGGGCAACCAAACAGACCTGAAGAGAAGTTCCCCTCTTCCACCCAACGTTACCAGACACTCCTTCTCGGCAGGAAGCACTCACTGAAAAGGACTCAGGTCCTCGGCGCCCTCTCCCACCCACACAGTGAGGAAGAGACACAGGGCAGAGAAGGGGTTTGTCACCAGCAAAACCCATTTATAATTCCCAGGGAATAAAAATAGAACCTAGGTGATAAAAAAGGATAGTCTCACCTTGTTTTCACTGCGCTGAGTCTAGCTCCCTAGTTCCCAAGGCACCTGGTGCAAAGGTTTCCCTCCAGCTCTTCCCAACAGGATGCCTGGTGCAAAATGGTGGCGACGACGGCAAAGGCTCCGCCCCCAACACTCTGTTCAAGATGGCGTGGGGGAGCCGTGTGCAGAGACGCTGCACCCAGCGCCTTAATCTGGTGCAGGAGCAGCAACTGCGCCTGAGCCTGCGCTGCCCCCGGGATCCCGCGAGAACTCAGCCCCCTCTCGGCCGAGGGATCCTTATAAGCAGCCCCGCCCCAGACCTTATCTGTGGAAACTCCTATTGGCGTGAGCTGCTGGTTGTAGGAGGACCCTTGCTGGGAAAGGACTCATGAAGGCAGGTAGCAGTTGGACCCCCACATCCCCGCTCCGACAGTGTGCATACATTTGCAGCAGCTCTTGTGATAGAAACGACCGGAGCGTCTGCTAATAGGAAGCTGCTACACCCACTTTAGGATGCTGAGCATCTGTAGGAGGAATTGGGAACTTCTTGCTTTTTGTTGCAAGATCTCTAGGCTGTAGTGCTGACTGACAGAAGTCAAAGTCTTAAGAACATACACGATGTCGCCAAAGTCTTAGTGCCACTGCCCGATTTTCCTCCCTGAGGACTGCGAGTCTGCAATTACAGCCTCCGAGGTACTTCACTCCCGGGAGCCTGTGTAATAGATTTCCTTCTTCCTTTAGCAAGCCTCCTCTGACTCAAAGCTGAGGACAAAAATACTATCAGTATGACGAAGGAATTTCACTCGTGTGCTTTTGAGGCACTGTTGTTGTTTTTTTTAATCTGCAAAACAAAACCCAAGGTCAAGGTTGTTTTGAACTCAGTCGGGTGAGCACTGGCTCTCTGACCAGAAGAGAGTGTCTGTTGAATTCTTGGAGGATTCTTGGACATACTTGTTTCGGGGTCTAGAGAAGAAAAGATGCAAAGTTGTCAGAATAGAAGAGGCTCTGAGTGGACACACGAGTGCAGGTGGCCAAGATGACTCAGTAGTTTTCTAGGCTGGAAGCTTGTCCCGCACAGGGAGAAAGATGTCCTTGACTTTGAAAACCTGGGACGTGAAACTACCTTTGTTTATAAGTTTAAAATTTTTACTTCTGTTTCTATCTTGTTCCAAAAATGATTTAAGGTGGGCCTTTGACTGTGTGGATCGCAAGAAATTGTGGAAAATTCTGAAAGAGATGGGAATACCAGACCACCTGACCTGCGTCTTGAGAAATCTGTATGCAGGTCAGGAAGCAACAGTTAGAACTGGACATGGAGCAACAGACTGGTTCCAAATAGGAAAAGGAGTACGTCAAGGCTGTATATTGTCACCCTGCTTATTTTACTTATATGCGGAGTACATCATGAGAAACGCTGGGCTGGAAGAAGCACAAGCTGGAATGAAGATTGCCGGGAGAAATATCAGTAACCTCAGATATGCAGATGATACCACCCTTATGGCAGAAAGCGAAGAGGAACTAAAAAGCCTCTTGATGAAAGTGAAAGAGGAGAGTGAAAAAGTTGGCTTAAAGCTCAACATTCAGAAAACGAAGATCATGGCATCCGGTCCCATCACTTCATGGGAAATAGATGGGGAAACAGTGGAAACTGTGTCAGACTTTATTTTTTTGGGCTCCAAAATCACTGCAGATGGTGATTGCAGCCATGAAATTAAAAGATGCTTACTCCTTGGAAGAAAAGTTATGACCAACCTAGATAGCATATTGAAAAGCAGAGACATTACTTTGCCGACTAAGGTCCATCTAGTCAAGGCTATGGTTTTTCCTGTGGTCATGTATGGATGTGAGAGTTGGACTGTAAAGAAAGCTGAGTGCTGAAGAATTGATGCTTTTGAACTGTGGTGTTGGAGAAGACTCTTGAGAATCCCTTGGACTGCAAGGAGATCCAACCAGTCCATTCTGAAGGAGATCAGTCCTGGGATTTCTTTGGAGGGAATGATGCTGAAGCTGAAACTCCAGTACTTTGGCCACTTGATGCCAAGAGTTGACTCATTGGAAAAGACTCTGATGGTGGGAGGGATTGGGGGCAGGAGGAGAAGGGGACAACAAAGGATGAGATGGCTGGATGGCATCACTGACTCAATGGACATGAGTCTGAGTGAACTTCGGGAGTTGGTGATGGACAGGGAGGCCTGGCGTGATGCGATTCATGGGGTTGCAAAGAGTCGGACACGACTGAGCGACTGAACTGAGTGACTGACTGACTGTGAGAGAATAAGGCTGCCTTTTATATCACCTTCTTCCGATTCTGAAATAATGCCTTTTCAAATAAACTACACTGCATACTCCACCTTTTAAAAATTCAGAAAACATTGGAAGTCATGTGAAACTCACGATAAGGCTGCCCACCCAGCCCCTACAACGGCCCCCCCCAAAAAAAAAGCAGGTCTGAGAATTTTTTGTAATATTGGCTAATTCACATGAAAAGTCGAGTAACAAGAGCATGTGGGTAAAACATTCTATAAACCATTTAGCAAAATAAAAACTTAAGGTGGTCAAACAAAGAGTGTTGTGGGGTTTTTCCCTCAGATATCTCAGATCCAAAAAGTCACCCCACTACCACAACAGGCCAATTAAGACTGGTCTAATCAGGCTGCTGGTGGTCTCTTTCTGAAAGTTTCCATGGATGCAGGAGTCACGGTTTGTCCTCTCCTGCTGTGCTCTGCCCTAGTCCTCCTCCGCTACCCCATTCCCTTCTCATAGAGGCCCATATCAGAACTCCTTCCCTTTTCTCTGAGCATCTATCTGAACATAGCCTTATCAATTTGTCAGGTTTCTCTCTTCTAGGAGAAAAAAGCTAAGGGTCAAATTCATGGCGCATCAGCATGCATTTGTGTATTCATCTCAGGCCTCATCTCATATCCTTATCCGTTTTTATTTTTTAATCTCCTGCTTCAATGTTATGCCTTCCTGCTTACAGCCTTTCTGTCTCCTCTCCGTGTGTGTGTGTGTGTGTGTGCTAAGTTGCTTCAGCTGTGTTCAGCTCTTTGCAACCCCATGGACCGTAGCCCACTGGGTTCCTCTGTCCACGGGATTCTCCAGGCAAGAATACTAGAGTGGGTTGCTACGCCCTCCTCCAGGGGATCTTCCTGACCCAGGGATCAAACCTGTGTCTCTTGCATTGCAGGCAGATTCTTTACAGCTGAGCCACTGGGGAAGCCTAAGAGAGTTTAAAGTGAGTGTTTTCTACTCTAATTCTTTCTTTTCTTTGTAGGAACTTTGTGATCTCAATCATTCATGACCCCATCTCAATATACCTGTAAAATTATACTGATATTTTGTTCCCTTATGTTCTTTTGGTACCCTGTGTTCATCTCTGTTGATGTAATTATCATTTGTGTTAAAAAGGTCTACTTTCCTATATCTTCCTGACTAGATTTGGATCTTCCTTAGGAATTATGTCTGTTTCATCTTTGCATCAACTCTGTATTTAACAAAGGGCCATGCACACAGTGTATGAGTAATAATAAATGTTTGTTGACTGATTAAATGTAAACATTTAACTCAGGGTCAGTTAAACCTATACCATAGGCCAAATACTGACATGTCCAACTTTGTGATCATAGCAGACATCATTAATTGATCACTGATCACAGTGTTCTTTCCCACTAAGCTGGGATATAATCCCTAAATCCTTCTCAACACAACTCTCTAACCAGCAACTATGAATAGATCATTGCTGTTACACCACCGGAAATCTGTCAACCTGGTTTTAACCTAATGTTACCTCTGCTGTAAGCTGCATTAGCTGGTGCAAGACAAGTTCTGGGTCAGAGTCAACGTTCATCGAGTGCCCCAGAATGACCCACAGATGGTTTACAGAATCCCATGGGCAGAGTAGCCTACACTCCATGGGGTTGCACAGTCAGAGATGACTGACTGACACACACACAGACACACACACACACACAGAGTAGAGGTTGTTATGGATGAACAGCAAGTTCTTCACGCTGTGATTTTACATTCCATCTACTTCTCCTTGAGAAGATAGATCCAGTTCTTTCCTCCACTCACCTTCCTTGGGGCAAATGGGCCTTTTTTCCTCCCCATGCTCCCTCTTGGAGTCTTGCTGTGGTCTCCAGGGAGCTCTGTGCTGATAGCATGATGAGCTGCTCGTGAAGAAAAAGCTATTCCCAACAGGATTGCATAATAGACACTTCACAATAGAGGAAGTGATAACAGTGCTTACCAAAATGGAAAAAAAGCCAAGAACTAAAGATTTCTCAGCTCTATTTTCAGCAATACAGGTAGAATTATATCTTAAGAAGTTTGACTGTATGTAATTTAAAACTACTGATTTAGATATTTGGGGTCTTCTGTATTTGTTCTGTCTACTCATTTCCTTCTAAAGGAAACAAGAGCAATTCCTTCTGAGGAAACAATGGAAAAGGTGACAATCCATGCCCCTGCCCCCTGCAAATTACTTAAACTGGAAAAGTTTCATTTAGAAACTAAGAAAGACCCTATAGCTCAAAGATTTCATATGACTAATATTCATCCTTTTTTTTTTTTTCACATAGAAAGCTTTTGGACAATTACAGCCTTGAGATGTGACCAAGAAGCTGCAGCTGAACTTGAAAATATGAACCTGGACAGTGCTTGTTGGCCTTTCTGTGAACTTCAGGTTTATTCTTAGGTCAGCTCCTTCCACGGAGGAGTTGGAGCGTGGTTGTTCCCCCATAGCACTAGATCTTTAAATCAGTGGTGCTCTCTGCCATCCTGTCAGAGAGCGACAAGATGAGTGCCAGGTTTTGATGACTAGGGTTCATGACCAAAGTCCCAGGTCTATCTCAGGCCTCTTATGTCACCAGTACTGACCCTCTTCAGGTTTATTCTCCTGTCTTTAAATAGTCTGACCCCCCCCCAAAAAAAATAGGAGCCAACCACATTCCAAGCCAGGGAGCTAATGTTGGGGAAAGTCCAACCCCAAACAAGACGTGTGTGTGTGTGCGCGCGCATGTGCGTGCATGCTAGTCACTCAGTCATGTCCAATTATTTGCGATTCCGTGACTGTAGCCCACCAGGCTCCTCTGCTTGGGACTCTCCAGGCAAGAATACTGGAGTGGGTTGCCATTTCTGAAACAGTATTCACTGAATTCTGAAAGTAGCCAGCATCAACAGGAGCATAAAAGGCATCCCAGAGGATTATGGGCTATGAGGTTCAGGGGTTGTTGTGGTTATTCCAATTTACCTTGATTCATGGACCTAACGTTGCATGTTCTTATGCAATATTATTCTTTACAGCATTGAACTTTACTTTTACCATCCACTGCTGAGTGTTGGGAGAAGGCAATGGCAACCCATTTCAGTACTCTTGCCTGGAAAATCCCATGGACGGAGGAGCCTGGTGGGCTGCAGTCCATGGGGTCGATAAGAGTTGGACAGGACTGAGCAACTTCACTTTCACTTTTCACTTTCATGCATTGGAGAAGGAAATGGCAACCTACTCCAGTGTTCTTGCCTGGAGAATTCCAGGGACAGGGGAGCCTAGTGAGCTGCCGTCTGTGGGGTTGCGCAGAGTCGGACACCACTGAGGCGGCTTAGCAGCAGCAGCAGCAGCTGAGTGTTGAGAAAGAAGTTCCCTCTTTGGCCCAGCTGCTTCATTCTCGGAGAACCTGGAGCTATTAGTAACCACTCTCCGCTCTTCCCCAGTAGCATACTGGACACCTTCTGACCTGAGGGGCTCATCTTCCGGCGTCATATCTTCTTGCCTTTCCATAGTGTCCATGGGGTTGTCCAGGCAAGAATACTGGAGTGGTTTGCCATTTCCCTCCTCCAGTGGACCACATTTTGTCAGAACTCTTCACTGTGACCCACTCATCTTGGGTGGCCCTGCAAGACATGGCTCATAGCTCCATTGAGTTATACAAGCGCCTTCACCACAACAAGCCTGTGATCCACGAAGGGGGAGGTTTAGGGGACTGGGCGCTAATCTGGGATTTGAGAAACTTGTGTTGTGACTGAAAGATAATACACGTCTCACCCTCTACTAGTTAAAATGCTTTTAAGCAGTATAGATAGATGCAGCCATCTGTCACCGCTCCTGATCCCCTGAACACACCTTCCTGTAAGCGTCCCTGAGGCTCTGCAGTCCTGTGGCCTGCAAAGGCATGAGGGTGGGAGAAGAGAGAGCACAGAGGAAAGTGGTTTGCAGAGAGGTCTGGATACTCCTGTGTACATATAGTGAATATTTCATATGAGGCCAGTTAATATCATGCTCCGTTCTTCTGAAGAGGGAGGTCAAATACGTTATTGGTCTGAATATGTTTTATTCTGTCTTTGGCCCTCAGTCGCTTATTCATTTATTTGTCTATCCATTTATCTATTCATCCAATATTTATTGAACACCTATTGTGTATCATGCTCTGTTCTAGGTGCTGGGGAGGCAGATAGAGATATAACAGATATTCAAATAAAATGTTGTGATGAAATATAAAGCAGTTATAGGGGGTAGTGAATAACAAGGCATATGAAAAAAAGTTGAAAGTGTTAGTCACTCAGTCGTGTCTCTTTGCAACCCCATGGACTGTAGCCCGCCAGGCTCCTCTGTCCATGGAATTTCCCAGGCAAGGATACTGGAGGGGGTTGCCATTCCCTTCTCTAGGAGATTTTCCCGACCCAGGTTTCAAACCCCGGTTTCTTGCATTGCAGGCAGATTCTTTACCGTCTCAGCCACCAGAGAAGCCCAACAAAGAGTATATTGCCAAGTAAAGAGGTGGCTTATATTTGAAGGAACACAACAGAGATAATGAATTTGCATAATAGCTGTTAAAAACACTTTTTGAGACTCAGCTGTCTTTTATTTTTTGGTATTCAACTTATGAATCTTTCATTCTGATAGTCACTATATAAAATAATCAGTTTTCCCTATGATAAAACTAAACCACGCTATTTTTAACAATAATGTATTATGTAAGAGTATATATTATGTCAATTATTACTTAAGTAATTAATTTCCAAGATGTCACAGGTTGGGTTTTCCAGAAACAGATACTGAGATAGAGTTTGATGTGTAGGGTTTTTTATTAGAGACCATTATCTGTGGAAAGGAGATGAAGGAAGTGGAATTTCTTGGAGGAAAGGGTCAAACTACAATGCAGACTAATAACAGCCTTACAGAGAGCTCTGGAGCAGAAACGACCATCAGAGTGGTACCAGGCTGGGCTGAAATGGCTGGGCCTCTGTCTCTGACCATGATCGGTCAATGCATGTGGGTCCCCCAGGAAGAGCATGCACTTGGCCAAGTCAGCCCGCGGCTGATGAGACAAGCAGGATATGGCGACACTAGCGTCTCTCCCAGCATCTGAGAACAAGAGCTTTGCCTCTCCTTCTGCATGTCAGTTTCTTGCATGTACAGAATAATGAATGAGAGTGGGAAGACAGCAGTGATCAAAATACAGCTATAGTTATGCTCTAAGCCTGACTTTTTACCAGGTCTTTTAACAAGAGCTGGTTAATTCTTTAAAAAAATTTTTTATAGTATTTTTAGATGAGTTCTAGGTTCATAGCCTCCACAAACACAGACTCTCCCCAGCATCCATATCCCACACTAGATGGTACGTGTATTATCATCAGTGCACCTGTGTTGACATCATTATCATCCAAAGCCCCTGGTTTATGTTAAGGTTCACACTTGGTATTGCACCTTCTGAGTCTGGGTAAATGTATGATGACACATACCCACCGCTACAGTATCACGTAAAGTCTCACTGCCCTAAAGTCCTCTGTGCTCTGCTGATTTATCCCTCCCTCCTCCTACGGGGCCGTTTGCTATCTCCATCATTTTGCTTTTCCCTGAATCTTGTATAGTTGGAATCATACAGCCTTACCATAGTGGCTTCTTTCAGTTAGTAATATACCCAAAGATTCCTCCACATCTCTTTGTGGTTTGATACCTCATTGGTTTTTAGTGCTGAGTAATATTTCAGTGTCTATATGGACCACCGTTCATTTATTCATTAGTTTACTGAAGGACATCTTAGTGGCTTCCAAGATTTGGTGATTATGACTAAAGCGGCTATAAACATCTGTGTGCAGGTTTTTGTGTGGACATACAGTTTCAGTTCGTTTGGGCAAATACCAAGGAGCACAACTGTTGGGTCATACGGTAAGAGCACATTTAGTTTTATAATAAAAAGACAAACGGTGGTGACTGTACCCTTTTGTAATCCCATCAGCACTGAATGAGACTTTTTGTTGTTCCACAGCCTCATCAGCACTTGGTAGTGCCAGTGTGTTGGATTTTGGTCATTGTAATATGTGTATAGTGCATTAATTCTCCTTTAATTAAAATTTTCTGATGTTATCACATATTTCAAAGAGTTTCTAAGTTTAAGTCTTTGAGTAATAAAACCTGAGAAAATTAAGCTGCTTCAACAGCAACTAGTTTTTGAGTACTACAACCAGTTCTACCTGGATGAAAACACTGTTTTTTTTAAAAAATTATTTTTGGTAAAAAAAAAATAATTATTTTTGGTAAATAATTGGAGAAGGAAATGGCAACCCACTTCAGTATTCTTGCCTGGAGAATTCCATGGACAGAGGAGTCTGGCAAGCTACAGTCCATGGGGTCAGAAGACTCAGACATGACTTCACCACCACCACCTAAAGTGGGCTTTCCTGATGACTCAGACTGCAAAGAATCTGCCTGCTAATGCAAGAGACCCAGCTTTGCTCCTTGGGTTGAAAAGATCCCCTATATTGAAAAGATCCTCCAATATTCTTGCCGGGAGAATTCCATGGACAGAGGAGTCTGGCAAGCTACAGTCCATGGGGTCACAAAGACTCAGACACAACTGAGCGACAAACACTTTGGTAAATCACAGATAAAAACAAAATACTAAACCAAGCGATGAGAAAACAGTATTTCTTAATGTTGACATAAATAAATATTTATGGGCTGGGATTACTTTCAATTCAAATACTAAAATAATTCTAAAGCTGCGTATCAAATGACCAATTAATAGATAAAGTTGCTTTGGGTACAGTTTAAGTAAAACAAATTTAAAGCCTGATTAGAATTCTTCCTATTGATTTTTTCAAAAGATACTTAAACTTGGCAGAGTTCTTTGGGAATACAGGTAGTATCTGAAATATTGAGAAAAACAGCAAGATCCAAGGCTAGTGTGGTTATTGAATTTGGGGACTGTGGGTCTGCCTGGAGCAGGAATGGGATGCAGAGATCCGGACACTGATCTGACTCAGTGTCACTGACCTGACAACCCTTGGTTGTCTCTCTATGCCAGCACTGATGTGGGAGGAAATTCAGGACTTGGAATTCAGGTTCCTTACTGACCTCTCCACTGATCAGGAAAAGGTTGCTTGTAGAACTTTAACAGCATCTCTGGCATTGCTCTTTAAAATAAAACAAAAAATCCAAACTATTTTCTAGATTTTTTTTTCCCCAAAATAGGGCAGATCTGCAAAGATGGAAAGAAAAGGAAATACTAAAAATAGCTTTCCCCAATTAGTGATAGCCAAACACATATGGTAAGATGGAAATAGTTTCCAATCGCCCAAAGCAGAACTGTGAATTCCCCAAGCACAGTGGGTAATTAGAAACAGCCCTGACGTTCTCAAGGTGCAGTTGGGACAACGCCGTCTGACCTGGTGGGGACTCCGAGCATCATCACCTCCATGTAGATGTGGACTGACGTCAACTGAGTCTGAAACCATTTATATGTGTTATTTTATTTCACAAAGGCCTGGGTGCTGGCTTTCTTCTTGGAAAGTCAGAAGTCCTGCATCTCAAAATAGAAGTTCTAGGGCTGGAATGTGGTCAGGATTGCACATTTCCTGAAGCCCAGAGGCAGGGGCGCGGCTGTCCCTTCTCAGCTGGCAGGGTTTTGTTTTCCACTGTGGTGGTGGAGGGGCATGGAGAAGAGCCACCTGTGTGGGCGGTGGCACCAGGGGAGGGCGCGGAGGCTGCCAGGACAGCCTGGCAGTGCGTCACTCTGGGCTTTGGCCCAGATGACCAGCTGGTTACCCGGCCTTGGCGATTGGGCTGCCACCCAGCCAGCTGGCCGGGGGCGTCTGCCAGGCCTGCCTCCCCAGACGGGGAGGGTCGGCAGCTATGACAGCTGGGGCTGCCAGACCACCAGACAGGGAGGCGGGCAGCCTGCCCCCACCCCCCGACCGCAGGGTTGCCAACCACTCTTTGTCCTTGGATGGACCCCAGCACTCACGTCTCTCTCCCCTCTCTCCTATTCCCAGTGCAGATTTCAACCAGCACACACCTGTGAGAGTGGTGGTTGGTGAAATACCACATTGCTCTGTATGGGTCAATGGCCAGTGACCGTGCCCGAGGGTCCCTTACCGCCAGGCATGTCTCCAGGGCCTCCGGGGCCTCACCAGAGTCCCATCGGTCAGATAGGTCTGCGTCCAACCCGCTTGGTTGTTCAGTGTTGTGAACCTGACTGTAATCGCCTTCTTTTCCTTTCTTCCACTGACTCTTAATTTCCTATCCTGTTGCTCAGTCACTCAGTCATGTCCAGCTCTTTGTGACCCCGTGGACTGCAGCCAGCCAGGCTTCTGTGTCCTTCACTATCTCCTTCAGTTTTCTCAAACTCATATCCATTGAGTTGGTGATGCCATCCAACCAACTCATCCTCTGCCGCCCCCTTCTCCTCTTGCCCTCAATCATTCCCAGCATCAGGGTCTTTTCCAGTGAGTTGGCTCTTCACATCAGGCAGCCAAAATACTGGAGCTTCAGCGTCAGCATCAGTCCTTCCAATGAGCACTCAGGGTTGATTTCCTCTAGGATTGACTGGTTTGATCTCCTTGATATCCAAGGGACTTTTGAGAGTCTTCTCCAACAGCACAGTTTGAAAGCATCAATTCTTTGGTGCTCAGCCTTCTTTATGGTCCAGCTCTCACTGTTTTGGCCACCCCCCTCATCCCACATTCCCGTGAATGATCTGCAGCCTAGGATCCTTTCTCTCAGAACTCTGGGCTTGCTCCTCTCCTCCTCCTGAAGGACAGGAAACCGCCTTCCTCTGCCTCATCCTGCAACACCCCCTCCTCTGCCTATGGGGTTCTGATCAATCTCACCAAGGACAGCTAGGCCGACTTGCCGGGTGGGGGGGAGGGGCCCTGCAGACGTCACACGGCCAGACCCCCCCAGGTTCTAAGACTTGTTTTCCCTGGTGCCTCTACTCAGCCTGCTCAAGACTGAAGCGCCTGGACTGACCTCTTTACTCCCGCCCATTCGTTGGTTCACCAAAAACTTGTAAACCAAGGCTGACTGATCCGGGTTGGGCCAGCATCCACACTGCCCGCAGCTCCCCTTTTGGACGTAACAACCTCCTGGTCCCTGAAGCCACTGCGGTTTCACAGTTAGGTGGATGGGTATTTAAAGGGAGGACCCACTGCGCATGGGATTCCGTGTGTGTAAGGCAGTGGAGGCCATGCCCCCACGGACCTCGAGTTTCTGGTTCAGAGAAAGAGGAGCATGATCTGAAGGCAGGGGTCGGGGTGAAAAAATGGGATGAGGGAGAGAAACAGGTGTCCTGGGAGGAGGGAGCTGTCACCTTGGCGGGGGGGGTGATGAGGGGAGGGTCCTGGTCCTGGGGAGGGACCCAGGGGTGTCAGAGTCCTGGCTTTGTGACTTCACTCTGCCTCGATTCCTCCAGCTCTAAAATGGAGAGAATCATGCCTGCCTCACAGAATTGTCATAGGATTGATCACTTGAGCTCTTCCAGCCCCCGGCATGTGATAAACAAGGAGTGGACAGGAGTGCTCGCCTGGGTTCACGGAGGAGACAGCCTCTGACCAGGTGGATGCAGACATGGGTGCATGGGGTGTTCGTGCAGGTTGGGGACTCGGATCAACCAGGCACTGCTTCCACCAGTAGAGCTCCTAAAAAACCAACGATTTAAGTGATGCCCCAGTCTTCCGTGATACTATTTTTTTCTATTTCCCTTTAAATGCACAGCCCTCGAAAACAATGACCAAAGAAGGTTCCTAACGAAAACAAACAAACAAAAAGACAAAGCACACGAGGGAGGACTGTGGACTTCCCAGGTCTAAAAGTACCACCTGCGGGTGGGAGATAGTGCGAAAGACAAGGTTCGCCCAGGGAGGAGCGTTTCTCCGAGAGACCACTAGGTGGCGACAGACGCACACGGAGGCAGCTGGACTGTCCTCCAGCGCTGCCGGTGCCCGACAGGCGGGTTCGGGTCTGGGAGCCACGCTGCTCCCTGCAGCCTCCCGAACCCCACCCCAAGCCTGCTCCTCCCTCCCTTCCTGCTCGTCTCTCTTCAGATATTTCCTAACAGGCACTAAGGAGCAGAAATGTATGGGAAATTCTATGGAAAAAACCCGATCTTTTACATAGGTCTGTTACTGTGTAGTCGCTTCAGTCAGGTCCTACTCTTTGCCATCCCATGGACTGTAGAGCTCCAGGCTCCTCTGTCCATGGAATTCTCCAGGCAAGATCACTGGAGCAGGTAGCCATTCCCTTCTCCAAGAATCTTTTCAATTCAGGGATCGAACCCAGGCCTCCTGCATTGCAGGCAGATTCTTGACCGTTTGAGCCCCTGGGAAGCTGAGAGGACAGTTCCTGGCTCCCTGCTCCCTGTGGCTTTATTAGGAGTCTGTGTCAGCTGGGTTCTGGGTAATTGGGTTTCATGGCTCAGCCTGGAGTTGACTGACATTTCAGAGGGATGCTGAGCCTGACTTAATCACAGTGTATTTTACATGGAGTATGTTGTAAACCGCGAGTGCCCCCGTGACCTTGGGCATATTTGAGGGAGGCGTGAAGTCTGCTGTTAGAACGGGGCTGTGATGTGTAAGAAGGGCTTAGACTTAGGACGCTGGCACTTAAGTGCCACTCCAGCTTCTTTGCTCCCCGTGGACTTGAGACAGCACCTGGAGACAGGGCTCGTGGTGGAGTTCTACGATGGCCCCAAAGCTTCCTGCCCCTGGTGCATGTGCTGTGAGTGGTCCCCACCCCTGTGTAGGGTGGTGCCTGTGGATGTGGGGGGGGGTTATGAAGCCCATATTACCTCATGGTGGACGGCAGAGGTGAGGGGTCTGCAGAAGTCATCAAGGTACTGAATCAGCACCTGGGTGGGCAAGAAGGTGCAGAGGTCAGAGATAGAAGTCAGGAAGAGACAGATGTCAGAGCAAACCTCACTGTTGTGGAGAAGACCGCAAGCTAGAGAATGGCCCCAGCTGACAGACCGGCAGGACAGCTGGGACCTGGCTGCTATGACCACAGGGGCTCTGGCCGTCACTCCCAGGGTTATCCTCGGTGGGAGTGTGTAGGGCTGGGCTGGAAGATGTCCTGAGTGCAGCCCATGAGACCCTGAACAGGGCTGGGCTGCACCCCTGACCATGGAAACATACCGACTTAAGTTGCTTAGTTTGTAATAGTTTGGCGGCGGCAGCAGAAAATGACCTCAGGACTTGCCCAGTTCCTTGGCACGATTGTCGTGAGGACTAGGAAAAAGATATGCAAAGCACCTGACAGGTAGGAGGCTGCTCATGAATGGTAGCTTTTAGTCACATAATCTGTAATTGTCCCATTCTTTTTTTCCCAGCGAACATGAATCTCTCTGTTTTCAATGGATCTCGTGAAATGTTCAGAACTGCTGAGGGGCTTGGATGAAAGGATGCGTCGCTCGCTCCAGGTTGGGGGTCTGGGACACAGTGAACCAGGAGTGACAGAGTCAGTGGCGGTGACTTTGCAACCCTGCTGAAAATTAGGCGTGTTTCTCAAGAGGACCCAGAGCTATTTTCCCCCTTAAAACCATGTTTGATTTTCTTCACAAGTAGCTTTTTTTTTTTTTTACAGAAGAACCAGAAACCATGATTGAATCACTCACCAGGTAGAAATGAACCTTAGATATAACCTGTTCCAATATCTGCAGGTTACAAATGAAAAATAAAACCAAAAACCCTGAATCTGAAGCAGCTTTGTTTAAGGCCACAAAGCAAACCAGTAGTAGGATGAGGAACGGAATTCAGGTATCTTGATGCCAAGGCCATTTCCACAGATCCACATATTTAGTTCTCTTCTGAAATTTTCCCTCTATTTAAGATTCAGGGCTGTGTTAGCTCACCAAGTGTCAGCATTCTCGTCCCCTCTCCCGTGTCTAAAATTTACCTGGGCAATTAAAATGGGTTTGTAACATTTGTTATACAAATAGAAATAGATTCTATGCAAATGCTCAATGGATGAGTTTCCTAGGAGACTCGTGAGAAGTAAACAGCCAGTAAAAAGAAACATACACACTAGTGTGGAGCCCATGTAGCTCCTGGAACTAAACCAAAGCCGGCCTGCAGCAGAAACGTATTCTAAGAGGTACAGTGGATGAGAGAGCCAAGGCCACTGAGAAGTCATTTCTGTTTTGAACCAAACACAAAGGATCAGTTCTCTGTTATGTCTGCTCCCAGGCTGTAGGCTGCCCCCATCTAATCCAGAGGTCAAGCAGGACTTTGACCTTCACTGAGGCTCCTCAGCACTGCCCTGGGCCTTGATGTCTAAGCCGTTGGGGTCCGCTTGGCCTGAGCTTCTCCTGGCGCACCAGCTGAACATCAAGTTGGGAAGCCAGTGGCCTCTCTGGCCTTCCTTCCCTTCTCCCCACCTTCTTGGTACCCCCTCCCGCTCCTGCCCTCAGGCTACCCGCCCCCCAAGCTCTCCTACCGGCCCTCACCTCCTCCCCCACCACCACACCTGCCACTAGTCTCTGGGTTTTCTATCTTGAGGGCATTTGCTTTAAACCCTTTTCTGTTACCGACGATCAGAATACCCTTTGCTCCCCCACTCAAAGTGGTTCCAAGCTCAGGGTGGTAGTGGGAGAGAATGCTGGTTCTTCAGTAACCTAGTTCCTAACTCTGTGTGTCCAGGGTACAAAATTCAGGGGACTGAACCTGCATTTTTAAAAAAATTCATCTTTATTGGAGTATGGTTGCTTTACAATGTTGTGTTAATTTCTGCTGTACAGCAAAATGAGTCAGTCATACGTACACATGTATCTCCTCCTTTTTGAGTTTCCTTCCCATTCAGGTCACTGCAAAGTTTCAAACCCAGAAATTCCCAGTTATAGAAAGCCTGTCAGGTAAGACGCACGCCATCTAACAATTGAAAACTTGCCACACTACTAGAAATGAGGTAGGTTTAAATAATTATGGAATTAGTTACTTTTCAATAAAAGCATATCAGTTCAGTTCGGTTTAGTCACTCAGTCATGTCCAACTGTTTGTGACCCCATGAGTTGCAACACGCCAGGCCTCCCTGTCCATCACCAACTCCCAGAGTTCACTCAAACTCACGTCCATTGAGTCGGTGATGCCATCCAGCCATCTCTGGAAGGCCAGAGGGGTCACTGGCTTCCCAACTTGATGTTCAGCTGGTGTGCCAGGAGAAGCTCAGGCCAAGTGGATCCCAACGGCTGTCGTCCCCTTCTCCTCCTGCCCCCAATCCCTTCCAGCATCAAAGTCTTTTCCAATGAGTCAACTCTTCGCATGAGGTAGCCAAAGTACTGGAGCTTCAGCTTTAGCATCATTCCCTCCAAAGAACACCCAGGACTGACCTCCTTTAGAATGGACTGGTTGGATCTCCTTGCAGTCCAAGGAACTCTCAAGGGTCTTCTCCAACATCACAGTTCAAAAGCATCAATTCTTTGGCCCTCAGCTTTCTTCACAGTCTAATTCTCACATCCATACATGACCACTGGAAAAACCATAGCCTTGACTAGATGGACATTTGTTGACAAAGTAATATCTCTGCTTTTGAATATGCTATCTAGGTTGGTCATAACTTTCCTTCCAAGGAGTAAGCATCTTTTAATTTCATGGCTGCAGTCACCATCTGCAATGATTTTGGAGTCCCCCAAAATAAAGTCTGACACTGTTTCCTCATCTATATCCCATGAAATGATGGGACCAGATCCCATGATCTTATATAAATCCATGTAAAAAAATTCAAGGGGCTAACATCAAGGGTGATGGCTTTGTGGGCATTATTTGTATAAACCGCGTGAAGCGCTCACCTCTGTCCAAGTGGCTGTGACCCTAAGAAGCGGGTCTGAGATCCAGTTTTTGGAAAAGCAAGTGAGACCTCTGAGGTCTGGTAACCATTCTGGACGAACCAGGCCTGGAGCCTGCATCCCAGCCCCACCCCCAGCACTTCTTACCCCTTCCAATTGTCTTTCTTTCTGCAACATTGATTCTCCGTGGTCCTCGTATTTACCAGGTTTGCTGCAGGGTGTCTGTCCCTTTGCCTCTCCCCACCCCACCGAGAACCCTCCTGTCCCACAACAGCCAGGGTTTGTCAGTCCCACTGGCTTGGGGGCCCCCAGCAGCAGAGAAGAGGGCCTGCCCCTGTGATAGGCACTGGGTTCAATTCAGTTCAGTCACTCAGTCATGTCTGACTCTTTGTGACCCCATGGATTGCAGCACGCCAGGACTCCCGGTCCATCACCAACTCCCGGAGTTTACTCAAACTCATGTCCATTGAGTCAGTGATGCCATCCAACCATATTATCCTCTGTCATCCCTTTCTCCTCCCACCTTCAATTTTTCCCAGCATCAGGGTCCTTTCCAATGAGTCAGTTCTTCACATCAGGTGGCCCAAGTATTGGAGTTCCGCCTTCCACATCAGTCCTGCCGATGAATATTCAGGACTGATTTCCTTTAGGATTGACTGGTTGGATCTCCTTGCAGTCCAAGGGACTCTCAAGAGTCTTCTCCAACACCACAGTTCAAAGAGATCAATTCTTCAGTGCTGGGTAGACATTTGATAAATGAACAAACAAGAGCAGCCAAGGCAAGATTTCAGATGAAGTGTTTTTCTCCAACTTTAGCACCAACTTAGGATTCACTCAAAGTTGTTGTTGTTTTTTTTTCAAATAAAGACAATGCTATATTTAAAAGGGATCACCAGCAAGGACCCACTGTATCGCACAGGGAACTCTGCTCAATGTTATGTGGCAGCCTGGATGGGAGAGGAGTTTGAGGGAGGATATATGTATTTGTATGGCCGAGTCCCTGTGTTGTTCACCTGAAATTATCACGACGTTGTTAATTGGCTATACTCCAACACAAAATAAAAAGTTTAGTTACTAAATAAAATAAAGACCCTCAGTTCAGCTCTCTTGTGTCCTGCAAGGAAACAGTATTTGGGGATTTCATGCCGTGAAGCCTGCCATGTAGCCTTCACCTGCTCCCTGTCCTGGGCGGCTTTGTGTTTCTTTTCCACCCATGTGAAGAGAAGGAGACGCAGTTGTCAGCAGCTGCAGAATCATGTTCATCACCAGCTGGGCTCCCTGGGGAACCGCTAGGGCATGAGTGCTGCCTGGGGGTCACATCTTCAAGTCACACTTGTAGGGGACTTCCCTGCTGTTCCAGGAGCTAAGACTTCTCCTTCCAGTGTGGGGGGTATAGGTTCCATCCCTGGTTGGGGAGATAAGATCTCACATACCCAGCAATCAAGAAACTAAAACATTAAAAAAAAAAACCCATAAGCAATATTGTTACAAATTCAATAAAGACTTTTAAGAATGGTTCATACCTGTTTTAGAGCACATGGAAGTCTGCTCAATGTTATCTGGAAGCCTGGATGGGAGGGGAGTTTGCATAGAATAGATACAAGTATATGTATGGCTGAATCCCTTTGCTGTTCACCTGAAATTACCACAACATTGTTGATTGGCTGTACCCTAATATAGAATAAAAAGAAAAAAAAATAGTCCACAATAACAAAATCTTAAAAAAAAAAAAGGCACACTTGTGGGCACTGCTCCTTCCATCCTTGGATGTTCCACACGGCCACCAGCCTCCTCCTCTTGTTTCTGCCCCCAGACAGTCGCATCCGTAAAGGATGCGTCCTTCCCTTCCTCCCCAGCCTCCCTGTCAGCCGTCTTCCACACAGGAGCCTGACTGGGATCTGAACCTGCGGTGGTGTGCCTGCTGCCTTGTGCCACTTGTCTTGAAGCTCTGTATGTGGATTGTTCTGGTTTTCCAGATCTCTGTATGTGGGATTCTACGTCTGCTCCGATGCCTTCTTACATAATTATCCACTTTATGCACACAGTTTTGTTAGGTTTAAAAGACTCCACATCCACCCTCTTGTGTGACCTCCCAGCAGCATGCGAGGTCAACAAGACAGGCATCGTTACTGGAGATGTTGCAAGTGTAGTGCCACGTACGATTAGGAGCTTCACAAGTGCCTTTTAAGGCTGATGCTCTCCGCAGCTTCTGAAGTAATAGTCCCCGTGAACCTTGTCAAAATAATTGAGCTAAGGGAACGAAAATACAATCCAAGGCGGTCAGAGAGTTTTGAGGGCACCATGTGAAATGCGAGGAATAAATACATCAGGTGGATAGAAGACAGATTCAGAGGATGAAAGGCCAGGGTCAGACTGAGTGGAAAAGAAAAAAGAGACGATTTAGCCGGTGCGGTGTTTTTCACCTTCAAATAAGTGATCTTTATTCTGCAACCAAACTTGGGAGGTAGGTGTCTTTGGAATCTCCAGCCATTGATGGAGGCATTGCAGATCAGAGTTTTAGTGCTATATTTTTTCCCTCCAATACCACGCAGCTAGCTACTGTCATCCCTCAGTATCCATGGAGGATTGGTTCTAGAATGCCCCGCAGATACCAAAATCCAACTCAAGTCCCTTGTATAAAATGGTGTGATATTTGCATATAACCTATGCACATCCTCTCAGATACTTTAAATCACCTCTAGATTACTTATAATACTTAATAAGGTATAAGTGCTATGTAAATAATTGCAAATACAATGTCAATGCTTTGTAAGTAGTTGTCAGTGCATGGCAAATTCAAATTTTGCTTTTTAGCATTTTCTGGTATTTTTTTTCCAAATATTTTCCTTCTCAGGTAGGTTGAATCTGTAGATTCAAAACCCACCTGTGGATAAGGAGGGCCGACTGTAAGTGATGGAGCTAGGATTTAAAGGAGCTCTCTGATTTTAAAGACTGAGCTCTTTCAAGGGCAAAACCTAGACAGTTTTTCTCTGAGCATGTGCAGGAAGTCTGGGTCCTTGAGTTCTATCTGACTTGTTCTTCTGCAGTAAAAGTGGCCACGCTCTTTTTTTCTCCCTTTTCACAGTCAGTTCTAGAGGGAGTTAATAGCGCACATGACAAATACGAGTTCAGCCCCCTGCTCTGCCACTCACAGCTCTATGGATTTTTAAAAATTGAAGTTTAGTTGATTGACAGTACTGTATTTGTTTCAGGTGAGCGGGTGACTCAGCATTTTTACAGATTATACTTCATTACAGGTTATTACAAGAGAATGGCTATATGCCCTGTGCTGTGCTATCTATTCTGGTTGCTTACATGACATGGTGTAATATCTTATCCAGTGATGTGAATCTAAGCCAGGTTCTTGCCCTCTCTGGGCCTCAGTTTTATCACCTGTGGAATGGGATGACAGTGTGTCTAGCACAGAAGGTTGTTTTGAGGATCATATGAGAAGTGAAGAAAGCACGCACAGGAGGCTGGCACCTAGAAACCTTCGTTAAATGTCAGTTGTTGTCATGGTGCTGTGATGAAGAATTTGTCTGGTCTTGCCCCAGATTCCTGGCACTGAGCTTCTGAACTCTTGGTATTTTCTGACGCTGGGAGCATCTTTGTTATTCCTGGTGGTCCTTGAACCACACCTGCGTCTATGCCAGTGGGATGACTCAGGATGGGCGAGTTGTGATAGTAGTCCTGCCTCCCATCTCTCAGGGTGGCAGGGCAGAGGACCGGGGGTTGAATAAATCCCCAGTGCTGTGAAGCCCCAGTAAAAACTCTGGACGCCTGACGCTGCCCTGACGTGGGTGCTAGTCCATGCATGGGAGGACGGCATGTCCTGATTCTCTGACGAGAGGCGCGGAAGTCCAGGGCCCACGATCCCCAGCCTCGCCCTGTGCGTATCTTCACATGGCTGTCCCCGAGCGGGATCTTTGTAATGACTGTAACTCTAAGTGGAGCCCTTCTTCAGTTCTGTGAACCACTCTAGTGAATTACTGCACCTGAGGGGGTTGGTGGTGCTTTAGTCGCTAAGTCATGTCAGACTCTTGCAACCCCATGGACCGTAGCCTGCCAGGCTCCTCTGTCCATGGGATTCTCCAGGCAAGAATACTGGAGTGGGTTGCCATTTCCTTCTCCAGGGGATCTTCCCGACCCAGTGATCGAACCTGGGTCTCCTGTGTTGCAGGCAGATTCTTTACCAACTGAGCTACGAGGGAAGTCTGAGGAGGGTTGAGGGACCCCCAGACTTGCAGCTGGTGTCTGAAGTGAGGACCCACCTTGGTGGAGACCGTGACCCACCTGCAGGGTCTGAGCTGACTCTGGTGTTAGAGCAGAATTGACTGTCATAGATGAGGTGCTGCCTGGCTGCCAGCCGCCAGAAGACAAACACCTCCCCGAGGGCCAGATTCTAGGTCGTGGGGGAAGGAAAAAGAAGCTAGATTCAGGAGAAACCCAAGTCCTTGGTCTTTTTGGCTCTCTGAAGGAGGGGTGTGGCTGGAGGAGGGGCAGATGGGAGTAAGAGCCAGCAGACTGAGCTCATCTTCATTTCTGCTTGTGTGTAACATTACATATTCCGAGGACTTGTCCATTTTTTTCCCCTGGAATTAAAATATTGCAGCTAATGCCCAGAGTGCTAACTGAGAAGTGATGCTCTTTGGTCTCTCCTGAATGCTGGGGACACATCTAAACTCTTTTACCTCTAAGGCACCTTCTTCTGCTGATGGCGGTCTCCATCTCATGGCCCCCTTCTGAAAGCTCGTGGTCATGCATGTTTTCTGGGTCTGGCTGTCTTAGAGGCCCGGCTCCTGCCCTTCTGGTGCACGTGACGCTGCTGGGTCAGCCCCAGGTGCCCCTGGAGGCCAGCCTCTCTGCCCGCAGTCCGGGTCCTCCTCTCTCACCCGTTCTTTCCATGGGCTTCAAGTCTGCTCCCTGCGGCTCTCTGCCTCTGAGTGAACGCCTTCTGCTGCTTCTTGCCAAGTCCTCTGCCTTTGCTCTGAATTCTGCCTCCAGACATAGATCTTCCTTGACGACTTTTATGGAGATTTTTGCGCCAGGGTGCTCCTATGATTTGTAACAACTGAGCTGTTGTGTCTTCTAGATTTATCTTGGAGGACAAGGAGCAGCATATAAGCTGATGTAGCCGGAGAAGAAACCCTGCCAAATGGTGGCATTTACTTCTGCAGTTCTTATGGAAATGGTTTCCCTTACGACACAATCCTGTTAAAAACTGACAAAATGTGCATTTAAAGCCAGTCTGCGGTGGTTGCCAAGGGGACGGGGGTGAGGGAGTGTATCTCTGTGCAGTTGCAAAGCTGCTGAATAAGAGATGTGAACTTAGGTAGCCTTCTGGGACCTCAGTCATCTGAAGTGAGGGGGATAATAGTACTGTTTGAAGAGAATTATTTGGGGATTAAATGAGATAATCCGCATGAGCTCTTGACGCAGTATCTGGCACCTAGTAAGCATGGTGTGCAAGTACCCGCTGCTGGGCAGGCACCCCCAGCCTGTGGTGCTCAGCACACCTTCCCAGAGTGGGACCCTCCACCACTACCACCTCCCAAGCACATAGACAAGTCAATGAGACCAGGTCTTAACCTGAGGTCACCAGCTAGTTAGTGACAGGAATCCTCCTAACCAGTGTTCCCGTTGGCTTCCCTCTTAGACTCTACACTGGAGACTAGAAACTGGGGGTTGAGGAACAAAAGTGGGGGTGAGCCAGAGCAGGCTTGGGGTTGTTCCCCAGACAGGTCTCAACCTTGGCTGGTTCCTGGGTAATCACTGTAGCCCACAGAGTCTCCTGCTGGATGAGAGTGTTGGTTCACTGGGCACTGGGCCCCACCAGGTCCTGTGCTCATGGCTGCGTTGATGGTGGGTCTTGGATGAGCAGCACCTGTTGGGAGATGCTGGAATCTGAGGGGCAAAGGTCAGGGACAAGGGCACCCCATGCCTACAGGACCGACTCCAATAAAATCCCCTGCAGTACGGCTCACGTGAGCATCCCCGGTGGGCAATGCTTTGTACCAACGATCACACCACATTCCTGGGGAGTGGAGTGCTATCTGTGTGTCTCCACGGTTGTTGGGGGGAACATCAGGACCCTCACTCCTGGGACTCTCCCTGGCCCTGTCCTCTACCCCCATTTCCTTTGCTGATTGTCTTCTGTATCCTTTCGCTGTAATGAGCCATGGCCATGAGTACAAGGGCATTTCTGGGAGTCCTTCTGATGAATTGCTGAGCCTAAGGATCTCGACTGGGACTCCGGATGCAGTGGAGATGGGGGACCTGCCTCACAGTGGGGAGGAGACACCTGGTACCTGGGGTGCTGTGTCTGGGTTTGAACCGCTGCCTCCTATGCCTTCGGCCTCCTCCGTCTCTCCCTCCTGGCCGGGCCCAGGCTGCCGCCATGGTCCCCGTTAGGCTGGCTTTCCTAGAAAGGGCCACCTTTCTAAAAATTGCTGCCCTGGGCTGGAAAGATAGGAAGCCTGCCTCTCTTCCAGGGTATTTGTTTTCCTCGGGAAATGGACTAATCGACTCTGGAGGACACACTGTGGTTGACTGTTGAGTTAAACCTGACCCAGGGTTGCAGACGGGTGGTGTCCATTCCTGCTTTGCTGGGGCTGGGGTGCTGGATCTGACCTGCGGGCACAGGGAGTGGTCAGAGGCTCTTCCACGCCTGGTACCTTGGCGATGCAGACCAACGTGGTGTGCAAGCTAACCTGCGGCCCTGGGCTGCGGGATATTTATCCTGTGACTGATTCTACTGCTGGATGAGGTCTAGGAACACAAGCTAATCCCACCCTGTGGTTTCCTTGGCAATGAGGAGGCAGGCAGTGGTTGGGAAGGGCGTGGAAGTAAGAAAGATGGATGGAGGGAAGGGGGTGGGGCCGTGAACCACCAACTCTGCCAGCTCATTGGTGTCAATTCACTGTTTTAGGTACTGAATGAATGTGCTGTGTTCTTGGCTTTGAACAAGCTCATTCTCTGGAAACATACCTCTGCCCCTTTTATTTCCATTTCCTTTTAATAATACAAAACTTGCAGCAGCTGTTTTTCAACGTGATTCCGATGCTGGTAGGAAGATTCTCCTGTCTCTCCATCTGGCTGACTTCTGCCCGCCCTCTAGGCCTCAGCTCAGATGCCACCCTTGGAGCTGCATCCCCATTAGGTCTCCATCTGTGGTGGCTTTGAAATCTGTCAGCTTGGCCCAGCAGCCGCATCTCTCAGATGCGGAGAGAAATAACGAACTCCCTTCCCTGTGTGTCTCCCGTGCTGATGACCCAGGGAAGAGGTTCTTATCAAAGGAGGCAAGGAGGGTGGAGGTGGGCTCCAGGCCCTCTGGCGGTGACGCATGGCCCGCTGCTCCCCTTGCGGGCAGGAGGCCGGGCTGGGCTCCCACTGCTCTGCCTCCCAGGACCCTCCTCCAGCCCCTCGTGCTCCAAGGCCAGTTGTACAATTGGGTCCATCTTTGTCATGGCCTGGCTAGTGCTGGACACCCACACAGGGACACCCAGACCACTGATACGCCCCATGCCAGGGACAGAGGCAACAAGAGGGCCTCCTGTCTCCCCCACTTTTCATCATCTTTGCTTCCCTAACTGCTTGCCCTGTGGACTCAGCTCCAGCCACAGATGTGAAGACAGGACTTCCAGAAGCTGCTCAGCTGGCTCCCAGAAGTGCCCGAGGCCAGTCCTGCCCGCAGAACTATCACCCATCCATCTATCTGTCACCTACTTATCTATCATCTATTCATCTATTCAGTTCAGTTCAGTCGGTTAGTCATGTCTGACTCTTGATGACCCTGTGGACTGTAGCACGCCAGGCCTCCCTGTCCATTACCAACTCCAGGAGATTGCTCAAACTCATGTCCATCAAATCAGTGATGCCATCCAACCATTTCATCCTCTGTCGTCCCCATTTCCTGCCTTCAATCTTTCTCAGCATCAGGGTCTTTTCCAATGAGTCAGTTCTTTGCATCAGGTGGCCAAAGTATTGGAGCTTCAGCTTCAGCATCAGTCCTTCCAATGAATATTCAGGACTGAATTCCTTTAGGATTGACTGGTTTGATCTCCTTTAATTGATTAATTAGATTAATTAATTCATCATTATTTCTCTCTCTCTCCAACTATGTGTTTATTCGTGTATTTATCTTAGCTCAGGTTATTCTAACAAAACACCACACACTGGGTGACCCATAAACAGCAGCAATTTCTTTCTTGAGGTTCTGGAGGTGGGAAGGCCAAGGTTCCGGCAGGTTCGGTCACTGGTGAGGCCCCTCCCCTCGCTGCTGGCCATCCCCTTGCTGTGTCCTCAAGTCCTAGAATTGGACCTGCTGGACTGTTTGGTCACACTGTGTTTAATTTGGGGAGACACTGCCACACCGTTTTCCTAACTCCTGATGGTTTCAAGTCTACCATCTCAGAGTTTGGACTGACGAGCTTTGGTTCTGGGGTTGTTAGGTTACTGTTAGAGTTGGCTTTCATCTGCAAACTAGGAGGGTCCTCACCGGACACCTAGTCTGCAGGCACTGCAATCTCCCACTTCTCAGCTCTGAAAGTATAAGAACGCAATGTCTTTTTTTTTTTTTTAAAAAAAGGGCTTTGAGACCCAGGCCAATTTAGAGAGTGAGACAGCGAGCATTTTAGAAGGACACTTGGGTTCATCACTTCCCAGCTGCAGATCCTGCAGAAATCATTTAACTCATGGGCGGTCTTCTCACCTGCAAAGGGAGCACAATGCTTTACTTCCCAGGGTCATGGAGGGAAGCAAGGCAGATGAAATGCACAGGAAGCATTCTGTGCAGCGCCCAGCACAGAAAGAAGCCTCAGCGGAGGTCCACGCCTTGGCGCTCTGCGTTGTGTGCCACACCCTCTCCACCCCGGGGTCCCTTCCCCTCGCTCTGCTGCATTTTTCTAGGGAACCCCCATCCCTGCTCTCTCCAGGCCTCCCTCTCTGCAGGGGCCACTTGGAAATGTGCCCCTACCACATCTCACTGAGGGGTGGGTGGTGTATTGTCTAATGCCTGGGGCTCCCTTGGGCATTTGGTTTCCGACAGGGCGCAGGCTGTCACTCTGAGGATGGATCCTCGGTGACGGTGCTTCAGACATGGGGACTGACCCCAGACAGCAGCGACCAAGCAGCTGGTCTCCTTCATGCACTTCAGCAGCTTCCCTGGTGGCTCAGCAGTAAAGAATCTGCCTGCAATGCCGGAGACCTGGGTTCGATCCCTGGGTCAGAGAGATCCCCTGGAGAAGGAAATGGCAAACCAGTCCAGCGTTCTTGCCTGGAGAATTCCATGGACAGAGGAGCCTGGCGGGCTACAGTTCATAGGGTTGAAAAGCTGTCTGATAGATGTTGTTTGTATGCTATAATATTGGAATTTCTGGGGCGTTTTAATGGGTTACAGAGACAAGTAAAATGTTAGAAACTGGGATGGTTTCAGAAACACTAGAGCATATGGTACCCATCCTAGTAAAATTTGCTGCCAATACAGAAACCAAAAACAAGTGGAATTTTTGGAGGAGGTAAATTTGGAGGCGTTGCCAAACAATAGACTCTTCCTGCCCCTGCCCGACTGACGGCCTGTCGTATCTGGCCAAATGCTGTCTGTGGAGGGGAAACAGGGTGTCCTGGGAGGCGTGCAGTGGGCGCCACCCCATTGCACACTGCAGATTCAACGAGGCACAGATGGTGCTCCTTCTTGTAAATGTCAACCCGTCATTTCAAAACCTAAAAATGAAATAGGGTGCGTTTTAAACATTTAAACACAGATCAGTCGAGGACAGGGCTCCGAGAATGTGATGGTGACGCGGTTCCACTGTGTGTCTTGCGTATTCTCCTGGTGCTCTTCCACATTCCAGCTTGCAGTGCAGCGGGCACTGACTCACCGCTCCAGCTCTCACACAAGTGAACCTGCAGGCGGGCAGCCTCCCCCAAGGGGCTTTTGACCTTTAGATCCTGCCTGACTAATGTAATGAGGCCACAGGACAGTCACATAGTGGAGCATCTGTGTGTCTTATAAAGTATGCAAGCCTTTGTCATCCCCTGTAAGTGGTCATTGGCTGTACTCGTTAGAATAGGCCAAGTTAGGCTGCAGAACAAAAATCCTTCAACAAACATGGGTTTCTTGTTCGTGGTGAAGGTGCCGCCCAGGTCAGCGGGTGTGTAGGACTCGTCTTTTGCCCAGGGTCACTCAGGCTCACAGAGGCTTTGCCCGCTGTGAGGTGGCTGGTGGCCTATGTGATAGGCGAGTTTGCTCGGAGTGCTCACATCTGTGACACAGACCAGAAGCGACACACCATGTCAGGATCGGCCACAACGCCTCCCTGAATGGCAGGGAGGCTGACATGTAGTCTTCCAGGTCCCTGGAAAAGAGGAGACTTGCAGGGGAGCACTGATAATATCAATGTGATTTTATAACTTCATTCATTCATTCACTCCTTCATCCATCTAAAGAGCCTGCACGAACTCAATTCTAGGCCCATGAAGGACTGTGAAGGACTGTGTTTAGTTGCTAAGTCATGTCTGACTCTTTACAACCCCATGGACTGCAGCCCGCCAGGCTTTCCTGTCCTTCACTGCATCCCAGAAGGATAAAAGAACGTATTAAATACACTCACCCTTAGAATCAATAGACACTGTATCTCAGGCTGGGAAAGGGAGGTTTGAGAACTCGACGGCCCAGTCTCAAACAATGACATCATTTGGGTTAGCTCTTTCCTAAAAGATGGAGAGTGTGTGCCCAGAGGAAGAGGAGGTCAGACAGAGCTAACTTGCAGATGCAGGAATCACAAGTGACCCTTCCCATCAAGGGCTTAGCAACCATCACCTCACTGTATCTACCAGGGCCCCCACTCCTGGGCCTGGTAACTGAAATTGGGTGAGAAGAGGCAGTATTCAGAGAAATTTTAGATGTGAAAACAAGAATTTCCTGGTTGGTGATTTAGAGTTGGGTCTGAGGCAGGACTGGGTTTGCCATCATAATGACTTCTCCTAACATTGTCTCAAGAATTTCTTTGGATTTTGTTGTCATGCTTGCAATTCAACAGATTTGAGATTCACCTTGGTTTGGGGGCTGCTTCTTCCAAAAATATACATACTGCTCAGAGGATTCTGAAGCTGCCAGTCATCAAGTGTGGACCCATTTGATCAGATATTATTCTCCTAACACCCTGCTGAGCTAGGGCAGAGGGGTTTGATAGAAGGCAGGGGATAGCAGGACCAGTGGGGTAAAGGTCTTTGGTACCACTAGCAACCTGAGGGTCTGGGGGACAAAAGACAGTGATCCAGAGAGGTGGCTGTTCAGACTTTCGTCTGGGCCTGACTGCTCCTCAGATGGTGGGGAGTGCAGAGAGAAGAGTAAGGGCTTCCGTAGTGGCTCGGTGGTAAAGAACCTGCCTGCCAACGCAGGAGATGTGGGTTCGATTCTTGGGTCGGGAAGATCTTCTGACCAAGGAAATGGCAACCTGCTCCAGTATTCTTGCCAGGGAAATTCCATGAATGGAGGAGCCTGGCAGGCTGCAGTTTGAGCTTCCCTTGTGGCTCAGACAGTAAAGAGTCTGCCTGCAATGCAGGAGATCTGGGCTACAGTCCATGGGGTCACAAAGAGTCGGATATAACTTAGTGTCTAAACAACAACAAACTACAACCAACTGAGGTTCAAAGATGATAAGGAATTTGTTCAGATGTCTGGCAAGGGTCAGAGAAGGAATTAAAGGCTTCACGCTCTTTCCCTGACGCCACCTTCCTTGTGGTCACTGACCTTTTGAAACCGAGCAACGCCCTGCAGGACCCTCCCAGAAACAAGCCCCTCCATGTTCCCACTTCTTTGTTATGCCCAGTGTCCGAGTCCCCAAAACTGAGAGAATAAGACGTCCACAGCAATGCAAAAGCATAAAGGGGTTTATTGCTAGCTCGAGCTAGGGCTCAAGTCTCATCCAGCACAGTGGAGTCTTGACGAGAGCCCCGAGCTCTGAATCACAGCTGCTTGTATACAGGCGGTCCTTTGTCTCAGCAATAGTGTAGTTGGCGTGTGGTGATTGACTCAACCTTGGGTCATTGCAGTGATTGGCTTAACCTTGGTGTCATCGGGGGGGGACCTTGGTGTCATAGGGGACCTTGGTGTTATCGGGGACCTTGGTGGGGCTTCCCAGAATTATGATTCATGCTTACAAGAACCTGAATCCTAGGCCCAGTGTGGCCCGTCGAGCCTGTCATGGCTCAGGTCAGGTCCTAACATCCCCCCCCGTCTCTTGACCATATAGAGGAATCTTCCTCTATCTGAGGGCCCAGGGTGATTCGTCTGGGTCCTGTCGACGGGTGAGCTTCATCTTTAAAGTGTTGGAGGGATGTGGTGTCACCTTCCATTCTCTCTGGGCCTTTTCCTGTTCTTCTGGAGTGGCACAGCGCACGTGGTTACAGTGCACCCAAGGTCCAGTGCTGTCAACCTTCAGGGCAGTAGGGGTAGTAAGAAGAACAACATAAGGGCCCTTCCATCTGGGCTCTAATGTCTTGACTTGATGCCGTTTGAAGGGGTATTATGTGCTCGGAGGAGAGCGAAGGGAAGGAGAGTCACCCAGTCCCCACCAGTCTCTATTGCCAGTTTTGCCAAAGTTTCTTTTAGAGTCCGATTCATTCTTTCTATCTGTCCTGAGCTCTGGGGATTGTATTTGCAATGTAGTTTCCATTTGGTCCCCAGAGCTAAGGCCAGTCCCTGAACAATTTGACTCACAAAAGCAGGTCCATTATCAGAGCCAATGGTTACTGGCAGCCCAAACCTAGGCACTATCTCTTCTAGGAGTTTTTTAGCTACCATTGTTGCTGTTTCCTTCTTAGTGGGATATGCTTCTACCCACCCAGATAAAGTATTGACCAGAACTAACAGATAACGGTACCCATATTTGCCTGGCCTTACCTCTGTAAAATCTATCTCCCAGTGTTGTCCTGGCCTTTCTCCCTGGTACCTTATACCCGTGCGCTGTCCTTTTCCTGGTCTCATCATCTGGCACACCTCACAGGCATGGACTATGTCTTGTATAGTTGCCTTTTGTCAGGGAAACCGCAGAGGCGCTGTCTGTAAGAGTGCTAGAGTCTTTTTCTCTCCCAGATGGGTGGTCTGATGTAGGTGTATGCAAAAGTGTTGACCCAAGTTAGCCGGAAGTAACAAGTTGTCATTTTGGTCTCGATACCATCCGTCTTTGCCCTCCGGACAGTTGGCATTTTCTTGAATCCAGCTTAGATTGGAAGAGGAATACTCGGGGGTCAGGGGCAGGGTTCCCATTTCCGGGGGTGGCAATCTCACAGTCAATATGGGGGTTTTACAGTCTCTGAGGGCTGCTTGAGAATCCCTTCAATGGCATGGGGAGCGTAGACCTGGAGCTGTTGTCCATACGTTAACTTGTCGGCATCATGGACCAGGAGAGCAGTGGCTGCGATGATTCAGAGGCAGGGTGGCTACCCCGCGGCCACTGGGTCCAGTCTTTTAGAGAGGTAGGCTACAGGTTGCTTCCAAGGCCCCCATTGCTGCGTCAAGACTCCCTTTTCTACTCTCAGTTTTTCATCCACAAACAGTTGGAAGAGCTTAGGCGGGTTAGGGAGAGCAAGGGCCGGGGCTTTCAGCAGAGCCTGCTGAAGTTCTTGAAATGCCTGTCTCATTGGCTCAGTCCAAGTCCAGTTTTTACTTTCTTTGCTCCCTTCATACAATGGCCCGGCCTTTTCAGCAAACCCCAAGATCCATAGCCTGCAATACCCAGCAGTCTCAAGAAATTCTCTCATTTGACGAGGAGTAAGGACTGAGTATTGGGCCCCATGTCCACCATGAAGCCAACCGGTTTCCCCTCCACATGTATAGTTACCCAGGACTCGGGGAGGAGGGCTGAGCCCTGACCCCCCTAATTGCTATCATCTCCTGCATATAAGACGTGGGCCCCCGGGGAAGGTGTTTCTTCCCTGGTGGGCTCTTCCCCCGGTTTTCTTTTAGGGCACTCTCTTCTCCAGTGTCCTCGCTGAGGTACCTGAGGGGGCAAAGGCGGATGCGCATAGCGGGGTGGGGAGAGATCGGTTTCTAGGTCAATTAGGTTAGGATATAGTGAGGATTCCTGGAATACCGGCTTCACCTGGCCGTTAACGTATGGACAACAGCTCCTGGTCTACGCTCCCCATGCCATTGAAGGGATTCTCAAGCAGCCCTCAGAGACTGTAAAACCCCATATTGACTGTGAGATTGCCACCCCCGGAAATGGGAACCCTGCCCCCGACCCCCGAGTATTCCTCTTCTGATCTAAGCTGGATTCAAGAAAATGCCAACTGTCCAGAGGGCAAAGACGGATGGTATCGAGACCAAAATGACAACTTGTTGCTTCCGGCTAACTTGGGTCGACACCTTTGCATGCACCTACATCAGACCACCCATCTGGGAGAGAAAAAGACTCTAGCACTCTTACAGACAGTGCGTCTGCGGTTGAGTCAATCACCACACGCCAACTACACTATTGCTGAGACAAAGGACCGCCTGTATATAAGCAGCTGTGATTCAGAGCTCGGGGCTCTCGTCAAGACTCCACTGCGCTGGATGAGACTTGAGCTCTAGCTCGAGCTAGCAATAAACCCCTTTATGCTTTTGCATTGCTGTGGACGTCTTATTCTCTCAGTTTTGGGGACTCAGACACTGGGCATAACATTCTTGACTGGAGAAAAAGCTTTCATCTCCTAGGCCTTCAAGTTCCAAACAGCAGACTTAAATAGTTACTGGTTAAAGGAGTGGAAGATGCAAAAATGTGGGAAAGCAAAAAAAAATAAAATAAAATAACGATAGGTTGAACAACAGGGTCAAGGACTGCTGCTGCTGCTGCTGCTGCTGCTAAGTCGCTTTAGTCGTGTCCGACTCTGTGCGACCCCATAGATGGCAGCCCACCAGGCTCCACCGTCCCTGGGATTCTCCAGGCAAGAACACTGAAGTGGGTTGCCATTCCCTTCTCCAAAGCAGGAAAGTGAAAAGTGAAAGTGAAGTCGCTCAGTCGTGTCTGACCCTCAGCGACCCCATGGACTGCAGCCTGCCAGGTTCCTCCATCCATGGGATTTTTCCAGGCAAGAGTACTGGAGTGGGGTGCCATTGCCTTCTCTGCAAGGACTGCTAGTTCCTCCTAAAAGGAGGTGCATAGCAATCGGACACATATCTCTGAGTTTTTCTGCAGAAACTGAGACCCCACGAGGTGGAGGATGGTGACTACATTCTGACCACAGCATGCAGGTCCCAGGCCAGTTGGAACCCTAATGTTAGTGATGAAGATTTGAGCATCACCCTGTTATCTCACCCCCACCAACCAATCAGAAGAATGTCTGCAAGCTGAGGACACGCCCACAACTCTCACTCCTAATGTTGATGTAAAAACCGTCCCCTGAAAGCCATGAGGGAGTTCAGTGCTTCCCTTCACCACAACTGGGTGTCTGCAGATTCACTTTGCTGTGTATCGGACGAATGGACATGATTTTGGTTTGGTGATGATACTGTCCCTCGTTCCTGCAGTGGTGGTATCTTGCTATCCCAGAGATGACTTAGGCCTTAAAGGACCATAGTTCTCTGGCTCTGTAGTCCAGTAGGCCTTGATGGATCAGCTCGGAAGTCTCCCTTCCATGGTTGGTATTTTCCTGTGGCAAAAGTCATGCTGACCTGCA
Organism: Ovis canadensis; assembly: GCF_042477335.2. Classification (NCBI taxonomy): domain Eukaryota; kingdom Metazoa; phylum Chordata; class Mammalia; order Artiodactyla; family Bovidae; genus Ovis; species Ovis canadensis. The sequence goes on along the minus strand of NC_091267.1, from coordinate 55,064,694 downwards.
GGTTTGCTGGCTAAGAAAGCGTCTGGGAGAAAAATCCAGCTGATCATAGAAACCTGCTCATATAATTAACCTCCTTAAAGATAGCCAGGTTGTCATAAGATGTTATTTTAATAGACAGCTCTGTAACATGACTGTCAAATGTGTGTGTGATTCTATTTTCAACTAACTTCTTTGGGTGAAAAATTTGGAGTCTAACTTAATGAGAATCCAAACCTCACCTCTCCTGAGTATGACAGACATTACATACTTTTCTATAATAGGTTCAGCTGGTTCAAGTCTTTTCCCTGTTATCTGTTGAAATTGGCTGGGAGTGGGTCATGATTTCTGAAATGAAATGTTTTCACCCTAGGTTCTGAAATAATGGAATGTTAGGACTGGAAAAGGTCAGTTTTCATTCCAATTCCAAAGAAAGGCAATGCCAAAGCATGCTCAAACTACCACACAATTGCACTCATCTCACATGCTAATAAAGTAATGCTCAAAATTCTCCAAGCCAGGCTTCAGCAATACGTGAACCGTGAACTTCCTGATGTTCAAGCTGGTTTTAGACAAGGCAGAGGAACCAGAGATCAAATTGCCAATATCTGCTGGATCATGGGGAAAGCAAGAGAGTTCCAGAAAAACATCTATTTCTGCTTTATTGACTATGCCAAAGCCTTTGACTGTGTGGATCACAAGAAATTGTGGAAAATTCTGAAAGAGATGGGAATACCAGACCACCTGACCTGCCTCTTGAGAAATCTGTATGCAGGTCAGGAAGCAACAGTTAGAACTGGACATGGAACAACAGACTGGTTCCAAATAGGAAAAGGAGTACGTCAAGGCTGTATATTGTCACCCTGCTTATTTAACTTCTATGCAGGGTACATCATGAGAAAGGCTGGGCTGGAAGAAGCACAAGCTGAAATCAAGATTGCTGGGAGAAATATCAATAACCTCAGATATGCAAATGACATCACCCTTATGGCAGAAAGCGAAGAGGAACTAAAAAGCCTCCTGATGAAAGTGAAAGAGGAGAGTGAAAAAGTTGGCTTAAAGCTCAACATTCAGAAAACGAAGATCATGGCATCTGGCCCCATCACTTCATGGGAAACAGAGGGGAAACAGCGGAAACAGTGTCAGACTTTATTTTGGGGGGCTCCAAAATCACTGCAGATGGTGATTGCAGCCATGAAATTAAAAGACACTTACTCCTTGGAAGAAAAGTTATGACCAACCTAGATAGCATATTGAAATGCAGAGACATTACTTTGCCGACTAAGGTCCATCTAGTCAAAGCTATGGTTTTTCCTGTGGTCATGTATGGATGTGAGAGTTGGACTGTGAAGAAGGCTGAGCGCCGAAGAATTGATGCTTTTGAACTGTGGTGTTGGAGAAGACTCTTGAGAGCCCCTTGGACTGCAAGGAGATCCAACCAGTCCATTCTGAAGGAGATCAACCCTGGGATTTCTTTGGAAGGACTGATGCTAAAGCTGAAGCTCCAGTACTTTGGCCACCTCATGCGAAGAGTTGACTCATTGGAAAAGACTCTGATGGTGGGAGGGATTGGGGGCAGGAGGAGAAGGGGAAGACAGAGGATGAGATGGCTGGATGGCATCACGGACTCAACGGACATGAGTCTGAGTGAACTCCGGGCATTGGTGATGGACAGAGAGGCCTGGCGTGCTGCGATTCATGGGGTCGCAAAGAGTTGGACATGACTGAGCGACTGAACTGAACTGAATAATGAATAAGGGGTTCTCCGGTGGCTCAGTGGTAAACAATCTGCCTGCAATGCAGGAGACACAGGAGACGTGGGTTTGATCCTTAGGTTGGGAAGATCCCCTGGAAGAGGGCACGGCAACCCACTCCAGTATTTTTGCCTGGAGAATTCCATGGACAGAGGAGCTTTGCGGGTTACAGTCCACAGGGTCACAAAGAGTCAGACATGGCTGAAGTGACCGAGCACGCACGCAGTAATGAATAAGGATCACTTTCTCTCGCTAAGTTTGCAGGTAGAACACCTCAGTTCACCTGGGTTCCTTCTAGAACCAGATCTGCCACTGTGTACTTAGTTGCCGAGTCGTGTCTGACTCTTTATCACCCCAGTTTATCCCACCAGTTTCCTCTGTCCATGGGATTTTCCAGTCAAGAATACTGAGTGGGTAATTAACCCGGCTAGTGATTAACCTGTGGGAATATTATTTCACCTGTCTGGGTCTCAGGCAGTCTGAACCTCACCCTGCAAAGTGAGTGTGCTGAAGTGCAGGATTTCTGAGTTTGCTCAGCGCACTGAGATTCTAAGGTCTGAGAACAGTGGCATTGCTGAGCAGACTGGCTCAGGATTCATGTGAGGTTCTGGGCCTTTAAATTAGGAGACACCTCATTCTGGCCAGCCTCCTGCTGCCTGTGTGGACATCTGGTGTCCTATTTTCCATTTGGCACCTGTTCCGGTGTGTGATCAGATATTCTAGACAGAATAATTTCTCAGAGCGGCAGAAACCACTCTTGGTTCTCCAGGGACCTAGAAGGTAGCAGAAGCAGGTGCAGGAAGAAATAAGCCACCGGTGTCGTCACAGCCTGTTCGTCAGAAGGACTTGATCGTCATTATGAGTCTAGGAGGCAGTCTTTTGAGGTCAAATGAGTCATGGGAAGGTGACCTGCTAGCGTTTGCCTGTTCAGAGAAGAGCCTCAGCCAAGGATTCTTCTCATGAAGGTCTAAGAACGTTAGGTTTAAAATGAGGATGAGCGTTTGTTGCTGCTGACTTTTATGGACCTATGCCTCAGTGCTTTTGCTTTCTGGCACTTCTGGAAACCTTCCTACTTAAAGCTAAAACCTCATATGCTACATGAAATTCACTGATTTTTCAATGACTCTTTTTGGTCAATTCAGGCTGTTTTGAGATACCCAAACTATCTTTTCCTTAAGTCAATTCAGTGATTAAAAAGCAAGTGAAATGAATTATTTGGTACTCTAAAGACAAGACCATGTATTACATGAATTACAGACAACCTCTACTATTAATAGAGTTTAGGTGAGATGGATCCAAAGTGGACACTTGCTTTTGTAGGAGAGAAAAAGTAATTTTCCCTCTACTCTTCTAGGTTCTTGGCTGAGATGCCCTTGTAACAATAACAAAAAAAGACACTAACAGGAGAAAGACAAGAGAAGCCTAATAACCTGCACACCAGCTGAATACATGGGAGGTAGCCAGGGAAACTGAGCAACTCCCTGAAATGACCCAAGCACCACCTCAAATATCCTCTTCAGCAAAAGACAAAAGATGTTGGGGGTGGGGAGCCAGTTGTGGGAGATTTTCAGGCAAAGCGCAGTGAAGGAGGGTAAGATTTAAGTCCTTCCTTGTCCATTGATAGAGTTTCTGGAGACTTTGTCATCCTTTTTCTGGTGTAGAAGGAAACATCCTTACAAACAGAGGTTTCTCTTATGAACATAAGTGTCTCTTACAAAAGGGTGACTTCTAATCAGTTCTCAGAGTTTCTTCTGTGTCTGCAGTTTCATAAAAATAGTCAGCTCAAAATAATCCTTATGCCAAAGAGGCATATTTTGGGATGGTGAATTCTGCTTCTCTTCTCCAGATTCCTGTAAAAATCAAGATGGAGTGAACAAAAAAATCCAGAGGGAAGGATAATCAAGTTGACGATCTATACACGGGGCTCCGCTTCTCAGGGCTGGACACTTACAGAGTTACGAACAGTGGTTCTTATCACCCTTCAGTGAAGTCCTGAGACTGCAAAACTGTTTTGTTCTTCTGTCTGAGTGATTCAACACAATGTTGCAAACCCTTTGCTGGAAAAATGGGGACAGACACCTACAGTGTGTTTGCGGGTGTGAGGACTGTGTCAGCATATTACTGCGTACAAAGAAAGTCCGGGGAATTCAGTGGGTGGAGGAGAGGAGCTGGGGTTGAAGGGGGCAGCTATCAAAGGGCAGAGAGAGAGCAGGTGGGATATAGTCGACTAGGTTATCTCTGGGGTGGGAAGCAAGGGGAGCAATCATTCTCCCTGCTGCTGCTGCTGCTGCTAAGTTGCTTCAGTCGTGTCCGACTCTGTGCAACCCCAGAGACGGCAGCCCACCAGGCTCCCCCGTCCCTGGGATTCTCCAGGCAAAAACACTGGAGTGGGTTGCCATTTCCCTCTCCAATGTATGAAAGTGAAAAGTGAAAGTGAAGTCGCTCAGTCGTGTCCGACTCCTAGCGACCCCATGGACTGCAGCCTACCAGGCTCCTCCGCTCATGGGATTTGCCAGGCAAGAGTACTGGAGTGGGGTGCCATTGCTTTCTCCGAATCATTCTCCCTAAGCATGTTTAAAACTCTTTAAAGATATGTTTGTATTATTGTTGTTTAGTCGCTAAGTCATATTTGACTCTCTTGCAACCGTGTGGGCTGTAGCCTGCCAGGCTCCTCTGTCCATGGGACTCTCCAGGCAAGAATACTGGAGTGGGTTGCCATGTCCTCCTCCAGGGGATTTTCCTGAGCCAGGGATCGAACCCAACCTCTTATGTCTCCTACGTTGACATACACTAGCGCCGCCTGGGAAGCCCTGGGGTTGGCTCTTCCTAAACATGACACCTGGCTGAGCCTCTGGGGGGTAGGGGAAGATGGTCCGTAAGAGACATCAGCAAAGGCCTGGGGGAAGAAGAAGCTAGCAACATGCAGGGCATGTGGATGGGTTCTGTTCGGTTGGGAGTCTCTGAATTGCTAGAGGGAATAGCAGGAGGTAAACCCAGAAAAATAAAAAGGGCTCTGACTTTGGAAAACGTAGAATTTCATTCTAAGGACTTTGGACTTTTTTCAGGAGGCAGAGGAGAATTGTGATCAGGGGAGTAATATAATCAGAATAGGGCTTTAAGAATAGAAACACTCTGAGAATATTCAAGAGTTTATTTACAGATTAGCTGCTTGGCAGGGATGAGGGAGACATTCAGAACTACAGGCCTAGCAACCACTGCTAGTGAAACCAGGCAAGACACTGCAGAGCCTCCTGGGTACAAAAGCCTTTCCGTGTCCCCCGTTTCTTGTTTCTAGAGAAAGATCTTAGTCTCCTGGGCCTTCTCTGAGTTCCAAAGGGCAGGTGCAGGCAGTTATTAATCAGGGAAGTGAGGGAACGCAGAAACCAAGGAAAAGCAGTCAGGGAACACGAGTTCAGCCATAAATCAGTCCTAACTCCTCCTCAAAGGATACGCACGACAATCTGAGGCACATCTTTGAGTTGTTCTCCGGGAACTAAGACCCCCACCCCCGCCACCGCACTCGGGGAGGATGGTGCCTACCTGCTGACCACAAGCATGCAGGCCCCAGACTGGTTGGAACCAGAAGGCTGATGATTAAGGTTCCAGAAGCATCGCCCTGTTACCTCACCACCAGCCAGTCAGAAGAAGGTCGTGCACCCTGTAGCCCTCCCCTCAAATGTTGCCTTTACTCACACTTCCCTTGGGGAGTTCAGGTCTTTTGAGCACGAACTGCCCGTTCTTGCATGGCCCTGCAATAAACCTTTCTCTACACCAAACCCTGGCATTTCGGTCTGTTTGGACTCACTGTGCATTGGGACGCTTATTGGCTGACTGCACTCGTGGGATTGATCACCTGCTCTTTGGGTCTATAATTACCATCTCATGTGTACTGAGAGCTATGACTAGGTTACAGACTTCCTGGAAGAGTCAGTGAATAGTGCATGGGAGGGCTTCTCTGGAGGCTTAGTGGTAAAGAATCCACCTGCCAACGTGGGAGACATGGGTTTCATCCTTGGTTTGGGATGATCCCACATGCCATGGGGCAAATAACCCCATGCACCACAACCACTGAGCCTGTGCTCTGGAGCCCGGAGCTGCAGCTGCTGAAGCCCACACAGCCTAGAGCCCGTGTTCCACGACGAGAGAAGCTACCGCAAGGAGAAGCCTGCGAACCACAACGAGAGTAGCCCTTGCTACAACTAGTTGCATTGCTGCAACTAGAGAAGACCCCACGCAACAATGAAAGCCCAACACAGCCAAAAATAAATAAATTAAAAAATAATGCATGTTAAACACTCAGGACGTATTTCCTACAAGAAATGATGATGAAACATGAAATAAACGGAAACCAATGGAAAGGCACTAGATTTGTGGGCCCTTGATTTGTACTCAGTTGTCTACTGAGTGGGGAGTAGACTTTGTGCTGAATTTGTGTTTGAGACATAAGCAGTATGTGTGAAAAGTATGCCTGTTTCTCATTATGAGTACATTTTTAAACCCATACAAATTCATTTAAAAACCTGAGCATGAATAACATTAATATATAGATAAATCTTCCAATAGATTTAGCTCTTTCCTTTGTTGGTGTAACTACAATGATGCCCAAAGAACAAACATGGACAGTGCCAACAAGGCTGAAGTCTGCATCCATGAAAAGGGACATTCCTATCAAAATCTGGTTTTTCCCCCAGGTGCCCTAACAGCCCCAGTGTGCTGATATCATTTTTCACATCTCCAGTACACATATTGCATATTTGGCAACTATTCTGGAACCTGGAAAGGTTGGCCTAAAGTTAGCCTTTAACTATCCAAGATAAATCTTATTCAACCAGATAAATGTAGATGCAGGATATTGGATTCCAGGTGAAGGAAAGAGGGCAGAGTCATCCAAGGAAGCTCACAGGAGAAAATTTATTAACGACAGTCATTCTTTCCTCCCTGGGGTGAGGCAGCCACTGTTTCCTTGAGCCTCAAATTTGGAGTGTGTTTATTGGTGCATTTCCTGATTAATTTCTTTTATGTTTCTATGTTGTCTCTATTGAGAAAAGGGATTGGTTGAAACTGACTCAGATCAGACACCTCACAGGTGAATAAAGTAAAAACCAAACCCAAAGCAGCCAGCACCATACTAAGAAATGACTAATGTGTCAATTATTATCCAGGTCTTTCCTGTGTTGATGGTGGTCTTCCTCTGGAGACCACCCAAAACACTTGTTAATCAAGCAAAGCTAAGTGTATCAGACCTAACGCAGGAGCGAGAACACTTCAGTGTTGCTAACAGAGGAATCAGGGCAAACAGAGGGCGTTTCAGCCTGGAGTGAGGAATCTTATGGGCTGTCTTGGAAGGCCAGAAATGGGATGAGGCTTCCCTGGTAGCTCAGATGGTAAAGCATCTGCCTACAATGCAGGAGACCCCGGGTTCATTCCCTGGGTCGGGAAGATCCCCTGGAGAAGGAAATGGCAACCCACTCCAATATTCTTGCCTGTAGAGTCTCATGGATGGAGGAGCCTGGTGGGCTACAGTTCACGGGGTCACAAAGAGTTGGACACGACTGAGCAACTTCACTTTTCACTTTGGGCAAAGGTTATAACTCTGAGTTGAGAAGCACATGACAAGGGTCTTGAAGTGACTTTTGAGGAGTAAGCTGTTCATTTTCATAAGAGGCTAATTTCATTGCGTCACAGCTTTATCTTCTAGGAGCAAGTTCAAGGGTGTTTTTGATTGCTCCCCAGATTGTTTTTTTAAAAAAAGCAGCCCTTCTCACTGACATTTTTGTTTTCTTCACATTAATACACACCCTGGGAGCCAGGAGAAGAGGCGGGGCTGCTCCCTGGGGTGGGGGTGGGAGCACCTATTGTCCTCTGGAGGGGGGTGGTGTCTCTGCAGCATCCCCTCATTAGGGAGGGACCTGGGGCACCGTGAGATCAGCACACAAAAGGCATCTACCCAGCTGGCCCCATGTCAAGGTCCCAGGTTTTTTTGGCCAGGCCCTGCCTTGGCTGAGCATTGACACCTCTCCAGAGCGCCAGGACTCCAACAATGAGGTCTTTAGCCCTCATCCTGCCTGGGTCTGTCCTTCCTCTGCCAGAGATAAAGGCCCTTTTGTTCACTGTCACAGAGACCCTGAGTTGACAGGCCTCAGTCGCTCATTCTTCTGCTGGGCATCAGAACAGCTCAGCGGCATCCAGCCCAGACTGCCGTTTTCATAGGCATTTTTCAACCTGTACTTTCTAAACACCTGCACCAAGGCACCTGCCACAGCATCCCCCAACACCTGAACATTTCCCAGGTCCCCACTGGTGACATCTTGAGCCATCAAGTCACCGCCTAATGCCACGGGCTCTCGGCAGCCGTCCTGCCTACCTGGACAGAGCTGCTCACCTGCTGGGAGGGGATGGAGCAGTCCACGTCCACATCTGACTGCCATTTACTTGGACCAGTCCCATCTCCACTTGCGTTCTGATTGTAATCAGTCAGAGAAAACTTTCCACTTCTTTCTTTTTCTTCTTCTTCTTCTTCTTCTTCTTTTTTTTTTTTTTTTGCAATTTTTAAATTGAGATAAAATTCACACAACATGAAACTCACCATTTTAAATTATACGATTCTGTGGATTTTAGTACATTCATGTGCTCGGGCGTGCTCAGTTGTGCCTGATTCTTTGCGACCCCATGGACTGTAGCCCACCAGGCTCCTCTGCCCATGGGATTTTCCAGACAGGAACACTGGAGTGGGTTGCCATTTCCTTCTCCAGTGGATGGATCTTCCCAACTCAGGGACTGAACCTGTGTCTCTTGTGTCTGCTTCATTGGCAGGCATATCCTTTACTACTGAGCTACCTAGGAAGCCCCCTGTGTGAATACCACCACTTTTACTTCCAGAACATTCCCATCATCCCCAGAGGGTAACAGGTACCTGATCACGGTCACTCCCCACCCCTCCAGCTCCCCGTTCCCTGGCAACCCCCAGTCTGCTTTCTGTCTCTATGGATTTGCCTGTTTGGGACGTTTCCCATAACTGGAATCGTATGTGATCTTCATGCCTGGCTTCTTTCATTCGACATGTTTCTAAGGTTCACCGTGTTGTAACATGTACCAGCACTCCATTCCTCTTTGTGACCAAATAACATGCCTGCACCCCAGGTTTTAGCCATTCCCCAGCTGATGGATATTTCAGTTGTTTCTACCTTCAGCTATTGTGAGTAATGCTTCTGTGAACATTTATGGACAACTTTTTGTAAAAACATGTTTTCACTTCTCTAGGGTATGTGCCTAGGAATGGAATTGCTGGGTTATGTGATAACTCTGTTAAACTTTTTGAGAAATTGCCAAACCATTTTCCATAGTGGTTGTACCATTTTACCTTCCTATTAGGGTTTTAATTTATCTACATCCCTGCCAACACTTGTCACTTTCCTTTTTTATTCTTGTTACAGTCATCCTAGTGGAAATCTCCCCCTTTCTCACTTTTGACATCTTATTTATCATCAAGTCCTCTGATTTTTACTCCCTGAAGTTCACAAATCTGTCTACTTTCTCCATTTCAACCAGTCTGATTCACATCTTACTACTATTTTGACTTTTAATAAGTCACAGATGTTATTACAGATGCAACATATCTCTAAAGACTTCAGAAGTGTGAATGATGTGTGGTTAGCTTTCGGTAAGTGTTGGCTGCTGTATCGCTATTTCAGATAGAGACAAAATACCTGTGTGTCCTATGTGATTTGGTTCCTGGCCCTCTAACTGCATCTGGCAGCACCCTCTTGCTCTTGGCTCCAACCAGGACCACCTTGCCCTGGGCCCTCATATGCTCTGGGCTTCCTTCCACCCAGTCACCTTGGTTGGCACCTTGCTTCTCTTTCCTCTTCTTCACCCGGTAAACTCTCATCCCCTTGAAATCTCAGTGTTAGTATAATATCTCAGTGTAAATCTCAGAGAAATCTTCCCCACCCTTCTTAATGAGATCATCTACCATAGGCTCCTGCTAACAGTGCAGTTTTACATTTGTTTGGATAATTACTCGATTTATGACATTTTCCCTAGCGAGATGGGACACTCACCAAATAACACTAGCATCCAGCACAGTGCTTGGAATGAACTAGCTGCACAGTAAATATTTGCTGAATAAATATTTAAGTTCCTGTAGAATTCCAAAACACTGGGGCCAGACTGGTCCCCTAACCTACCCCTTTCTCATGTGGAAATAAAGGAAGCCCACACGAATGAGAATGAGTGAAAGCTACTTAGTCCAGCTTGCAAGGGCATCAGCCATTGTCATTAGCGTTTCGTCAGAGACTCAAAGGCAGGCAGAGGAGTGAAAAAGCTTCTTAGTGGAAAAACGGGAAGGTTTCAGGGGTGTCCTGACTGGAGGCTGCAGGCATGGGTGTAGGCAGGCTAACTAGACATCTCGTGTGGCCAGGAGTGCAGACCTGGCTTCCTGCAGTTGGTCCTAGGTTGCAAAATTAGGCACAAAATAAGTCACAAAAATCAGGAAAGCTGTCCATTGTTAATTAAGTTCTGGCCATTTGGGGCCAATTATTACAAAAGTTGGGCTTCCTAGGTGGCTCAGTGGTAAAGAATCTGCCTGCCAATGCAGGAGACATAGGTTCAATGCCCGGATTGGGAAGATCCCCTGGAGTAGGAAATGGAAACCTATTCCAGTATCCTTGCCTGAAGAATCCCAAGGACAGAGGAGTCTGGTGGGTACAGTCCATGGGGACACGAAGAGTCAGGCATAAGTGAGCCACTGACTGGTTTTCACCCAGTAATGCACGCCTCCCCCCACCCCTGCCCACGTGGAAGAAAGGCAGTCTGTGCCTCTGACACAAGTGATAAACGCTGTCCTCTGATTTACAAACCAAGGGCTGAGGGTCTTTCATGATATTTTTAAGAGATTGAGAGGAGATGATAAAACAGCTTTGAGCTGAGGGTGATGCTACGGTGTAGAGCACTACGGTTTTGAAATCTCTGTATCTCCCCTTGACCTGGGAGTTCGCTTCCTTCTTCCCTGTGCAGGAGGGTTGCACTCACATACACGTGCCCGTTTTCCTTCAAGGATTCAGATCTGAGCCGGCGGATGCAGAAGGCAGCATGGGGCACGTAAGCCTCTTAGGAATGTGATCGTATCAGACATGGGAACAGAGACCTGTAATTTGTGGACCAAGAAAAGGGTCATTTTTAGCATCAGGGACTTTCTCAAGGAAGCTCTTGTCTGGAAGTGGGCTGACTGAAAGATGAGTGGATTGAAAATCTCAGTACCTGCGGTTGTCATCAGACCCGGTGGGGTGGGTCCCTGTGGGAACTGCATCACTGAAGGGTCTGCGTTGGTGAACTCACTGGGGAGGGTGAAGGTGGGGTGGGGGAAGACATCAAGAATCCCCTGAGTCCTCTTCAAGGGCACCCCTGGGACATGGTCTTGCTGCTGCTGACTTCAGCCTGGTCTGGCTTATACTGGCCCTAGTGGAGGGAAAATGCCTCCAAAATGATGAACGTTCTCTCATTTTAAAATAAATACCATTTAAAGTTCTATTTAGAAGTTTATTTTGTTTACTATATTATATAATAAATAAAATACATAATTATAAAACTATAATAGAATACTAGTAAATATTTCAAATAAAAATATTGTCAGATAATCTATTAATATATTTAGATGAATTGTGCTATTTAAAAGAAGTTTTCAAAAAGTCTACAAGTAATAAATACTGGAGAGGATGTGGTGAAAAGGGAGGCCTCCTACACTGTTGGAATGTAAGTTGGGGCAGCCACTGTGGAAAACAGCCACTATGGAGGTTCCTCAAAAAACTAAAAATAGAGTTGCCATATATTCCTGCAATCCCATTCCTGGGCATATATCCAGATAAAACTCTAATTCGAAAAGATACATGTACCATTATGTTCATAGCAGCACTACTTATGATAGCCAAGACATGGAAGAAGACTCTTGAGAGTGCCTTTAACTGCAAGGAGATCAAACCAGTCAATCCTAAAGGAAATCAACCCTGAATATTCATTAGAAGGACAATTGCTGAAGTTGAAGCTCTACTATTAATAATTTGGCCACCTGATATGAAGAGCTGACTCACCCGAAAAGACCCTGCTGCCTGGGAAAGATAGACAGCAAAGGGAGAAGGGGGTGGCAGACAATGAGATGGTTAGCTAGTATCACCAATTCAATGGAAATTAATTTGAGCAAACTCCAGGAGACAGTTAAGGAAGAGCCTGGCCTGCTTCAGTCCATGGGGTCGCAAAGAGTTGAATTCACAGCTCTGGCTTCAGGTGTCCCAAGTAGAGTCCAATCCATGTTTGGAGGCAGTCTGCCCGTAGCATCCTCGGTGCTGGTGGGAGGAGGAGTGCTGCTGCCGAGAGGAAGGTGGAAGCTGAGTCATCCTCCATTTCTCCAGCTGAGAACTTGTCAGTAGGTGGAATCTTCTGGATGCCCACAGGCACCAAACGATGCTTCTGGATGACTCACAGTGAGGGTGTGAACTGCCCTGCCTACCTTTGGAGTACGCTGCTCCCAAAGGAGGTCCACACAGCTGGTCTGGAGGAGATCAGAGAAGTAGGTGGCTGTCTGCTCCCTGGCTGACTCTAGAGGAGCCTGGCTTACCAGACCAGCCATTTGTCTCCCTCCCCTTATCCTGCTCTTTAAGCCTTCCCTATACTAGCAACTTCCCCACCCCCACCCCCGCAGCATGCTTGTCTTTCACACCAGGAGGAGTCCTAGAACCTGGTCTGGTTCTGGGTCTTGAAAATTCTGTTGCTTCGGGTGTTTGTTGTTGTTCAGTAGTTCAATGTGTCTGACTCTGCGATCCCATGGAAGGCAGCACGCCAGGTTTCTCTGCCCTGCACCATCTCCAGAAGCTTGCTCATACTCATGTCCATTAAATTTGTGATGCCATCCAACTATCTCATCCTCTGTCATCCCCTTCTCCTTCTCCCCTCAATTTTCCCTAGCTCCAGAGTCTTTTCCAATGAGTCAGCTCTTTGCATCAGGTGGCCAAAGTATTGGAACTTCAGCTTTGGGTGTTTGCAGAATTTCAAAGGCTTATTTCTTGGCTCAGGATGCTGGTGAGATCTGTCATCACACCTATGCGGGGAGTTTAATGTCTAGAGTTTTCTCACCTCCTGATAAAGACATTTCTTCCCTCTAACCCTTGCTCTTCAAAGGGTGTCGCTAAATGAGCAGTCTAATCTCATTAGAAACCCCCCGATGTCAAACTCCAGCCCAGATCTCCCAATTGGAACTGACATTTTCAGAGTACCCCAGGTGATCAGTATGCATGTTCAAATTCGAGAAGCTCCACTCATTTCACTCAGGTGAGGCTCCATTTCTGACAATGGGATAGAACTCCTAAGCCTGCAGCCTGTCAAGGAACTGTCCACCCCACCTCGGCTGAATGCCATCTGCTTGTCAGCAGGTGAGACCTCAGTGAGCCTGTGAACTTCGGACTCTAATGAATCTGGGCCTGCCTTGGGGCTTTGCTCTGTTGCACAGCACAGGGAGAGACTTCAGCGCTCTCACATTGAAACTTTTCTTCCAGTTAGCCTGTAATCCCCAACTGGCTCTAAACCTGACCTTGACCTGGCAAGCATTTCCTCCTGGGAAGCACTTGTGTTTCGGCTTCACACTGTCTGTGGCACACCCTTCCTTGTAGTCCTGGTCTTAGAAGAGCTGTTTCACAGTTTTGCACTGTTTTAGGGGCTGATGGATACACATGCTGTCCTGTCTGACATAGGTTCAGCCTGCTCCCTTCCCCATCACCCCAGCAGAAACCTAGTTTTGCCTCGATTTAAATATTAACTTCAACACACCTGATCTATAAATTGTTCTTCAGTTCAGTTCAGTTCAGTTCAGTCGCTCAGTCATGTCCGACTCTTTGCGACCCCATGAATCGCAGCACGCCAGGCCTCCCTGTCCATCACCAACTCCTGGAGTTCACTCAGACTCACGTCCATCAAGTCAGTGATGCCATCGAGCCATCTCATCCTCGGTCATCCCCTTCTCCTCCTGCCCCCAATCCTCCCAGCATCAGAGTCTTTTCCAATGAGTCAATTTTTCGTGTGAGGTGGCCAAAGTACTGGAGTTTCAGCTTTAGCATCATTCCTTCCAAAGAAATCCTAGGGTTGATCTCCTTCGGAATGGACTGGTTGGACCTCCTTGCAGTCCAAGGGACTCTCAAGAGTCTTCTCCAACACCATAGTTCAAAAGCATCATTCTTGGGCGCTCAGCCTTCTTCACAGTCCAACTCTCACATCCATACATGACCACAGGAAAAACCATAGCCTTGACTAGACGGACCTTAGTTGGCAAAGTAATGTCTCTGCTTTTGAATATGCTATTGAATATGCTATCTAGGTTGGTCATAACTTTTCTTCCAACGAGTAAGCATCTTTTAATTTCATGGCTGCAACCACCATATGCAGTGATTTTGGAGCCCCCCAAAATAAAGTCTGACACTGTTTCCACTGTTTCCCCATCTATTTCCCATGAAGTGATGGGACCGGATGCCATGATCTTCATTTTCTGAATGTTGAGCTTTAAGTCAACTTTTTCACTCTCCTCTTTCACTTTCATCAAGAGGCTTTTTAGTTCCTCTTCACTTTCTGCCATAAGGGTGGTGTCATCTGCATATCTGAGGTTATTGATATTTCTCCCAGCAATCTTGATTTCAGCTTGTGTTTCTTCCAGTCCAGCGTTCCTCATGATGTACTCTGCATATAAGTTAAATAAGTAGGATCTTCAGGTTTTTTTTTTTTTAATTGGCTATAATATTTGCTTCCCTCAGGAGTTAAATAAAATCTTTATTGTGGGAATTCCTTTTTTTAAAAAATCTGTATGAGAGTCATGATTTTATCTTTTGGGGGGCATTTTCTCTAACAGTGATACCTTTCTTCTCTGTTTTAGTCTATGGTGAGGTTGGTTTCTCAGCCTTTGCAATGTTGACATTGTGAGCTGGTGTTTGCCAAAGGTGCTGCCCCCAGCATGGGATGTTTATTTAGTGTCTCTGGCCTTGGGCTTCCCAGGTGGCGCTATTAGCAAAGAATCTGCCTGCCAATGCAGTTTGAGCCCTAGGATTGGAAGATCCCCTGGAGAAGGAACTGTTAACCCACTCCAGTATTCTTGCCTGAAAAATCCCATGGACAGAAGAGCCTGGTGGGCTACCGTTAATGGGGGTCACAAAGAGTTGGACATGACTTAGCAACTAAATAACAGCATCTCTGGCCTCCACCCACTAGATGTTCATAGCATAGCCCTTACCTATACCGTGACAACTAAAAATGTCTCCTGACATTGTTAAATGTCCCCTCTGGGGTGGGGGGAATCGCCCCCATCCCACCCCCAGTTGTGAACCAATGGCTTATAGTTAATAAATGAGAACCTGTGTTTTATCGCCATTAAACAGACTGGAAGTGCAGTTGCTGCAGAAGTGACCTTATTCTCTCATGTTCCTCATCAGAGCAGGGACGAGCTAATCTGCAGGGGATATCAGGTTCCAGACACCAGCAAAGGTCAGGAGGGCTTTGGGAAAAACAAACATCGCTGAAATCCAAAACGGAAGCCAAGAGATTTCTCTCTTTTCTTTTTGCAGCAGGTCTTTGGTTTAACGACAGCTGGGGAGATTTCAGTACCCTGAGGCCCTGAGGACCTGGCTGGGGTGGTTTGCATGGGGCTTACTCAGAATTAGAGAGACTGAGTGCCTAGAGAGACAACGGAGACGAGGTCATCGAGGCCACGAGTGTAGCTTGTATTCGTTGAGGCTGTGAGCTCGCTGTGGACTGTGTTATGTGGTGAGAACCTCCTGAGAACTCTGGGAGGCAGGAATGAGTTGTGACCGTGTCTTTATCGAGCGTCGCTTGATGTAAAGGCAAACCTCTGGGCTCTCCATTCTGTTCGGTTGCTCTGTGTGTGTCTTCATGCCAGCATCACACTGTTTGATTACTGCAGCTTTGTAGTAAGTTTTGAAATGAGGAGTGCAGATTCTCCATTGTTTCGTTTGCTTTTCAAGCCTGTCTTGGCTATTTGAAGTCCCCTGAGATTCTGAATAAATTCTAGAATTAGTGATACTGCTGGACTTAATGACACAGCCCCCAGAGCATAGTCTGGGATTCAAAAATGTGGCTTCTTTTTGACGCTTTGCATTTCCTCTACTAAACCAACTGACCAACAGTTCACCTTGTTGCTTTTGATTCTTCATCCTTTTGATGAACGGAAATTTCACATACCCTGAAGATAAGATTATACCCCCTACAGAGTTGGGAATTACTGACTTCTGTGTGTCTCTAGAGCCTGGAAGCTTGTTGACATTTCTCTTGTTTCTGGCTTGAAAAAAATTTTTTCCCTGACTTTAAATATAACACTGTATTATAGTAATATGCTTTAAAAAAAAATTATTTGGCTGTGCCAGGTCTTGGTTGCAGCACACAGGATCTTTAGTGGTGGCATGTGGGGTCTAGTTCCCAGACCAAGGAATGAACCCGAGTGCCCTGCATTGGGAACACAGAGTCTTAACCATTGGACCACCAGGGAAGTCCCACAAATATTCTTTTAAAATGACACCCCCTTGGTTCCCAGTCAGGGATACAGTGATTCTCGAGCCCTCCCCCATTAGAACGGCTCACCTGCAGGACTAGCTGGACCCCAAAGTGGACGGCGATTTCCGACAGCAGGCTCTCAGTCCTCTGAGGGCCGTGACTGGAGTCAACATGTTTCGCGTCCTCAGATAAGAGATGGCTCTGAGGTACTTGCTAAGAAAAGTGTGGGCTGCCCAGAGACCCCTCCTCCTCTATCATCCTACTCCTTGGCTATAAATTTCCCTTTTCCTTGTGTTTGGAGTTGAGCCCAACCTCCCCCCATTACAAACCCCACTGCCGTGGTCCCTCACCCCTCACCACACTTCCCTGAATGAAGTCTGTCTGACTGTTCTTTAAAGGGTGCTATCAACGGTTTTTCTTTAACAACCTTTCCATGGGGAGAAACGAAATCACTCCCTCTGGTCCCTGTGCTTCCTGTGACGATCTGGCTTGTTTTAGCTTCTGGAACAAATAAATATCTCACAATATGGCATTTCCCCCTCCATCAAGGGTGCATATTTTCTCATCCTAGTTCCATTATTTTCCCACCTTTTGTTTTTCTGACAACAACTCTCACAGGTATTTGTCTCTAAATATATGTATTTTTTGGTAAAGCTGCCTCAAACCTTAATAGAACAGACTTAATATAGATTTGAAGAAATAGATTGAATTGTTATTCTCAGTGAAACTTGGTCTTACATTTGCTCCTAGAGCCACAGCAAACCCACCCAATCCTGCATGGCTTTGAAGGATGGCTACATGTCAAGCCTAAGCTTTCTGGGCTGAATCTTAGTAAAAGATTTAATGTATAAACAGGGGAAAGTTGACTTCCAAAAAGAATCTCCTATGGCTCTAGCTGTCAGTGAAACGGAGCAGGACTCTATGGTCCTTGCCCCCTACCACGTGCCCTGCCTGCCTTCTGTCTGTGGAAAACTTCAGTCAAAGAACAAGTTTAATCAGAGAAGTGAGAAATGTGGAAACGAAGGAAAGCAGTCCAAGGAGACTAAATAATAATAATGTAGTCATTAAGTATAGTCAAGGACCTTCAGTTCTTTCTCAAGGGCTATAGATAATATTCTGAGCCATATCCTGTGAGCTGTCTCATAGATACCAAAACACTAGGTGGAAAAGTTAACCACACAGTAACCAGACTGTACCCAGGACATGAGCTGCCATAATTCCAATAATTGGCTGCAAAGAAACAGGAACAAACGGACCCTGGAACTGAAGATGAACTGTACCTAAAACATGATGTTGCTGGTCATACCGTTGATGACTGATTTGAAGATGACTGTTAGAGATGACTATGCTATTTTTGCACGTAGGTCCCCCCACCCCGACTCTGTCTGTAAAAGCTCTCACCCATTGCTTGTTGGGGTGGGAGGAGTCAGCCTTTGGACAGATGTCCGCCACCCTCCCTCCCCCTAGTTGCCAGTGTCTGAAATAAAGCAAACTTTCCTTTCCACCACCCTGCCTTGTTTATTGGCTTTTGAGCGATGAGCAGCCTGACTCCACACACTCAGTAACATCGGGGGTGGGAGAGACACCTGCTAAGTCTCTCTCTCCCCCTGAGTGAGCACACAGTGGTCTCCCCACCCTGGCCCAAACGTGTTTAAACACGAAGTTAGTTAATGCTACTGGGCCTGCCTTTTAATTCCACCGAACGATGTTTGTTTGGAGAGAATCTCAAGGCATCTGAGCTCTTACAATACAGTGTGAAAACAAAGCATCCTTAAACCTGTCAGTGTTTTCAAAAAGAAAAACAACCAAACACAACTGTGGTCTTTGGCTAACTTTCTTAGAGAAGAAAACCAGCCTCTGCCGGTAACAGGCTGCTCTGGGGACGGCTGATCACAGGGCCGGATGGAACATTCGTAGTAATTAGTGGCAGCACCAGAATAGAAACCTCAGCAGCGCTCTTCCTGTTGCCACGGTGACAGCCCCCCAAACACCTGCCCCTCCCCTCCCAGGCACTCGGCATTATCCAGGCCGGCCTCCCATCTGGTGTGCGATCTTGTTGAGAGCAGAGAATTAAATGACTGCTCATTTGTCTCCTGGAGTTGTGTGAGTGAGTGAGTGTGTGTGTATGTGTGCTGAGGTATGGGGAGGAGGACATGGATTGGAAGGAAGGGGCTGGCTGAGGGCTGAGGGCTGGCTGTCCCCTGTGCTCAGCATGAGGGACAGGAGAGCAGCTGGCATGTCCTCCCAGATCACAGACAGGGGTTATCGAGGGACCCTAAACTCATGATGCCCCTAGCACCTGGTGATGAGCCGGGGCCCCAGGATACGCAGGCTCTTGACCTGAGGCAAGGAAAAGCGGAGCCCACACCCTTGATTTTCTAAGATGTCCTCCACACTCACCCTCTATTTCTGGTTGTTGAGCAATTTCCATGGTTTCTTTAGAGCTTGGGAAGAGTCAAACATTCTTGTTGCTCTGCTAAAAAACTAAGAATTTGGCCAGATCTTTTTTTAATGTTTTAAAATTATTTTTAATTCGTGGATAATTACAATATTGTGTTGATTTTTGCCATACATCAATATGAATCAGGAGAAGGCAATAGCAACCCACTCCAGTACTCTTGCCTGGAAAATCCCATGGACGGAGGAGTCTGGTAGGCTGCAGTCCTTGGGGTCGCTAAGAGTCAGACACGACTGAGCGACTTCACTTTCACTTTTCACTTTCATGCTTTGGAGAAGGAAATGGCAACCCACTCCAGTGTTCTTGCCCAGAGAATCCCAGGGACGGGGGAGCCTGGTGGGCTGCCGTCTATGGGGGTCGCACAGAGTCGGACACGACTGAAGTGCCTTAGCAGCAGCAGCAGCAGCAGCAGCGATATGAGTCAGCCATTGGTATATGTATATCCCCTCCCTCTGGAACCTCCCTCCCACCTCCCACCCCATCCCACCCCTCTAAGGTTGTCACAGAGCACCGGATGTGAGCTCCCTGCATTGCACAACAAATTTCCACTGGCTAACTAATTTTACATATGGTAGTGGATATGTTTCAATGCTACTCTTTGGATTTGTCTCACCCTCCCCTTCCTTCCCTGTGTCCGCAAGTCTGTTCTCTATGTTTCCATTGCTGTAAGAATTTGGCCAAATTTGCTAAAGACTTGAGAAGATTGTAAAGTAGAAATCGGCTGCTGATTCTCCTCCGGGTCTTGGTTTCGGAACCGGGTGTGAAGGGCGATGATGTGATTCCCTATATCGTGTGCTGCTTGTCAAGGCCCAGGGGCTGCACACTGAGGCCAGGTAGGGTGCCCATCTCCACCACCCACCGGGAAGTATGGGGCTGGTACATGGATGTGCTCTGGAAGAAATGTATATGGTGCTCGGAAAGGGCATGGTTTGCCTGTGGTGTAAGATCAGCAGGTTTGGGTGTTTTGTTCCCTTAATAAATCTTCCCTGCACCGTGCTGCCCTTTGTCTGGGGAGTGTGTGTGCTGCAGAGTGCTGACACCATTTGTCTGGGCTGCTGAATGGAGAGATTTCCTGAGATTTCTGAGTGGAGGGAACACACCTGCCCTGGCGGGTGTGAGTCACAGCTGCAGGTCTGCCAGTTAGATGGCTGCTGTCTTGCCCGACGGGTGTTTGTGATATTCGTGGCCAATTGTGAGGTTCTTGCACTCGGTGCACTGTGTTTATTTTAATGTTTCCATATTTGGAAGTCAGATCTGCTGTTCATCACACACGCTTATTTCTAAGAACACATCTCTGGTGTGTCATTTTTAAATAGAACCAAGTTGGGCTTTCCAGGTGGCTCAGTGGTAAAGAACCCGCCTGCCAATGCAGGAGACTGGGGTTCGATCCCTAGGTCGGGAAGATACCTTGGAGAAGGGAATGGCAACCCACTCCAGTGTTCTTGCCTGGAGAATCCCATGGACAGAGGAGCCTGGTGGGCTGCAGTCCATGGGGTCACAAAGAGTTGGACACGACTGAGCTACTAAAACAACAAGTTGGGGTTAATAACTTCCACATGGGCTACAACAGTCCTGTGAGAAGGAGTCATTTGGGCAGTGGTTCCTGAATCGTGGGCTGTCAGGGCTGCAAGCTCTCTGGGGTCAACCAGACGCATTTGGCAGAAAAGCAACCAAGGCCTGAGGACTGCTGCTGGCAGCAGAGCGGGGCTGGGGTCTGGGCAGCCTCTCCCATCCCTCTGCCACTAGAGATGTTTGCACAGGGGCAGCGGAGGAGGGGGTGCCGGCAAGAGATCGTGGGGACTTCCCTGCTGGTCCAGTGGCTAAGACCCTCTGCTCCTAATGCAGGGGGCCCAGGTTCAATCCCTGGTCAGGGAACTAGATCCCACGTGCCACAACTAAGACACAGCTGCTGCTGCTGCTGCTGCTGCTAAGTCGCTTCAGTTGTGTCTGACTCTGTGCAACCCCAGAGACGGCAGCCCACCAGGCTCCCCCGTCCCCGGGATTCTCCAGGCAAGAACACTGGAGTGGGTTGCCATTTCCTCCTCCAATGCATGAAAGTGAAAAGTGAAAGTGAAGTCGCTCAGTCGTGTCCGACTCTTTGAGACCCCATGGACTGCAGCCCACCAGGCTCCTCCGTCCATGAGATTTTCCAGGCAAGATTACTGGAGTGGGGTGCCATTGCCTTCTCCAAAGACACAGCACAGCCAAATAAATAAAAATTAAAAAAAAAAAAAAAGAGGGAGAAGGTGTGTCAGTTCCTGGTGTAGTCAGAACAATGGGCACAGGATCACATTCCGGCTGGTGTGTGTGGGGTGTGGGGGGGTGTTCAAGGCTTTGGGAAGCCTGAGTAAGGTCGAGTGCTGGCCCCACGTCTGTGGACACATCAGCCTGCCCTGTGGGCTGGGGCGGCCTGGGCCCGATTCTCCCGCCACCTCTTGCAGTTTCTGTGTCCCTGGGCTCTGTGACTTATGTTTCCTCAACTGTAAATCGGGACTGGGTCTCATCTCTGGAGGGTGGCTGTGAAGACATCATAGCACAGTGGGGCATCCTGCAGGCTAGGAGTACACACACAGCCTCCTGGTTATCCTCTCCATCTCTCCTTCCTCCCAGCTCTTCACTTGCTCCTTTTGCAGACTTTCAGCCTCCCCTCAAGTAAGTAGATGGAGTGCCTCTGCCTGCTAGGCCGCTGCTTGGATCCCAGGGGCAGATGGCCAGCGATCTTGTGCCATTAACTCGTGACAGTCTGTGTGAACCATGGTAGCTCAGGCTCGTCCTAACCGACGTGACCCACTGAATCAGCACCACCATTCCTAGTTTCCCTTGGCACTCCCTGGCACCAAGGGGCCCCTCCGGCCTCACGTGCTGGGGAGGAGACTGGTCCACAGAGGCAGAATGCTCAGTCCACGGTGGCTGGAGAGATCCAGGTCAGTCACACCCATGAGGGTGGTTCTTGCCCGTGAAGCCTCAGGGGGGACGATGGGAAGCTGGGGCTCAGCCAGCAAGTGGGGCAGCCATTGCCCCACCCCTCTCTGTACAGGTGTGGAGGTGACCAGACCTCCCACACTCCGCTCAAGGCCCCTACAAGAGCATGAGCTGAGCTCACAGGTGGGAGCCTGCAGCCTCCGGGGGCTGGAATTGGCCCAGTCACTCCTCCTGTGTTCTCCTGCTTGATGGCGTTCCAGGCTGGTCCAGATCCAGTGTGACGGGGGACCCTCCCAGCAGGAATGCTGGGAATGTGGGTCACTGGGGGTCACCTTTGGAGGCAACAATTCTGGCCATTACTGGGGAAATGTACAGAAAGTGAGGAATGGGTTTTAACAACATATACAGTTTCCAGGGAATTCTCATGGGTGTTACCCCATTTTGAATTCACAATAACTATGTAAGGAAGGCACGAAGGCTTTCAGGATATGGAAACTCAAGGTCAGTGAAATGAAGTGAACAATAAATAATACGTATCAAATGTGGAACTTACCTGGTGGTCCAGTGGATAAGAATCCTCCTGTCAATGCAGGGAACACAGGTTCCTTCCCTGATCCAGGAAGATTCCACGTGCCACGGGGCAAGCCTCAGCCTGTGCTCCATGACTACTGACCCACTCTCTAGAGCCCTCGAGTTGCAACTATTGAGCCTGCACACCTAGAGTCTGTGCTCACGCAACAAGAGCAGCCTCCACCGTAAGAAGCCCAAGCACCACAACTGGAGAGTATCCCCCTGCTCACCACAACTACAGGAAGCCTGTGTGTAGCATCAAAGACTCAGCACAGTCAGAAAGAAATAGAACTTCTTTTTTTTTAAAAGAAAGGTAAGTCTCAAATGTGTCCAAATATTCTTGGTCCATTTCATTGCCTTTTCTTCCCTTCCAGTTTTTTTGAGATAGAACAGCACCTCTTTTGGAGGGGTGATGTCATGTGACCATTTTATATGAGGAGACTGAGGCCCAGGGAGGTGATGTAACTTGCTTAAGATGACACAGGTAGTATGTGGCAGAGTCAGGATTCAACCTAAGTCCCTGTGACTCTGCAGACAGGGTTTTCCCGATTATCTTATTGTCTTATCATGTGGTGATTTGCACAGGTTGTCAACATAGACTATTTGAGTAAATAAATACTATTAAGTTCTTCAGATACTTCTGTCAACAAGTAAGTCCATCAGTGTTATTTCCAAATTAAGTTACCACAATGCTATATTTCTCTTTGACAGGCAGAATGAAACATAATGAGTATACACATGATGTTTTAAAAACTCCAGTTTGGGGACTTTGCTGCTGGCCCAGTGATTAAGAATCCACCTTCCGATGTAGGGGACATGGGTTTGACTCCTGGTCTGGGACCTAAGATCCCAAGCGCTGCAGGGCAACTAAGCCTGCAGCTCTGGAGCCCAGGCACCACACTAGAGAGAGGCCCTTGCACTGCAATGAAGATCCCATGTACTACAACCAAGACCCAACTTTGCCAAAGATAAACAAGCAAATATTTTTTTTAAACCCCTAAAACTCCATTTTCCTGGCATTCTTCAAAGTGACCTGATGTCTAGGTATTGGTCATGACTTTCTAGTACAAAAAAAAAAAAAAAAAGAGAATCCAGGTAGGTGTGCCAAGGTCCGTTTTGCTGACTCTGTGAAATTTGGAGATGACCCAGGATGTCTTAGGGAACAAAAGTTAGAAACCACTATTTCAGAACTTTGGTCTAGGCTAAGCATGGAAGCAGAACAGTTTTGGTTAGTTTATTTCATTTCTTAAACCTGCTTCCTATCACTGACAAGTCTGTAGGTAATTCAGGTGAACGCTGCAGTCACAGTTGCAATCAGATCTTTGGTAACCAAAGCTAAGGAGTCCATTATATTTTGCTGAGTGGATGGTGGGCTGACACCCGGTCAGGTGCTCAGGACCTTGGAGAGAGGTTTCGACTGCCTTCCAGCACTACAGAGCTGATTGCTCTATATTTAATTCTTGGGAAAATGAACCTTTTCATGTTCAGTTACTCCTCTGTTATGGGGTTCTATCATGTACCCAGGTTTTACACTTTGTAGGGTTTTAGGTGCATCTGTGGATATATATTGAAGCATTCCATGGCATAGACAGATTATAAAAGACTTTACATTAGTCTTTATTAAAGATTTTATATTATTAATATAATGCTCTTTTGAAGGTTTGTGTTAAGAACTGGCCTACATATTTCCCATGGTAGGGATTAAATGAGACAAGCTGTGTGAAAACGTTTTGCATACTGCAATTATCACTCGGTAAATGAGTGCTCATGTACTGTTGGAGATTTTCCCTTCTCTTGTGTGCTTTTTAACTTCATAATTTGGTTCCTGAATTCCATATTCTTGCTATTTGGGCAGACCCATTGGCTAAATTGAAGTTGGACCAGTTTATGCAAATTGGCAATATTTCTAGATACAAATACCAAACAAACAGCCTCTGAAGGCTGCTGCAAGGCTGAAACAGTGTAAGAAGACTCAGAATTGTTGCTGGCCATTTTCCTGCTACACTGACTCATATTTTTCATCTGTAAAATATGAGCCCAAACTTAAGCTTCAAAGCGTATTTACGAGGAATAAATGAGCTGGGACTTCCCTGGTGGTCCAGTGGCTAAGACTCTGAGCTCACAATGCAGGGGGCCGAGGTACCATCCCTAGTCAGGGACCTGGACCCCACATGCTACAACCAAGAGTGTCCATGTCTAAACTAAGACCTGGTGCAGCCAGATAAATAAACATTAAAAACAAACAAACAAACAAACCTCTGAGGCCTCTGTGGTGGTCCAGTGGTAAAGAATTCACCTTGCAATGCAGGGAACACTGATTTGATCCCTGGTCTGGGAAGATCCCATGTGCCATGAGGCAACTAAGCCCATATACCACAACTATGGAACCCACATGCCTGGAGCCCGTGCTCTGTCAACTAAGAGAAAGCACTGCAGTGAGAAGCCCAAGCACCTCAATGAAGAGTAGACCCTGCTCACCGCAACTAGAGAAAGCAGTGAAGATTCAGCACAGTCAAATATAAAGAAATTAAAAAAAAAAAAAAAACTTTGGGTGAAAGCATCTTGAAAACATCTAGCCCTGAAGGACTATACCCTTTACTCATTGCTACTTTTAGCCCTGAAAATATACTGGTGAATTTATCAGTCTTATCGTCTATATGATACATCTTTTCAACTTCTTAAGAGAAAGAAATTGGGAAATTTATTATCACTGAGATTTATTAAAGCTCTGCTTTATTTCTCTATCTTGTGGCAATACAGGCTGTATTATTTAGCTTTAGCTAAATACATACATTTTAGTCTGAGTAAACATATATCATTATGCACCATACTTTACTATTTGTTAGATAGCTGTCAGCTACAAACACGTTATCCTCTGTGTTAAAGTTAACGACAGGAAAATGCTGTTGCCACTGAAAATTGGACTCTGAGAATAGATGAATGTCCACATGCTTATTTTAAAAATAGGAAGCGTTCATCTTGTGACGACATTGGCTCCCAGTAGCCAGCACATAAATGCCAGGCTGGCAATTATTGTCTTTGAAGGATGTAAGGACTACTTCTTTCATCAACAGAGAAACAGTCTTCCCATTAAATGCTGAATGTGGTCCGAAGTCCCACATGCCAACTCAACTCCTTGATTTGAAATTCAAAAACTCGTATAGCTTTCGATCCATAATCTAAGTAATGATACAAAACCCAGAATGTTCTAAAGGATAAGGAATGAGACCTCTCCCTTCCCGCCCCCGTCCTCCAGCCACTCATATCTCCTCCTTGGAGGCAAATAGTGTTAACAGTTTCTTGTGTATGTTCCATAGGTATTTGATTCATACACAAACATGTATCTGTGTCTACAGCTTCCCTGTTTTTTTAAAAACCCTGTTAGGGGCTGAATTTCACCCCTTCATTCATATGTTGAAACCCTAATCTCCAGTACCTCAGCATGGGGCTGCTTTTGGAGGCAGGGCCTTTAAAGAGGTGATTAAGGTAAAATGGGGTCATATGGGTGGGTCAGTGGTAACAAACCTGCCTGCCAATGCAAGAGATGCAGGTGTGATCCCAGAGTTAGGAAGATCCCCTGGAGAAGGGAATGGCCACCCACTCCAATATTCTTGCTTGGGAAATCCCATGGACAGAGGAGCCTGGCATGGTATAGTCCATGGGATCGCAAAGGAGTTGGACATGACTTAGTGACTAAACAACAGCAAGGTAAAATGAGGTCTTACGGGAAGGCCCTACTCAAAATGACTGATGTCTTTACAGGAAGAGGAGATTAGGACACAGACACACAGCAGGAGGACCACGTGAAGACAGAGGGGTGTCCATAGCCAAGGAGAAAGAAAGGCTCAGGAGAAATCAGCCCTGCCAACATTGTGACATCCATGACACAGCCTCCAGACAGTGAGAAATGAGTGTTTGATGTTTAAGCCTCAGCCTGCAGCACTTTGTTAAGAAAGCTGGAGCAGACAGGCATCCTGTCTGCTCCAGGCACACTTCTTTCACAAACCACCCACTTCGTGTGCCCTCTTTTTCACTTGCTGTGTTTTAAAGAAGCACACAGAGGCTTCCTACTTCATGTTATTGTCTGGATACACATTTTATCATCTGGATGTTGCTTAGTTCATTCGACCTCTCTCCTACTGATGAACATATAGATTATTTCCAATATTTCGCTGTTCGAAATAGCACTGTCTTAAATAAATAAAGAAGCTTGTACATAAATAATTTTACATGTGGATGGGTCTAGCTGCAGGATCAATTTCCAAAAGTGGTATCACTGGGCTGAAGGTCAGATGCAAGTCACTGCCAAACTGCCTTTCCTGGGGGTTTCACAGATGGACCTTCCACCAGGAAGGGTGAGGAAACAGCTCCAGCTTCTCCCACAAGCTATCTGTGATCCAAACTTCTGATCTTTCCCAACCTGGGGTTGGTAAAAAAAAAATTATGTCTTAAGAATTATCATTTTGGGACTTCCCTAGCGGTGCAGTGGTTAAGACTCCACCCTTTCACTGCAGGAGGCAGTCAATTTAATCCCTGGTTTAGGAACTAAGATCCCACATGTGGTGCAGTCAAAAAACAAAACAAAACAAAGAATTTCTTAAAAAGAAGTGTCATTTTGCATTTTTCTTATTATAAAGTGGTATTAAGTATCTTTTTATAAGTTTAAAAGATTTTTGTATTTAATTTTTTGTTAATCTTTTTATAATTTTTTTTGTATTGAACATAATCCTTATTTGTTAGAAAATATAGTCATTCTCCACTGTATGAGTGCAAACATTTTTCCCTGTTTGTATTTCCACACTCTTCTTGTATTTTCTACATTGTTCACATGTAGACAATTTTTGAGTTTAACATAAGCAGTTATTAGTCTCTTTGTTAATGGTGTCATGACTTCTGACTCCAACTACAGAGTCAGGCCAAACGTTGAAGGTAAGGGTCTTGTCTCTTTTCAGGCTTCAGATGCACCAGGGCCTCCACACTTCTGGCCAATGGGCAACAGTTTGGGGTCTCCATGCCCCACTCATATTCAATAATTTGCCAGAATGTCTCACAGAACTCAGGAAAGTGCTATGCAGTTTTTTCTTTAAACTTCAGTTTTATTACAGCAAAAAGGATACGAATCAAAACCAGTCTAAAGCAGAGACATGGAGGGCAAGATCTGGGAGGGGCCCCGATGTGCTGTCCCTGTGAAGCCAGGACATACCCTCCTGGTGCAGTGACTCGTGACAACATGCTGAGGATTGGTAGTGAGGGGGCCTCCCCTGGGCAATGGTGTCCTGAGTTTCCATGGTTTCATCACGTAGATGTGAGTGACTGGATCACTGGCCACTCAATTGAACTCAACCTCTAGCTCCCTGTCCCATCCATCCTGAGGCTGGCTGACACACCTGACTCAAAGAGTCAGCCCTCTAATCACCTGCTGGTCTTCCTGTTCTGGAAGCCCTCAGTTGAGTCATCTCCTTAGTATAAACTTTCGGGGGTCCACTAAGAATGACACAGACATTCTTATCACCAAAGAAATTTCAGGTATTGAAAGGTTACCTCCCAGGAACTGGAGACAGGCCAGCCCAATTCTTTATCACCCAGGATACAGATTCTAGGTTTTGTATTCTATATAGAAGGTTTCTTCCTTTTCTAAGGGAAATTATTATAAAAACAAATTGCTCATGATTCCTGTACCATGCCCTGGTAGCTGAATGATTTCATTTTTTCACCCCAAATGTATTTTTTTCAGCTTTGTCATGCAGTCATATCCAACTGTTTACAGTCCTTTGGACTGTAACCTGCCAAGCTCCTCTGTCCATGGAATTTCCCTTGCAAGAATACTGGAGTGGGTTGCCAGCTCCTTCTCCAGGGGATCTTCCCAATCTAGGGATTGAACTTGGGTCTTCTGTGTATCCTGCATTGCAGACAGATTCTTTACCCACTGAGCCACCAAGGAAGCTTTATTGAAATGTAATTGTCATTCCTCTGGAACTTATTCTAGTGCATAGGATACAGATTCAACTTAATTTTTTTCTAGATAAGTTGTCCACAAACCAGTTACTGAATAAACTATTTTTCCTCCTTGACTTGAAATGCCAGATTTATTGTATACTGAATTCCCATATGTATACAGATCTACTTCTAAACCTAGAGTGTTGACCTGTTTTTCATGTGTTCATAGCACACGGTCTTAATGATTGCAGTTTTATCAGTTATTATTTCTAATTGACATCATTAGTAATTTTCTTTTTTTAATTAGTAATTAATTAATTTTTATTTTACTTTACAATACTGTATTGGTTTTGCCATACATTGACATGAATCTGCCACAGGTGTACATGAGTTCCCAATCCTGAACCCCCCTCCCACCTCCCTCCCCATATCATCTCTCTGGGTCATCCCAGTGCACCAGCCCCAGGCATCCTGTATCCTGTATCGAACCTAGACTGGCGATTCATTTCTTACATGATAGTATACATGTTTCAATGCCATTCTCCCAAATCATCCCACCCTCTTCCTCTCCCACAGAGTCCAAAAGTCTGTTCTATACATCTGTGTCTCTTTTGCTGTCTCGCATACAGGGCCATCATTACCATCTTTCTAAATTCCATATCTATGTGTTAGTATACTGTATTGGTGTTTTTCTTTCTGGGTTACTTCACTCTGTATAATCGGCTCCAGTTTCATCCACCTCATTAGAACGGATTCAAATCTATTCTTTTTAACGGCTGAGTAATACTCCATTGTGTATATGTACTACAGCTTTCTTATCCATTCGTCTGCTGATGGACATCTAGGTTGCTTCCATGTCCTGGCTATTATAAACAGTGCTGCGATGAACATTAGGGTACACATATCTTTTTCAATTCTGGTTTCCTTGGTGTGTATGCCCAATTTCTTAAACTTATACAAAGTGCTCTTTTGGAGCTGGACTTGAAACTAAATGCCAGGGACTTCTCTAGTGGTCCAGTAGTTAAGACTTTTGCCTTCCAATCCAGGGGGGTTCAGGTTTGATCCTGGGTCGGGGAGCTAAGATCACACATGCCTCATGGCCAAAAAGCCAAAACATAGAACAGAAGCAGTATTGCAACAAATTCAAAAAGGCTTTTAAAATGGCCCACATCAAAAAAAAAAAAATCTTAAAAACAAACAAAAATGCTCAGTTGTGTCTGACTCTTTTTGACCTCATGGACTATACAGTCCTTGGAATTTTCCAAGCCAGAATACTGGAGTGGGTAGCTTTCCCTTCTCCAGGGGATCTTTCCAACTCAGGGATCAAAGCCAGGTCTCCCGCATTGCAGGCAGATTCTTTACCAGCTGGGCCACAAGAGAAGCCCTAACAAATTCAATAAAGACTTTTAAAATGGCCCACATCAAAAAAAAAAATCTTAAAAACGAACAAACAGAAACAAATGCCAACTGGAGGTAAGACACCAATAGAGCTGTGAGTTGAGTAGACAGCACCCCATTGACCTGGCTTGTGAGTCAGTGAACAGCTTAGAGCAGGAATTGCTTCAAGGAATTGTTTAGTTCCTGGAGTGGGTTGTCATTTCCTCCTCCAGGGGATCTTCCTGACCCAGGGATCAAACCCAGGTCTCCTGCATCACAGAATAGTTCTTTACAGTCTGAGCCACTGGAAAACAGTAGAGCTGACAATCAAAGAATCAGATTCTGCTGACCCTGGAGCAGGGAGACAAGCTGACTTGGACCTGTCCTGATCAAGAGTCCACGGATCCCCCTGGGAGGAAATGAGTGGTTGTTCTGGCAATTCTGCCAGGACAGAAGGGAACACACACGGTTGTGCCCCATACATTCCTCTTGTCTAAGGAGCTGTTCAGACTCATGTGGACAACTTTCCCTGTATTGGAAAGAGCCCAGCCATCTGTAGCCCCTGCTCTCTGATGTAACGAGAGCCTTTAGACCTCTCAACGGTCAGCTGTGGCATGAGCTGGGCACACACTTTCCTCCGAGCATCTCACCTGCTGGCCATCTTGCCCTGGGCTGAATCACCCACTTCCTCCCAGCGGGATCCATGGACTCTTGATCAGGACGGGTCCAAGTCAGCTTGTCTTCCTGGGTCGGCAGAATCTGATTCTTTGATTGTCAGCTCTGCTATTTTCCAGTGGCTCAGACGGTAAAGAACTTGTCTGTGATGCAGGAGACCTGGGTTCCATCCCTGCGTCAGGAAGATCCCCTGGAGGAGAAAATGGCAACCCCCTCCAGTATTCTTGCCTGGAGAATTCCATGGACAGAGGGGCCTGGCGGGCTACAGTCCATGGGGTTGCAAAGAATCAGACATGGCTAAGCGACTAATACGCTAACACTCTATTTTCTTCTTCTTTCCCTTCATGCTGCGAAAAAAAAATTGTAGAATCTTGCAGAACCAAACGACTGTTTTACTGGGATGACAGTCTCTTTGGAGAAGGATAAAGTGACATTCTCCCAATTAGCCTCATATTGGCTTAATTTCAGATAAATTATTGAGCAAAAATTTTTAAGTTATTTAATCATTAAGAACTGTTCATTTTTATTTTGGCTATAAATGTATAATTGTCACAAAAATTTTAGGTCACTTTGTTCTAGGCTGTATATTTCTTAGTTCTGCTTACTACTTCATGAAGAAATATCAATAAAATTTTCTATTAAAAAACAAAGTGTATGGGTGAAATCATATAATGCCTGGAATTTGCTTCCAAAGAATCTGGGGTTGGGGTGGGGGATTAGTTGGTTTACAGAAAACACAAGTTTGGCCATGAGTGGATGATTGTTGAATTGCTGAAACTCGGATGTGGGGGCCCATAGGATTTCTTTGTATGTGTTCATTATGACAAATATTTAATTCGTTTTTATTTTATATGCTTGTAATTTTTTTAAAAACATTTACTTATTTAATTAACTTATTTGGCAGCATCAGGTCTGAGTTGTGGCACTTGGGATCGTCTTTCTCCACTGTGGCCTGTGGGGTTTTTAGTTGCAGCACGTGGGGTCTAGTTCCCTGACCAGGGATTGAACCTGGGCCTCCTGCATTGGGACCTTGGAGTCTTAGCCACCGGACCACCAGGGAAATCCCTGTTTGTAATTTCCTGTTAAGGAGAAGAGAAAGCCCCTCGGTTCCACTCTGGTTGGGGTGACTGCAGTGCAGCCTGGCTGTCCCCGGGGGAGCACTTGAGCCCCTCTGAGTGTCGTCTCCTCCCCAGGCAGGCACTGTCAGCGGTGCAAGAGGCCTTTCCAAGCTCCCTTCATTCCTCCCAAGGCTTCTGGGCAGAATTCCTGCTACTCTTTCTTCACATCATCTTTCTTTTCTATTTCTGAACTCCATTTCATGCTTCTTCTAATTATTCCCAGTAAAGAAGAAACTCAAAATTCACAAATGCTGTGACTGAAATCTTTTTTGCTGAAAGCCTGTTCAGAAATAGCCCGAGGAGTAGAATTCTTCCCAAGAAGAGCATCTGGGGAAGGCTTTCTGCCTTAGTTTTCCTTAAAATAAGGTTATTTAACAGAGATCTGAAGACAGCATCGTGAGCAACTTTTCATTTTCCTGTTAATTATACTCGAGCTGAGAAGCGGAAATATAAAAGCGTTTTATAAAAATCCAAGAAGTGCATTTAAACAAGAAGCTTTACTTGAAGGAGAAAACCATCTAGGAGTCACTTCTTCTGAAGTAATTTGTCCTGACAGCGACAAAGCTCTCTACTTGCAACAGCTACATACAAATATATATATATACATTGTTCTTGATTTTATAATGAGGATGAAAAACACTAAACTTCTCCAATCAAACAATGTATGCAATGATTTTTGTTGTTGTTGTTATTCTTGTTTTGTGAAACGGGCCTGTTGCTATTGTTTGGTCACTCAGTCGTGTCTGACTCTTTGCAGCCCCATGGACTGCAGCATGCCAGGCTTCCTTGTCCTCATGCCAGGCTTCCCTGTCCTTCACCAGCTCCCAGAGCTTGCTCAAACTCATGTCCATTGAGTCAGTGATGCCATCCTACCATCTCATCATTCGTTGTCCCCTTCTCCTGCTTTCAATCTTTCCTAGCATTAGAAGAGCTGAATGAGCATACCAGTTATGGAGAAAGGGGCAATTTTCACAGAAGCAGTAGTTCCCCCACCTCATTCCTTTTGATGTTAATCAAAATATACCATTGACCAATTAGTTAAAAAAAAACCAATATGCTTGTGCACATACTCCCATTACTTCATGTACAACAAAGGAAAGGGGGAGGGGAAATGAAAGATCAGAGAAAACGAGATCGCGGCAGTCAGTATGCAATGGAACCAAATCGTGGTTTTCTAATGGAGAGTGACTTCTTGGTTCTGCAGTAAATTAGGTCCTCTCTTTAGTAGACACTTCCTGTCTGCTGCCAGGACACACCAGAAATATCTTCATCGTCCATTTACAGCTGTGCAGGTATGTCTGTTTCATTGATTGACTGCCCATCAAATCAGAATCAGATCTGCTTCATGGACAAACCCTGCCATTCACACTAGGCTTTTATTAAAGTGGTAATGCCTCTGAACCTTAAACCATGACACCAAAGTATCCTCCCCTGCTACTTTCACATTAATATGATTGTCTCCTCTGTCTTGACTTCCTCTTGGGGCTTTTCCCTGGCCATGGCAAGCCCCAGAGTCTTCTCTGTGGCTACTTCACAGAAAAGGTATCAAGACTGGTATCAAACAAGCACAGAGACAGGCTGCTACTTTCTTAGGGCGTGGCTCTAGAAAGTGGCACCATTACTTCATTTGCATTTCTTGGTCAAGCAAAGAACCTAGATTCAAGAGTAGGTAACACAGACTTCAACTCTTGATGGAGGAGTGTTTAAATTTGGATGACATGTTTATAATTGCCACACCCCACAGTAATTTCCAGAACTGGGATATGAATCCAGGTATGTCTGAGTCATGGAGTTCACAGTCTTCAAAATTCTGCTTCGCTTTGCAGATAGGATGGGTGAAAGACCTCGGGCTGGAACAGTGAGAAAATTGTTCAAAATATTTTTAGTTGGCATTGGGGAGGGTGGTGGTTTTTGCTGTATTACTTTGCTTGTAGTATTTATGGCAAATTTCAATGAGGTCATTTTAATGCTTAGTTTATAGAGTTGGGAAGGTCACTGCTATTAAAAAAAAACAAGAGAAAGGATTATTTCCCTTTTAGCATTGATCTGAGGACAGGATTCACCACGAGCAGAAAGAACTCTGTCTGGGCTTTGGTTTCTACTGAGAAGAACAGTCTCTTTATTGCGGGCATGCCTTAACAGAAGCTACGTTACTCAGCTCAGCTTTAATCCTGGAGCTGCAATCCAACCATTCAAAACCCCATTATTATACCTGAGAGGTGGGGCAGGGCCAGCATGATGTCAACCTGGCAGCAGATGGAAGTAGGGAGTCAGGGCTCAAAGCTGTTGGCTTTGAAACATAGATGGAATCCAGCCCTTTCTCGTTCAATTCTGTTAAGGTTCCCAAAAGCTGCTGCCCAGAGGGCAGGGAAATTCCAGGCTTTGCCCACATTTGCTTTGGTTGTTGTTGTTCAGTCACTCAGATGTGTCCGACTCTTTGCAACCCCATGGACTGCAGCACACCAGGCTTCCCTGTCTTACACTATCCCCTGGAGTTTGTTCAAAGGCACATCCATTGAGTCATTGATGTCATCCAACCGTCTCATCCTCTGTTGCCCCCTTCTCCATTTGCTTTGGGGATCTTGGATTATGACAGCACGAGAGACAAAGATTTGCATATCTCACAGCTGCTAAAAGATGGGTATAAGTGAATACAACATGGTCCATAGGATCTTGCTGCCTGGAGACTATGAGGTACTCTGGAGTGAAACACGATGCGGTACTGGGTGCACTAGGAAGTCTGGGGTACAGAAAGGTGACTGTTTAGACAGACAGTTTTGTTCAAGGAGCAGATGAGAAAGTCTCCTCATGGGGCAGCTCTCTGTGAAGCGTCGTCTCCTTAGGACCAGGGAGGAGGAGGAGGCTGGCC
This sequence comes from Ovis canadensis, assembly GCF_042477335.2. Classification (NCBI taxonomy): domain Eukaryota; kingdom Metazoa; phylum Chordata; class Mammalia; order Artiodactyla; family Bovidae; genus Ovis; species Ovis canadensis. The sequence continues at coordinate 55,030,503 of NC_091267.1, read as the reverse complement.
CAGGACAGAGCAATCAGATGGCCCAGAGAGAAGCCTTCTCCTTCCACTGTGGCCCATCGTGAGCACTCAGGAAACTGCGAGGAGCGTTCCCAGTATCTCTGCCTAGTGGGGCTAAGTAATTTGCTGCTGCCGCGCACGGTCTGGAATCCTTCCGCCCCTAATGGACCGGAAGCCATTAGCGCCATTGACCGCTGGCCAGGATGCAGTCCCAGCCCCTCCCGGGTGATGGATGAGGTGGGTGCTGAGGAACACCTACCGACAGCCTTCCCAAAACGTGGTCTGGCTGCGTTAGAATCCTTTAGCACAAGCTTAAGTCAGGAGCAGAGACCCCAGAAGAGGACAGAGGAAGAAGAGTTGGGCACAATATTGGACTGACAGTCTGACATTAATTTGACATCATGTCTGAGGCAGCAGACATGGAAAAGCAGCTGAGGGAGAACCAGACTGGTGGCGGGGGCCACTGGATGAGCAAATTTCTCTCTGGGGAAGTCAGGGAGAGGAGTAAAGTCTCAAAGCTGCAAAGGGCTCATTTCAAAAGCCTTCTCTCTGTGGCCTCAGCCTTCCCCACTTCTTCTGGATGAGACTATCCCCCTCACCTCCGGATTCAGCCCTGTGGGGTTTCCACTCCAAGCCTGAGGCCAAGGCAGAGAACACTGCAGGCCTAGGGGATTCAGAGATCAGAGAATTCCTGGGGGAGTGTGGGGAGGCCTATTGAAAACAGAGTACAATTCCTTTTTTATTATTGTGGTAAAATATACATATACATATGCAAAATATACTATCTTAATCACGTTTAAGTAGATAGTTCAATGGCGTTAAGTACATCCATGTTACTACACAAGCATCATCCCACATCCACCTCTAGAACTTCCTCATCTCAGACAGGAAAATTCTATTAAATATTAACTTTCTATCCTCCCCACCCCTCCACATCACTTCCCTGGTGGCTCAGTGTAAAGAATCCACCTGCCAATGCAGGAGGATGCAGGTTCGATCCCTGGGTCGGGAAGATCCCCTGGAGGAGGAATGGCAACCCACTCTAGTATTCTTGCCTGGGCAATTCCAGGGACAGAGGAGCCTGGCAGGCAGGCTATGGTCCACGGGGTCTCAAAAAGAGTTAGGCACGACTTAGCGTTAAACAACAACAATCCCCTCCCCAGCCCTTGGTGGCCTGCTTTCTCCTGTCTGTATCCATGAGTTTGACTACTCTGGGTACCTCAGTTAAGTAGGTTCATATATTTGTCCTTCTGTGTCTGGCTTTTTTCACTGAGCGTATTATCCTCAATGAGGAACCTCAAGGTTCATCCACGCTGCAGCCTGTGTCAGAATGTTATGCCTGAATACTATGCCACGGCATGTTTACACATTTTCCTTATCCACTCATCTCTCCATGGACACTTAGGTTGTTTCTAACTTTCGGCCATTGGGAATACTACAATGCCGCCATGATAATGGGTGTCCAAATATCTTTTTGAGTCCTTCTTTTCAATTTTTTTGAATATAAACCAGAAGTGGAATTGCTGGAATGTGTGGTAATCATGGGCTTCCCTGGTGGCTCAGATGGTAAATCTGCCTGCAATGCAGGAGACCAGGGTTTGATCCCTGTGTCGGGAAGATCCCATGGGAGAAGGGAATGGCAATCCACTCCAGTAATTATGTGTTTAGTATCTTTAGGACCTGTTGTGGTGTTTTCCACAGGGCCTGCATGTTACATTCTTGCCAGCAAAGCACCAGGGTTCCAATTTCCCCACATCCTTGCCCTCACTCTCTTTTCTCTGTTCTACACACACCTCTTTTAAAAAATGGTAGGTGTCCTGGGGAGTGTGAAGTGGCATCTGACTGTGGTTTGATTTGCACTTCCCTGATGGCTCATCATGCTAAGCATTTTTTATGTGCTTACTGGCCATTTGTATATCTTTGGAGAAATGGCCTTCAAGTCCTTTGCTCAATTTTGTTTTTAATTGGGTTTTGTTTGTTTGGGTCTTTTAGTTGTAGAAGTCTTTACATATTCTAGATATTAATCCTTTGACAGATAGATGATTTGCAAATATTTTCTCCCATTCTGTCAGCTGCCTTTCATGCTGTTGATAGTGTCGTTTGATGTACAAAGTTTTAAATTTTCATGAAGTTCAATTTATCTATTTTTGTTGTTGCTGTTGCCATATCCAAGAAATCACTGCCAAATCCAATGCAATGAAGCTTCTCTCTATGTTTTCTTCTAAAAGTTTAATACTTTTAGTTCTTAAGTTTCAGTCTTTGACTCAGTTGGGATTATTTTTTGTATAAGGTATAATGTAAGGGTCCAACTTCTCTCTTTTGCAGGTGAATACCCAATTTTCCCAACACCGTTTATTGAAAAGACTGTCCTGTCTTTGGAGGGTAGTACCCACTCTTCTTTGAATTTGATAGACTTTGTTCCCCTAAACCCTACAGATTCCATCGGTAGATTTATGTCCCTGTTGCAGGTGTGACTGTGATTTTTAACCTTTGGGATCTTCTCCTACTCCCTGCAATCACAGGAACCAAATATAGAGTAAATTTTAGGTTGTCTGGTCAGTACCTGGGGTAAAACTTATAGTTAAAATTATGTCTTTAAAATCCTTGTATCACCCCGTGATTACATCGAGTAACACCTCTCAGTAACACAGAGCTGGTTCTGCCTCCTATGTCATAACTGACTGCTGGGGGGTGGGGGTGGGGGGTTGGGATAGGAGGGGAGGACCTGTGATATTGAGCATCAGGTGCAGAGCCATTTTTATTTCTAAAAGTATGAATCTATACCAATGAAATCACTTCCAGGATGGCAAGATGCTCATAATGTGTGCTCCCTGGATACAGAGGTCATCTGTGGGAACAGCAGAGCTCTTGCTTGCCCGCCTGCTGGGTAGCAGGTGTGCTGTTGGCAGGAGACGGATGTTTTATCCCACTCTGCAGGTGCAAGAGGTTTAAGTGTGCCAGTTAAGCATCTAGTGTGACTCCACTAGGAGCCACAGGTGTGGGTGCCTGGCTTGTGGAGTTCAGAATCACTCCTGGTCTACCCTTGTCCTGCTTCTCTTTGGGGAGACCTTGGCCTTCCGACCTCAGTGTGGCTTTGGCCTCGGATCCTCTCCCTGTGGTTTGGCTTCTGGGTGGCCGGAGCTCTTTCGTTCTTGGGCTGTTATCTGTTGAGACTTGGTTTGCTTCCAGAGTAACTTCTCGGTTTGGCCTTATGAACTGTTGGGCTGCCCGGCTCCCACCCATGTGTGCCAGGTTGCTGCAGGGCAAGGTCTTACCTCCCTCCCCCTTGGCTAAAAAGCCCATTCTGGAGGGTTCTCAGACTATAGGACTTTGCCACATTGACCCTGGATGCAGCTTGGTTTCTCAGGGCTGAGCTCCTCTGGGGACATCCTAATCTCTCCTGTGGAAGGAAACTTCCCAAATCCCTTCTGACATTCCACTTGGGTCTCATTGCCCACCCTGTTCAGTCTGGCCTTAACAAGGGTCCTCCTGCCAATAGGAGGGTGTACATCATGTGCTCTCTGGTCAGGCCGTGGGTGGGGCTGCTCTGTAGGGAGCCAATCGCAGGCAAGGGGGTGGGAGTGCTCCCCTACTGCGCAGGTGCAGCTGCGGCTCCCACGCCAGATCACGGCACAGGGGGCGGAGCATCTCTGCTCATATGGCCCGCCCCTCCATCGTCAACTGCGTGTTGGAGGCGGAGCTTCTGCACGCGGCCATGAGCTGAGGTGTGGGGCCGCCATTTTGCACCAGGGTTCCTGGTCGGAGGTGTGTGGTACGAGGTCTCTGCACGCGGTGCCTGGGTAGCCGGCCGACTAGACTCAGCACAGGGGAAACAAGGTCAGACTCTTATTTCATCCCCCAGGTGCTATTTTATTTCCCGGGAGTTGTGAAGGGGCTTTGCCGGTGACGACCTAAGTGGACCCTCCGCGGCCCCCGACGCCACCTCTTGTGTTCGGGGTTCTGTTTCCCATTGTCGTGGTGTAGCTCGTGTGTCCACTCATGAAAGGTCCAGTCGGCCTCAGGGGGACTCTGCACTGGGGAGTTGGCCTTCCCAGGGCCGCCCGTGTCTGGAGGTCCTGGGCTGACTATCTCGTGCCTCCTGGAACCCCAAGGGCGTCTCGTCAGCAGGTTCGCGGTCAAAAGCCAGACTCAGCAAACCTATCATAGCAGTCATCTCCACAAGGGCCTCCCATCCACATGTGTCCGCCCCTGCGGTTTGGGAGGGGGCGGAGGGAGGCGGGCACTCGTGGTTCCTGGCCGTCCCCAGTGCCCAGACTTCCCGGCGGGGGTGGCGTGGGTCACAAGGGACTGTCCTCGTGCACGGTGGACAGACACCGGCTCCTGTTCACGACCCTTGGAGGGAACCGTTGAAATCCCTGACTGTGGTCAGTGGGAGAAGATCCAGAAAGCTCGAGTGGTTTCTCTGGGGACATAGGGACCCCCAGCCTGTGGCTGGCCGTCCCTGCCCTGCCTGGTCCCAAGCTCGTCTTCTCACGCCCCACCACACAGGTGTCTGGCAAAATGCTGAAGTAAGAAAATCTCTGTTGCTTTCAGCGCTCCCCAACCTCCCCCTCACACTCCATCCGTGAAGCTGCAGCGCACTCCAGGGCCTCCTTTGGCCCTGGGCTCTTGGGTGGAATCCTAAATTACAGTTCATCCTCCTAATTTTTCTCTTCTTTCTGAAATAATTGGTCCTGGGGCCATCTCGGCAGTCTTAGGGCTGGGCTGGGTCATTCATAGAGCAAAAGGGCTGCAGTGTCAATAGGAGATAATGACTCCAAATGGCTTGCCTTTTATTAAAGTGTTTGCACTTTAACAAAACTCTAGCTCTGAGGACTGTTGGGAGGAGTTCAAGGTACGTAACAGCCCTGGAATGGAAGATATTTTTGCCTGGGGCTCGTTGATATCCTACAGATCTGTTGTCACAGAGCAGAGACCAGTGCCAGTGGGCGGGGACCACAGTACTGATGGCCTGCGGTGGGGAGAGGGAAGCCATCCTCTCTTTCTTGACTCCCTTTCCCTAAGTATATGATGAGATGGAAGGACTCTGTGGTCAGCACTCTAAGCACTTTGATGGGATATATGAGATCAGAGACACTGATATCACCTTCAAGGAGCCAGACAGGAAGGCACGGTGACGGAGCAGCCGGAGACCATCCTGGAGCAGGCAGATGGGGTTTAAATCTGAGATCTGCCTGTGCTGTAGACCAATGGTCCCCAACCTTTTTTGGCACCAGGGGCTGATTTTGTGGAAGATAGACCAGGGGTGGGGGGTGGGGGGTTCAGGGTGTTTCAAGTGTGTTGCAATTATTGTTGCTCTTTATTTGTAATCTGATGCCACCACTGATCTGACAGGAGGTGCTGTCATTGGCCTGGAGGTTGGGGACCCCTGCCCTGGACAGCCACCGCCCTCTCTGGGCCTTAGTTCCATGAGACAGGGATACTCCTTACTTCACAGGTCTGCAGGATTAAGGGAGTCTTTGCATGATTAGTTACAGGTATCCTGGAAGAATGCCCAGCATATGGCATCCCAGAAAGTGCCAAATGCCACTGCACTGTCCACCTTTTGTGTTAATGTATGTTACAGACTGTTTGAGGCCCCCAGATTCACACGTTGAAACCTAATCCCTAATGAGATAAGGAGGTGGTATTTGGAGTGGGGCCTTGAGGGGGTAATTAAGTTGAGAGCAAGTACCTCCTGATTGGATTCATGCTCTTATAAGAACAGGCAGGAGGGAACTAGCTGCTTGTCTCTGCTCTTCACTAGGTGAGGGCTCAGCGGGAAGAAGAGGACAAGAGCTCATGGAACACTGGATCTGCCGGACCTTGATCTTGGATGTCCAGCCCCCAGAGCTGTGAAAGGTAAGTGTCTCTGGTCTCAGCTTCACTGTCTGTGCTGTATCTGTTAACGGCGCCCGCACTGATGAGGATGGCGTCTTGGCACAGTTTCAAAAGTCCACGCAACACAGTTGACCTTCTGGAGTTCTTTCCTTGTTCTTCCCAGTTAAGATAATTCCTTGAGTGCCGCCGCCTCCTTCCGTCACATCTTAGCCAGACGTCACAGTTTTGGGGATGTAGGCCAGGTCTTCTTTTCTGGAGTGGTGATACAGGACTTGTCCTTCCTGGGCCTCATTCTCACCCTGAGGTGGTGGTTCTGACCTAGATGATGGCAGAGTTGTTACAGGTGTGAGAACAAGACCTTTGTGGGCCTTGTGATGGGAGGGGGCAGCACCTGGGCTTGTCCACCCAGACATACATTGAGAGCCAGATGGAGTGACTGTATCAGCCAGGAAGGGTGGCCACCATCCCTGCGTCGTGTGCATGGGCAGGTGGGAGTCAGTCTGTAGTCATCAGGTGAGATCACCTGAGGATCCTTTAAGATGCAGCCACCAGAGAGCGCCACAGAGCCAGCAGCCTCTCCCTCTTGGGCAGTTCTAGTCACACCTGCCTCCTGGCAGTGAGTGGACACGAGCCATAGTAGGACATGGGGCCAGAGTCCCTGGACAGGTGTTTCTAGCTAGGCCTCAAGGAAAACAGCAAAGGAAGAATGGAGATGATGTCTCCTCCTGACAGATGGGGGCCCTCGCTGGGAGCCCAGGACCTTGGAGCTGGGCAGCAGGGTTTTGGGAGGATGGTGGGAAAAGCAGTCAGGAGCTATCTCCTTGCTGCAGGTGGCTGGAAGGCACAAGGCAGCATGCAGGAGGCAGAAGTGCCAGCAGGAAGGAGTCATAGGGCTTTAAGGGAGTTCTGTAGTTTGTAAGGAGCCTGACAGCAGGTAAGCCTAGAAGGTAAGCAGGTAAGTCCAAGTGCCACTGACTTGGGGGAGCCTGGGCTGGTTTCAGGCTGCTTCAGGACCAGGGAAGCAGGGGTTCCATTCCCACCATCAGTGAGTTCTTTATGAGGCTGTTCCTAACAAGTGGCAGCATGGACAGATCGCAGAAACATGTTGAATGAAAGATGGAGGATAGAACAGTACGTGTGGTGTGATTCCATTTATAATGAAGGTCAAGAAGAGACAATAGGCTAGCAGGAGTGTGTGCAGTTCCACCATTAGGGACAGGCTTTTGGTAGGGACTGACTGGTCTGATGGGAATGTTCTCCATCTCTATGAGATGGGCATTACCTGGGTGTAAAACTCAATAGACAGTACACGTAAAATCAATGTGTTTTTCTGATTTAAATTATGCCCCAGAAAATCAGTAAATACACAGATAGGTCCAGTTATACAGAGCATCGTGCTGGGTGTCTATAAGCTACAAGAATAAATCAAATAATCTACCCTAAGGAAGTAGGGAACAGATAATTGTGTAGACAAGATAAAAGACATGGTCCCTGCAAGTCATTGTACAGGATATCCAGAACTTCCCTGGTGGTCTGGTGGTTAAGACTCCAGGCTTCCACTGCAGGGGGCACAAGTTTGATCCCTGGCTGGGGAACTAAGATCCCACAAGCCACTGGGCATGGACAAAAGAAAAAAATGCATGGGGCACTCACCTGGGCCCATACTACTTGTGGTGAGCCCTGTATACATTTCCCCAGCTGGAGCCAGTGTTGAGGCTGGACTGGCCCTTATGGTTCTTTTTTTTTTTTCTTTAAATAAAGAAAAGCTGGTAATACTATCCCTAAGAGAGGTAGGTACAAAATAGTGTCAGAGGAAGGAGGATGACTTCCGTCATGGGGAGCTTCATAGAGGAGGCAGCATTTGAGCTGGACTTGGAAGGAGTTGGGCAAGAACATTCTGGGTGGAAGCAGCAGCAGAATAAAGGCAGAGTGAGGGAACGTCTAGGAAACTGCAGATAGTTCCCTTTGGTTGAGACGAAGGTCATAAGATGAAAACAATGGAAAAGAAAGATTAGGAAGTGGAGAAGCAGGTAGGATCCATGTGTATAGTGTCTTGAACGTCAGGCCAGAGTATAGATTTTATTAGTAAGCAACTAAGAGGTTTTTATTTTTGGATTGCAGTTTTGTTGTTTTTATACAATTTTAAAGGTTATTTTCAATTTATAGTCTTTACAAAATGTTGGCGCTGTTGCAGCGTTGTACAATCCATCCATGAGCCTGTCTTACACTTGATAATTTGTGCTTCCTGCTCCCCTACCCCTATTTTGCCTGCCCCTGCCAGTAACCGCTAGTTTGTTCTCTGTATTTGTGAGCCTGCTTCTTTTTTGTTTTATTCACTAGTTTGTTGTATTTTTTAGATTCAGCATATAAGTGATATCATACAGCGCTTGTTTTTCTTTGACTTATTTCACTTAGCACAGTGCCCTCCAAATCCATCCATGCTAATGGCAAAATTTTTGTTCTTTTTAATGGCTGAGTAGTATTCCCTTGTAAATATATATTTTATATACATAATATATATTATTATTCATTTGTTGATGGACATTTGGATATTTCCATGTCTTGGGAATTATAAATAATGCTGCTATGAACATTGGGTTGGGTGTATCTTTTCAATTTAGCATTTTTGGTTTTGGGGGGATAGATATGCAGAAGCAGAGTTGCTGGGTCATACGGTAGTTCTACTTTTAACTTTTTTGAGAAAGGGTCATGCTGTTTTTCACAGTAGCTGCACCAGTTTACATTCCTGTCAGCAGTGTACAAGGGTTCTTTTTTTTCCTACATCCTTGGCAACATTTGTTATTGTGGACTTTTTGATGATACTTATTCTGACAGATGGGAGGTGATGGCTCATCGCGGTGTGGATTTGCATTTCCCTAATTATTAGCAATGCTGAGCATCTTTTCATGAGCCTGTGGGCCATCGACATTTCCAGCTGAAGGGTTCTCAGCAGAGATGTGACACTGCGATGTGCGGGTTAGACCTTGGGGAGGGGTCACTGAGCCTGTGGCCATCTAGTGTCTTGCTACCCAAAGAATGATCCATGACCAGCAGCACTGGCATCGCCTGGGAGCTTGTTAGAAAGGCCCACTATCCAGTCAGTTACCAAGTGAATCAGACTCTGCATTTTAATAAGATCCCTGGGTAATTCTTGTGCACATCAAAGTTTTAAAAAAGCCCTGGTCTACATGTTAGTTACTGGAATCATGGTCTTGTGTGGGAACAGAGTGGGAGGGTCTAAATCAGTCCTTTGTTACCTGAAATCCTGAGCACAGTAGGGGAATGTGAGTATAGATGTTGGATCTTTACATTGTTTTCTGAAGTGACTGGAAGAACAGTTCATTTTTGGAGGCTGGGGAAAAGCAAAAAAAATTGAGGATAAAAAATCCAAAGCAGAAAGACTGTGCTGCTCTGTCTCACTGGCATCTTGCAGTGAAAGCCTCTGTGGCTTAGTAATGGGAAAATCAATATGCTTGTACCACAGAGAGTGGAAGCCAGATTATTTCATTTGAATAATTTATCATCCGCCTGCATTAGAAATTGAAGACTTGCCAACTGTTGAGGTTTTTAAAAGGTTATGGTCCCTTTCTAAAGTCCCTTCCTGGCTGCCATTTTAATCTGACTCTCCATATGCTTTGCCAGACTTTATCAAGGTAATACTAGTTTAAAAAAAAACAATAAGCATGGAGAAGGAAATGGCAACCCACTCCAGTATTCTTGCCTGGAAAAGTCCGTGGACAGAGGAGCCTGGCGGGCTCCACGGGGTTACATGACTGAGCAGGCCTGCGTGAGGGTGGAGGGAGATGGGTTGGTAGCAATAGACTGGTAGAACTAAAAAAAAAAACAAAACAAAAAGCAGCTTTCTCCTCTGAATTCTCCTGCTTTGGATCCCTCCTTGGCCAGCACCAGAGTCTTGACTTGTTAGTGAAGAAGCCAGAGGCAAGGGAAAGGTAGGCCTGCTCCCCTCAAAGACCAGCTCCCTTCTTCCTTCACTGGGTGGGGGGAGTCAGCCTCACCAGGAGCCTCACGTTACCTCCCTGTGAATGATGGAGAAAAGATGGAAGGGGAAAAGAAGATTGGGCCACTCTGAACACACTAAGAACTCAGTAGAGGTGTGAGGATCTACATTTTCCATCCCACCCAGACAAACAGGAAGTATGTGGGAGACAGGTCATGTTCTTCTCGACCCCAAATCTAACATCAGGTCTCAGGGAATGCTCCCAAGGAAGTGGTGAAATAAATAGCAACAGCTCTGAGTACAGACTCCCAGGCCATCCTCCGATGAGTGTTAGCAGGTGTGCTTTAGTGACTGGGTTAGGTGGAACAGAAACCCAGTTCAGTAGAGAGAAGAGCTCTATGAAGGCAGCACTGCTTGTCTAGTCAGCCACATACTGTCGTACTCTTCTGCAGCCAGGTTGCATGACTTTGATGAATTATTTCATTGATTTAAGCCTCAGTTTCTCATTTGCACAGTATGGCTTAAAAAACACCACAATGTAGGGACATGGACAGAACCACCAAGATGGGGTACTACCACAGCACCAGAAGCCACTGGCAGACTCCTGGCCCATAAGAGCATCTGCAGAGCCCACGAGACCCTCAGATAAATGCCAAGAGGAGCCCATTCCTCTTGTACCAAGAAGCAAATAGGCTTCCGTCTTATTCCAGGAGTGGGTTGGGTGAAGAACATGGGAGTGGACTAAATTTATTGAGTATCTTTTACATTTTTAAAAAATTTTATGTTGGAATATAGTTGACTTACAGGGTTGTGTTAGTTTCAGGCGTACAGCAGAGTGATTTAGTTATGTATCTGTTCGTTTTCTGGTTCTGTTCCTGTCTAGGTTGTTACAGAATACTGAGAGTTCCCTGTGCTGTGTATTAGGTCTTGTTGGTTGTCTGTTTTGTACATAGTAGTACATGTATGTTCAGCCCGACCTCCTGATTATCCTCCTCCCTCTTTCCCCTTTGGTAACCATATGTATGTTTTCTATGTCTGTGATTCTTGTTCTGTTTTGTAAATAAGTTCATTTCTATCATATTTGAGATTCCTCATGTATGTGATAGCATATGATACTGTATTTGTCTTCTCTGGCTTACTTCATTTAGCATGATAATCTCTAGGTCCCTCCTTGTTGCTGCAGATGGCATTATTTCATTCTTTTTTATGGCTGAGTGATACTCCAGTATATATATATGTACCTCATCTTCTTTATTCATTCGTCTGCCAGTGGACATTTAGGTTGCTTCTATGTCCTGGCTATTGTACATAGTGCTGCAGTGAACACTGGAGTGCATGTATCTTTTGGAATTTTGCTTTTCTCCAGATAAATGCCAGGAAGGGGATTGTAGGATCATGTGTTATATTTTTAGTTTTTTAAGGAATCTTCATACTGTTTTCCACAGTGGCTTCAGTTTACATTTCCACAACTGTGTGGAAGGGTTTCTTTTTCTCCACACTCTCTTCAGCATCTCCTCTTTTATTTTGAATGTATCTTTAGGGGAGGTGTTCTTTTCTGTATCCCAGCCAATCAAACACCTCAGTCCCCAGAACACTTAGAAAGTCAAGCATAGATCTGGTGCAGGCAGAGCAGGCTTCCCTGGAAGCCCAGGGCCTGGACCCTGACCTCCTAGCCCCTCAGCCCCTGCTGAGGCTCCCTCAGCAGCTCTCTCTTCGTGGATTATGGATAAAGCAAAAAGAAGGTTCTATTGTCCTCATTCATGTTACTTGGGTTACAACCTCCCCAGGAAAAAGAGAGAAAAGTGATTCCAAGACTCTTACCTCCTACATTTGATAAGTTGCTAATCTAAACCATCTCTAAAAATTTTTCAAAAGTTAAAATTCCAGAACTGTCTCAGAGCTATTACAGATTTCCTGGTCTGTGTTACAATGTGCAGAAACTACCTCCAGTGTCAGCAAAAGAAGAATCTTTCCAATAATTGTTGTTCAGTCACTAACTCGTGTCCAACTCTTCGTGACCCCATGAACTGCAGGACGCCAGGCTTCCCTGTCCTACACTATCTTCCAGAGTTTGCTTAAATGCATATCCATTGAGCTGGTGATGCCATCCAACCATCTCATCCTCTGTTGCCCCCTTCTCCTCCTGCCCTCAGTCTTTTCCGGTAGCAGAGTCTTTTCCAATGTGTTGGCTCTTTGTATCAGGTGGCCAAAGTATTGGAGCTTCAGCATCAGTCCTTCCAATGAGTATTCAAGGTTGATTTCTTTTAGTTTTGGTTTGATTTCCTTGCTGTCCAAGGGACTCTCGAGTCTTCTCCAGCACCAAAATTTGAAAGCATCAATTATTCAGCACTCAGCTTTCCTTATGGTCCAACTCTCACATCCGTACATGACTGCTGGAAAAACCATAGCTTTTGACTGTATGGACCTTTGTCGCCAAAGTGATGTCTCTGCTTTTTAATACACTGTCTAGGTTTGCCATTGCTTTTCTTCCAAGAAGCAAGGGTTTTTTAATTTCATGGCTGCAGTCACCATCCGCAATAATTTTGGAGCCCAAGAAAATAAACTCTCACCGTTTTCACTTTTTCCTCATGCATTTGCCATGAAGTGATGGGACCCAATGCCATGATCTTAATTTTTTGAATGTTGAATTTTAAGCAAACTTTTTCACTCTCCTCTTTCCCCCTCATCAAGAGGCTCTTTAGTTCCTCTTAGCTTTCTCTCATTAGAGTTTTAGCTTTCTCTCATCTACATATCTGAGGTTGTTCATATTTCTCCTGGCAATCTTGATTCCAGCTTGTGATTCATCCAGCTTGGTATTTCCCATGATGTACTCTGCATATAAGTTAAATAAGCAGGATGACAGTATGCAGCCCTGTCATACTCCTTCCCTAATTTGGAACCAGTCCATTGTTCCATGTCTGGTTCTAACTATTGCTTCTTGACCCACATATAGGTTTCTCAGGAGGCAGGTAAGGTGGTCTGGTGCTCCCATCTTTGAGAATTTTCCACAGTTTGCTGTGATCCTCACAGTCAAAGGCTTTAGCATAGTCAGTGAAGCAGAAGTAGATGTTTTTCTGGAATGCACTTGCTTTTTCTGTGATCTAGTGAATGCTGGCAATTTGATCTCTGATTCCTCTGCCTTTTCTAAATCCAGCTTGTACATCTGGAAGTTCTTGGTTCAGGTACTGCTGAAGCCTAGCTTGAAGGATTTTGAGCGTTACCTTTGTAGCAAGTGAAATGAGCACATTGTATGATACCTTGAACTTTTTTTAAACTTTCTGAGAATATATCAGTTAAAAGAAGTTTATATTCTTTTGGGTGAATCTGAAAGATACAGTTTTGATGAGAAATAAGCTTGACCTAGAAAGTTGATGTTTCCTATTCGTATGGTCACATTCTTGCTTGTGAATTTATGATGTCTGCCTGCATTTCTGTTTCTGTGTGTATTTATTCATCCACTCAGTAAATGTTTTGCACGCACAGTGCCTATGGAGGTGGGAGCACGAATGATAGTGATGGCCCCTTCCCTCAGGGCACTTGTGCAGGAATTCAGGCCGTCCTCCTGGTCCTGACTGCCTGAGTCCACCGTTTGCTGGTCAGGAGAAATTTAAAGCACTCTAATACCTCAGTGTGCTTCCCTGGTGGCTCAGCGGTAAAGAATTCACCTGCCAAAGTAGGAGGCTCAAGTTTGATCCCTGGGTGGGTAAGATCCCCTGGAGAAGGAAATGGCAACCCACTGTGTTATTCTTGCCTGGGGAAATCTCTGGGAAAGAGTCGAACGTGACTTAGTAACTAAACAGCAGCAGTACCTGGATGACTCCTCATGTCATCTTCACTGTCAGTCCCACTCTGGCCTTGAGCGCTGATTTCAGTAAACAGGCCCTCCTCTTCACTTGCAGATGGCAGGTGGACCTCTTGGTGTGAGCCCTGGGACCTGACAGGCAGGACTTCAGCCATGGCTCAGCTCCTTACCAGCTGTGGGGTGAGACTTTGGATGGGTTACGGAAGTCCTCTAAGCTTTAGTGTCTTGGCTGTGAAATGGATTTGTTGGGAGGCCTTCATGAACTGACTTCTGATAAGTGCTGGGTTCACAGCCTCGAACGATGGGTATCTGATAAATGATGGCTGTTGTTGCTATTATCCCGTCTTTATTTAACTGGTCCAGTCCTGTAACTTGGGTGCTTGAGTCTCTGCCCTAGTATCCTGGCCTATCTGAAACTAGAATCTTGCCTGACTCATTTAACAAAAATTTCCCCGTCAGTTTACATTGTGAAATGTTCATGCATAAAGAAAAGCTGAAGGATTTTAGTGACTATGTATCTACCATCCACCTAGACTTTGCTATTAATACCATTCTTGTTTTTTTCATCATCCCTCTTCCCATCTATCAATTCATTTACATTTTTGGATGCATTTATGCTTTTTTTTCTTTTGAGATAAGACTTAACAATTAATGCAACATTCAGATCTTTGTGGTTGTCATTTGTTGAATTTTGCTCACTGCCTACATAGTGAAAGTGAAAGTTGCTCAGTCGTGTCTGACTCTCTGCGACTGCATAGAATTCTCCAGACCAGAATACTGGAGTGGGTAGCCTTTCCCTTCTCCAGGGGATCTTCCCAACCCAAGGATCAAACCCAGGTCTCCCGCATTGCAGGTGGATTCTTTACCAGATGAGCCACAAGGGAAGCCCAAGAATACTGGAGTGGGTAGCCTATCCCTTCTGCAGGGGATCTTCCCGACCCAGGAATCAAACTAGGGTCTCCTGCATTGCAGGCAGGTTCTTTACCAACTGTAACCCAGACTCCAACTTGTCAAGGTCAGCGCATTGACATACCGCAGAAAGTCCCCTCATGCTCTTTCCCGTGGTTCCCAGCTGCTCCCTCCCCAGAGGTAACACTGATCCGATACTTTTTTATATTGTAGAGTTTTCTTTTTTGATGGATCCTTCTCTTCATTCAGTAGTTTTTTTTTTTTTTTTTTTTGCCTGCTCTGGGATTTCAAATAAATGGGATCATTCAGTATGCACAGCAGCAGGACATGTTCTTTTTGGTCTGACTTCTTTCATTCAGCTTGGTGTTTTTGAGAGTCATTCATGTGTTCTGTATAGCTCGAATTTGTTTCTTTTTCTTGCTGAGAACTGTCACATTGTGTGAACATACTGCATACCTTTGTGTATCTGTCTCCCTGCTGATGGATAGTTTCCAGTTTTGGAAACATAAAAGTTTCCAGTTTTGGATATTATCAGTATGCACAGTCTTTCATAGGTCTTTTGTAGATGTGTTTAATTTCATTGGATAAATGCCTGGAATGGAATTGCTGGGCCATAGGGCAGGTGTCTGTTTAGTCTTAACAAGAAAGTGCTAGCTACCACTCTACACCCTCCAACAATACATGAGGTCTAGTTGCTTCACTTCCTCCCCAAAGTTTGGTGTTAGTGAGTTTGTTACTCTTCTTGGTGCCTGTGCAGTGCTATCTCTTGTGGTATTAATTATTTGTATCTCCTTGACAACTAGTGGTGTTGAATAATAAATTTTTCCCTATTCTCAAGTCATAAAGATGTGTATTTTACCCTGAATGCTTATTGCATTAACATTGTCTGTATATTGGGAGGTAGTTGAGGTTTATCTTTCTTGTATGAGTGTCCAGTTGTTTCTGTACCATTTGTTGAAAAGACTTTCCTTTCTCCTTTGCATTGCTTTGGCACCCTTGTCAAAAGTCAAATGAACATTGGCCTCTGTCCAAGACGGTGTGACTGGCACCAGATTTACCAGAGCTGTAAAACGCTAGGCACCTGGACAAGATCTGGGAAACGATGGTTCCCATGTTGGACAAGAGGCAGCACAGCAAGGTCAGCCCTGTATGAGGGGAGATGAGGGAGGTGAGCCCACGACAGCTCCCACTGACCACCTGGAGGGTCTCCAAGCTGCAGCACAGGGAGGGCCCAGACAGGGCCTGGTGGTCTTCCTTAATTGAGGAGTCAGAGGCGAGGGAAGGTGAAGGCAGCTATAGTTTCCAAGGCAGAACGCCAAGGACGGAAAAGGGGCTCTGGGAGATGCAGAGGGACCAGAGGTGGGCTGCACTGGCCAGGCGTGGGGTAGCCTGCATCATCAGCGCAGATTGGCTTTGGGTTTGTGGTTCCCCAGAGGCTGCACTGCTCTGCCCTCCAGCACTGGTTTGCTGGCGCTTGTGCCTCCTGTGAGGTCTGTGGTGTCGGGGTTTCCTTGGTGTCCCTCCTCCACTTGCTCCATCAAGCCCCAGAGGTCTGCCTTGGGGTGGGGTGCCCTCTCTCCAAGATTGCTGCGGCTCCATACCCTGTGTTAGGCTTGTAGGGGGAGGTGGGCACTCTCTGTCCCTCTGGTCCTTCCTCTGCGTTGGGCAGGTCTTCTGCTCAGCCACCATCTTGTGCCCAGGCATCTGGTTACTCTAAACTGCTGAGGCCAAACTTAGGAGTTTATTTAATTGTAAACCAATTATCCTCCAATTAAAAGTAGTAATAAAACAGGATTCATTCAACGTTTCAGCTGCTTTCTGAGAATGCCCTGCTTTCCGTGGCAGATGTCTTCCCTCCACCAACAGTGAGCAGCAGCGTGTACTGTCCTTCCTCGGGGATCTTGTCACTCTAGAATTATGTTCACCTCTTTGATGGGCTCCAGAGAAGCTGTTGTATCTTAGAGCCTCTGGCTTTTTCCTATTGTTGGGGCAGAAGCTGAGCTCTCTCTCTCTATGAGTAGGGTGGAGTCCTCCTTACTCATTTTAACAAACTCTTAGCAAGAGCCTTGCTTGCCCGGCTATGCTCGTGCAGAGGGGAGAAAGGCATGGTCTCTGTTGTCTTCTCACGGAGGATCTAGTGTATTGGGTGAGTGTTGGTCCCAGCAGAATGTGTTCCCTGCTGGCGTGATGACAGTGTTGGAAACAGTAGAGGAGGCCGGCACTGGGGCCTGTGGGGCTGTGTCAGTGCCAGCGTCTCTCGTCACGGCGGAGCAGCGGCTTCCAGGAGGGGAGAGGGGCCGAGCACGCCCTGGACAGGGAAGCACCCTGCCTGAAGGCACCAAGGGATGTAAGGGCGTGGCTGTCCTTGGGGGCCTTGGCCCCGAGTCCCAGGTTTACTTACTGCAGAAGATCCCTGACGGTCACTGCCTCAGAGACCAGGCCTCTCTCGGGTGCCACCCAGCTGTCTTGATTTTCTACCAGACAGCACCTCACACATGCGCGCAGGCAAGCGGGCCTCCCTGGGCTCCCGCTGCCCTCGTCACAGCCTGGTCCATACTCCTGTGCTGTGCCAGCCCCACATCCTTCTCATCACCCCACCCGACTGCATGCCTCTCAGGGGCAGTGAGGGTTTTCCCATCTCTCCATCCACAGTGCCCAGCCAGTGCCTGCCTTGGCACAAGCCCAGAAAGTGCCAGATAAACTGGAATCAAATACCTTTCCTATATACCCTGTCAGGATGATTGGACCCCTCTCTGGCTCTTTGGGTCTGAATGGTGCTCCTGCCAAAAAAGTGCAACGACTAGGGGGTTGACATACAGATTCTGGAGTCGTTTATTTTCAGTTGAAGAGAGGAGATCATCTAATCCATCCACCTTCCTTCTGGGACCCAGGCCTAGTCTTTTTTGTTACCTTTTAGTGAGCTAAACTGTTCATCCGTTCCCTCGCCCAGTGACGCTCTAATTGTGGCACTCACTGTGTAAATCTGGAATGATCTCAGCTTCTACCTAGGAAGGTAAGGAATTGCTTGCTCTGCAGCATGGGTTCCATTTGTGGTTCTGCAGAGAGCAGGTAACTTAGGCTTAAACTGAGGAAGCAGTGGAGACAAATGTGACAAATGTTTTCAAATGTGACCTTCTTTCCCATGGGAAATATTCTCAAATGTGTTTGTAGAAACAAAGCCTTTTGCTTTCCTCTGCTCCTTGCCTCTTGCCAGCAGAAAAATGTTGTATTTTTCCAGAACATAGCTCACTCTTGGATACATGGGAGAGAAAGATAACTTGAGATCGAAAATACTACAATTTTCGAACTAGAAGTTAATTGTGGAGAAGTTTAGGTTATCAGGTGAAATGTAAAAGATAGTTTCTCTGTGTATGCACAGTTCAGTAATTCCTCAGATGTTTATAAGTAAAACAGCAGTTATTTATAGTGAGACTTTATTGATAGTTGTGGTTGCAGAGCTGAATGAGAAAAGAGATCTGGGCTGGGAAGGCAAGGAAATGGTTCCAGAGAGGTGACAGCGAGGCGGGTTCTTGGAGGTGGAGGGAGTGCTGACGGAGGCCGGCCTTCTAGAGAACGAGCAGTGAGTGCTGGGGCGCTGGGCTCGCCGCTGCGTCAGGTTTAATCTCCCAGCTGTAGCTAAATGCCCATTTTCTTTATGTCTCCCACTCTGTGTCCTCTGTATTTTCCCTTTATTTTTAAATGAAACCACCCCATCACCTAAAACACGAACTGTTCCAGATTACAGGTTCGTGTTATTATCTCCTTCCCTATTTAAAAGGCTTCCCTGCTGGCTCAGGTGGTAAAGAATCTGCCTGCAGTGTAGGAGACCCGGGTTCAATCCCTGGGTCAGGAAGATCCCCTGGAGAAGGAAATGGCAACCCACTCCAGTATTCCTGCCTGGAAAATCCCATGGACAGAGGAGCCTGGCAGGCTACAGTCCATGGGGTCGCAGAGAGTTGGACATGCCTGAGCACAAGTATGCGTGCAGTGCTCAGGGACTTCAGACAGCTTCCATTAAGTAGGTCCTGGAAAACTTCACAAGTAGTGATCAGAGCAGATCCAGCCTTGGAAGGGTCTGAGGTTATACAATTGCATGGCTCTTCAACAGAAAATATTTTAATTCTGTAATTTTATATAGATAACAAATGTCCATGCGAACACTTTGCTAGAATCCCTCCCTTGGTCTCAACAGAAATCTATGGAAATGCAAGGCGTGGAGCTTAAATTTCATTGGTTTCACAGTAAATCTACCTCTGGAGATGACATTTGAATTGGGTTTTGAAGGTTGTCTAAGAGTTTGCAGACAAAGAAGGAATAACCCACCTGTAAAAGCTGTTAGTATTTCCAAGTGTCAAAGATGTGACAGTGATGTGTGCATCACTGCATTGATTGGATGGAGTTGAGTGATGGAATGAATGAGGTCAGTGGAATTGTTCTGGGGACAGGTTGACCATACTGAGAAGCTTTGATTATAGTCTGTGTCATGTGCTTAGGAGGGTTTCACTCAAAGGAATAATATGATCAGATCTGTTTTGTTTAATGTTAGCGGAGGAGAGTCTGGAGACCTCCCTCTCATGGGCCGTGGTTCCTGGTAAGGATGCAAAGAAGAATCCAAGATCTTAGCCATTTTAAGAAAGTTTATTGATGATAAGGAAACAAAGAACAGAGAGGGCATCTCAAGAGAGAAGTGGGCCACACCAAGGGAGGCAGTGGCCCGTAAAGACTGGGGTACAGTTTTTAAGGCAAAGTCATTTGCATAATCCAGGGGGGTCGTTGATTGGCAGCCTTGATTGACAGCTGCAGGTTATAGAACAAGATTCTCTACTGCGCATGTCTTTCCCATAATTCAGTCTGTTATAATTAGATGTATGTGTTCATGGAATATTTATGGGCTGTTAATGACCGCCAGAGGTTACTTTAGTACAGGAGAGTGTGAGGTGTGTGCATGTGCAGAGTAGGGAAAGTTCTGCCAGTTGGCTGATGGGGGATTTTTTTCCATCCCCCTGACTATTTTGGCGTATTGATGAGGGCATATTTGGGGCAGGGCTGGTAAACTGCTTGGTGGGATTAGGAGGCCACTGAGCTAAGGGGACACCTCTTCTTGCTCTCAGTTAAATTTCTGGCTGAAATTTCCCCATCGAGTGCATGGAGCCCACTTCATAGGGGAGATGGGCATTGTTCATCCAGACTACTTCCTGCCATCCAGGGACAAAGAGGGGCCTTCGGTGTCTGTCACTTGCTAATTATGAATGAGAGGGGTTGAAAATGGGGATGTCCATGTCTGTCCGAGGGGTGATGATAGAAGGAGGTTGTCGAAGAGGCTAAAGGCTGGTATCCTATTGCATCGGGAGTTAGGCTTGTATCTTATTAACCTGGGAGGAAACAGACTGGGATAGTAAGTTGAAGAGGCAAGGAGCAAGCAATAGAATTAAGAAAACACATATAAGTTGGATAAATAGGGGCCAGAGCCGCATAAAAAGGTTTCTCTGACTGACTGGAACCAGGACATAACTATGGTTACCCATTTAAGATTTAATTTGTTTCAAATAGGTTTGTGTGATTTTTCCCCATAAGAAGAAACATGTGCCCCCTCGAGCTTTGGTTAAAAGGTCAGGTGCCTGCCAGTTTTGGAGTACTACACCTCCCAGTGAGTTTATATGTGTGTGAGGTTCACCCAAGGTGGTAGACATTTTGGACATGTGTGCATGCTAGGTCACTTCAGTTGGGTCCCACTCTTTGTGACCCCATGGACTGCAGGCCACCAGGCTCATGTGTCCGTGGGATTTTCCAGGCAGGAATACTGGAGTGGGTTGCTGTTTCCTCCTCCAGGAATTTTGGACATGGCCATGGTTACTTGAGTGAATATATGAAGTGAGGTACCCTGTTGCCGTGCTGGCAGTGCCTGTTAGGACACAGATGAGGGGAAAGAGGACAGGCCCACTGCTGCCTTCCATCTTCTGTTCAGAGGTGGACTCCCCTGTGGGGCACTGGGAGGATCCACTGACCCAGCTAATGTGTGGTATGATGTGACCCAGGGGACATTTTCCTTTCCAACCTACAGGCAGGCGCACGTATGCTGAGGTCCCACAGATGAAAACGAGGCCTTGAGATAGGGGTAAGTTTCTTCCTTAGGAGTAGAGTGTAGTTGAGGATTGGTGTTACTGGCCACTGGGACTCCCAGCCAACCTCTAGGGGGAACAGAGGGTCCGAATTTGCCTGTGTGGATGCCGAAAGCGGCATAGAATTTTTAAAAGTGAGTTTGTTGTCCACAGACCAGCAATTGTGCAAGAAGTGAGGGGTGACCAGAGATGTTGAGTGAGACCCATCCTTTGGAGATGGAAGCACTGCTGGTGTCTGTGGGAGGGGTTTGTTTGGCACCTGTATTTTAGAGACTAAAAAGTCATGGAATTTGGGAGGGCTGGTAGTTTTTTTGTATCGTTTAACTGCTGCTTGGATAGTTTGGTTGGTTGTGTTCCAGTGTTGTTCACTTTTGGGGGAAGGGTCAGGGTGAAGGTGTGGTTGCATCGTGTGGCGATGTTACCGATAAGATACTCCATGGGTGATTGCTCTGAAAGCACAGGGGGGATCTGAGAGCCTCAGTGAGGTTTGTTAGAACACGTCGAGGTTGTGGGGTTGATAGAGTGGCAGGAATGAGATTTAGACATTCTCGTAGAACTTGAAGAAAGATAAGCTGTACATGATCTGACCTAAAGCTTGTGGTCCTAGGATCAAGTTGGGCATCTAGGTAAGCTGAGACCCTGGACCAAGTTTCCATTGGCAAGGGTAAAATTGTCTGAAGGCTGGTGCTGGAGTTGTATGGCCAGTGGGGCGATAGGCTGTGGGTAGCAGCTCGGGTCTATGAAGAGTCCTTTGGGTCTAAGGCATGTTGAGAGAGTTTAGATTGTGTGGTGGACCAGAGGAAGGGTGAGATGAGAATGAGTTTGGGTGGCATTTGGCTAACAATGATGTTTGATGGAGGCCTCAGAGAGACAGGATAACCAAGGTTGGTTACTGCAGGTGTGAGATAGGATTATCCGCAGGAGGGCACAGCTCAGAAGAAGGAAAATTCATTTGAGATATCAAGACCATCACATGGGCAACTGGCCATGTATTTAAAGAGTTAATTGTTACTTTGGTCCTTATGAAGAGGAACTTAAGGGCTTCAAATGGCTCACAGGTGTAGGATGTTAGAGTGCTTCTATCTTCAGGGGTGGTTTCCAAGGCTTTCCCCTGGAATGGTGAATCCTGCTGGAGGTTCCTGGAACCCTGATAGTTGCAGGTGAGGAAAGGAGGACTGGAAGAGGTCCCTTGCAAATCAGGTCCAGTTGGGACTTGGGAGACCTGTCCTTCTAGGTTCTGATAAGAACAGGTGACTTAGGGCTAGGAGAGTTGATTTTTAGGCCAGTTTCCCTAAGGACCTGTTGAGACATTGAGAGTTTGGTTACCTAAGATTGTAACCCTAGGGTTTCCTTGTCCATAAGGAGGTCTGATGTTGGGAAAGGATATCTGCATAAGGCTTCATATGGACTCAGTCTGAGGGGATCCTTTAGAGTTATTCTACTGCGAATAGGTAAAAGGGTTATTTTAGAGAAGCTTCCTGGGTTAGTTTTCAGAGGCTGGTTTTGAGGAATTGATTGGCTGTTTCTGCCTTTCCTGAGGTTTGGGGCCTCCAGAAGCAATGTAGAGCAAACCTTTTGTCAAGGGCTTTGGCAGTGGACTGGGTTATAGTGGAAATAAATAAGGACCCCTTATCAGTTTGAAGGGAGTGGGGAAGGCCAAATTGGGGAACAACTTCTTGTGGAAGTTTATTGCTAACTTCTGGGCCTTTATCTGTCCTTGTTGGGTAGGCCATCCTGTGAAGGTGTCTACAGAGACTAGTAAGTACCTGTAGCTCCGGGAGGGAGGCATCTGGGTGGAATCCATCTGCCAGTCTTCCCAGGATAAGTCCCATGTCATTGGATGGGTTGAACCAAGGCAGGATGTTCATTTCCCTGGGGGATATTATAGGAACAGGTCAGACAAGGGCTGGATACCTACTGGATTACTTGATTAAGTCCTTTGCCTTTTAGGACTCTAGATACCAAGACAGAGAGGGCACCTCTCCCCCAGATGTGTGAATTCACGGAGAGTCTTAATGACTTTCCATTGGAGGCTTCAGGGACAAGGAGAGTCCCATCAGAGGCGTACGATCCGGATGAGTCTAGGGGGAACCCCTTCCAGGCTGCATGTCTTCTCTTCCTCCAAGTAGGTAGGTAGAGGAGGTGACAGTGGAGCAGGAACAAGAGCCCCTGTCGTGGGGCTTCTTTAGAAACAGTCTGTTCAGCAGCTTGGTCCACAAATTGGTTTCCCTTTGGAAACCAGTTGGTAATGTCAGATGAGTCTTGCTGATGGTCTTTGCCGTGAACCATGGCTACCTCTTTAGGCAGGTGGATGGCCTGGCATAACTGATTAATCTGAGGGCGGTATAATGGGCTGCTTTTGGAGGCTAGGTATCATCTTTCTTTCCAGAGGGGTGCATGGGCATGTTGGGTCAAAAAAGCATATTTAGAATCAGTGTAAATTGTGACCCATATTCCTTCAGCCAATTCTAATGCTTGAGTGAGTGCAGTGACTTTGGCAAGTTGTGCCAATGAGCCCTGAGGCAGAGCCCAGGCCCCAGTGATCTCATGGAGGGACATGATGGCATATCCAGCCTTGCATTTCCCTCTGCTGTATAACTGCTTCCATCGGTGAACCACACTTTGTTGGCATTGGCCAGAGGAGAATCTGAGAGGTCCAGGAGGGTATTTAAGGACACGGTCAAGACCTTGGAACAAATATGGTAATGGTCTACAAGGTTGCTGGATTGAGAGTCCAACAAACACCCACGGATATCTGCAGGTTTTCAGGAAAAAGAATTTGATATATGAGGATCCTGTTGTCTGAAAGCCAAGCTGAGGCCTGGTTATTAAGCGAATCTGGTACCTGATGAGAACCTGACTGGGTGCACCTGGGTGAACTCAAGGGCCTCCTCTGTCAGGAGGGATGGTGCCCCTAGTACCCTAAGATGGGGCCAGCCCTTCACAGTGGGATCCAGCTGGTTGGAAAGGTGGGCTACTGGCTCTGGAGTTCCTCCTAGCCTTTGGGTGAGGACCCCCAAGGCAGCAACCCTATTTTTGTGCATGTAAAGTTGAAACAGCTTGAAAGGGTTGGATAATCCTAAAGCTGGAACTCTGGAAAGGAGATATTTTAAGGTTTCTATGGCCGCCTGTTGGGATGGCCTCCTTGCAAGGCATATTTGATTATCTTTAGAGCTTCATAAAGGGACTGCTCAATCTCAATCCTACAGTACTGGTTAGGCCCAGGAATGCTTGTAGCTGCTTGTGGGTGGTAGGACTCTGTAGGTCGAATATAGCCTCTATAGGGTCTACTGAAAGGCTGCGCCTGCCAGGGGTCATTACTGTTCTGAGATAGGAAGGTGGTTATTGTACTTGAACCCTATAACCTCACTGGGCCAGGAAATTAAGGATCTGAATGGCATGTAGATTGGCCTGGATTTCGGAGGGGTAACAAATCAAGAGATTGTCTACACACAGTATGAAGTTTCTCCTCTCAAGTGTTAAATCTTGTAAATCTTGGGAAAGTGCCTGTCTAAAGAGGTGGGGGCTATCCCTAAAGCCTTGGGGCAGAACAGTCCAGGTCAGTTGTTGAGGGGCTTGTGGTAGAGTTCCCATTTGAATGTAAACAAGTGTTGTGGTTCTGGGGCCAAAGGGGTCCAGAAGAAAGCATCTTTTAAATCTGGGACTGAGAACCAGTCACTATCTGGGGGTACCTTCCCCCAAAGGATTGGAGACTGTTGGGTATAGGGGAGTTATTGCCTCATACAGTTTAGTCATTCAGTCGCATGACTCTGCAGCCCCATGGAGTGCAGCACGCCAGACCTCCCTGTCCATCACCAACTCCTGGAGTTTACTCAAACTCATGTCCATTGAGTCTGTGATGTGATGCAACCATCTTATCCTCTGTCATCCCCTTCTCCTCCTGCCCTCAATCTTTCTCAGAATCAGGGTCTTTTCCAGTAAGTCAGTTCTTCGCATCAGGTGGCCAAAGTATTGGAGTTTCAGCTTCAACATCAGTCCTTCCAGTGAATATTCAGGACTGATTTCCTTTAGGATGAACTAGTTGGATCTCCTTGCAGTCCAAGGGACTCTCAAGAGTCTTCTGCAACACCACAGTTCAAAAGCATCAATTCTTTGGCATTCGGCTTTCTTTATAGTCCAACTCTCACATCCATACATGACCACTGGAAAAACCATAGCCTTGACTAGACAGACCTTTGTTGGCAAAGCAGTGTCTCTGCTCTTTAATATGCTGTCTAGGTTGGTCATAACTTTCCTTCCAAAGAGCAAGTGTCTTTTAAATTTCATGGCTGCAGTCACCATCTGCAGTGATTCTGGAGCCCCCCAAAATAAAGTCTGCCACTGTTTCCTCACGGTTGGCCTCATTAATGATATGCAAATCCTGGACCAGGCAGTAAGTGCTGTCCTTTTTCTTGACTGCTAATATTGGGGTACTGCATGCTGAATCTGTGGGGATGAGGATTCTGTAGGACAGGAATTTGGATGTGATGGGTTGAAGTCCCATGAGGGCTTCAGGCCTAAGGGGATATTGTGTCTTTTGGGGAAATTTATGTGGGTTCTTTAAAGCTGTTGTGACTGATGTTGCATTTTCAGCTTTTCCTGGAATTTCCCTGGTCCCAGGCCAGTGGTTTGACTTGTTGAAGCCAGCCTGGCCTGGAGGGATTTTTGATATCTTCATTAGGACAGTGCGTGAAATTTCCCAGAGGTTGCCCCCTGGATGGGGTCCATGTGACCCTCCTTGAGGGAAAGAGAGAGGCATTCCATTTTTGTAGTGGGTCCCTCCCTGGGACAGTGGGCTGGGACAGTCAGGCATATGTTGAAAACTGTGGGAGAATCCAAATCCTTCCCAGGCATGGAAGAGGGGTGTGGCAGAAGGCCTGCTGTGCGGCTCGCCGGTGACTCCCACGGTGGCCCAGGTCTGTGAGGAGAAGGGTCCAGAGCAGGAAGTCAAGACAGAACAGGCGGCCCTGGTATTAAGAAAATGTTGACTTACGTGCTGCAACCATATGTACCCTCGGTTCCAGTCCATGGCGTGGATCTGTTGTTTTGGGGCCGACTGGAGGGGCCTCCTCAGTCTTGGGCAGTCATCTGAGTAGCAGCCTCTGGTCCTCGGTCCCTTTGGATTGAGGGGCATAGGGCTGCCCAGTGTCCCAGCTGATGGCATTTATAGCAGGTAGTCTTAGGTGGTTTATCTTGATTGGGACACTTATGTGCCCAGTGGCCTATCTGGCGATAAATGTGATATTAATCTCTTTTGGTGGAGAAGGAAATGGCAACCCACTCCAGTATTCTTGCCTAGAGAGTTCCATGGGACTGAGGAACCTGGCGGTTTGCAGTCCATGGGGTTGCAAAGAGTCGTACGTGACTGACTTAACACAATGCACAATCTCTTTTGGGCTGTAAAGTCAGGGTGCTCTTGGGGAAGCCCTACCCTGTAGGGTAGCTATCATTTGGGCATGCCTGGATTCCTTCCCTCTTTCTCTTCCCCGGCCTTGGCCTCAGCCTCTTGGTCTCAGTTATAGAAGACCGTGGAGGCAGTATTCACCAGTTCATCTAAGGTGACACTGGGGTCTTAAAGTAGTTTTTGTGATATGCATCTAATATCAGATAAAGTTAAAAACTTTATCTTTTATAATCACTTGTCGCTCATAAAAGTCCAGGTCTAGATTGGTATGTTTAATGAATGCTTCCCTCAGCCTGTTAGGAAGGCTGTTGGGTTTTTCCTGGGAGTAGCTTATGACTTTGTATTGGGCTCCCTTAAGCCCTGCTTTGATACAGTTGATAAAATGGTTTCCCATTGATGTTCTTTCTGATTGCAGTCCCATTTGGGATCACTGGTGGGGACTGCTATTTCCCCAGCAGGTATTTAGTATCAGAAAGGTGGAGTCCATCATCAAATTTTTTTTGCCTCTCTTTTAACGCTTTCTATATCAGTATCAAAGAGGATCTGGCTTAGAATTATGGTGCTAGCTTTCCAGGTCATTTTATAAGCCATAGTAGTATGTTGGAATCCCTCGATATATTGAGTAAATTGTCTGAAAAGCTACCCAGTTCTGCCGTGATGTGTTTTAGTTTTGTCAGTGAGAAGGGCTTATGGACTAGTTGTGGCTCAATTTTGCCTCCTGGTGCTTCCACAAAGGGACAGATTGGAGGTAATGGAGTCCCTGCTAAGGTGGTGAGGCAGCTCTAGGAGGTGATGTGGGATTTTTCCTTAGGTAGCAGGTGGCAAGGCTGGTGAGTTTACAAGTTGTAAGGAAATGTTGGATATCCCATAGAAAAAAGAAAAGTTGTACACATGGAATCTCAGACTATTTGCCCTGCCTTTTGTAAAATAGGTCTAAGTGGAGAATGGTGTTATTAATATTATAATGGTTCCATTCAATGGCCAGGATTCCCCATCCAAAAGGTGATAATTGGTCCAGACCATGTTAGAAAAGAAAATGAGTCTTCTCTTTCTTAGCGTGGTGGGGTCAAATCTCCACCAGCTTTGGAGGATGCATCTCAAGGGTGTCCCCTGGGGGCGGATGATTGGTTTCCTGTCTGGAAAATAGTGGGATAATTAGAGAGCCTGGCATCCCAGGGTCATAATCGGCAGTCTGGCTTACGGTTTAGCACTACATGGGACTTGGGGAGGCTGTCTCCTGCTTGTACCCAACTCAGAATGCCCCAGAGACCTGGTGGCCAATCAGGACCTGGAGCCATCCTTATTCGAGTTGGAAAATGGGTGCTTCCCTGAATCTCCGATGTTGGTCCAAAGAGGCAGGCTCAGACTGAATGACGGTCAGACGGGGAGGAGATCAGGAGCACGCGTCTGCTCAACCGATAGAGGATTGAGAGAGAAAGTTGGAGCAGAGAAATGATTAGGTCTTTTGTGCCCACACAAAGGAAAGGAGTGGTAGAGATCTGTGGAGACAAGCCCTCTTACTTACAGAAAACCCAAGTCATGGCACCAAAATGTTAGCAGAGGAGAGTCTGAAGACCCCACCTCCCATGGGCCTCTGTCCTTGGTAAGGATGCAAAGAAGAATCGGAGGTCTTAACCACTGCAAGAAAGCTTATTGATAATAAGGAAAGAAAAAGCAGATAGAGAGGGGGGCCACGCCAAGGGAGGCAGTGGCCCAGGAGGCCAGGGGTACAGAGTTTTTAAGATGAGGTCATTTGCATAATCCCTGAGGTTGTTGATTGACAGTTGTAAGTTATATACCAGGGTACTCTACTGTGCATGTCCGTCCCCTAATTCAGTCTGTTATGATTAGATGTTTGTAGTCATGGAATATTTAATGAGCCCAGTGGCCGCCAAAGGTTATTTTAGTACAGGAGAGTGTGAGGTGTGTGCATGTGCCAGAGTAGGGAAAGTCCCTCCAGTCACTAGTGGGGCATTTTTCTGGCCCCTTGACTATTTTGGAGTATTGATGGGGGCTGGTAAATTGCCTGGTGGGATTAGGTGGCCACTGGATGTTTAGCTGAAGGGCCTGCCTCTTGTTGCTCTCAGCTTACTTCCTGCCTAACATTTAAGACAACTCTTCTAGAGAAAGATGAAATAACAGCTTTTCATTGGAAGTGCCTGAAACCCTTGATGATTGATATCCTCCAATCCTGATTTGGAATTACTATACTAAACTTTCAGTGAATGAATTAGATCCATGTTTCCATGTAGATAGATCTTGAAAACACAAGTGGATAAAGCAAGTTGCAGAGCATGGAAGAATGTGATATTATTTGTAGAAAAAAAGTATTAACCTACAGAACCATACCACATTCAGTTTATGGGTATACACCCCAGAGGCTCCCAGGAATGATTTTTTTCCCCCTAGAAAAACTGTATTCCTCCCTAAGAGCAATGGTTCAGTATTATGTAATTAAGGGTTTTTGGTAAGCCTGTAGAATATAATGTGGTAAAGGAAAATCAGCTTTAATGTGTATAATATGTAAATATTAACAAAGTTACTCATTTGGTTACATGAATATTGTTATGTTATTCTTGGTTATTGTCTATTTTGCTGTTCAAAAAAAGGAGGAACTACTCCACAGTGGCTGAGAGTCTGTGCTCTCAATGCAGGGGGCCCAGGTTCGATCCCTGGTCAGGGAACTAGATCGTGCATGCTGCAACTAAACCCAGTACAGCCAAACTAAATTAATGAAAGAAAAAGAAAAAAGTCTTCTTTGGAGTGTAAGCACATGATACTTTAAGAACTTTCTTCTTTTCCTGTTTCTAATATCAGCTTGTCAAATACACTTAGAATTCTCACGCTAACAAAAGGAGAATGCTTAGTCAGTGTGGGAAAGAGAACATATTAGGTTATCTTCTGGGCCCCAGTGAAGTGTTTGGGATTCATTGGCTCAACTGTGTGTGTCGTGTGCCATGCGTCCAGAACTGCAGGAGATCCCAGGGGATGCAGCACAGACAGTGCCTAATTCCTTAAGAGGATTTTGTGTCAATTAGATGAAGTATTTATAGGATAAACATAAACCAGTGGTCACATGGTTGCAGCCAGGATTGGATTTCATCAGTGTTCTCAGGGTCCATCTCTCTTCCCTGACTCCTTCAGCCAAACCATGTGGCTGTATCTTCTGCACTGTTAAGGATCTACCCAGTAAATCTACCTCACTGTCCCCAGCTTCAGTATACCCATGACCTTCACTTTGCCTTTCAACTGCCTACTCCTGGGGTCATATTTGTCATTGTCTTAGTACCTGGAAGTGCTTCACCTCTGAGATTGTAAACTTCATTGTTTAAGGCCTTTGCCAAGACTGCTTGAAAGCCCTTAGTTACCACATAAGGGCACAAGCCTTTTGGAAGAAAGCCTGTGTTTTCTAGTCTCTTCTCCAGCTCAGTGTACCACAGTGACTAAATACTACTTTGATGGGATGTAGGCAGAAGCAGTCAACGCAACTTTTGAGAACCATCCTCCTAGGAAGGGAGCGTGCCATCCTTTACTCCTTCCTCTTGCTTGCTGGGTGGAATATGACTGTGATGACAGGGGCTTGAGCACCCATTTTGGAACATGAGTTAGAAGCTAGCATGTTGTGGATTATTGAACTAGACTATGAAAGGAACCTAGGCTCCCAGTGATGGTGGTGCCCCACGTCAGCCCTGCTTTGCCTGTGTTCCCTTGAGAGAGAAGTAAGCCTCAGTCTTGTTTAAAGCACTCTTCTTTTGGGTTTTCTGTCCCTTGCAACCAGTTTCAATCCTAATATTTGCAGCTCTTTTCTCCTTCTCTGTGTTCATATATCAACCTTATCGAGACCTCGGTCTTCATCTTCCAGTTTCTCTTGGCATTATTCCCTTCGTTGGCCTTACTCTTTCCAGTCTCCGTGCAGCTCACAGCAGGAAGCGGCCTGGTGCTGCATAGTGACCTGTAAGTCTGTACACAGATGTGCACTCTGTGCACAGATGTTGTTTCCACTCTCCTTGTGTCTGTGCAGTGGGGGATCAGTCTGCAGAGCAGATTCCAAAGGGGAGCACCGCTTCTCTCATGGCTGCAGCTACAGCCCAGAGGATGGCAGGACCCCCGATCCTGCAGAGGCAGCAGAGGGGTACCAAGCAGCACTGGGGGTGCGGTGGGCTGTGCAGCTGTATTGATAGCGTGTAGTAGAGCCACTGAGTCAAGGAGACCAGTGGAGGAAGACAGTTCTGTAGTGACATCAGCAGGGAGAGTTGTAGAGCATACGATGGGACTTGACCCTGCCCCCGCCACGCTGGACAGGAGGGTCACTGCCTCCCTGATGAGCTAAAAGGCAGCCATGACCCACAGCCAGTGTTCACGAGTCACATGTGCCTTCTAACATGGATGCTGTGTTGGAACACTTCATAATTTAGGTGTGAATTCATAATTTAGATGTCAGTCTTATAAATGTTTCTATTCATAAAGTTCTGGAGTTGAACATAGCTAGACACTTTAAATAACTTCCAGAAAGAGTGAGTTAGAAGGGAATGTCAAAGAGTCTCATCCTCAAAGAGGTCTAAACTGAGACAATGATGTCTTGGTGGGTTTCAGATTTCTTCGAATTTGTTGCTCCTGAGGTAGAACTGGGCCCAACCTCCTCTGTGCTCACGATACCCTGTGGTGTAGTGGAGTAAGTACAGCTGTGCCTTTCTCTTCCCCTGGCCTATGAGGGGCTTGAGTCAGGGTCCTCACTGACTCATCTCCACATCCCTGGAATCCAGACTGGGATGTATTAGGTGGTTAATGTTTTAGATGATTGAGTGGAAGAAGCTTGCCAACAGTATGTACATATAAAACTTTACACTAAAAACATAAGCATGTAATAATCCAGCTGACTAGATTTACTGAGAAGGATCGGCACACAGGCTCTGTCAGACACTGCAGTTCCTGGACTAAGTTAGCAAGAGCATGTGACCAGAAGTTGGGAGGATTATCTCTGGACCTGTGGTCCATGTTGGACTGTGTTATGGTGCGCAGTGGCGCCAGGGGCCTAGGCTGCATTAATGACTCTTGTACTTCATGCATGTGAGAAAGAGTACATGGTACAAACAGGGCAGCTCCTGGCCCCAGGAGCCCACGAACAAGATACCTGGAGGAAGGGGAAGGCTCGCCCCAGCTGCTTAGGACAGGGGAGTTGCCTGGCCCAGAGCCGTGACCCCCGAGAGATGGGCTGGCCCACTCAGGAGGGAGGTGAGACTTGGTCTCTGGGGGGGCATGTTAGGGACATGACTCCTGATGCCCAGGTGGAGGTGACCATGTGACTCTTGCTTGTGGTAACCATTGATCTGTTTTTAGGCCTTTCCAGAAACACCTGACAGGCTTCATTGGTGTGCTCTTCTGTTACTCACATGTGCTTCCTCACTGTAACCTTCCTCATCTCTTACTCTGAGCCGGGAACCTGTACTGGAGAATCTCTTAGTAACTGGAGCCCTGGCATGAACAGAGCTTGAAATGAATGGAGGATAGATGGGTGGACAGAGAGATGATTGGACAAACAGGAGGAAATGAGTGATGATGATGGTGGTTAAACCAGAAATTGAGGCAGAGACATCAGACATATCTTTATCATTTGGCTTGGTTGGCAGGCTGGGCACCTCAAGTTATCAAAGCCCACAGTAACTCAAAATAGTTGGAATTTGAAGCACACCCTAGTTCAAACCCTGTTCATTTGCTACCCAGGAATTGTAAAAAATCTTTGGGGTGGCTTAACCCGCACAATTGTTTTCCCTTCTGAAGTTGCATTTATTATTCCACAATACCTTCAGAAGTAAAGAAAGGGAGGCAAGGGGGATTACATTTATGCAAAGTATATAACAAAGCTGTAAAATTACTGTGTTTCTTCTCAAGGAGTATAGAAGTGAAGCCAGGCAGTATATACTCTTAATTATTTTTATTTAAAAAATTTTTATTGGAGTATAGTTGATTTATGGTGTTAGTTTCAGCTGTATAGTAAAGGGAATCAGTTATACATATAGCCATTCTTTTTTAGATTCTTTTTCCATTGTAGCTCATTGCAGAGTATTGAGTAGCGTTCCCTGTGTATAAGTAGGTCCTTATTAGCTACCTATTTTATATATACAGGAACATGTATATGTTAATCCCAATATCCTAGTTTATCCCTTGCCCCACTTCGCCTCCTGGTAACCATAAGTTTGTTTTCTACATCTGTGACTATGTTTTGTAAATAAATTCATGTATATCATGTTTTTAGATTCCATGTATAAGCAATATCATATGATATTTGTCTTTCTCTGACTTACTTCGTTCAGTATAACAGTCTCTAGGCCCATCTATGTTGCTGCAAATGGTGGTTTTTGTTCTTTTTCTATGGCTGAGTAACATTCCATTGCATATATTAAAATTTTTTTTATTGGAGTATCGTTGCTTTACAGTGTTATATTTCTGCTATACAGCAAAGTGAGTCAGCTATATGTATGCATATATCCCCCCCTTTTAAAATTTCCTTCCCGTTTAGGTCAGCACAGAGCATTGAGCTCACTGTGCTGTGCAGTCGGTTCTTACTAGTCATCTGTACATAGTTCATTTTGTACACAGTAGTGTGTGCATGTCAGTCCCAATCTCCCAGTTCCTCCCTCCCCCTCTTTCCCTCCTTGGTATCCATGTTTGTTCTCTATGTCTGTGTCTCTCTTTCTGCTTCTCAAATAGATTGTTTGCACCATTTTTCTAAATTCCACCTACGTGTGTTTGTTTTTCTCTTTCTGATTTACTTCACTCTGGATGACAGTCTCTAGGTCCATCTACGTCTCTGCAAATGGCACAGTTTGTTACTTTTTGTGGCTAATATTCCATTGTTTTTATGTACCGCATTATTAAATTTTTTTTTCACTTGGTTATTTTAAAAAAATATTTATTTACATAACATTATTTAAATAATTTATGACTACACTGGGTCCTCACTGCTGTGCATGTGCTTTCTGTAGTAGCCTTGGGTGCATGTTTCTCTGGGGTACATGTATCTTTTGAAATCATGGTTTTCTCTGGGTATATGACCAGGAGTGAGATTGATGGGTCATATGGTAATCCGCCTGCAGTGCAGGAGACCCTAGTTTGATTCCTGAGTAGGGAAGATGCCTGGAGGAGGGCATGGCAACCCACTCCAGTATTCTTGCCTGGAGAATTCCCATGGACAGAGGAGCCTGGTGGGCTATAGTCCATGGGGTCATAAAGAGTCAGAAACGACTGAGCGACTAAGCACAGCACAGCATGGTAGTTCTATTTTTTAATTTTTAAAATTAAATTTTAAATGTACCCTAAAAGGAACATGCATTCAAGGCAACTACAGAAAGCCCATGTATAACAATGAGGACCCAGTGCAGTCATAAATAAATAAATATTTTAAAAAATAGCCAAGAAGAGAAAAAATTGTTTTAATTATGTGGTACATGTAAACGATGGAATATTTTTATGTTCCAGCGCAATAGTGAGCTAAAACCTACTTCTGCCTCCTCAGTAAGCCTCCAAGGCGTCTAGGCGGGTCTCTGGACCCGCTGTGTCAGCCCCATCTCTGCGTGTGTTCCTCCCACCAGCGTCTATTTGTGAAGCTGGCCCAGAGCACATGTGCCAGGCAGGCCACCAGGGACCCAGGCCTCCACAGGCGTGTCTGCATGGGCCAGTGCAGCCAGAGGCGGCCTCAGGGGGTTAACCCTTGGCCCACCTTGACCTGTGTGGCCAGAGGAGGCCTGGGGGCAGGGAGAGGCTCAGGCTGGAGACCCCAGCAGGCTTGCTGGGGCCCGAGTGGGCAGGGAACACACTGACCACCTTCCCCTCTGACCCCCGCGCCTCCCCGAGGTCCCTCTCTGTCCCCGCTGATGCCCTCGCCTCAGTGGGCCCCTCCAAGCTTGGAATCTCTCCCCTTCCCCAGCCCCACTTCAGGGTGCTGGTCCTGTTCTGCTCCCGTTTTCTTCCCTCCCTCCTTCCGTCCCACATCCTACTTGGTTGCGCAGGGATCCTCCCCATCCCCTGAGGTGTCTCAGGACCCTCACTAGCCTTGGTAGGTGCCCTGACTGTGAGGAGACTCGAGCTCCGAGTCCTCCTGCCCTGCTGTCTTGACTCCGTTCCCTTCAGCTGTGTTTCTGTCGGGGCGAGGTTGGCAGGCTTGGATCACTCCCCTGGGGTGTCGGTCGCTGAGTCTTCCTCCTCTGGACTGCCCACTGGTGGGCGTGCTCTGTTGTGTCATTTTGCCCCTTGTGCGAGCTCCAGGCTACATGGTTGTTGGTGCTGCCTTTGGCCCCACCTTAGCCGTGGATGTGTGGACAGTCAGTCCCGCTGCCTCTCAGGTTGTTTTCAGCAGACCACCGTAGAGATCATTGAAGTCTGGTCCCAGCATGGCAGTGATCATGCATCGGGACCTGCTGTGGAGGTAGCTCACTCTGGCCTGGCCAACCCTTGCGTGTCCATGTCCACGAAGTCTGCGGCTGCTAAAGCTAGACCTGTCTCAGTTGTGGGGGCACTTGTCTCTTCAGTGTCTTGAAGGCCCTGAAGTTACAAAGCCGGTCACTGGGGTGTAAATCCAAAGTTCATGCAACCCTGAGGAGAGATTTCAGCTCCTCTTCCTTAGTCGCGTGGCCCCTGGGTCTCAGCTATCGTTTCAGCCCCATCTGTGCGTGTGGGCCACCCATAGGCGTCTGTTCCTGACCTGCTCTGGAGCTTGTGAGCCTGCCCTGGCTGGGTTGGAGTGGGGTGCAGGGGCAATGGTGGCCACACCCCTTGCGTGTCACTCAGCAATGGCACTTTACTTCCGAAGTGGTCCAGGCTTCCTCCTCAAGCATTCCCAGTTGTGGAACTTTTCACTGACATCCCCTAAGACTGTTTCTTTGCAGCCCACAGCAGTCCTCTCCCCGAGACTGTTCTCCAGATTTCACACTCTAGCATCCAGTCCCTTTGCACACCAACAGGCACCCTTCCCAGGCTGGGGCGTGCAGGGCTGTGGCACAGACCGGTTTCTGGGCTCTCCTCTCATAGCCGCGAAGTTCCTCTTCTGTCACAGCTGATCTCCCTGCTGGTGAGCAGTGAGCGGGCTTCTCTGGATGCAGGAACCTCTCCTTTGCTTTAGCTTCTCCCCTTGGGTACAGGTCCCATCCCATTTCTTCCTCACTTTTTCTTTTTTTCATCCTACCCAGTTACACAGAGATCTGTTTTGTTCTTTTAGGTGTCTCAGAGCTTCTGCTGGTGTTCAGCTGGTGCTCTGTGAGATTTATCCTTGTGTAGATGTGTTCTTCATGCATTTGTGAGGAGAGGTGAACTCATGTCCTACTGTTCCTCCACTCTCTGGACTCTTCAACCCGCACAATTAACATATTATTTACCAACAGAATTAACAGATTATTTACCAGAGACATATCAATCAGCACATCAGTTGTTAACCCCGGTGTTATTGACCAGATATGTATCAATACATTTTTAGAGAGTGATGCAATTGACATCACTGTGCAAAGTCATTAGAGCTTAAAATTCATCATGGGTCCCTTACACAATTTAGGATTGTTGTTATCATTCACATTTTGCTCCATTAGGTTTTTGCTCCAACCTTGTGTATGTTATAAATGCAAGGTTATGGCCATAAAATTTTCAAAAATGATGCATCACAAAATTTTGAGTGAAGAATTTTTGCTTTGAGCAACATATATACTAATGTCTCAGAAGATGATAGTTCTTCAGAACGTAATTCTGACTCAGATAGTGTGAATATTAAGACAGTGTGAACAACAAAAAGACAAAAAACCACCTTAGTGATTGATTCTGATAAGAAAAGTGAAAATGAGACTCACAGTGCCGGAGAAGACATTACAGGTGTGTCACGCTTAACTACTGAGTGTGATAATCTGCAAAATGTTAGTGAAAGAACAGAATTAATTTTTGGCTTGCTGAAATAAAAATTCCTGGCCACAGGCGTTAGTTTCTGTAAAAATCCCGTGGTCAGTAGTGAGTTAATAGAGTAGACCTTGGAGGGTAGTGATCAAGACAGGAATGTATTTCTGTTTATGTATACAAATATGTCCATATTTATATCCTTATATTTCCTGGAAGACTTTGAGAAATGGGCTTATTTAAGTGGATCACCTATTTTTGACCAAATGCCATCCCACAGAAGCATGCTGCTTGACACATGTCAGCACATCACTGCTCTTGGCCCCAGACTGCCACAGACACTGGTGTCTCTGTCCTCAGTCACCCTTGGCGGCTGGTGCAGTGGTTCCAGTTTAGAGCAGCTTGTTTGCAAACTCCTGTGAGCCAGCGCTCATGGATTGTCCTGCAGTAAATCTCCATGTGTGTTGATGCTGTAGCAAATGCCAGCTGGGCATCTTCTCTGTGTGAAGAGTCTGGTAACAAAGCTGTCTTCCCTGTGAAGCCCTGTGAGTGGCTTTATCCTGCTTCTGTGACAGGCCTAGCCCCTAGCAGAGTGCCCTGTACCTGGGAGAGGTCATCTGTCTGTTGACTGGCTGAATGAAAAGGACCAAGGAGATGGCCATGTGTGTTCAGGACTAAGGAAACTGTCTGTTGGAAGGTCTCTGGGTCTGAGCTCCTCATGTACCCTCTGTGGGGCTCCATCAATCTTCTGTGATGTTAGAGGCTTGATCTTCTGTACTTTGTGATGTCACTGCTGAGCCACCTGCCCACGGCCACGCCTTCCCAGGCCCTGTGGCCCTCAGCCTGTTCCTGTCCTGTCTAGATGCTGTTCTGAACAGATTTGCTGTGTCTGTGTCTCCTCCTCCCAAGGGCAGCCCCATATCTGACGTGACTCCTATCCTGAGTCCAGCAGAGTGGCCAGTAGGGTGGGTCCTCACCATGTGTTTGCTTAGTGAATGCGCAGCTGCAGAGTCTCACCAGGGGCCCCAGATGATGCGTGGATAGGAAACAGATGCCCAGTGAAGTCTTTTTGGAGATAACTCAGAGATGCTGCTGAGGGGGTGGTTCTGTGCTGAGCTGGGGCAGGGGATAAACAGTGTAGGAGCCGAGGGCTGGGTCAGATGACCCAGGAGCTGGTTCCCCTCTTTACGGCCTGTGAATGACCTAACCTCTCTGCTGCATCCGAGAGATGCCTCAGATTGTTGTATTAAATGAGACAATACCGGGAACATGGTTAATTACTGTTATCATGTTTATTATTAAGTGAAATTCCTAGCTGTGTTAGGCCCAACCAATAATTGTGGGGCCAAGGTGGAGGAAGATTACAGATTGGAGGCAGAGGGGAGACATGAGGTTTCTGATCTCTCTCTTCTGGTTATCAGATCCTTCCCCTGAAATAGCTCAAGGTCTGCTTTTGCATCAACTGGAGATAGGGTGGACCCTGGGCCTCTGAGAGGTTCCGGAGAGAGCAGTTCATGGTGTGGGATGCAGTTGTATAAAGGGCCGGAAAAGACTGCAAAGGGAAACAGGCACTAAGGAGGCACCTGGATCCTAACTGTATTAAAGGAAAGATGTGAGTAACAGCACTTTGTGAAACCTTGACTTTGTATGCTGCCTAACTATTAACAATTACAACGTGCTTATCCTTCTGTTATAAGTGTTATGCTGGGCAGTGGGTCTTTTAGGTTAGAATATATTTCTTAAATTTTAATGTACTTCTAATCCTAATTCTTTTAATTCCCACGAGCATTTCTTCAGGGTGAACCATGCTGTGCTTGGTGGTTCAGATGGTAAAGAATCTGCTTCCCTGGGTCAGGAAGATCCCCTGAAGAAGGGAATGGCAACCCACTCCAGTATTCTTGCCAGAGGAATTCCATGGACAGAGGCATAGTCAGACACTACAGAGCAGTTAACACTTTTTTTCTACTTTTACATTGTGAGTGCACTGTGAGCTTATAGAGAAGAGGGCCCTGCCTTTGTGAGGCTCACCACCCACTGTGCCTGTGAAGCTATAGAATGTTAACTCAGGTTCCTCGAGGCCGGGAAGAAGTCCCCTGAACGTCACTTCACGGCCGGTGGCAGACTGGAAGAGGCTGGGAATATATAAACTAGCCTTCTGGGGCAAGCACGCAATGACCTACCAGGCCTGCCCCCGCCCAGGCCGTGTGGAATGTGCTCCTGCTTGGGGAAGGGAGCTCAGGCCATTTTAAATGCAGAGGAAGGGAGAGGGTTCCAGCCTCTAAGGCATATGCCTCATCTATTGGATCTCCTACCTGGAGCAGTGACTCAGAACCTACTGTATGCTTTGTTGAAATGCCAGAGGGACGTCCTCACCAGCTAAGGTGCTGCTGCCCCTGAGTGTCCTCTGTGAGGTGTTGCTAGGCAGCAAGCTGAATACCTTCGTCATGGTCCAGCCCACAGCTCCCTTTCAGGTGGTACTGTCCACAGGTGCTGACCAGGTATGGCCATGACTGCCACAGAAGCAGTTTGCTGCCCATCTGGTCTCCCAGGTGGTGACTTAGTGTTGGATTGAACTTCCAAATTGGTCACTAGCCGCTTTATGAGCCTCTGTGCCTTTACTTCAGTGTCCCAAGTGTCATTTTAAAAAGGCCTGCTTTGTTCTGGCTCCTCCCCTAAGTGGGTCAGAGTAAATTTAGACAAGATCTTTAATGGCTCTGAGAATTCAGTTCAGTTTGGACTTGACTTTTGAGGACACAGAGTTCTCAGGGGGAAGATGTTCCGGTCTTATTCTGAACCTCTGCTTTAACCAGTCTGCTCTGATTATGACCTCCTTCAGGACGGAGGTCAAGCCAACAAGGAGGAAGTGACAGGAGAGGTCCACTGTGGCCTGGAGAGCAGAGGCTTTTTATACCAAAAATCCCTCTGCCTTCCTGGGACGTGCAGCCCGTAGCCCATGGGGGATCCTGCCTCAGCCAGGCTGCAGCTGCTCCAGAATTCCTAAAGGGAAACAACTTCAGGGACTAAGGAATGTCCTTGAACCTGTTCACATCATTTTGCTAGCAATAAGAAGTCAGCTATTCATATCTGAATAAAGTGTGAGGAGATGATGGACATGAGAGGAGGTGGGCTCCACGCCCTGTCCTCCCCACTGCCAGCCCACCCCAGCCAAGCCTGGTGCTGCCTCCGCCAGAGTAATGGTGTCAGCTCTTGCTCATGGAGTTGTGGGCTGGGACAGTGCCCAGATGACCCCTCCTTAGTGACAAACACGTTTTAAGTAAACCACTTCTATGGTCTGCTCCGTGGCCCCTTCAATCCATGATTCTGTGTTTCTTCACTTGGGCCAAGGTGTTACACTTCAAGTGTAGCAGTGCTTTAGGCAATTTCCCTGCCTTCTCCGCCATCCATTGCAAATATAAATACAGTGTCACCATGCCTGAGTTCCTCCTCCTCATCAGTTACGTCAGAAAGGACACCGCATGAACAGCAGAAGCAGTGGTAGGTGACCACTGCGTTTGGAGAACACCCTGAGGAAAGAATTCTGGTCCGTTTGATCAGGAAGCTCCCCTGGAGAGGGAAATGGCAACCCTCTCCAGTATTCTTGCCTGGAGTATCCCAAGGACAAAGGAGCCTGTAATTCATGGGGTTGCAAAGAGTCGGATAGGACTTAGTGACTATCACTCAGTCAGGTTGCCTGAGGCTACTCTAAACCTTGAAAAGAAATGAAGTTGGTAACATTCAAGACGTGATTTAATCTCTCAAGGTCCAAGACAGAAGCAGCTGGACTGAGACAGGTCAGGTCTGCCTGACAGCCTAAGCATGTCCCATAGCAGGACCAGCTCAGCCCCACTCGCTCTGCGGGCAGGCTGTGCGGGTGGGGCCCCTGCAGCCCCTCTGCTCAGGGATGCCCGGGCTGAGTCTGGCTTCCCGGTGCCTTTAACTATGACATGAGGACATTCACCTTGATTTCCAAGATTGTCTGTATGAGACAATGCTGTTTCTAGAACAAGTGTCCTCTGGCAGACCGTGTGCTGACTCAGTGTCGCCTCTCATCCTCACAGCCACTTTGTGAGGTAGGTGCTGTGATTCCCACTGCACAGAATTAGAAAACCAAGCCCCTGGCAGGGTGAGGACCGTGCCCACGACTGCACTGTGCTGTACCCACGTTTCTCTGACCCAGCCCCTGAGCTACATGTGGTTAAGATGGGCTCTTGAACAATGCTGCAGAATAGAATTAATACCAAAGGGGATTAATTCATTAAAAAATTCCAGTGCCCAGGTCTCACCTCAGACCAATTACATCGTGAGGTCTGGGGCAGGAGGTGGGGATGGGGTTTCTGAAGGCCCCCGGGTGACCCCAGTGTGCAGTAAGGTTTGGGGACGTCTAGGTTAAGCACTTCTGCTCTACTAGCATTCTTAGTTCCTAATCTTGGCTGCCCACACCCGCAGGGGACCATCTAAGTATACTGAAGGATGCGCCCACGGGAGTCTGATTTATTTGATTTGGGAAGGGCCTTAAGTTACCCCGGGCGACTCTACAATGCTGTGAGGCAGAGACCATTGTGTGAAGTTTCAGGGGAAGCACCCTCTGAAAATGATTGCCATGGTTAAAATTATATATTAAATGAGGGCTTGGTGAGGACACTTCTATAGTCTTTTTCAACGTGCACTTGTAATTCCCTAGGAAAGCCACTCTTCACCTTTGTCTCAGTTTGCTGGCTCAGGCGAGGAACTCTGTCTGGACTTTTCCAGCAAATGTAGCTGGAAAGAAAAGGGAAGGGGCCAGGAAGCAGCGTCACTGGAATATTCGAGCTGTTGCTTGTGCTTTATCCCTGTAGTCAGTTAAGTTCAGTAATAATGTCTATCCTCTGAGGTAAAGGAACTGAAAGTTTTGTTCAGTAAGAAAATAATAACTTTGCATAGCTTTAAAATCTGAAGTAGCAGCTTTGTATGCTGTGAAAATTTAATCTCTTTTTTCTTAAAATGTGTGCTTATTTTTTATTGAAGTATAGTTGATTTATAGTATATTTCTGGTGGATGGTAAGGTCATTCAGTTATATATATGTGTGTGTGTATATGTATGTGTATGTAATTATTTGGATTCGTTTCCATTACATGTTATTACAAGATATTAAATATAGTTCACTGTACTATACAGGTCCTGTTTATCTATTTTATATGTTAATATAATTAATATATAAAATTAATATAATTAATGAATATATATACAATATATAATATTGTATATATAGTAATCCCAAACTCCTACTAATTCATCTCTCCCTGTTTCCTCTTTGGCAACCGTAAGTTTGTTTTTTATGTCTGAGTCTCTGTTTTGTTTTGTAAATCAGCTCATTTGTATCATCTAGATTCTACATATTGCTGATATCATATGATGTTTGTCTTTCTCTGACCGACTTAGTATGATTCTCTCTAGGTCCAGCCATGTTGCTGCAAACGGCGTTATCCATTCTTTTTTTATGGCTGAGTGATGTTACATTGTGTATATATACCACATCTTTTTTACCCATTCATCTGTCAGTGGACATTTAGATTGCTTCCGTGTCTTGGCCATTGTAAATAACGCTGCTATGAACAGGGTGTGTGTTTCTTTTCTAATTATGATTTGGCTCAGACCATAAAGAATCTGCCTGTAATGCAGGAGACTGAGTTTGATCCCTGGGTGGGGAAGTTCCCCTGGAGGAAAAAATGGCCCACTCCAGTATTCTTGCCTGGAGAATTTCATGGACAGAGGAACCTGGTGGGCAACAGTCCACTGGGTCACAAAGAGTCAGACTGAGCGACTAACACTTTCACTTTTCCATATATATGCCTGGGGATATATATATGGGGTATATGTATAGGATTGCAGGATCAAGTGGTAGCCCTATTTCGAGTTTTTTAAGGAACCTTCATACTGTTTTCCGTGGTGGCTGTATCAATTTACATTCCCAGCAAGAGTATAGGAGGGTTCTATCCCACACCCTCTCCAGCATTTATTATTTGTAGGTGTTTTTTTAAAGGTTTAAATTTTTTAAAGAGATTTTATTGAAGTATAGTTGATTTACAGTGTTGTGTTCATTTTTTCTGTGCAGGAAAGTGACTCAGTTATACATATACATACATATATACATGCTCACACGCATACACACATTCTTTCTCACATTCTTCTCCATTATGGTTTGTCACAGGATATTGAATATAGTTCTCTGTGCTATACAATAGGACCTTATTGTTTATCCATCGTATATATAATAGTTTTCATCTGCTTATCCCAAACTCTCAGTCATCCTCCACTCCCTGTCCTCTATGAGTCTGTTTTTGTTTCGTTGATTTGTGTCATATTTTAGATTCCACATGTAAATGATACGTGGGATTAGTCTTTCTCTTATTTACTTCCCTTAAGTAGGATAATCTTTTGGTCCATCCTTGTTGCTGCAAATGGCATTATTTGGTTCTTTCTGATGGCTGAGTAATACTCAGTTGTATAAATGCGCCACACCTTCTTTATCCATTCATCTGTGTCAGTGGACATTCAGGTGGTTTCTGTGTCTTAGCTGTTGTAAACAGTGCTGCAGTGAACGTAGCGGGTACAGGTATCTTTCCTGAATTACAGTTTTATCTAGGTATATGCCCAGGAGTGGAATTGCTGGATCATATGGCAACTCTAGTTT
The DNA here is from genome assembly GCF_042477335.2 of Ovis canadensis. Classification (NCBI taxonomy): domain Eukaryota; kingdom Metazoa; phylum Chordata; class Mammalia; order Artiodactyla; family Bovidae; genus Ovis; species Ovis canadensis. The sequence goes on along the minus strand of NC_091267.1, from coordinate 54,987,932 downwards.
TCTGAGGAACATCCATAGTGGCTGCATCAATTTACATTTCCATCAGCAGTGTAAGAAGGTTCCCTTTTCTCCACATCCTCTCCAGCATTTGTTATTTGTAAATTTTTAAATGATGGTCATTCTGACTAATGTGAGGTGGTACCTTGTAGTTTTGATTTGCGTTTCTTTAATAATTAGTGATGTTGAGCATCTTGTCATGTGCTGATTGGTCATCTTTGTGTGCTCTTTGAAGAAATGTCTATTTAGGTCTTCTATTTTTTCATTGGGCTGTTTGTCGTTGAGTTGTTTGTATATTTTAGAAGTTAAGCCCTTGTTGGTTGCATCATTTGCAAATATTTTCTCCCAGTCTGTAGATTGTGTTTTTGTTTTGTGTATGATTTTCTTTGCTGTACAGAAGCATTTAAGTTTGATTAGATCCCACTTGATTTTTGCTTTTATTTCTGTAGCCTTGGGAGACTGAACTAGGAAAATATTGCTGTGATTTGTTGGAGAATATTTTACTTACATTCTGTAATATCTTGTCATATATTTAGGTCTTTAAGCCATTTTGAGGCTTAAAGAGGCTTTCTTTTGAGGCTTTATTTTTGTGTAAATGGTGAGGGTGTGTTCTAACTATTGATTTACATGTGGCTGTCCAGCTTTCACAACACCACTTGCTGAAGAGACTGTCTTTACTCTGCTGTGTATTATCATCTCCTTTGTTGAAGATTGTAGATATGTGGGTTTATTTCTAGGCTCTCTGTTCTGTTCTGTTCATCCATGTCTGTTTTTATGCCAGTACCAGGCAGTTTTAATTACTATAGCTTTGTAGTATTATAAGTCTGGGAGGGTTATACCTCTGGCTTTATTCTCTTTCCTCAGGATTGCTTTGGCAACTATGGGTCCTTCATGGTTCCATGTAAATTTTAATATTATTTGTTCTAATCTGTGAAAAATTTCATGGGTGATTTGATAGGGATCACATTAAACCTATAGATTTTTTTAATAGTATGGCCATTTTAACCATATTCATCTAGTCCAAAAGCATGGAATATCTTTCCATTTCTTTGAATTATCTTCAGTTTCCTTTAGCAATGTTCTGTAGCTCTTAGTATGTAAGTCGTTCACCTTCTTGGTTAGTTTTATTCCTAGACATTTTTTGATGTGATTTTAAATTGGATTTTTTTAAACTTTCTCCTGATATTTCGTTACTGTAAAGAGAGGCAACAGGTTTTTGTATGTTAATCTTGTGTCCTGCTACCTTGCTGACTTTGTTGATCAGTTTTAATGGTTTTTGTGTGGAATCTTCAGGGATTTCTGTATAGACACCATGTCTTCTGAATATAATGGCAGCTTTACCCCTTCCCTTCCGACTTGGATACCATCTATTCCTTTTTCTTGCCTGATTGTTGTGTCTAGGACCTCCAGTACTATGTTGAATGGGAGTGGTGAGAGTCGGCATCCTTGTTGTGTTCTGGAATTCAGTAGGGGAGCGTTCAGCTTTTCATTGTTGAGTATTATGTTGGCTGTGGGTTTATTTTATTATGTTATGTCCCCTCTATACACAGTTTGGTGAGAGTTTTTTTTTTAATCAAAAATGGATGTTGAATTTTATCAAATGCTCTTCCTATGCCCATTGAGATGATCATGTGTTTTGCTTTTTCATATTATATATGCATTCCCATTTTTTGACAGTTACTCCAGTCAGGATGGGCTAAGTTGTGCTGCCTTAATGAACAGTTCCCAACTCTCAGTGGTGTTACTGCACAGGGACTTATTTGTTCCTCATGCGACAGTGGGTCTGTGCATGGCACCACTCAGGGGCCCAGATGAAGGGTCAGTGGTCTCACAGCTGCTGAGGCAGAAAAGCAACATAGCAAGTGGTGTATTGGCTCTTAAAACTGCCAGCAGAAAGTGATGTATGTGACTCTGGTTCATAATTCATTGGCAAAAAGCTATGCCTAACTTCAAGGGAAAAGGGGGGTGATTTTTATAATGTGCTCAGAAGTAGGTGAACTAATCATGATCAGTTCTAGTGACTACACAACAAAATTCATGTCTCTCATTTTCACTGGCACTGCCTTGAGAATGCTGGCACCTGTCTGGATTCTAGCTCACAGATAGGCATGAACCACAAGAAGGCAGTGCCAGTGCGGCTCCTGGCGTCGCTGCTAACACTTCAGCAGTGAGAGTCTTGTAGTGGGTCAGAGTGACTCTTCCTATGAAATGCCATCGTGGATAGGTGCCTCGGGAGGGGTGACTTGCTTTTTGGCTAGGGCAGCCCTTACTATGAGATTACTGTGTTGAGGTGGATGGCAGGGTCCTGGAGGTCAGGATGGATGAGCTACTTTTTCACCCTTTGCTTTTCTCTCCAATAAAGCATAGCATCGTTTCACATTCAGTGAAAATACCAGTTCAAGATACAAAAGTAATTGAAAATAAATTGGAACCTCTCTTCAGAAACTTCAAAGGAGTATTACATGTACAACCTAGGCAGTCCTTCTGAAAGTTCTCTTTCTCAATCTATTTCCTCATTGTTTCCTTCAAGACTCTTCCCAAACAAGTCAGCATGGGGTCTTCCTAGACCTTGCTCTCCACACCCCGCCCCCACCACACCCCCTCTGCCCCAGCCCTGGGCAGAATCAGTCCTACGTCTGTGCTCACTCTATACTTCAACATACTATTACAGCACATATTATATTGTTTTATAATGTGACATTTATATAATCATTTTACTTCACAAATCTAGTCTTAAGTGCTTGACAAGTATTAGCTGCCCAACCTCATACCTTACCTATAAGGTGATCATTGTTTACATTGTAGAACAGAAAACTCAGACTCAGGGGGCACAGGTAATTTTTCCAAGGGTGTTTGGGTAGACAGTGGTGAAGCAGGGCTTGAGCCGAGGTAGTTGGACACTGTTGACCAGGAGATAAGCCTCATGGGAGCAGGTGCATGACATTTATGTTTGAGTCCCCACAGGTCCATCCAGCCTCTGGTCACTAGGAGTGTTTTCTAGGTGAAGGAGCACAGTGTTCAAACCTGTGGATGGACCATAACTTGTTTAGCCTGTTTCCAAATTTTTGTGTATAATTTGTGCTGTTGTGAATCTGTTGTATAAATTACACTGATGTCACTGGAATTATTTGGGGTAAATTCCCCTAAGTGAAGTGACTCAATAAGTATAAACAGTTTAATATATAATTGCTTATTGCTTAGTCATTCTCCAGAAATTTGGAACTCAGAATTTATAATTCACCATCTAATTTCAGATGCATCCATTTCATCATACTATCTTCAGCACTTTGTATTTTAATCAGTTAAAATCACCTGTATGGGGAAGACTGGAGTTGATGAAGAATGAGTGGTGAGTTGGTTCCAGGATTACTGTGGGGATTGTGAAGTTTGGATTCCTGGTGCCCTGTTGAAGTTTATTAGCTCACTAGGAAGTTACAGAAGCTTCTGTCTTTGAAATGGACTGGGTTCATTCAGTGTAATGGACAGAAGTGAGCCTAGAATAAACAGAGTTGGCTATCTTTTTGTTCCTGTCCAACTTTTATATTATGTTGTGCAGTGTTTATAACTGGGTGCCTCCCCAACCCTCCCACCCTATCCAAATACCCAGAGTCCTCTGTGGTCCCCTTATAAAGACAGCTTTAAAGAGTAGGAACCCATTCTTACTAAATGGCAGATAACTGACTATAGCTTAGAAGTGCCAGCTTCTTTTAGGAGAAGAAGGAGACCATTGAAACAGAACTGGAATGGGAATCTTGTGTGATTTTTGTGCCCAAAGTGTAGGGGGCTAAGAGAGAAGCCTGTTCTTCTTGATCCAAGGCCACTTATAGGGCTGCTGGCTCAGCCTGAGAGGCAGCCTGAGAGCCAGTGAGGGCCTGGCTCGGTTTTTATCTGAACAGCTGCGGTAGATCCTGGAGTGTGGCGGTGGGCCCTGTGGGAGCCTCAGCAGCAGGTCCTACAGCCCAGCTCTCGATGAGTGGCCTGTGGCCAGCCTGGTGGCATGATGCTAATAATAACAGCAGCAGCAGAAACCCTGGAGCTACCAGTAAGGCTGCTCTGGGTCAGCGCAGCAGCCATTTGTCAGGAAGCCTTCATTCTGGCCCGACCTTATCCTCACATCACAGTAGTGTTCTAGAAAGTTCTTTTCTTCCTTGCTTAATAGCATTCCATGGATTTCCCCCTGACCTAGTGTAAAATTCCCTCCCTGTGTACTGTGAGGCCTCCCTCGCCCCCTCAGGTCACAGTACCCATCCTTCACTTCCAGGGACACACAGGCTCAGCTCTTCATCACCACTTTTCACCAGCTACGTCCTCTGCATGCCTGACAGCTGCTTCTTGTCCAGACCTCAGTTCATGGGGTCTCTCCCAGGGAAGCCTTTTAGCTCACTGTTCTCCATCACACTCACACCTGTTTACTCTGGTCTCTCATCACAGGACATAAGCTCTGAGAGAGCAGGGAGCCTCTTTCTGTTTTGTTTGGTCCTGGCTGAAAGTTGCTGTTGGCAGATCTTAGTACAGGATCTTGCACATAGTAGGTACACAATAAACCTTAATCCTTACATGCCCTGGGAATTGTGTATTATTGTTGCTATCACTCAAATGAGTTTTAAAGAGATGGCCTTTAAGATTGCAGTCCTTTGTGTTCAAACCAGGATTCAAATCCAGCTCTCTCTAGTCTGAGTGGAGTAGCCCAGAGTTTACTAAAGACTGATGTTATCAGATTCGCTTAGATGGCCAACTTGCTCATGACTCAGCCTGAGTTCTTGCTACACTGGTTTCCAGTGCTGCCTCAAATAATGGTGCTGAGAGGACTAAAGGCAGACAAAGCATAAGGATAACACGTACTGGTGGCCCCAGGAAATGACTGTGTTAAAGATACCGCAGTGCCTCAGATTTGTGAATTGACTGAGTGGATAGGGAAGCCTGGCGTGCTGCAGTCCATGAGGCTGCAAAGAGTTGGACACGACTGAGCAACTGAACTGAATGTCCTGATTATTCATCGTGGCTTGCTTCCTTTTGGGGAACCACCAAGGCTATTTAAGGTGAACAAAGCATTTTCTTTTGTTTAAAAATGAACAGATAAAGAAAATGTAGTAATCTATATAGTGGAATATTATTCAATTCTGAGAGTACTGACAGGCTGCAGTGTGGGTGAACCATGACAACAGGCTAGGTGAAAGAGGCCAGATATGTTCACACTGTGATTTCATTTACATGAAATGTCTTGAATTGGCAAACCCACAGAGACAGAAAACAGATCTGCGGGTGCCAGGCGCTGTGGGGAGGGACTGCTTAATGTGTATGTCCTTGTAGGGTGATGAAAATGTTGTGGAATTAGACAGTGGTGATGACTGTACAACATTGTGAATGTTCCAAATCCCGTGGGATCGTATACTTTAAAATGGTTTTTGAAACACAGTTAAAATCCACAACTTAAAAAAATCAGTGAATTAGAAAATAGAAAATGATAATTGCACTTCTCAGCTATTTTTTGGATGGAATAAATGTGCATAACTCTGACAAGCTCAGTAAAGTGAGTGAGACACAGATGTGCTAAAGGGAATTAGAATAATGATTCGCACAGATATATATTTTTAAAAGACACATAATCCTGAAAACCTTAATGTAGCAAGGACTGGGCAGGGCACGCCTGGTGGGTGTGAGGACTCTGAGCTGGCTTGGAGGAATCTGCTTCTGCCTCTTTGTTTCGGACATAAGAGCAAATTGCACATGAGGGACGGTGGGTGGGAACGAGAACAGACAAGCAGCTGTGCTTTACCCACTTAGTGCCTCACTCCATTTGGATGGGAGTGTAGAAACTAATTTCATCCTTTTGTCCTGCCCATGCAAAAGTTGGAGTGGTTCCACAGTAGATGGATTCAAGAATACATATGCCCGACCCTTAGAGAACTAGATGGTCAGAGGGGCTCCAAACCACTTTGGAGGCACTGGTGCGGCTGACATGGCTCTGTCCCCGCAGGCTCTCCTCCAGCAGTGACCACACCACTGCCTGGGTGCCAGGTCTTCATCTGCCCCTCCCCACACCTCTACTCCTCTTCCCCGCCCCTGACAATCTCTCCTGCCTTCCCAGTTAATCGTGTTCTTCCTCTCAAGTCCAGCTCAAGCCCCGCTTAACTTAGGATTTACACTGTACTATCTCTGTATTTTGTTTCTGTGTCTGGGACTCATCTCCAGGCAGAGAGCAGTTCTGTGGTGACCAGAACCTCTCCTTGATTCCAGGAGCCCCCCACCATCATGTCCAGGCTTTCCTGCCTTCCAGTCATCCTTTCTCTGTTCTCACCGCCCTGGTGGTTTTCCTTTGCTGGACCAGTCTGGTGGTGACAATCTTAGGGTGCGATGTGTAAATGAGAGCAGACCCATGAGAGTCTTCATTCCTGGGACTTCTGTTGGTGCAGCTGCTAAGATATCTTCTTTCTCTCGGAGTTGCTGAACTAGTGAGAGCCTCTAGGGGCCAGGGCTGCCAACTCTTAGGATCCTGTCTGAGAACAAAGCCGCACAGGGAGGCTTTGATGTGTGTGTGTCCAGATTGTAATTGCGCTGGACGCTGGCGCTTTCCCAGTTATGAGCACTGGCAGCTTGCCTGCTTGCTTCCAAGTGGAAGTGTTAATGCGCCTCCCATCACTTACGGTGGGCAGAGGCTGAGCGGGAAAGAAATTTGTCAACTTGCAGTGCCTCTGGGGTTAAGTATTTACCTTTTGCATTAAAAATTGTTACTGTTGTAAAATACATGCAACACTCACCTTTTAGTGGTGTTTAAGCGTAGAGCTCAGTGGCATTAAGTACATTCATATTGTTGAGCAGCCGTTACTTCCATCCATTACCAGAACTTATCATCTTCCCAAACTGAAACTCTGCACCCGTTAAACACTAACTATCCTCATTCTTTCCCCAACTCCTGCTCACCATGACTTGGTGTATCTATGAATTCGACTACTGTAGGTACTTCATGTAAATGGAATCATACAGCATTTGTTGTTTTTGTGACTGGTTTACGGCCCTCAGCATGCTGTCCTCACGGTTCATCCACACTGCAGCAGGTGCCAGAATCTCCTTGCTTCCTAAGGCTGAGTAGTGTGTGGATGAACCATTGATGGACACTTGGATGATTTCCACTCTTTGGCTACCATGAATAAAGCTGCTGTGAACGTGGGAGAACAAATGCCTGCCCAGTCCAAGGCCCAGCTTTCTCCCTGGGCCTGCACCCAGTGGTGGGATTTCTGGGTCACATGGTAACCGGTTAACTCCCTAAGGAACTGCCAGGCTGTTCTCCACAGCTACTACAGCAGGCTCCAATGTCCAACCTTTTTTTTTTTTTTTTTTTTTTAATATTTAATGGAACTGTGGTTTTGCTGGGAAAAGAGCTTAAGCCATTAGCCCATTTGCTGCAGAAACATTTTAGCTAGAAGCTTCGGCTTGAAGCAGTTCTGTCTTCACCAGCACCATTCATAAACTCCTGGTCTGTCAGTCTGACAGCTCAGCCGCACTTCAGTCCAGGGTGGAGCTGGCCTCTCCCACCTTCCAGGGAGGGGAGTGGGCAGGCACGTCCTGACTGTGGGTAACCTGTTTCCTCACACCCCCTCACCCATCCATTTCGGTGTTTTTAGCAAAAATGAAGTTGCCTTCTAATCCTAACATACTGTTGCGGAGAGGCTGCAAAGGCTGTTGTGCACTCACAGTGCATCCCCGTCAGATACATGAGTGGCTGTTTGACTCGCCGTCCCCCCGCGTCCTCTCTCCAGCCATTAGGAACTAAGGTGGAGGGTGCTTGAGACAAGAGGTTGGGACAGGTGCTGTTTTATAAACACTTTATTTCTTCATCATCACCTCATACAGATGCTGAGGTACCACCCTCTCTATTTGGTATGCTCGTGACTTTCTGTGGTGTTTTTCCTTAAACAAAATTTGGAGTAAACACTGTGTATTGCCAGTTAGTCTTCTAACAGTAATTTTAAAATGCTGTTGTATCGTCAATGCAAGAAGACAACACCAACAGTACAGTACGAGGGGGTCACACAACGTCATGGCGGGAGGGGACTCACGGAGGTGGGTGAGACCACAGCAGGGGTGTGGACATGCACCCAGAGGCGTGCGGGTCAGCAGGAGCAGGCAGCCTTGCAGCCCAGCCGTGGCCTCTGTGCCTTTCCAGATGCTGCCATCTCTCCCTCTAGGACAGAGGAGATGCCTTGTCTACTGGCTTTGTGGTTTTTTTTTCATTATGAAAAGTTCACTGAATTCAACAGGCTGAAGCATTTCAAAAATTCTTAAACAAGAACACTGACAAAATAAAATTAACTTAAAACACACTAATTCAACGTGGAAATCAACCAAAGCAAAATGTTAACAGTGCAGATTTAACAGATAGGCAGTCAGTGTTGCGCGTGAGGGTGTTCAGAATCTCTTATAATGTACATCTTTAAAACTTTCATTTTAATTTATTTATATCATATTTACTGTTTAATATACTTTGTGTAAAAAAGATGGAGACAAAAATAGTTTTCTGAGCTATGAAAAAAATTAAGTTCTTACAGGCACATTTACTGTTTCATTCTAGAAACATCTCAGGTTCATAGGTTGAACATTCAGCAGCTGTGTTGTTTTTTTAAAAAAAACATTCTTTGACCTTGGAAAAATCAGATCTCTCCTTTTGGGGCAGAGTTCAGTTGATGACGAAGGTGTGATTATGCAAATTACAGTGAATTATTCCGGATAATCCATGCCAACCTGCATCACACGTGCGGCTTCTCCCCCGGTGGCTCCTCATCACCGAGCTCCTCCAAGGAGGTGGGTTCTCCGGGTGACGGAGCTGGTGAGGCAGTTGGGGGATGTGGGGCCCAGCGGGACGGAGGGCGACGGTTTGCTGGTCTCTCGGGCCTGGAGAAGCAAGGCTCTAGGGACGGAGCGAGTGCAGAACAAGGTAGTTCCTTCAGAGTGGAGGAAGAGAAAGACAGGATTATGAGAGGGACCAGTCCTCCAGGAGGGCATGCCCCCCACACAGACTTCTCTCAGACAAGTGCAACAGCCCAGCAGGTCTGAATGCTAATACACACATTGCTCACGGAGAATATGTTAAAAAGACTATGAATTCAACATGAATGACCATTGCCAACAATCACGGGAAGATAGCAAATTGTGATGAAAATGTGGCATGAGATGGGTGTTAAGTGGCTTTGGAATTGGGCTGCAGCAAACGGAAAGGGGAGTCAGAGGGGCGAGTGGTCGAGTGGTCTGCATGGCCCCGTGGGCCTGTTCCCGCCTGGCCGTGCACGTCATTTGAGCCTTCTGAAGCTTCTAGTCAGTTGCCGTGGCCAGTCCTGGGAGGCCAGCCTCCCTGCACCTTGGTCTGTGGGCACCCGCAGAGGGTCCCAGGATGCCATCCAGCTGCATTAGCAGTGGGGCTCACCTTCAAATCAGCTGTGCTGCTGCTTGTTCCAGGTGGACTGGCACTGGGTGAGACCCCCACAACAGGGATATAACACTGCAGGCAGAAACTTGGATGGAGGCAGTTTTATCTAATGACTCTTAACTGGCAGCCGCATCAAAATAGGGGAGCCCGACTGCGCTTGTGCTTCTGTGGTCCGGGCTCCTGCACCTTCCAAGAACCCTGGGGCTGGTCACCTATAGTATGTCCTCTCAAGGCCACTGCTCCTGTTTTGGTTTTACAGACTGTTGAGCCACTCATCCTTACTGTGCAGCCAGGACAAAGGACACCCAGACTTGGGATCTGTGGGCACAAAGGTGGGGCAACTGTGGCAGGAGGAAACGAGTTGTCTACCCAGACGACACCCACACAACAGGAGGCTGAGGAGGGAGACCACTGTTGTGAAGAACATGGACCAAGGACCCTCAGAGCCACTCCAGAAGGACCACTCCAGAAGTAAGTGGAGGGATGTGAAGAGATGTGATGAGCACAGCAGAGACCAGACGAGGAGCATGTGGCCAGCAGAGTGAGGAAGAGACAGGAGGGAGAAGGTGTGGGCAGAGCATAGGAGGGTGGGGAGTGGCTGCTGCCCGGGGCCAGCAGAAAAGAAGCACTGACACACGATGATGCTAATGTTGCTAGTTTTGGTGGCTTTTTACATGACTGCAACCTTTTAGGAGCCCCAGCAGCACAGCTCTTATACTAATGGAAACCATGGCAACCAGAGATACCTTGCCTATGAAAACATGTCAGCACCAAAACAGCAGAAATAAAAGGGTATGGGGTACAGCAGATGAGAAGTCTGCTACTGCTCGGGGTCTTTGGGTGTCCCAAGAGGTGTGTGTGGTGGGGGTAGATTGCTGGAGTAGGTTTTTGGACAGCACTGTGGCCCATTTCTTCTAGCCGATGCTGAGTGACAGGGGTCTGTTTGTGCCACCTCTTCACTCGCATTTGTGCATTCCTGCAGAAAGAAAGGCTGTGTGACCATGAGTTAAGGGGACAAAGTTCTCCTTCATGTCACACCAGCACTTGTGAGCAAAGGATGCTCTCTTTTCCTGAGAAGCCCCTGCAGTGGAATAAGTAAGAATTCAACACACCTGGCCAGTGCCAACACAAGGGGGAGACAGTAATGGGGCTCTCGTCCTTGGAGCTACCTCTCCTAGAAAGGGCCGCTGTAGCCATTCTGTCATGTTTCGTGGGCCACATGCTTGGTCTTTGAGAGCCGGGTGAGTTTAAGGCCAGCAGACAAGGGGAGGTAACCATCCTTGATCGGAAACAAGGCTGGTGTTTTCTCATGCTCCTCGACCGGGGCTCTGAAGGTGGTTCTGCAGTTTTGGGGCAGGAATGACTGTTGTGTGTTGACAGAGTAATCGAGCACTTGGTCAGTTGTAGTGACCCCTGGAAGGTCAAGATACATTTGTATTTCTTCCCTCTAGTGTGGTTGTTGAAAATAGAGGAAAGCTTCCTGCGTAGCACATGGCAGTGCACACGCGCTGCCACAGTGTCAGTTGTCGGTGAGCAGGCGCAGACCATGCTCTGCTCAGACCCTGCAGGCTAGTCAGTCCCCGCAGCCCAGTGTGCCTTTACTGCACAGGAGAGGAGTCTCTGCACAGAGCAGTCAGCACCTGGCAGGGGGGGCGGTTTGTGGGGGCACGTGGGCCTGTTCAGGCTGGCCATCTGGCCCTTCATATGGATGCTGGGCCAGCCCTGAGCTACACAGCAAGCTCTGTAGACAGTGGAAAGAAGGAAGAAAGCACTTACGGAGTGAGGCGGGCTAGAGTCCCCAGGGGGCAGTTAGTAAGACAGTTTGGTTCTGGATAGAAGAGACAGACAAAAGAAAAGCAAGTAGGTTGGAAAGTACTTTAAAAGAACAACAGTAAAGGTTTAAAGTCAACAGGCCCAGACGGCAGCTCCAGAAATGGCCATCCAGAGAAGTGAGGCTCAGCAGAAGTGGGCATGTAGGCCGGTCTCTGCCCAGCCACGCAGGAGGGGCCTCACGACAGCAGCCTCGCTTCTGCTGCCTGTCCTCCTGTTCTTCCTGAGTTGCCCCGTGGCACAGAGCATTTCCAGTGCCCTACAACTGCTGGTTTTGAAACAGAGCCCATTAAACAGCGAGACTGGCTTAGTCACAGTGACCAAATGACTGAGGCCCAGACTGAAACTTTCCCTTCAAATTTTCAACTGAGACATGCCCAGATTCTCCTCTCCCTCTACCCTCGTCCTCCTGTTCACAGCCTCTGTCTGCATTCGTGCTACCGACTCCAAGAGAAACAAAGGAGCAAGTAGCTTGTGGGGTGAGCATGAGAGAGGGGGAGTTTCCTGCAGTGCCCGTGCCTTGGGGTCACCATGAGCACTCAGGGAAGATGCCCCATGGGCTTAGAGGAGGGCAGGGTGGAACAGAACTTGTTCTGTGGAGTTTGGAATGAAAACCCAGAACTGCCACACCACCCAGAGAGGGGCTCATTTAGTAAGACAGCTCAGGTGAGGAATCATGCCCTGAAATCTAGAATAAGCCATTTCCCAGAGCAAAAGGAAGACAACCATGATATCTCAGTACTGCCCAGGGAGCTCCATGCCAGTCTGAATCCCTGACACTGGCCCTGGGCCCCCTTTAAATCGGCTGCCACCTTCTCCAGTAGCAAAGAGATTTTATGGAGAACCAAAGAGTGGGGCATGGCTCTGTGCAGGTAAAGCCATCTCTGTGTCTGAGTGGTGTGATCCCATTATTGAGCCATTTCCTTTATAGTCTCGCATTCATTTGTGACTTAGCATTTTTAGCCTCCAAAATGAAACCTATTTTGTCTCTAATACAAATGAACACTGCAGCCAAGCCAAGTAATGCTCTGGGACCAAGATCTCAGTCCCAGGAGATGGGGCACTGTCCCTGCTAGCTCCCCTGCAGCAGCAAACCACTTACCTGAGGGTGGTTTAACACCCCCTGAGGGAGGGGTGGGGTGACAGAAGGCACCATCTGTCACCTGAGAACAGGCAGCCTCCTCCTCAGAGCACACAAACAGCTTTCCCACAAAGACATACCTCTGCCAGGCGTAGGCCACAGACGATCACTATTAGGGTGAACCGCATAGCACTGCCGTTTCTGAAGGTCTCTGGCAGTTTCACATGGTTTCATCTACTTCAGATTTAACTCTATTTTGAATTACACTGGGAAGCCACACATTGCTTATCCCTCTGTGGGATGTGTGGATGGTAGGGGCCTCAGGTGACACAGAGAAATACGCCTCTTCCCCTCCTGAGCTTTCCTCTCCTCACCTGTGCAGCTAGAGCTGCAGGGCCTCGGGAGGGAGCAGCCAGGGAGCTGGAGGGTGTCTCTGCGTCTCACCTCCGCCATCGGCTGACTGGCCTGGAGAGTGCCCGTGGGTATCTGGACTCCACTGTTGGGGAGGTTTTGCATCTGGCTTCCTAGTGGGTCAGGCCTCCCCCAGGTCTACACACAAGGGTGTCTGACTAATAGCTGGAAATGTCCTCCAGCCCCACTATTTTCATGCCTGGGATTATCATCTGACTTTGTTTATTTTGCTCATTCCTGCCGCAGAAACAGGAATTGATTTTTAAGTGGGGTGGTCCAGTTATATCACATGTGGAACTGTGAATAACTTTAAGTAATGTGTGATAATATTTAATTTAATGTGTGGTCATAGGTAGCATGATAACAATAGGTGAGGTGTAAGGGGGATAGTGACAGTAATCTAGTTGTGTGAAGGCATGCTGTTGACTTGATCCATTCATCTCACCTGGTTTTACTGCTCTGAGAACTCTTGCACACAGAGAGGGTAACGGGATCTGTGAGACATAAGCGTGCTCTCTGCACTTAAGTCAGCACTGGGACCCACACATTCTTCTTGTAGGTCTGACAGGAGGTGTCCTGTGTCCACCCTGTCAAAACCCTCTCATCCTCAAACACACAGCTGGAGCAGAAAGCCTGATGCTGTGCACACACGATCCCAGGACACAAACTCATACAGAAAGAGGGCAAATAAGACCTCAGGTGAAAAGCCCAGATCAATAGACAACCGTGGATCACTGAGCCAGAGCAGAGGACCCGAGTCAGTCCCTGAGCTACTCAAAGACCACCATCTCCTTGTCTTCAGAGGAGCACTGAAGGTGGTAAGATGAGTTTCTCTTCTAAGCAGCAGGTTGTGACTTGTGTTCCTGCTTATTCTGTCCTCCCAACACCCTCCTGAACTCAGGTGACCTGGTACACAGCCCCAGGGTCCCCCTTGCCCACATTGAGAAAGACCAGTGGTGGGGGCATGGTGGGGGGAAGACTCAACCTCCATTACCTCGATGGACCCTGGCTCGGCCTTGACCGCTGTTTCTCCCATGTGGTTGTCACTGCCAGTATTCGTGGGGCTGTAGGCAGCCTGCCTCCGCTCCTCCTTTAAGGCATGTTCCAACAGCTTCCTGTGGAGGATCCGGGCCACGTTCTCGGTGAGTGTGTAGCCAGGGGGAGCAGATAAGTCCTGCCTCAAGGGCGTGCCCTCTCCCCCCTCCTCCCTGCATGTCTCTGAGCCACCCCCAATGGGGCTGGGTGAGCGGCCCCGAGAGCTGGGGCTGGTGTCCTGGCCTGGACCCAGCTCCGGCCGGGGCTCGGCCGACCGGGACCGACTCGCAGTCCGCACCCCCTTCTGGAAGGGGTCCTGCACCACGGGGCTGTGGTCAATGATGCTGAAGAGGCTGGAGAGGCCGTCGTTCATGGCGGTGTGCACGGGGCTCTCACGCGTGGTGGTGGAGCGGGCCCAGGCAGACTCGCCGCATCCCTTCTGGGCCAGCCCCGGGGAGGCCCTACTACTCGACTGGTCCACTCTGGGAAGGGGCTTCCGTTGCAGCTTGGGAGACCCATACTTGGGGGAGCAGCATGTGCGTTCAAACTTAGCCTGCACCTTCTCGATGGCAGGGGCCACCTGCCTGTTCCTGAGGCCACGGGAGGGAGAGGACGCGGGCGTGGCGCCACCTCCTGCCTTGGGCGTGAGACACTTGTGTGGGCTGCCCCGCAGGGCTTCCGTCTGTAGGCCCACACTGATGGTCTGGACGGTCTGTGTTCCTGTTGTCCGGGACCCATTGGTCTGGCAGGCCGTGTCCTTGACCAGTGGCTCCCCGGGGCTGGAGCAGACGGTGCTCCTGACTGAGAAGGCTACCTCCTTCATATCATCACTCAGGTTTCTGGGCATTTCCAGGCTGTGCAACGGGGAGAAGCTGAGAGTGCTGTCGAGGGGCCGGAGTCCCCCCTCCGTGTAGTCTCGGGGGTGCCTGGAGGGGGCACAGGGCCACCTGCTGAGCACATGTTCAGAAGGGCTCCCCTTGGCATCCGCGGGGCCCCCTCGGACCCTGCTCTCGCCGACCCCTGCCACAATGCCATCCAGCCTCCGGATGGCAGGTGGGCTGTGCAGCCCCCTCCCCCCAGCCTGCTCAGCACAGACGAAGTTCCGCAGGGGCTGCTTCTGGCAGTGCTCGGGGTTGGTCACGGTGTCCGTGGTCAGGGTGATGCTTGTGGTGAGGTACCAGGCGGCATCAGAGAAAGGTTCGGTGCTGGCCTCGGGCCGTGTCCGCCCCACCTCGGTCCTGTCCGCCCAGGGGTCTAGAGGCCTGTCGTCCCAGCTTTTGCTGTTGAACTCCTCGATGTACTTGAGGTCATCAGGGGACAAGGGTGGGGTGACGTCCTCCTTGCTGCATGTGGGGGGCAGGCCCTTCTCTGGCAGGAAGGGAGAGCCATCCATCAAGCGCTGGAACTCAGACATGGACGACACAGACACGGCCCTGGGGAAGGGGAGAGGAGTGGTGTGAGCTGTCACCAGCTAGGGAGCCATGGCCCCGAGACCCCCAACCCAGCACAGCCCACGGCCTGCCCATGTGCACTGTGCTGACGGTCTCTGCTCGGGCTGACCCTTTGGGTTTTTATGGCTCTGAAATTGATGCAGGAGCCTTGGACTGGTCAGAATTTACTACGGCTGACTCTCAAAACTGTGGGGGTGGACGTGGTGCTCCAGGGTAGTTGGAGTTGAGCTCCAAGTCCCTTCCGCACTGTTTTGTTCTCAACCTGCAGCAGCTCCACAGGAAGACGGGAAGCCTGGCTGTGGCCTGGCCTCTCCGTCTACTGACAAGCACCCTTGATGCCAAATCTGCAGGAGTTTCCTGAGTTCTCGCCTTAGAGCAGACGTGACTACACCACAGTCCAACCCAGATACAGGCGTGGCAGGGAGGAGGAGAGGCCACCACAAAGTAACTGTCAGCTGATGTCCCCTCTACCCGCTCGCCTCACCTCTGTCAGCTCAAGCACTACCAGTCTCCCAAGGGCAGTGGACGGGGTGTTCAGGCTGGTGCATGATCCCAACACCATTTCAAACAGACGTCCCCTCTGGGCTTACTCCTCCCCTTGCCTTCTGCTCCATTTAAACAAATTTGCTTATATGGGCCTTTTCAGACATGTCCCACCCTTACATATGTGGGTTACTAGAAAATGATTACAAACACCAGCTACTTTATATTTACTTCAAGGATTACTCTTGGTAATACTGTAATAAGTCCTCCTAGGAGAGCTTTTAAACGGTCAGTCTAAAATGTCTCATAGCATATCAAGAGAGAGTTTTTTCCAGGCTTTAAATCAAAAGAGAGGGGTTTCCATGAACTTTTCAAAAACCATTTAACACAGTTATCCCCTTAAATACACAGCTCTTGCACAACAGTAACACATATGAACACGGTGCTGGCCTTTTTGTTGTTAACGATCTAAATACCGTATAATAAAGCAACTACTTCTCCACAAGTTTTACTCTTAAGTCATTTTTGAAGAGAGTCACAGTGCACTGCTGACTATAGATAGATAGACTTTTAAGACCAGGAGGTCTTTCCTGCAGTAGTCTATTGTCATTTCATCAGCCTTACTTACCTTTGAAGATTTCCCTTGTGGTTGTCTTCTTCCTGTAAAGAAGAAAATAAGTTCACTGGAATCAGTCAGTACTGGCAGATTTGGGGCTGCTAAGGGGTCTGTTTTTCTCTTAAAACGTACGTGGAAGCCAGGTTTGGGCCAGGAGTGCCTCTGCCCCTCAGCCCTTGGAAGGTCAGTAATGACACCAGAATCCAGAGGCGATGAGGGAGGGCCTACGTGAGTGAGAAACACTGGCAGTAAGCTTTGCCCCAAGGCAGCTCTTCTGTGTTTCTCAGAGGGCAGTGCTGTGTGTGAGAGCCTCAAAGCTGCCTCATTAATGACATGTGTGTGAGAGAGAGTGCGTGCAAGTGAGAGAGGAGGAGTAAGGGTTGGGAGGAGGGTAAGTCGGGGTAGACGTCCCCTGGCCTCAGCCTGACTAGAGAAGTCAGCGTGAAAGGCACAGACATGACATAGAAAATAAACAAGCTACAGGATATGCTGAATGGCACAGGGAATGCTGCCAGTATTTTATAATAACTGTAAATGGAGTATATAACCCGGAAGAACTGAACCACTATCTCGTACACCTGCAACTTAACATTGTACGCCAACTGTACTGCAATAAAAAATGAAAGAAAAAAAAAGTGTGATGTCCTTAGATAGAGCGCTCTTGGTGTTTAAACGTCGCCCTTGAGCATTGGGAAAGCTATAGTGACTTCCACTAAAGAGAACTGCATACATGGTTCTCCTGAGCAGAGGATACCCTTGTGCGGACCCAGTCCAGATGGAGTGAGGCCCCAGCCAACAAACCCCTCAAGGATCCCCCAGAGAGCCCTGGCTACTGCACTGGTCAGCATGGGGTCGGGACACTCCCACTAGAGACCCCTAGGGTGGCATGCTGGTGATGTCACCTCTGCTGGGGTTCAGGTGCCGAGGAGGAGGTCCCCACTTCCAGCAGCACTGCCTGACGGGCACCCCCATCTGCTGAGCATGTGGGACAGGTCAGATGACAGGTGCAGCTACTGTGAGACCAGCTCACAGGGAATGATTATTAAAATTAGTCTTTAGGAAAACCCACTGCCATCCTGTAGGGATTTCTGCACAGAGCTAAGCTTTCCCCTTTACTGATCTAAGTCCCATAGCTTTCTAGTGTTGGATTTTTTCCCCCTCTTTACATAAAGAAGGTATTTATTGTATGTCATTGGTTACTGACATTTGCTACTTCCAATGTGAAGTACTTTCTTTAAAAAAAGACTTTTCTGTTATTAATATGTTTTCTGAAATCAGAGACTGTGCTGTAATTTTAAGGAAATCAGCAGTTCTCCACTTCTGGGATCTTTTTCCTCCTGGATTTCACTGGACGACTCCTGCTCCTGAGACTCCTATTCACATGGGACACAGGCTCTGAATTTCTGACCTTGAGATTAAGCGGCCAAGTGCAGCAGGAAGCCTGGGGTCAGGACCACCTCAAAGCTCTCACATCATGGAAGGTTCACTTTTACTAACCTCAGGGCCACAATATGCAGAGCCTGCAGCCTGTCAGCTACTCAGCCAGCTTCCCAACCCCTCACCCTCCTTTGCAGGTGACTAGACCCAAACCCAAGCTGACCTCATGGAAGCAGTTCCTGAACTCCCTCTGGGGCCCGTGGGCCGGGGGCTCCTCTGGCTCATCATCCAGGGACAAGGTGTCCAGGTAGAGATTTTCCCGTGCTGAGCACCTGTCCGATTCCTTCAGCTTTGACAGCGGCCGGTCCTCAAACACATTGGAGTCTGTGTCCATACAGGGCCACATCCCTGTAGGGCGGGGCGCCCGAGGGCTCCCTGGGTGGGTACAGGAGCCGGCATCCCCCTCCTCTTGATCACAGAGGAAACTGCCACCTCTCCGGGGACTGTTTTCTTTCTGCAACTTGAGGGTTTTAAAAGTGAAAACAGCCTGAAGATAGACATCTTATGTTCTTAAAGTTCTGGCATCAATTTAAAAAATAACACCACAAGTGCTTTAAAAAAAAGTCACAATTTTGGAAAATTATCTGGACTAGAAATATCTGCATTAACCACAGGCAAGTCAGCTGCTTCTGTAGCGAATGTTATTGTATGTATAACTGAGTGCTGTGCTCACAGGAAATCACACATTTGTTTTTAAAATCTAACATTGCCAAATGACACATTGAGAAATCCCTTTTTGTAGTTACCTTCCGAATGTAAGACACATTCAGTGGAAAGCCATCAGTGACAGCAGACTTCTGGGGTGAATTTGGTTTTCTTAAATAGCAAGGTTTCCTAACAACAGAGCATGGTGTCCAAGTCATTTGGAATAGGTCCTACATAAACCTTGCGTGATCGCCTGGGTTACAACCACTGGGTGTTAAAAACAGCTCACACTTTGCTTGAGAGGATGAAAATTTAGCTACCGAGGTAACCTGAAGATCTCGTATGACTAAGAAGTAAGCATGTGAGCCACATAGACTGGAGTCGTACTCTTCCCTGACCTGGTAAATAGAAGCAGTAGGTGGAAACCACAGGAGACTGGAGCTGCTGTATGTGGCTAGTCCTCTCGCTCAGTGTCCCCACCTATAAGGTGGGTGCCTCCCCTCTGGGGCTGCCGGAGGACTGCAGGGCCAGGCCCACCCTAAAGGCCAGTGTTCATCAGGGGCCTACCACCAACTCCCCTCGGGCCTGTGGGAGTCCTTGGACCTGGGCACACTGATAAATGCCTCATCTCTTCCCAGCGCGAGGGACCTTCAGGAGGAGCCCATGGAACCACGGGGACGGGCAGGGACACGTGTGCAGGCAGCACTGTCTCCTCTCCTCCCATGCTCCCCTCCCGGCCTCCCCTGAAGCAGTAGGGAAATTCACAGAATCTGCTCCCCCGCTCCACCATGCCCGCCTCTGGACTCGCCTCCAAGGACGGCAGAGCGACGAGATGCTAGCCAGAAGCACTGACCCTCTCGGAAGTGCGTTCATTTACAAAGCCTCTGTTTTAACAAAGCCTCTGTCACAGACTGCATCTTTTGTCCTAACTCAAGCCTTCAGCCACAAGTGTGTCACCGGGAACAAAGCCATATGGAGCGATGGGGACAAAGGACTTCTCCTTGTTTCTGGTAATTTCTGAGGTAGGTATCAGCTTTATTTTAGGAGAAAGCAGCCAGACCTTAAATACTGGAGTTTGACACAGGATCCCAGTTGAATCAGGGAACAAGCAAAGTCACCCCGGGTATCAGCTCAGCTGAAAACCCTCTGCTCTCTACCCCAGCCCCGCTGACATAGTTCTTTGTCATTTTCAAAGACCATAAATCCTTTTTTTTTAAAAAAAAAAAAAAGAAAAGGAAAGCTTTATTATTCATCTATGTATGTTAGTGTGATTTAGTTTCAACATATCATCTCCAAGTTATTTCAGGCACAGAATTAAGATTAAAATCACGTCTGAAACTGTAAGTGTGCATGGAGGGTGCGTGTGAAGAGGGGGAGGATGACTACAGTGGGGAGCTACGAACCAGCACATTCTCACTTGGCAAAGTGGGGTGTCAAAAATAAACCTGGGCAGCCAGGAGCAGCATGCACTGGAGCTGGTAAGTGTTAGGTTCCCTAAAAATGAACTGAAGTGGTTTTAGCTGGAGGTGTCTGCTGCCAAGATGCCTCTGCAGTGCTGTCACAGAGTAAAAGGCCCTTAAAAGGATAGAGTTTCCTCGGAGAGTCATTTCAGACCAGCCACCAGCACCTACTGTACTTAGAATCCTGCAGGAGAACAACTTCTAGAGCAAACACCAAATTTAAATGATGAGCCTTGGGGCTTCCCTGGTGGCTCAGATGGTAAAGCCTGCAATGCGGAAGACCTGGGTTTGATCCTTGGGTCAGGAAGATCCCCTGGAGAAGGAAATGGCAACCCACTCCAGCACTTTCACCTGGAAAATCCCATGGATGGAGGAGTCCGGTAGGCTGCAGTCTATGGGGTGTGCAAAGAGACGACGACTGAGCGACTTCACTTCTTCAAATAATACAGGTAGCAAAATGCCCTTCAGAGTGTCCCCTTACCCAAACTGTTTACAAGAAAAAACATTACTTTGTACACAGGTTTTAAAAGAACACCTTTTTTTTTTGCTGTAGAGGCAATTGATTTAAGGATGTCACTGGAAGAGTAACAGAATGATGCTGGAGCTTTCCTTCAGGTTTTTAACAGAACCAAGTCCTAGAGCCTCTGCAGACTAACTGGGACCTGATGATTCACAGGAGAAATATGATGTGACTCCAGAGAAGTTAACCCTCACCGTTAGGTCTGGGCAGAGACGAGCTGCCGATGCAGTAGATATTGTGTGTTACATGACCTCTACCACATTCCCACAGTCATCCATCACATAAAACTCCTCACGAGGCACAGAAATCATGGAGGAATTCCGTGCCACTGCACAAGTATGAAGCATGTGTTCTCGCAGTGGAAAATGGATTTACTGTTACTCCTCTCACCATCTGTCTAGGCCATCACAGACAAGGTCACACAGCCCACCACGTAGTCAGATATCGAGGGGCATGCATTATGAAGAGCGCTTGCCTGCATGTCCAGTTTATCTGTGGAACATGCAGCTAAAAGTTAAATGAACGAACAATAACTAACAGACCTACATATGCTATACACGCCAAGTCAGTTTCCTCTTTTATAAAAAATGCCTTTAACTGCTCTTCCTAATTTTCAGGATTGGGTACTGAGATTTAAAAAATGTCAAATACTGGGCTGGATTTATTTTTGAAAGCCACAACTGTATATCTAAAGCACCAACAAACCCTCTTCTAAAAACAGCAGTGAACTCATGGTACAAATATGTGGGGTCCACCACAGATTTCAGAAACAGATGAAGGAACACCCAGAACCCACGTCTCAAGTCCATTTGCTCAAACGTGTTAACCTGGAAGACTAAAGTTCTGAGGCTGTCACCGTGGTAGGACCATGGCAGCAAGAAGCTGCAAGTGGGCTTCAGCCCCTGCTCACTCCCCTTCCCAAAGACAATCTTAAAATGCTGCTCATCCCCACGACGTTAACTCTTTAAAGGTGAACATCACCAGAAGTCTTACTAATTTCTCCTTTATTAGAAATTACCCTCATTCCCCAAGGTAAAATGAAGCTCTTAAAGACTCGCTTCATTTACATCCAACGTTATATCCACAATGAAGCCAAGACAAGAGGAAGGAGCCTAGAGCTGACAGGCAAAGGAGATGATGACCATGGTCTTGCTAGGGTGCAGGAGGGACCCTCCAGGGAGGGGCCTGGAGGAGCTGTGACACTAGTTAGTTAACACTGGGTGAATCGACGAGCACTTTGTCAGAGTACATGCTGCCTCTGCCCCCGTGACTCCCACCCAACAACTGATCCTCTGCGTGGAGCACAGGCACACCGAGGGTTTAAGACAGGACAGTCTTCTCAAGGGTCACATTCTAGGCCAAACAGGAAGTGGCCAACCTTCCTTTGATAGAATCTGGGGAATTCTGAAATGAGCCAGATCACCTATCAGTCTGGGTGACTCAGCTGTGTGAGTAACCAAACCCAGGAAGGACGTCAGGCCTCTCTGTCTGCAAGTGCACTTGCTTCTGCTCAGGGGTTCTTGAGTCAAAAGCTCCTGGTTCTTTTCAGTTCTCACTTCCACCCTCCCTCCTCACCAGTGAGCAGAAACGGACCCTCGCCATTGCACCTGCAGAACAGAGGTCCACGTCTCAGCAATAGGACAGCACATTTTCCAAAAGGCAGCATGGGCATTTGTAAAAGAATAACGAGGTTATTCTTCCTGCTTTCAGTTTCTTATTAATAGATTTCCTTGAGGCCACCTGAATTTATAAGTGTGACAGGCTGAAATTTTATGTGATGTCAAAACCCAGCCCGGAAAGAATCCCAATCTTTCATTGTTTTCATGTGGAAATTAATTTGTGCACCACTCAAGCAGGATTACAGCTATGCAAACTGTCTTACATCTGACGCAAGGCAGGGAATGATTATCTGCAGAAAAACAACTTGCCTCTCCCACTGAACTCATCTGCGTGTTTGAGTCGTTTGTTTAGCTGAAGATAATGAACTTCCAGTCACCTCCCCTGACCGTGTCCTGTCTAATCACAGCTCTGCAAGATCCACAGCAGGTACAAACAGCCTGACTTCCTACTGAATTCAGCAGTTTCTTCACTAATGGACAATTGCATTCAAGCTGGAGCAGTCACTGTGACCGCATCTTTAGTGGAAGACTTAAAAGCTAGTATGCTTTTTGGCAGAAATTACTTTCTAAGATATGAACCTCCCCTTTCAAAGTTAGTCTCTTAACACCTTGAAAAGTTATCCCCACTCCCAACCAGACACATTGAGTAAAGTTACCCACTGAGTTTGCATGAAAAGACCTGTGTCGTAGGAAGGCTGACCCTAGGTCTCCAACCTGGAGCCCCTAGGATTTCTTCCTCTTCCTCTGGAAGCCCCTAGACCAGCCTGATATGGTAGAGACTCCCGAGCTATTTCAGTTTCCCCTCTGAGTTCTCTGGTTTCCAGGCCAGGCATCCCTGTTCCTCCCAGGGGCACCCTCACCTGTTCAATTCTCCACAGCAGCTCCTTCTCCCGCTGCCCCCACTCCTGGCGCTCCCGGTCCAGGCGGTCGAGAAGCTCCACCTTCTCCCGGTTCCAGTTCTTCTCACTGTGGTGGATCTGCCAGCGCAGGTCCATGACCAGCCTGTGACTGTCTGCCAGCAGCTTCTGCTGCACCTCCCTCTCCTTCCTGAATGCCCCTTTGCTGTCGGTGTAGGAGCCTGGGTCTCCCAAGCTCTTCTCATTTTTTGCTTCCAGCTGTCAAGGATAAGACATGGGAACTTAGTCTCTGACAGTCTCACATTATTAGGTGAAGAAAACCTCAGCACATTCATGTATTATCCCTGGAATCGTGTTTAAATCAAGATCTGACCAAGCTTACAGAGGAAATAATTTTCGTCTTTAAAGTCCTAACCACGAACATCTGACAGAGTCATACAGAGGTGAATAAGAGAATCCACCCAGCTTCCCACAGTCCACTCCTCAATCCCCTTGCAGACTCCGAGTTACCATGTCTCCTGCCTGTTCTGCTGTACAGCTCCTTGAAGGCAGGCACATGTCTATCCCTACATCCTTCAGCCCTCTGTGGAACCTGGTAATAGGGCAGCGATGGAACCTAGTAATCTATAATAAACACACATCGAGCACCCAGGAGGTTGAAGACCATAAACAAGCAAGCAAAAGAACTGTCTAGATACCACATGCACACTGCTGAAAATCAGAGGAAACCTTGGAGGCAGACAGAAAAACCACCCATGGAGGCACAAAGATGGGAATGACAGCAGACTTCTCCTTGGAAACTGCAAGTCGGGACAGTGGAGTAACACTGTGAAAGGGCTGGAGGGGGGACATGTTGACCTCACCAGCATTCTGTACTCAGCAACGTCTTTCAAAAATACAGGGGGGAAAAGGTTTCTCAACAAATGGAAACTTAAAATTACTGTCAGCAGACTGGCATTTCAAGAAATAACAGAGAAAGTTTTCGGGCAGATGGAATGATATACCAGCAAACGCTTTTGGTCTACACAAAAAATGAAGAACACTGGAAATGACTGGAAATCCTAAATAAATGCAAATATAACTCACTTTCTATTTTTAATTGCTTTAAAATACTGAGTGTCTAAGGTAAAAACAGTTGAAGCATATTGTGTGTGTACAGAATGTGTAGAAGTAAACTGACAGTGCAAAGGACAGGAGGAGGGAACTGGGGGTATACTGTTGCTGGTGAATGTGATAAACTTCAGTGCAAGATTCATGAACACAAATATATACCCTTTTTCCTATTCTAGATAAGCAGATCCCTGGAGGCTATCCATGGCCCCATGTTAATCTATTCAATTCTAATGGTTTCTAATCTGTTCTCTACCTCTATACCAGAATAGGTACTTCTTTAAAATGCAGGTCAAAATGCTTTACTCCCATGACGAAATCAGGATCAGTGTTTTGATTCTTTGAAGATTCTTCTTTCCACTCGTACATGGTGAGGTGCAGCTGCTCGGGTGTGCCATCCTCCTGTCTTCATGATGTCCCTTTCTCTCCCTTTCCATGTAGCCACTCCTGTTCATCTTCCAAGATTCATTCTAAGCAGGACTTTCACAAACAACCCTGCCCTGAGCCTGCAGACTGAGGTGTGTGCCCTGCACACTCCCATTCCCGGGAGCCTGTGCACAGGTCTGGCAGGGCACTTAATCACTGTTACTAACTTTGGCCCTTGTCTGCTCTCCAGCTGTACTTAGAACCCCCTAAGGATTTGTCTTTTCTGTTGGGGGATCCCTGGCAAAGCAAGCTCTGACTTAGGAGTCAGTTGAAGGAATTAGATTTGGGGATTGACACAACTTGGCCTCCACTGAGGGAAAATATTTCCCTCTGGATAGAATTCAGCTGTTTTGCATTTAAGTAGAAATGGGCAAAGATGGCACTATTATAAATGTACTAGCATCAGCCCACATTCATTGTCCCCTAGGCCACAAATGTTTGAGAAACTTTATAAACAGTTTGGGGGCAGAAGATGAAATCTTTACGTATTACCACTTGGCTTCTAGGTTTGAAGTTCTAGCTTTACTTCTTGGTGTTCAGTGATTATCCCTGAGGCTTTATTTGTAGCAGATGTGTGGGTGGATACCAGGTTCCTCTAAAACAAAGATGAAATGTTTTGAAGCTGGCTCACTTCAAAGATTATATGCCTCCTCTTTTTAGCTATGCTTACATTTCTGAAAATATTTAGCTGTTTCCCCCATAAACATATTTAGCTGTTTCCCCCATAAACATATTTCTAAAGTAAGCTTAAAGGCAGCTCATCAGAATGTCCTTACTCATTTCTCTTCCACTGCCGGCTCTTCCGGCTGTGAACTAAGATAAACAGAGTTAGTAAGAAGCTCCTACCAGGCAGTCGGCAGGATTCATATCTGGGTCAGCAACTGCATCCTTGCCCAGCCTGGCCGGGAGCTCTGGTCTGGCTGTGCTTTGCCACTGCCCTTGCAGAGGCAGCTGTACCTTGGCCCCTCCAGAGCCTGGTACTTCTGCCCCTGTGGGCCAGGTGGCAGTGCAGGGGAACCTGTGGGCACTGTGGAAGCTGTCGTCTTCTGACAGGACAAGCCCCCTCAGCTTTTATCAAGACTATTTAGAAGATGTCTTCTTTCCAGGCAAGTTTTTTTTTTTTCTCTCTCATGATGTGGCCAACTGAGAGAGAATCTTGATTACAGTCTGCCCAGAAGAGAGATTATCTGAGATGGCACACCATGATGGGGGGTGGGGGGGGTGGGGAGACACCCAGAGAAGCAGTCTGAGCAAGCAGATACCACGCAGGAAGTGACCACTTTCAAAGGTTTCCAGGAGAAAGCACACAGAAAAGAGCATTTCTGGTGCAGCCTGATCTTAATGACCAGGGGTGTGGTCTTAAGTCTCTGAAACCCTGTGCTCCGCTGTGCTCTCGTCTCCACTCATTGAAGCCTCTGCGATCTGAGACAACATGCTTCCTCCGGGCCTTCACTTCTCCCGTGTGAAAAAGGACAGCACGGCTCATCAGACTTCTAGGGCATGTGTAGTGGGAGGTCTACAAGGTATTCCCAGCACTGGGAGAAATCTAACGGAAAGCATTAATTTGCTTTTTTTAGAGATAACGAAACCACAACCTGCCTTGCCTTTGCTTCTGTCTGAGTGATGGCCGTGTACTGATCACCATTTCATGCTGGTCAGGCTTCGGTGGCACTAAGGACATCCTTGCTCCTTTCTCCCTACCAACACTAGCTATTTCTAGTCTTTCTGATAAGAGCCACTCCAACAGCTGTGAGGTGACAGCTTATTGTGGTTTTGATTTGCATTTCCCTGAGGATCAATAACAGCATTTTTTCATGTACCTGTTACTTGAAGGAAAAGAAAACACTCATGCGAAAAGACACCTGCACCCCCATGCTCCCAGCAGCACCATTTACAGAAGCAACGTAAATGTTCATGGATGAATGAATGGATAAAGAAGATGTACATATATACAATGGGGTACTACTTGGTCATGAAAAAACAAAATCATGCCATTTGCACAACACTGGGTGGAGCTCAAGGGTATTATGCTAATTGAAATCAGGAGACATAAATATTGTGTGATCAGAAGTAGATGTGGAATCTATAAGTAAACAGATGAAACCAAGCTCACAGATAACACTGAAATGGCAACCCACTCCAGTATTCTTGCCTGGAGAATCCCAGGGATGGAGGAGCCTGGTGGGCTGGTGGGACACGACTTAGCAGCATCAGCAGCATCAGCAGATAACACTGAACAGATTAGGAGCTGCCAGGGGGAAGTGAATAGGGAATGGGTGGACTCTTCTGCTTTTAGTTTAAATAAACTGGATAATAATAAAAAAGAGACAACCTTGTTTTACACAGAATGGGGAAACAGATGCTGCCGGGTGGGGGCCTGTTTCACACCTTGGGAGAGAGAAGAGGGAAGAATGGCATCGCAGGAAGGCGGGGGACTTCCCAGGTGCCTGAGGCCATTGCTGTGGGTTTCTCCTCGCCCCGTCTTTCCCAGCCAGGCCCTGGGATCCAGACCCTCCCGGCGGTGGGAGAGGAGGCCGGCCATACCTGCTCCAGGCGGCATGTGAGGGTGGCCCACTCCATATCCCAGGCGGCCTTGTCGCCCGCATATTGCTGCTGCAGCCGCTGGCGTGCGCGCGCGTCCTCCCGCAGCTCCTCGCGCAACTCCTCGAGCAGCGCCTTGAGGGCGCAGAACAGCGGCTGGGTCTCCGCCACCTGTGGGGACACGAGGGCGGCTCTGCATCTCACGAGAGTGAGGACAGGGGCCTGGCCAGCAGGGGAGGGGGGCTGGTATGGGGCTATGGTGGAAATCTGCACAGTTAGGGGGAGAGGGGGTCCCCCGGCTGCTCGAGGGCCACTGGGCCGATGCTGCTAAGGGCTCCTTGGATGAGGAGGCTGGTACCACGGACACCTGGAGCAGAGATGGGAAGAAGCTGAGGGAGGCCAGGGGAACCGAGCCAGAGCTGCCAGGATGCTCTGCATGACTTCAGACCTCACAGCTCTGGTTGACAACAAGAGTAACGAGATAAACTCACCTCTGTGTGCTGTCACTTGAGTGCCAGCTGTTGAACCAGAAGGAAATTAATTAAGAGCTCGTGTGTCTCATCAACATGGTGGTTAGTCCCCAACTTGTAGTTACTAAGAGGTCATATATGTGAAAAGCAGAGTCATGGGGTGGGGGTGACTTTTAGGTCTAACAGTTAAAACCAAAAGTAAAGGCTTAACATGTTGGTGAAGGCTTCCTTGTCCTCCCTCAAAATACAGTCAGTGCCCAGAATCTCTTTTCTGCTCACTAATGGCAGGAATAACTACTGCAACTACTTGTTTATCCTGTGCCTCCCCTGTCCCCCCACATCCAAGTTGTCAAAGGCTGACCACCCCCCACATTTCTGGTGCTCAGCTCATGGAAGCATGCAAACAGGTCTGGTAATGAAGAATGGATTATTACTAACCTGCTCTACCTAACTTAAAAGATTTTGTATTTTCCAATAATACCTATCTAGTTCTATGAACACACATTTCAAAACCGTGATTGCTATCTCAGTACGCTTCAGCATGGGCATTATATCAGGTTTGTCCAAATGAATTAATACACCCTGAATCAATGATGGTACCTGGATAATAAAAGCTGCATTAGCCCATCTCTAGAAACCAGACAGAGAACACCTAAAGCTCGTTGCTAGCTCCCTGAATGGTCTCAAGGCAATCCTCGTTGGTATATTTATGAGACAGGAGGACTTAAAAGCTCTCTCAGTCCTGCTGGAGGCACGCTGTCTGTACCTTGGGAAGACAGAGCCCCTCATGCTCAGAAGAATCCCCCCTCCTTGGTAAACCTCTGGTCCCAGGGCAGCGAGCCTGGGATCTGCATGCCCAGCAGCCTTGTCTCTTCCATCAGCTCGAGAGGCAGTCATGCTTCTGAAACCATCTAAGTCAATCGATGAAACACACATGTACCTATGCAAAAATGGTTAGCCATGCTTGGGAAGAATTTATGATACTCTGGATATATGTTTGGATGTTAGAAAAGAGAAATTCCTTAACACGAAGTTTATCACTGAAAACACCATAGTTTTCTCCATAATTTATATGAAAAGTTTTAGTATTAGATACAGTAGACTTTTGGTCAGGTGAAAAGGTCTGTTAGCATTTATTGCTCCTTGATTTTCCTCACCATGAAAACCAATTTTCACTTTTAACTGAGTACAATTCAGTTAACATTTGCAAAACTTGGCAAATAGAAAACCTTCTAAAAATCCTGTATATCCTTTCCAACCATCAGGATATAATAAGTAAATTACCACTGTTCTCAACGAGATATTCATAAAATGTGTGAAACTGTAATCAATGCAGAAGTTTCTTGAACTCTACACCAAAAGTATTTAAAGGTTTAAGTATGAGTGAGTGAGGTGTTACAACAGTCTTTTCACAAATATACATCTTCCTAAGTATAGAATTTGTTTGCTAAAAAATTATGTTTATTTTATGGTAGATTTTTCATCACTGGATTTTAGATTTTTAAAAAATTACTACTTTTCAGGTCAAGCTATTTTAAAATCACAGTAATAATGATCTAAACTTTGGAGCAGTTGTCTTCTGTTTCATTGAAGAAAAAGCAGAAAACCACATAATAAATCACATGTGATCAATACTTTCTGATGAACCGCAGGTCATGTATGTGGTCAGCTTTGGGGTTCTCTAACTAACAGTGCTGACAACATCAGGACCAGAATTTTGTGCTCCTTGAAAGCAGGGTTCACATGACTGTCCTTTTGCAGATTGAAATTTTGCTTCTGCTGGAAGTAAGTACTTTTTGGCATTAATAGGTATCAGATTAAATAAAGTCAAGCCTTAATCTTTTCATGCACATTTGGGCCAGAGCAATCAACATAATGTCCTCTTATACCAATATTCTATTTAATCATCATGGGATAAGCTCAAACTTGCTTTGGGGTGAAGGTGGCCAAAACAGCCCAGAGAATTGATGCTATTGGTGCCTGTTACCATAGTCACCATAGTCACTGGGCACAGTGTGTGGCCTGGCATGCAGCCAACCTAGTTCTGCCACTGGAGAACAGCAGCAAGAACTGTGTCCAAGAGAAAACTTCTGAAGACCCAGAATGAGCCATAGACAGACACTGATCCTTCCAACTGACTGTTATACACACAGAAACCCAGTGATGGTAACTAACACTAGTAGTTTCCAGTGGGCCAGGGGTGTGACGATCCTTCACCTACAGGACAGTGCTTGCATCTCACATCGAGCCTGAGTGCACACTGGCACATGCCCTTACCACAGGGGAGGACCCGCAGCAACAGGGAACCTGGCTGGCCACGAGGAAGGGTGGAGCCTGACTGCAATCCAGGTCTGCCTGTGCTACCCAAGACTGGACAAGCCTGCCAGCATATGTGGATTCTGGCAGCATAACCCTGCCCAAGCCTTAAAGATAGCTAATCCAGGGCTTCACTAGGGGTCTAGTAGTTAAGAATCTGCCCACCAATACAGGAGACCTGGGTTTGATGCCTGGTTCCGGGAAGGTGTCACAGGCCGCAGAGCATTTAAGTCCATGTGCCATGACTACTGAGCCTGTGCTCTAGAGCCTGTGAACTGCAGCTACGGAGCCTGAGTGCTACCACTACTGAAGCCCGCATGCCTATAGCCTGTGTTTCACATGAGCAGCCACTGCAATGAGAAGCCCAAGCAACCACAACTAGAGAGCAGCCCCTCCTTGCTGCAACGAAGATCCAGCACAGGCAAAAATGAACGAACAAACAAAGATGGCTAATCTCTGTGAAGCAAATTCCATTCCCCACATCAAGGGGAATAACAGTAGCCCTCCTGAAAGAACACCTAGAAGTTACTCTTCTCACTTCTCCCAGTGGTGGCTGTTTGCTGGGCCATATTTTTGGTAGAAAGACCCAAATCAAGTCAAGGATGGAATCAAGACTAGGTCTTCAGGTGAAAGTCTTCTTAGATACAGAGGTTTCAGAACCTTCTGTGCCAGGTGCTGAGCTCTACAACCTTTTAGCTTATATATCTGGTAAGTATACAAAAAGTGAAACTGCTCAGTCGTGTACAACTCTTTGTGTTCCCACTGACTGTAGCCTATCAGGCTCCTCCCTCCATGGCATTTTCCAGGCAAGAGTACTGGAGTGGGTTGCCATTTCCTTCTCCAGGGGATCAAACCCAGGTCTTCTGCATTGCAGGCAGACGCCTTACCCTCTGAGCCACCAGGGAAGCCCTTCTGGTAAGTATGGGCAATTGTAATTAAAAAGGCCAACTTCCCAATTTCAGTTCAGTTGCTCAATCGTGTCCGACTTTGCGACCCCATGAATCACAGCACACCAGGCCTCCCTGTCCATCACCAACTCCCAGAGTTCACCCAAACTCATATCCATTGAGTCGGTGATGCCATCCAGCCATCTCATCCTCTGTTGTCCCCTTCTCCTCCTGCCCCCAATCCCTCCCAGCATCAGAGTCTTTTCCAGTGAGTCAACTCTTGGCATGAGGTGGCCAAAGTACTGGAGTTTCAGCTTCAGCATCAGTCCTTCCAATGAACACCCAGGACTGATCTCCTTTAGGACGGAGTGGCTGGATCTCCTTGAAATCCAAGGAACTCTTCTTCAAGAGTCTTCTCCAACACCACAGTTTCAAAGCATCAATTCTTCGGCACTCAGCCTTCTTCACAGTCCAACTCTCACATCCATACATGACCACTGGAAAAACCATAGCCTTGACTAGACAGACCTTTGTTGGCAAAGTAATATCTCTGCTTTTGAATATGCTATCTAGGTTGGTCATAACTTTCAGGGAGTAAGCATCTTTTAATTTCATGGCTGCAGTCACCATCTGCAGTGATTTTGGAGCCTGAAAAGATAAAGTCTGACACTGTTTCCCCATCTATTTCCCATGAAGTGATGGGACCAGATGCCATGATCTTAGTTTTCTGAATGTTGAGCTTTAAGCCAACTTTTCCACTCTCCTCTTTCACTTTCATCAAGAGGCTTATTGGTCTTCTTACAAAGAAGCAGGATAGAATGTTTCCACAATTTCCTTCTCAATTCTAAGGGCATTTCAGCCCTTTCAACCTCAAATAACCCCCCAGATGGCATCAGGAGCCTGTGCTATAAAGTGTTAAAATAACAGGTTCAAGTTTGGGCTTTGGCCAGTAGGACTGTTACCCAATTATAAGTGAAAGTCACTCAGTTGTGTCTGACTCTTTGTGACCCCAGAGACTATACAGTCCATGGAATTCTCTAGGCCAGACTGGAGTGGGTAGCCTTTTCCTTTTCCAGGGAATCTTCCCAACCCAGGGGTTGAACCCAGGTGTCCTGCATTGCAGGCGGATTCTTTACCAGCTGAGCCACAAGGGAAGCCCAAGAATACTGGAGTGGGTAGCCTGTCCCTTCTCCAGCAGATCTTCCTGATCCAGGAATCAAACCAGGGTCTCCTGCATTACAGGCAGATTCTTTACCAACTGAGCTATCAGGGAAGCCCTATCCAACTATAGGACACATGTTAATAGAAATTGAAAAGAAGTTTATAGATAGGTAGCAGACCAGTTGGTGAGGCAACACCAGCTGTTTTACAGATTCACTTTTGCTTAAGATTTCTAAGACATGCACATAAATAATTCTGTGAAAGAGCTATACTTAACATCAACCACTTTGCTGCATCAGAGCCACTGACTTTGGAGATGGGTGTGATCTAAAATTGGAAGAGGTACTGATCTGCTGCTATGGGCTGACCCACAAAAAGTCAATCACAAAATAGAGGTGCTGGTCTGTGCCTTATCCTCACTTAGGAAGAGTCCTGCAATGCTGTGGTTGGCTGCCCTGACCACCCCTCACCCACTTCCACATACACACCCATATATAGTTCCTATTTGATACATATAACAAGGGGAGCCTCTTGCAGGTTCAATAAAAGTAACTCCTTCACCAGCAGGGGCGCCAAGTCATCCTTTACTGAGATTATCTTTACGTATCTGTGTGTGCTTGGTCTCTCAGTCACATCCAACTGCAACCCTGCAGAGACTGTAGCCCACCAGGCTCCTTTGTCCATGGGATTCTCCAGGCAGGCATACTGGCATGGATAGCCATTTCCTACTTTAGGGGATCTTCCTGACCCAGGGGTCGAACCTGCATCTCTTCCGTCTCCTGAACTGGCAGGCAGAGTCTTTACCACTGCGCCACCTAGGAAGCCCCTACAACATTTTAATCCAGCAATGTTTCAACAAATGAGCCATTTGTCATTCTTACCTTCATTATTATATACAGATTAAAGATTCTTTTCTAAAACCGTTATCCCCACAGATAAAGGAGAATGAGTCATTAAAGACTGGCTGTGAAAATGTAATCTCTGATGGAAGCTTGCAGAAATGACGGACTCGTCTGTGGCCAGAACTCACGTGTCCACTGGCTGCGAATACACTGGGTGACCTGGACCAGGCGGACTCCATGCCTGCAGGTCTCCCATCATTTTCACTGAAGGCCTCAGAAGAGTAAAGGTGGGTGTGTGAGAGGATAAATGGACACAGATTGAACAAGGTATAGACCCAGAACTGTTGCCAAAGGCTTCAAAGAAACCAGGGCAGGTGTGATGGAAGTCAACCCATTCTTCCCCAGATGGGAGGAATGAACTGATTACTGGCAAGCTCATTAAGTGTATCAGAGCTTGTGCCACAACACCTGGAAAGGGGTGGCACAGGCTACCTGCCAGCCACGGGTAGGTCGGGGAGGTGGGGCTGGGGCCGAGAGTATTTCCTCAGGAACCTTTTGTTACTTGTGACTTTCCATGCCCTGAACACGTGCTACTTTCACAGTAACAGGAACAAAAATAAAGAGCAAAAATGAAGTGCTTCCTAATCATAAACTCTGGTCTGGTTACCTCCGCAGAGTTGCATGTCTCTTAGGTGAGGCTATAAAGTTGCAGAGTCTGAAGGATGAATCTGGTACAACATACGAAAGTGAAACATAAAAGCTATCAGGGCTCAAGAGGAGTGCCTTCTTACTTAAAATATAATAGCAGATGTGTGGAAGTGCTGTTTCTGGAAGTTTCTATATCTTGGGCAGAGTAGAAAGAACGGGCTGCCAGCGAGTAGGCTACTGGGCACCAGGTGAGTGCAGGCCCAGGAGGCACTGGAGCCAAAGGCATTCTGTCTACAGGGAAAGGCTGGCTTTGAGCTGGGGGGCCTCTGAGTCCCAGGTCAGTGACAAAGGCCCAGGGAGCAGATGCCCCCCAGTCCTCAGGCTGGATCCTGAGGAGGGCCCTCAGAGACCAGTGGCAGTTGAAGACTTGAAGATCTGAACACAAAACATGGTAAAGGATCTGCCTGCAATGCAATGGGTTCGATCCCTGGGTCACGAAGATCCCCTGGAGAAGGACATGGCAACCCACGCCAGTATTTTTGCCTGGAGAATTCCATGGAGTGAGGAGCCGGCAGGCTATAGTCCATGGAGCTGCAGAATCGGACACAACTGGGAGACTAGACACCTCGACTTTTCCGTAATTGCATTAGATTGCCCTCTCCACACTTACACTTAGATGCTTTACCGAAGAGCATTATGTCACATCCCTGAATGAAAAAGTAACTTTTCTTTTCATGACTTGATCCAATTCTGGGAAGACTGGCTGTTGGAAGACTGGCTGTTGGAACCCCAGGGTCATACTTCTGGCACTATTAACCACCCTGTGTTTAAAAATCTGATTTCAGGAGTTACTACTAACTATCAAAGGCATACTTGGCTGTAGTAGTGCTGGCCTCAGAAGCTCAATGCAGTCGCAGGCATCTTGGTGCTTGTCCCCAGCCTGGGACCCTGCAGAAGGCTGGGCGAACTCAACGTGCTCACTGCCTCCAGGACAGGTGGGTCCCTGCTGCCTTGTCAGTCTGTGGGGAATGTTCGCAGAGCCAAACATTTTCCAGTCCGATGGTTCTTAATGAAGTATTTCCAACGCTGACTTGATACATGCAATTTTTTTTAACCTTTGACATGATAAATGTTGCCATCCACCCTGTTCAGCTGTGAGGCTGTTCACTGTGACACAAGGCAAGGCCTGGGAAATTCTGTCCCCTGCTAATTGATCTTTGGGAAAGAAGTCAGGCCACATTTCCCACTCTGCTTATCGCCTTGGGAGGCCCCCGGACTTTCTGAGGCGGGTGCGGCTTGAGGGGCCACTCCCTGTGACACGTGCCCAGCTCCTGCGTCCAGGCTGCCTGGCTGGTACAGGATGGACAGACCTCCCTCCCAAGAAGTGCACTGCCGGGCGCCAGCTGTCGCTTACAGTAGAGCTCATTAATCTTGTGTCCTCAGATGGACAGCCCCGTGCACTGGACTGCTGTGGGCAGACGGGCCCATTAAAGGCAGATCTGATTCTGCCCACGTGGACACCACCCCCATTAGTCCATCTGCATGCCTCTGTACAAAGTAGGGACACAGCGGTCCACCTCCACTTTCAAGTGGAAATGCTGAGACATGAATGATGGAAGGAGGCAGCAGCAAAGATGACGTTGAGATGCACAGAATGGGAGGTTCCAGCTGAGTGACTTTCCGTTGGTCTCCATCTCACAGGGAAAATCTTCCATGACTATTGTTTGGGAAACCAGCTGTGTTACATTTTCCCCTTTTCCCAAAGCATTTGGATGTGCACGTGGGAAACACCCCACCCCACACGTACTCTCAGAGGCAGAGGGTCTGTGGCTAAGCAGCCAATGAGGAATTCTGTGTGAGTCACAGATATACCATGGGACTGCTTAACAGGCTGCTTTTAAAAACTAATAAAACTGGTCGATTTTCGGGGATGTTCTGCAAAGGAGCATTTTATTTTCTAACTAGATCTTTGCTGGAAAACTCATTCCATGAGCTAAAAAATCTCCCCCATGGCCTCATGACGGACTTCCTAATAATGGTAATTAAAAGTTCCTTTGAAAATATAACTTCTTGAGTCCTGTTACTCTGGGAGAATGAAGGGTGAAGGTATGCATAGAAATCAGGACTTCAACTGTGAAAATCTGACTTGTACACAGAAAGAAGGTGGGGAAAGGGAGAACGCTCCCCCAGGCGTGAGCTAGGGAGGCGTCACTTTCCTCATCTGACCTGAGCCCATGCTCTGCTGCTGTCCTAACCATCCTAATCCCCCGCCCCGACACACACACACACTCTGGGCAGAGGGAGAGGCTGCAGCTGTGGAGTGCGGTGTGCAGGGAGGGCCCAAACTGGCTGTGATGGGGCGGCTGCAGCTGCGCCCGGGGTCACCCCACCCTGCGCCTCCCCCCAGATCCAGGCTCTCCCTGCCAGACCCTCAAAGAAGCAACATGAGGTCAGGAGAGTCTCAGGCCAGGAAGCCCGGGAGCGAAAAAGTTTTAACCTCACAGGCAGGATCCTGGCACTCCAAACCCATCACAGCTTCTGTTTTGCAGAAAAGCACAACCAGTCTGGGGCACCCAGAGCATCTCTCGGCTTATCCAGCTGGGGCCTGTTTGCTTATAAAAATAAATGGGGCTTTTGACAACACTGATAGTTACTTAAGGTTCTACACGGAAACCTCACCTCTTTACACACACATTCATTTTTTGCTTCAAGTGTCATCCAATATTTGTATTGGGGACATTAAGTTTCATGTGGCTTAAAGACAACCTGAAACACTTCATACACATTTGGAGATAAAAAGACAAACAAGCAAGCTTGCTTTTCCTCCTGTGTTATGTTGCCCGCCAGCAAACAATACCAAAGCCCTACGTGGCGGGGATCAGGGCACCATCTCCTTGGAAGAGTGGTCACTCTCTATATAAGACACGAGCCACCTTACCCAGTACTGAGGCACATTCACTGGCCTTGAGGGGACTCAATCGACGTGCCCTTACTATGTCCTCATTTACGTGAACGAGCCAAGCAGACCAGAGCTCTCTGCCCCTGGGAACACCAGTGCGTGACCAGATGACGGGGCAGGGGGAATGAGGGGCTGAGCCCGGCACCCACCTGCCTGTACAGCTGCCCCCCGTCAGTGGGCTGCAGCCGCAACCCGTGGCCACCCGTCTGCGGAGAGTGCTCGCCCAGGGAAAAGCCACAGCCTGGCCCGTCGTCGTCTCGGTCTGGACTATCCACCTTTGTGTCCCCCTGGACGCCAAGCTCCCCGAGCCTGGGGAAGGTCTCTGGAAGCTCGCTCTGAAATGGCAGGAGGGGACAATCACAGCCAAATTCTTCCGCCCTCAGCCTGAGTTTTAATGTCTGAGGTTCATCACCCACTTCAGGGGTTATCACAACTTCACTTCTCAGCCGTCTCTCCCTAAGAGGCTCGTAGTGACCACTTCACTTAATTGGCCACTTTCTCCATCTAAACCTCACATAGTTTATTAGAGGAGATTAGAAATATTACTATTTATAAATCATTCCTGTGCTCAGTTACAGTGAAAGGAGGAGGGCCTCCAAATTAGTGATCAATAGAGAACTTGACTATTTCTTCCAGGTTTTACTTAACGATGGTTTTCTAGGTCATGGCTATCTCGAAGCAGGTTGAATTTGTTTTTGAAGAAGTTCTCCACCCCAAGGCAAGAGCATCATTGTATCTCCCCATTCCCAGGATGTCTTAAAACTGCACACACTGCTGAGGAGAGTGGGAGCAGCGGGTCTTTGGGGCCAAGAGGAACCAACCACCACGGGGCCCTGGAACAGCCGACGAGGCAGCCACAGCAGCAGACACCAGCAGCTCCAGCCCCGTGCTCGCCGGAGAGCATGGCCAGAGAGGAGCCTGCAGAGCTGAAGGCCACTCTGTCTTAATCAGTAGCCATCAATCAGAGGGCAAAGAGCTCTGGTTCTGCTATGAACCTGGCAATTGAGGCCTAAGTAGGTATATGCTTCATATACCGATTTCAGAGGCTGTGAGAAAGCTCCTGCTGGAGCTCACAGAGACCGCGTTAGAGCCAGGTGTGCAAACCATCACTGTGGAATGAACCAGTGAAGGACTTTGGGGTGATAACAAATTCACCCATCAGCAAAAAGACATGGCAGCAAAAAGCATGGGTGCAGCAGGGGGTTACAGACCAGCGTGCTCTTCAAATGAGCTCCCTGGGCAGCACGGGACAACCACACTGCCTTTGCTCTGCCTGGGCTGGGCTTGAAAAATAACCTGAGATAGTCAGAACATGACTATGTGCGGAGTGGGGTGGGTAGGCGGACAGCAGGCCCTGGGGATCAAGAACAAACCCCATACAAAGGAACTCCAGGGGCCGAGCTACCTCCATGAAGTCCTCCGCGTCGTCCTCCGCCTGCCTCCCTTGGCGCCAGTGCTTGAGCAGCCACCTGAACTTGACGTAGAAGAGGAAGATGTTCTGCTTCAGGGAGCGCAGCTCCTGCTGCATCAGGTGCCTCTCGTCGCCCCAGGCGCGCTCGTGCAGCGAGGCCTGCAGGGCCAGGCCGTTCGCCTCCCGGTCGCGCCGTCGCAGGGCGCAGCGGCGTTCCTCCTCCGCCTTGGACGAAGAAGAGAGGCGCCGTGACGGGCGGCTGTCCCCATCTGCCACCCAACTGAACCTCTGCCCAGCGGCCATTCCGCCTGGGATGGGAAACTCAGAAACCTTCCCCCACCCGCAACTCCTTGCACTTAGTAAACTCCTCTAGAGGCTCACTCTTCACAAAACCCCAAGCGCTTCCTTACTCAGAGGAGAATGCCCCCTTCAAGGGGAGGGGTCGGCATCATTTCTCATGGTAGAGTTTCTCCTGCGGTTTTTTGATGTTCCTTAGACCCCTTCAGGAGCACTGTCTCTTGGAGGCAGGACTGACACCTGACCCAGGGGCAGACCCTGTTTGCACTCCCAGGCTGGTACCTTGTGCCTTGGCACATTGCAGGTGTCCAGGCGGAGTAAGTGGGAGTCATTCCCCCTTGACTCGCTGAGCCCTAGGGTTCCCACAGACCCCGACAGAAAGATGACAAGCTAGTACTCAACTGCACATGGGGTGCAGATAAGGGCACAGAAATAGCATTCATGGTGGCTAAAGTGATATATAGGCTGAAAGTCTTTTGCTCCACTGACCAGAAAAGGTTAGAATGCTAGTCTTGCTATTACCCTAACATCCCCTCTTGTGTCAAAAACCAACAGGTGGGTTTGGTTTTGTTTCCTGAAAGTACTAAGTTGGGTGCTGACACCCAGATGGCACCTGAAGCTATCCCAGATAACATGAAAAATAGGCATTTCACTCACACGCTTAGCAGCCCTGAATCCCAGCACTGGCTTTCTTCCCTGTGGACATGGAGCTAGACAGGAGGGGGGTGGCTGGGCTGCTGGAAGCCCAGTGTCTGCAATTTATTTTTGTGTTATCTCAGGCCATTGACTGACCCTGGTGAGGTTTCAGCTGCTGAATGCAACTGATCCCTGCTGTTTGTGCCCAGTGCCAGGCGGGTGCCCCTGAGGTGCCCCAGGACTGGCTCCTGGAGGCACAGCCCTGGGAGGGTCTATTCTTTTAGTTTATTTTTTGATCTATTACCTCTCAGAAACATCCCTTCCTGACTGGCTCGCTCTGCTCCCTCTTCCTCCAAGGCCCTTGCTGCCTTCTCCTGTTCCAGGATCCCATGCACTTTCCAAGTCTCTGAGTCGTGTCCCTGGCTCTCAGGGAGGTGAGGAGACCCTTTCCCTTCCCCTTTGAACAAAATTGGATGATTGCTCAGTGCCTCCAGCTGAGGCTGGGAGAGTCTTCACCCCACAGCCCTTTATCCTGAATCCAGTACTAGAAACACCAGGACCCTGCGGTTCTGCTGACAGCATCTCCAGGAATAAACTCACTTTCCAACATGATTTTTGGTGCAATGCTAAACACACACACACACACACACACACACACACACACTACACCCAAATTCTCTAGGGATTAACCTTCAAGTGATATGAAATTACTTTTCTTTGGTGATACTGGGCTTCCCTCATAGCTCAGTTGGTAAAGAATCCATCTGCAGTGCAGGAGACCCTGGTTCAATTCCTGGGTTGGGAAGATCCCCTGGAGAAGGGATGGCTACCCACTCCAGTATTCTTGTGCTTCCCTTATGGCTCAGCTGGTAAAGAATCCGCCTGCAATGCGGGAGACCTGGGTTCGATCCTTGGGTTGGGAAGATCCCCTGGAGAAAGGAAAGGCTACCCACTCTAGTATTCTGGCCTGGAGAATTCCAAAGAGTTGGACACGACTGAGAGACTTTCACTTCACTCACTTGGTGATAATATGTGAAACTTGACCTATAAATATAACTTTAAAAAAGGGGACACGTCTAGTGGCACCTGGCTTGGCTCTCCTGGAGCTTCATGGCAGAAGGCGCTCCCTTGATCAGTTTTTAACCCATTTAGATGAGCAGAACCACAGACAACGTGAGGCTTAGGCGGCATGCACATTCCTTGCCAGAGTAAGTACATACAGATACCTTACAGGACATGCATTTGAAACACCATGGTGCCATCTCAAGATCATCTGGTTTTTGTTTTTAAAGATAACAGATGTCTTCCAGGAACAAACACAAAAAGGTCTGAGCAGCAGTCACGGCCATTCAAGCCTGGGTTTGCATCTCGGGTGTGTCAGGGGTGGCAGGTACCTTGGAGGCCTGGGGACGGTGATCCCAGGTCCTGGGAACTCTGGGGAGGCACTTAGTGGATGAGGAATTTGAGCCAGGACCAGGTTACTCTAAAATGGCTAAAAGAGCTGATAAGGCCACAGCCCAATTAGTGGCAGCTTTTTCTAATACAACGGGTGAACTGTCGATGTATCTAGCAGAAAATTGACCTGATATTGATGAAATGTACCAATCTGCAGACACTGGACATTACGGACACACTTTCATGTCCAGTGGCCTGGAAGGCCCTTTACTGGTTCTGGCTGTAGGCAAGCTTGTCTGTTGCGTTAGTTCCTCAGTCGTGTCTGACTCTCTGCAACCCCATGGACTGCAGTCCTCCAGGCTCCTCTGTCCATGGGGATTCTCCAGGCAAGAATACTGGAGTGGGTTGCCATTCCCTTCTCCGGGGGATCTTCCCGAACCAGGGATCAAACCCACGTCTCCTGAGACCACATACTGACCAATGTCAGGATGGAAAAGCGTGCTTTCCAGCAGGAAGGTAGACAGTGATCTTTGTGAGACACCCTAAGGTGGGCAGCTTGACTGGGTGCCCTTATCCACGTGCCCTCCAGCCTCAAGCCCAGGCTGCCCAGTTGGTGCATGAGACTGAGTCCCTATAAAGCACCACCCATCCTCTCTCTCTCGGGACCCTGCGAACAGAGAAGGTGGTGCTGGACCCAGGTCATATTTACCTTCCCGATAGTGTCTGTCAATCTCTCTGCCTCTTTCTGATGTAGTCTGACTACCTGCGCAAGCTGACCCTGAAGCTCCTTTATCGATACACTCTGGGGGAGCCCCCAAGCTGACCGGTGGGACAAAGGAAGGGGTTTAGTGGATACAGTCTGTTTGGGGGAGCCCCCGAGCTGACTGGTGGGACAAAGGAAGGGGTTTAGTGGATACGCTCTGTTCGGGGGAGCCCCCGAGCTGACCGGTGGGACAAAGGAAGGGGTGTAGTGGATAGAGTCTGTTCGGGGGAGCCCCCGAGCTGACCAGTGGGACAAAGGAAGGAGCTTAGTGGATACAGTCTGTTCGGGGGAGCCCCCGAGCTGACCGGTGGGACAAAGGAAGGGGTTTAGTGGATACAGTCTGTTTGGGGGAGCCCCCGAGCTGACCGGTGGGACAAAGGAAGGGGTTTAGTGGCAGTGAGAACTTGGCCTAAGCTGAAGACATGGGACAGACCCGTGCACGAGGCAGGGGCACACAGAGTGACAAGACACCTGCAGGTGCAGAGAGCGACTCTCGGCAGCTCCCCCAGAGCCCCACCCGCATCTCTAACCTGGCAGCTGGGTTGGTGAGCGGTGCCATCACCTGGGCTTCGGCCACCACAGCGCTACAAACCAGGCCAAGGGGAGGCAGCCACACACGAGGCGGCTTCTAGACGACTTTCTAGAAGCTGCGGGCATCAGAGCTGGCAATGCTGACAGTCATGCATGACTGCCTCACATACAGCTTTCTGGACTCACTGCCCAAGTCCATGAGTGTCTCCCTCAGTTGCATAATTAATGAGTTCATACTTTCTTGTTAAGAGTTTTTCCTGCCCCGCTGGGAGGCCTCTCTTTTTTCCCCAGAGTCCCCCCCAGGATGCTTAGGGCAAGTGGCCTGGGGCTCTTTCACTGAACAGACGACAGTGCCTCAGAGGAGCTGCACAAGGTCTGCCTGCTACATTTTACATTAAAATACCTACAGGAATCTTCATTAAAACGGTTATTGGTAAAATCCATATTTTACGCCTTTATGTCCAAATGGCAATGACAGAGGCCGAGCTCCTTTATGACATGTTTTTTAGAGATGGAAACACTGTCCTATTAAAAATCCTAGGCACCATTAACACTGAAGCATGATGTGCTGCCCACGGGTCCAGTGGTTAAGAATCCACCTTTGCAATGCAGGGGACACGGGTTCGATCCCTGGTCCGAGAAGCTCCCACATGCCACAGGGCATCTAGGCCTGTGTGCCACAACTACTGAGGCCCGTGCGCCCTAGAACCTGTACTCTGCAACAGGAGGCACAGCAAAGAGAAGCCCGAGCACCCCAACAAGAGAGTAGCCGCCGCTGACAACTAAGGAAGAGCCTGCGCACAGCGACGAAGACCCGGCACAGCCAAAAATAAAAGTGAGCAGACATTAAAAGAAATAAAGCTCTGTGGACAAGTAATTGCTCTTAGGTAGGATGCTGCCACTCTAGTGTTAGAAAAACCAAAATACAAACAGGCGATGGCAGAAACTGCCATCCAGAATCACTCCACCACTGCCACACAACTGCCGCACATGCTCATACACGTCACATACGTGTGACAAGGGTTTTACACAACAGAGATTCCCTCCAAAAATACATACTTCCCCTTCATCACCGAGGTGCCGAAACCATCCTCTGCCCACTCACCTAAGATTCTGATTAGTCACCAAACACATTCACCTCGTCCTATGCAGTCGGTTTACATTCAGCTGACGCCTTCCCTGGTGGTCCCCATGCCATGGACACGTGTTCATCTCGACACCAGGACCACCTCCCTGTGTTATCACTGGGGAATCCACACTCCAGCCTTCCTCTACATGGCGTGTGCCACAACTACAGTGCTCATTTCCCGGACATCTTCAGAGAAAGTAGCGTATAAATTACTTTCCACACTAAAGACAACTTCGCTATCTCAATACACAAACAGAAACCAAATCAAACCAAAAAATCAAAAATCTTTTCATGTGGTTACTTACTAGATAACAACA
The DNA here is from genome assembly GCF_042477335.2 of Ovis canadensis. Classification (NCBI taxonomy): domain Eukaryota; kingdom Metazoa; phylum Chordata; class Mammalia; order Artiodactyla; family Bovidae; genus Ovis; species Ovis canadensis. The sequence continues at coordinate 54,945,230 of NC_091267.1, read as the reverse complement.
ATGCTACTCATTCACCGGGACTCCATTCTGCCTCCCTCCCTGTGACCTCATCTCCCATGACTTCTAATTTGTTCAGGCCAGTTCTGCTACAGCTTCTTTCCAAAGCGGTTTATCGGGTCAGCACCTGTGCCCGCGTACTTGGCATATAAACCCCACATCCTTTCATCGAGCCTGGTATGTCACAGCTGAGGCCGAAGAGCGCTCTCATTGATGAAAGCACAGGAGGAGGGGCTCAGGAGAAGGACTCCGGGATTTCTGACCCAGAAACTCAATCCTCTGGGCACAGGCTCGGTCTCATATTTACGTGTAATCTGACCGGTGCCTGTGCTCCTCCTTCAGCACTATTTTTAAGGCGCCCGGCACATTCCAAACCACATATTCCGTATCCTGCTTTCTTAACAGATGGAATCTCTCAGCAGACTTGCTGGGAGCCTCAGGGAGCAAAGCCCAGGAAGACGCCTGTGCCACGTGGGAATCTTGCTGGCAGCCACCAAGAGGAACAGGCAACCAGAGTATTGGCCCTTCTGAAGTCTGCTCGCTTTGTTCTCCTCTGAGCGGTTAACTTTTCTGTAGCTGCATTAGCAAGCTCGTGGGTGCTGGCAGGTTGGGACTTTGGCTCTCTCTGGCTGCGGCAGCTCTGAGGGGCTGGGCGTGGATATGGACACATCGTGCCCCCCAGAGCTCAGCATGTGTGGCCCAAAGGGCGGGCCTCCCACTACACAGACCTGTGATCTGCTAACACGCTACCGAGTAAGAAGGCAGTTATTCTCTTTTTCGCCTTGTTGTGACTGCTGCTGCTGGTACTACTAGCAGTAGTTAAACCTACTACTAAGACTTGATGTCTACCCAAATCTTCCCAAATAAGCACTTAACTTCTGTCCCCTTTCCCCAAACATGAAACTCTATAAGGTAAAAAACACAGAAAGCACTTCACAAATGAGACTTGAGGAATCTTCTAAACTTCAGCTTCAATTCAGAAAGTTGTTTCTTTTTCAAAGCCACCAATCTAAGGTGGCTTCTGCAACCCCTCCACTAGCACCTCCACAGAGCCAAGGGCTGAAGGAAATCCACATGTGTTGAAGAGTAGTCAGCATTTGCAGACAAACCAAGGTCATGTCAAGGGCAATGGAAGAGGAAGTCCAGACACTCTTAGCAAAGGGGAGTAAGAGGATGGGATTAGCAGATGCCAACTAGAATACACAGGATGGATGCACAAGAAGGTCATACTGTATAGTTCAATATCCTGTAATAAAGCTTCACGGAAAAGAATATGAAAAAGAATGTATATATGTGTGTAACTGAGTCACTCTGCCGTACAGAAATTAACACAACGTTGTAAATCACGTATATGTAAATTTAAAAACAAAAAACCTGCTAGCGGTACACCTTGCCTCAGTCTCAGCCCCATTCTAGATGACAACGTCTGTTCTGTCTGCCTTCCCCCAGTTGCATGGCACTCCATGGCATCCGTGCCCTGTGCCCTGAGTCTGTAACCCAGAGTCACTTCTCTGGCCGGCTGCCCTGCTACTGTGTGTACTGTTTCCAGCAGAGCCTCATGGGAAAGCAAGTGTTGGCAATGAATTCAGCAAAGTCTTCACTAAAGGGTTCTGCTCCCTAAAACTGTCCACTGTATGATCCTTTAACCCAATATCACATTCAAAGGCCAAGCTGAGCAGCCTGTCAGGGTGGCATCCATGCCAGGGACACACACAGCCACTCCATGGAGAACCAGACCCTACGTGGGATCAACATGGGGCTCCTCTCATCATGAAAGGAAAAACTATGGAGCTGTCAGAGGGGCCAGAAACCAGAGGGGTGTCATCTTTTAGAAAGTATTTTAAAATTGTGTCTGCATACATGAGTTTTCTCTCCTGTGTGAAATGCCTTGGTGAATAAAAAGTCAGAATAAAGTGTGTCTAACTCCTGAGTAAATCAGTTTCCCCTTCTAGGAAATGATGCTCCTGGACCTCGCCTTTTACTGAGTTGTTTTTTATTTTTTTACTGTCTCATTAGAAGGTATAAAATTAAAGGAAACCAGACAGATGCTTGAAAGAAGAAACATTCCATGGCAAGATAGTTGGCAAGGATTAGTCACCCGAGTGATCTGTGTTTGGAAATGCTCCCCAAGGAGATGGAGCGCCTGTTGGAATGTCCAGGCCTGGGGGGAGTGGTCAGTGGGGACCAGTCCCTGCTGAATAGGTAGCACTCCTCATGGGAGGGGTGGAGGAGGAGAGAGGACGTGCCAGGCCCAAGGAGGCAGTTCTGACGTAGCTCTACCGCCAGTCAGCTGGGGTGGGGGAGAATTTGCTGACACTGCCTTGTGCTTTCTTCCCACTTGTAGAATGAGGGGGTCTGTCTGGAGATCCCTTCTGAGCTGTATTGTTCGGTGACCCAAAGTCATGGCATAGCACTATCTAACTTGGCTACTCGCCCTTTTATGAAGGTTTATTTTCCCACGACACTGTTTCAGCTAAGCGTCTTCCTCTCTCTAGATAGGACACCCCAGACGGTGTACAGAGGGAGGAGGGCACCAGGCCACCCAGCAAAAGGGCCTCTGGGGGAAGAGAAGACTGGCAATGTGGCCCGGCCTCTGGCCATGGGTTTTCGTGCCAAAGTAACCGGTGTGTAGGACAGGACGCAGACAGGCTGGTTTTGGCCTTACACATGCTGTCATTTGGTATGGTCTAATTGGCTAGTTTTGGCCCATTTTTACTATATATTGACAGTTATAAAATCACACCAGAACAAACAGAAAATTGGTACCAGCTACTAGAGCTGTGACACCCCTTCCTGCCAGGCGGTCTTCAACAGCAAGACATACTCCTTCTGGTTCTTGATTACTATCTATACTTCATGTCGCACAGCACCTAGCACTCGTAGGGGACTTTCTCACCAGACTCTGAGAAGTGAGCTTCTGTTTGCTTCCGAAAGCAAACACCCTGACCTTTCCTAATGCAGAACATGCAGCTGTAACCCTGCAGCAACTTCCTCAACAGGTGGTACCAGAGCCAGACACCTGCCTCGGGGCCACCTACCTTCTGTCCTGGTGGAATTACCTACAGGGAGGAGCCTGCGCTGACGGGACAACTGTGACCTACAACAGGACCCTGCTCCTCCCCCTCGTTCCTGTCCCGGCTGCCACTCATCTGACCTCTCAGTTTGGACTGTGAGGTGCATGGGAGGGATATGTTTTTTTGCTTTTGATCTTATCTTACAATTTTAAACAAAATACAAAGGACAAGAGGGTGAGGTGGGGTGGGGGAGGTAGACAGGCAGCTGGAAAACTATGGGATGAGGAAAAGCAGTACTGTCCACGGTGACTGTGAGATTTGTGGACATGGGTTGCTATGGCAACAGAGACTGCGGAAGAGCCCCCAGGTCAGAAGAGCATCCCCCGTTCTGTCCTACGTCTGGAGCACCATCCAGAAAGGAGCAGGTGGGGGTGGGGCAAGACACACAGGTGGGACACTCTTGGTTTTCAGTCCTCCTTTCCTCACTGCCTGACAAGCAGCCACACAGCCTCAAGAATCAGTCTCAGTCGCTTCACTTCGTTTCCAGGCCCTCTGCCATCAGCCTGTGTGAACCCCCCAGTTCAGTTGTATGCCATGGATTCTGATTCAGTTAAGTACCCCCCTGATCCCACATGCCCCATATCCCTATCATATTCCCTAGGGGCCTTGGACCTAGTTGGGAACCGTCACACAAACACATAGCAAAGGAGGAGTGGGAAGGTGAAGGGGACCCCTGCTCACCTCGAGGCTGAAGCAGCTCTGGGCTCCAGGCCGGCAGCTCCCGGCATCCCCATCGGCTCGGCGGTGCAGCTCCCGTGCGGTGCGGAGATGGAGGTGACCCCGCTCCTCCCCTCGCTCCTGCCCCGGCTGCCACTCCATCTGATCTCTCAGTTTGGACTGTGAGGTGCATGGGAGGGATTTGGTTTTTTTGCTTTTGTTCTTGTCTCACAATTTTAAACAAAATACAAAGGACAAGAGGGTGAGGTGGGGTGGGGAAGGTAGACAGACAGCTGGAAATCTATGGGATGAGGAAAAGCATGACCAGAGAAACCAACGCAAACACAGCGGCATCAGAGAGAGGAGAGAACAGAGCCAGGAGGAGGAGCAGCAAAACGGCAGGCTGAGAGATCTGAAAGGCAAACAGAGAGACGGGAGAATGCAACCCGCTGGTCACGAGGCGCATGCGATGGGGACGCGGGAGTGAGACTCGCCCGCAGTCAGGCATCGGGCGTCGCACGCCACAGTCCAGGGCGGTGCACGGAGAGCCGTCCGGGCCACACCACTTGCCGCCCTCGGCTCCGGGGCGCTGTCAAAGCCATCCTTCTCTCCACCATGCTCCTTGCCTGCCCCACCTGTGCCGCAGAGGGAGCCGGTGGGCTGAACTGTCCCTGGGGCAGTGAACCCAGGCACGAATGCACCCGCTCCCGGGGAGTCTGCTAATTATCCTGACTTCGAAGAGCACTTGCACTGCGCTTCAAACTCCTCTTTGCTTCTTCATCGAGATGGCTGGTCATTGAGGACGCCCAAAAAAGGAGAAGGGACAGAATGCGTCCATCCTTGGTGCTGCCAGTGGGTTAGCCTCGTGTCAAGAGGTAGGACCTCTTAGCCAAGAGCAGTGACGTGGTTAAAAATTAAAGGGAAAGGGGGAAAGAAACAAGGAAACAAAAGAGAGCTAAACCAAACCAAACCAAAAAAAAAAAAAAAAAACAAAACAGAGAAACCCAACCAACAGAAAGGCTTTGGTTGAAACTTGAGGCTTTAGTACAATGCAGGTTTGCAATCATAACCAAGCAGCCGTGAGCAAGGTGAGTTGGAGCGCGGCAAGGCCAGCGAGAAGGAGGAGGAGCAGGACGGAGCAGGGAGGCAGAGCCAGGAGCCCCCTTACCTGCAGGTCCGGGCCCAGCTCCTTGCCCAGGTTCCCCACTGGGGAGTCCCGGGATACGGAGGTCACAGAGGACAGGAAGCTGGATGACTCGGTGAGCTGGGGCAGCGGGGACAGGCCCTCCCCCAGCCGCTCCACCTGCTCCAGAAAGGCCTGGAGCTCTTTCCTGAAGGCCTTCATCCTGGCGTTGAGGGTCCCCAGCAGCTGGGGCTCCTCCCTGGTGTCCTGGCCGCAGGCCCCGGGCGAGACCTCTCCGCCCGGGAGCGCAGCCTCGGTGTCCGTGATGATGCGCTCCACCGTGCGCTCCAGCCGCTCTGCCTCGTGCCTGATGCTCGCCAGGCGCTCCGAGTCCTCCCGCGCACGCAGCAGCTCCGCTGGGCACTCACCGGCCTCCGACGGCCTCCCGCTGCCGAAGCCGGACGTCTTCTCGAAGGTCTCCTCCGAGTCACTCTCGCCGCCAATGGGGCCCTCCCGGCGGGGCTGCACGCGGCCGTCCTCGCCGTCGTCGCTCCTCCGGCCTGTGTCGCTGTCAGCATCGCTGTCCCGCGGGCTAGGGGCACGCGGGCCCGGCTGCAGCGTTAGCACCTCCCCGCTCAGCTCGCTTATCGGCAGCCGCACCGCCTGGAGCTCGTCCTGCAGGGGTGCCCCGCCCCCAGCCAACCAGCCTGGCTCCGGCCGCGGCTCGAACTTGAACTTGCTCAGCTCGTGGGTCAGCTGCCGGTTGTGGTCCTCGATCTCGGAGATGGACCGCCGCAGCAGCTCCGCCTCCTCCTCCACAAACTGCAGGTGCCGGCGCAGCTCGGCCGAGGACTCCAGGGAGTCCCCCCCAAAGGGCGAGGTCGGCCCACCGGGCAGGGGTTCCCGGCCGCGCAGGTCTTCCATCTCAGCCTTGAGGCCCCGATTCTCCACCTCCAGCTCCACGATTTTCCGGCCCAAGATGCTGGCCTCTTCCTCCACCAGCCTCAGCCGCAGCTTCAGCTCGGCCTCGCGGGTGCTGGGCGGCCCGCCGGCCTCGCCCGTGGGCAGGGGGCTGTCGGCGTCCCCATAGAGGGCCCTGTACCTCTGCAGCTCCTGCTCCAGCCGGTCCTTCTCGCGTCCCAGCGTGGCCATCTTCCTGAGCATCAGCGAGCCTTCCTCCTTGGCAAACTGGAGCTGGCACCTCAGATCCGCGCTGTCATCCTGCCCGCAGAGAGAGCCCAGACCAGGGTTACTTGAAAATACCACACCTGCCTGTTTTTGACAATTTTCCTCGCACCTCACCCCTCACACACACACACACACCACACACGAAGCACCACTCTTCCCGTCAGTGCATGGGGTCCACCGAGAGGGGCCATGACAGAGACGGGGCGGGCCTGGTCCTTCACGGGGGCACCAAGGCCTGCTCGGTCACAGGAACAAAGGACAGCAAACAAGTAGTTTGGGCAAAGGTGCACATGAAAACCATCACCCAGGAGATGGAGAGGAGTGAGGAAATGAAGCCCAGCACCGCCAGCAATGTGGCGACTCACCCCGCCTCTCTGGGTCCATCCTGACCTGTGAGACACCCCAGGCCCCTAGCTTAGCCTGGGGCAGATGGACAGGCCTTTGTGCCAACTTCTACCTGTTGCCACTTACCTCCTCCCTCAACAGAGGGGCTGCCAGCACTTCATAGGTATTAATGGGATGGGGAGGCCAGGTGACCCCAAATCAGCCTGGCTTTCCACAAATCTGCTGAGAACCTAAGACAAGGCAACCCCTCCCCCCATCGTCCTCCCCCAACTCATCCCAGGGATGACATGAAGATGACTCAAGATGATGGGCATGAGGGCCTCTGGATGCTAAGCTGCAGAGTAAGCACCCAGCTCTGGCGGTTAGTATGAGATGGATACTGTAAACTGAAGGCCCGAGTGACTCATACCCTCTCTCCATGCAAACTCGATTTCAGCACCTTTTAGCGGCTACAACAGCAGGAAATTAACCCCAGAAACCCAAGGCAGGGTGTTAAGTGGTTTGAAATCTAAAAAGTAGGGCTCCTCGGGTAGTCAGAGGACTCTGGAGGGTCACAGGAGCAGGCTGTCTGCTAAAACCCTGCACTGCTCAACTGAGGTCCAGAAGGCCCTTTCAGGACCAACTAGAGTGACCCTTGCCTTCCCCATGGGGTCTCCATACCCTGGAACTGCATCAATTCTGGATCTGGGCTCACGCTACGGCTTCATAAATGACAACTGGGCGGCTGGCAACAGTGACCAGTGTCATGACTCGTTCCTCTGTGATTGGCTGTCAAGTTCCAAAAGGTTGTCCTGGGAACCAAGACTTGGACAAAGTCTCCCTCCTTATTTGGTGGTCACATCCCATCACCAGGGGAGGAAGAGTCATCAAACCAGCAAGTCAACCCTGGGGCTGGGGGGGGGGAGCTCTTCCAGCTGGTCACATGTGCAGACGGGTCAGCAAGAGAACATGGTTCATTCTCCACTGGTTCCTGCTGCACACTCACCACTGCACAGAAAGACCTCCCTGGGAGCCCCTACCTTGCCTCCTCCCACCACTAGACCTGAAGCCAACTTTCTGCTTTGTCTGAAACTCAATGAATTTGGGGGAAAGGAGCAAGTAACTTTTTTTCTTCCTCTCTGCATATCAGGAAAGTGATATATAAATGTCACTGGGAGGAGGGCACAGTCTTCATGATCTAGAACTTATCACATCAAGGGTCTGGTTTGGTTTTGGTTAGGCTGAACACCAAAGAATTGATGCTTTCGAAGTATGGTGCTGGAGAAGACTCTCGAGAGTCTCTTGGACTGCAGGGAGATCAAACCAATCAATCCTAAAGGAAATCAACTTTGAATATTCATTGGAAGGACTGATGCTGAAACTCCAATATTTTGGCTACCTAATGCGAAGGGCTGACTCGTTGGAAAAGACTCTGATGCTGGGAAAGATTGAAGGCAGGAGGGAAAGGGGACCACAGAGGATGAGATGGTTGGATGGCATCACTGACTTAATGGATATGAGTTTGAGCAAATTCCAGGAGATGGAAAAGGACAGGGAAGCCTGGTGTGCTGCAATCCATGGGGTCGCAAAGAGTCAGACACAATTTAGCAACTCAACAAAGGTGGACATAACGAGGGGTTCTGTGACAACCGGAAATAAAGCTGACAGCCCCACGCAATGGAGCAAGATAGGTTACCATCACTGCTGTGGTAATGATGCACATTTTACAGGGCCTACACAGAATACATGGGCCATAAAACACAGACTGAATTTAATCCTAACTTAACACTAAGGGGAAAAGCCTACTTATTTGTTATTCACTCATTCCTTCAGGAACTACTGAATACCTACTGGGTACCAGAAATTGGCATGTTAAACAACCCAGGTTCTTAGAACTTTTGAAAGCAGATCAAAAGCATCTTTTTAAATTTTTGGATATAGATTTATAAGAAATCTATGTGTCCAAATATAGAGAGGTCATTGTTGTCATAAGAAGGGGTTTGAATAAACTAAAACAGGTGTCAGTGGAGATAGAGTGTCAGTACTTTGTAAATGAATCACTTCAGGGGTAACAAGTCCAGGAGAGAAAGATGTTTAGCCCCATCATGAACTTGGTAGCTAGTGTCTGTCCTGAGTCTAGAATCACCTACACCATCCTGTCTCCAACTTAAGCACAGAATTTCACTTCAGTGCTGGGGACAGCCGTGGAGACAGTGGAGGGGAATGTCACCTGTTCAAGGGGAATTCCACCTTCAGCCCGGCACTCAAGCCTGGGCAGAGGCCCAGGTGGGACCAGTGTCCTGATGCACCCTCCCTGGAGACTCACGACTGGTGAGCAGCCTAGGGCAGAGCCCCCTGCACAGTTTAGGACGCTTCTGTCTCAAACCAGGGTCAGGGCGTCTCAGGCTGTCTCTCCTGAGGGTTGTTCCCCAAGAGTTGAGCTGAGCTGTTGGAGGATGCACATGGAGTCTGGTGTTCCCCAGGTCTCTGTGCTCAGATAGAAGCACGTATCTGCACCCCTCTACATGGTAGAAAACCCCAGCAAGCCCTCAAATCACCTTGACTTCTGGGAACCTTACACCATCCCCCCATCCCCTGCCATTCCCCACAAGTCTGATTCTAAATCAGAACCATCCTCCTCCTCTGTCTCCTCGAACTTAAACCCAGGCCGGGTAAAAAAGCAGGATTCCACGACATACCCTAGTGAGCGTCCGATTCATAGATTACCTGAGGATTGACCAAATATCCAAAAAGGCTCCAGCTTCTTCAGGAAAGAAACTACCCCCACACCAGGAATTCTAACATACGATGAAAGCATGCTTCGTTTCTATGCAACACCCATGCACAGCCAGCCCTGCCACCAGGACTAACGCAGGTTTTGATTTAAAAAAAAAAAAAAAAGGCCGTCTTTGAAACCGAGGGAGTGTGTGGTCAACTTCACTGCTCAGTGGGGGCAGCCAGAGCCGGAGTGCAAGGTAAAGGGAGGCTGAGGGGAGCCGGGCTCAGCCTGTTCTGGGGCGGGAGGCCAACTTCTTCTGATACGATGGGGGAATCACAGCCTCAGCTGTAGCAGTACTGGCTGGACACCCATCTTATCTGGTAACTGAAGACTTTCTAGAACTCTGCCAAGACTCCCCGGGAGGGGCAAGGCCGACCTCGAGCTCTGGTTTCAGGAGACGGTCTGACAGCTCCAGGAAGGAGCATGAAGCAGATCCAGTAGCCGGCCCATGTGACTCTTCGTGGTGCGGCAGAGAAGCCCAGCATGGCCCGCAGTGAGGGAGGACACACACAGGACCACCACCACCGCCACCAGTGGAAAGGCCTTGACAAGCAACAGAAATATAACGCTGTGGGTGTATATTGTCTGGCTTGCAAGTCTGCCTCTGGCCAGTACCCGAGCGCCGCTGACCGCTGCTCGCGCTCCTACCTTACGCCGGGGCGGCAGTTTCCTCTGAGCTTTGGCTGTAGACCTGCAGTTCCCAAGGTGCTCGGCTCCTCCGTTCTGCCAGACAGAAACTCCCGGCTCAATGATCCCACTCTCAGGTCTCCCCCTCCTGCTCCCAGCCTCACTGACCCCCGGTGAGTGCATTGTACTTGTCACCCCACGATATGCAAACATGACGCTTTTAAAGAACAGTTCTTCCCTGGTCAGAAGCCAGAAAGTTGAAACAGTCTTGAAGGCCAGGGGCCGAAGCACCCAGCATCTTGGGACAACAGGCTTTCATGTCCCCATTATTAGCAGTTCCAAAGTGAGATTTGGGCAGCAGAGACGTGGAAGAAAACAGCTAAACCTTGCCGTTTCTCTGGCTCACCAGGCCTGGCCCTCCATGAAAGCTGCTGTGGCGATGGAGGCTTCAGGGAGAGGAGAGAAGCAAGGGAATGGGGAGCGGGGATTCACAGAGGGGTGAGCACTGGGCCTCATAGTTTCCTGGACTCTCCGGGTGTCTCTCTCATCACTCCTTGCTCTGGGGCCTCCAGGGAGCAGACACCCCAAAGAGGCCTTGCTCTTTCTAACATCTAATACTAGTAGCAACTTAGAAAATAAAGAAATGCAGAGTGTTCAGAAAAGCTAAGAAGTTCTGAAGGACCCAATGCATTGTGCACAGAGAGGGCCCTACTCTGACCACCTTGCAGGGAACACCTTGCTTTCGATTAGGACAATTTAAGATACTATTCAGCTTGTGCATTTAAAAAAAAACTCCAACCCTCAAAATGATGCTTTCTGGACAACCCAACGTGACGGCAGCTGTGCTATCTCACTCTTTCACTGTGTGACTGACTTTGACGGCCAGAATGCCCATCACCATCTGAGAACACAGCAGAGCCCCGAACGGCACCCGGTTAGGCTGCCCAGGAAGCTGGTCTGTTCCCCTCCTTCTTGAGGAAACCACCAGCCGACCAGTGAAAGAAACGAGAGGGAAGAGCTCTTGGTTTGGGAAGACAACTTTCACCCCGTGGAGGCTCTGGGTGAATTCAGATGTTTGCACAGGTGATTCTTTGGTGATCTTCAAGGTGATGCTCACACTTTTCAAGAAAACTCAAAATGAGGAGATGTCGCATGTGAGTGAGATGATGCTTACCTGGGTGAAGGCTTTCTTCTCTTTGTATGCTTCCCGGCTGCCTCTTCTCTTCAAAGAACTCTGAAACAGAGCCAGGTGACATTCTGTTACAAAGAGGGGGTCACATGTAGGAACTGGCTCAAGGTGGCAAGTCCCTTTGCCCCCGGGAGGGGACACACACACAGTGGAAGGAGGCTCTTTCGTCACTGGAATCACAAAACAAACTAGAGCTTGGGAGGTGTTTGCCTCCTGAGAGGCTTCAAGTCCTGATTATTGAACTTGGGGTTTTCCCTAGTCATTCAGTTTCATAAACAGGGAGACCAGGATCATTGTGACTGAGGAGGGGGGATGGGAAGAGGGAGAGGGTAGGAAGCATTGGAAAACACATATGTAATGTTCTGAGGGTGATTTCTCCTCTGAATTATGCCTTGTTTGGGCTAATATCAAAACTAACTGCTGACCTCTCCTGGTGGTCCAGTGGTTAAGAATCTGCCTGCCAATGCAGGGGACATGGGTTCAATTCCTGGTCCAAGAAGATCGCATATGCCGTGGGGCAACTAAGCCTGTGTGCCACGACTACTGAGCCTGTGCTCTGAAACCAGACAAGCCACAGTGACGAGAAGACCACGCGCCACAACCAGAGAGGAGCCCCCACTTACCGCAACTAGAGAAAGCCCTCAAGCAGCAATGAAGGCCCAGCAGTGCCAAAATAAATTCAATTTAAAAAATTAATTGCTGTTTCCTGGGCCCCTGTGGGTAAGCGGTGAGACAGAAAGTGGTCAGAAGGGAGAGATGGTGGTCCTGGTTTATGGAGAATCCAAGTCACAATATTCCCCATGAAGCCACTGCAATTCCTGATTAAAGCTCCCTCTTAGAGGTCTTAACAAGCTCATCATGTATTCATATGGGAAGTAGCTAGTTTTACACCCATCACAGAGCACCTTTGCCTGCCGTGGGCAAGAAGTATGTCTGAAAGACAAGCACAGGTATCAATCAAAGGGCCAAGGGGTGTCTGAGACAGAGGGGCAGGAAGCCAAGGCGGTTCCCCCTCCTCGGGCAAAGCGAGGAGACAGAACCACTGGAAGGAGAGCGAGGAGCTCCGAGGGGACGACAAAGGAGCTCAGAGGATGGACACTGTCACAGCACGTTTCAGAAGAAAGCAGTCCAGAGAGTTCAGACCGGCAGCACTCGGACCTCAGGGAGCCTGTGGCAGAAAGGATTCCTCTGCAGCTCCCCCCGAAAGAAGGGACCAACCCCCTCCTCCAGGGGAGCTCACGGTGTAGGGGGAGGGCGTGGCAGTGCCCTTTGGGCTGCAAGCCTCTGCCGCACCCCTCACTCCACCCGGCCTGGGGAGGAGGCTCTTCTGCAGGCTGCCTCCGTCATGTTGGATCTAAAGTTAATTCACTCAGTTCTGCGTACATTTGGGTGTCTCTGTGTCATGTTAGATCATGCCGTGTATTGGATAAATCTCGGGGTTAAGAAACAACTAAAACTCCAGCTGCCCTGAGCCTCCTGGAGGCTGGTGGCCTGGTGAAAAGGTAACTGAGAGAAGAGATGAGAAGTTAAGAGTTGGTGTGGGTGGGGAGTGAGTGGGGAGCGGGGTAGAAGCTGGTCCCGGGATCCCAGCTGCAGTAGCTCCACTGACCTGCCTGGTTGGGGTGGGGAGTCTTCTCCCTTATCCTGCCCTGAACACAACTGCCCAGTCCTGTGATCATTCCAGTGAACCAGGGAACAGGCAGGGGGCTGTGGGAACCCTGACACAGATCCTAGTCACAGTGGCAGCTACAGTGAGAAACACTGCAAGGATTGAAATTAACCGGCAACAAAGAAACTATAAAACTTTGGTTGGTGATGGACACAGATGAACGCTGGGTGTTGATTGATGGGAAAACCCTATGTTATAAATATGTCACATTTCTCCCAAATCATTTTATAAGACACTTTAACCAAATTCCTCTCTCTCTCCATATATATATGTATGTATAGTATACCATCATCATTGCACTCACTTGTGTCTGACTCTTTGGGGCCCCACAGACTGTAGCTCACTAGGCTCCTCTGTGGGATAGTGTAACATACACACACATAAAAGTATTTACATGTGTGACAATATACATACATATATATACACACATACGAAAACACAAGTATTTTTTTTGTATTTGTAAGGGAGATGAGGATGAAGGACTTAAAAAGATTCAAAAATTCAGCTAAAACAGAGATAGGCAAACTAACGCCATCAGGACCAATCAATCCACAGCCTATTCTGTGACTAAGTTTTACTGGAACACAGCCTCATCTATGGATTAGGAAGAAAAAAAACCAAAACAGATCCACACTATGTATTTTTTAAAATTTCAGATGAATTAAAAATCTAGATGTAGAAGACACGCACACAAAATCCCAGAAAGAAAGAGATGAATTTCTATTTGTTTTGGGGGCATGGACTTTATAAACACAAGAAATGAAAGCTGAAACATCCAAGGAAAGATGAGTGGGTTTGTAAGATTAAAATTTTTTATATTATCAAAATAAAACACTTAATAGTATTAAAAAGCAAATGATAAAATGGGGACAAAAGGATTTTTTTTTTTAACACAAGACAGACAAAAGAACAATATTCGGCAAGCAGTAGGGAAAGGAAAACCATCTTAATAAGAAAATAAACAAACGGCCAATCAACATGATGACTAGTAATTAAAGCAACAAGGTATAATTTCTCACCTAAAGAGATTTATGAACCAAAAGAAGTATGATGCCCAGGTTAGCAAGTGTCCCCAGACCAGCCCCCCACACCGATCAGCATGAGCGGACTTCCAGTGGGCAGTGCAGCCTGACCCGTGCGTATATCGTGACCCAAGAATCCCACCTCTGCAATGTCCCCTAAAGAGAAACACTGATCCTTGTGTGAAGATTTATGAATGAAACAAGAACGCTCATCACAGTATCTCTCATAATAGTAAATGAACACTGTGCAGGTTATTAAAATGTTTCTGAAGAATACTTAAAGATTCAGGAAATATACTAAGAGGAAAATGCAGATTACAAATAGCATGTATTTTGTGACTTCAACTTATATCTAATAAATTATAAGTATGCATATGTATTTCATGCGTATGTGATAACAGTCAACTACAAAAAGGTTTATCAAAATGTGAACAGTGATCCCCTTTGGATAATAGAATTACAAGTGATTCTAATTTTTCGCGTGGCTTTTCAAAGTCTCCAAATTTATCAGCAGCGAATACTGTTTCCTTTGCAATTAAAAAAACCGGAAATGAAATTCTGTCCACTAAAGAGGTCAGAGGAAAGAGACCATCACTGAATCACTGGTGTCTGTGTGGGATGACAGTGGCTTCACCAGAAGTTATCAGCCAGGTTTGGGGTCTCTTTCCACAAAGTGATGCTGCTTTTATTAGTTTGGTCCTTGAGGTATAACTGGTACACATACGGTTGGTGAAAGAGATCAGGAAGCCCTCTGAGAGTTAGGGGGACTGTCCAGGCACCCCACAGCACTGCAGGCATGTGCTAAGCTGTCATGAGTCCCAGACTAGGGTACAGGTCCCTCTGCACACACATCTTGAGCCTTGCCCAGGCAGGGCTCCATGCTCTGGGGGTGGGGACCCAGGGTGCAGGAGGAGGGGTATGAGCACCATGGCCAGCTCACCCTTCCGGATGACTCAGATCCAGTGGAGAGTCTTTCAACAAACAGTAAGGAAAGAGGTGAATGCTGACTGTCGAATGAACAGAACCCAGAAGGGTGACTCCCCTGTGATTCAGTCTACTCTTCCTTTTTAGTCTGGCCAACTGCCATCAGATCAACTCTAAAATTCCTATTGAGAAGAAAAAAAAAATTGAGTTTGGATCCAAATTGAATCCATCTATGGATGATGCATTTGCTGAGTATTCAGTCAGTTCAGTTCAGTTGCTCAGCTGTATCCGACTTTTTGTGACCCCATGGATGGCATCACACCAGGCTTCTCTGTCCATCACCAATTTCTTGAGCTTGCTCAAAATCATGTCCAGTGAGTCGGTGATGCCATTCTACCATCTTATCCTCTGTCATCCCCTTCTCCTCCTGCCTTCAATCTTTCCCAGCATCAGGGTCTTTTCCAATGAGTCAGCTCTTCACATCAGGTGCCGAAGTATTGGAGCTTCACCATCAGTCCTTCCAGTGAATATTCAGCATTGATTTCCTTTATGATTGACTGGTTTGATTTCCTTGCTGTCCAAGAGACTCTCAAGAGTCTTCTCCAACACCACAGTTCAAAAGCATCAATTTTTCGGCCCTCAGCTTTCCTTATGGTCCAACTCTCACATTCATACATAACTACTAGAAAAATCACAGCTTTGACTAGACAGACCTTTGTTGGCAAAGTAATGTCTCTGCTTTTTAATATGCTGTCTAGGTTTGCCATAGCTTTTCTTCCAAGGAGCAATCGTCTTTTAATTTCATGGCTGCAGTCACCATCTGCAACGATTTTGGAGCCCAAGAAAATAAAGTCTGTCACTGTGTCCACTGTCTCCCTATCTATTTGCCATGAAATGATGGGACCAGATGCCATGATCTGTTTTCTGAATATTGAGTTTTACGCCAGTTTTTTTACTTGCTAAGTATTGGATATGATTAAATAAACACGAAGTCAGGCAATTATTCGGACTTGCGTGTCAATTCTTAACATTTTAAGTAAGCCAGTTTCTTTCCAGTGATTTCAGAAAAACTAACAAGCTCTCAATTGCAACAACATTTCAGATACAGACTTTGGGCTTAAAATTTATATTGCAAATAAAAGGCAGCAAATGAAATTTAGGATGCTGTAGATTATGAGTCAGCATGGGAGAGAGTATGGATGGAGGCAGAGGAGTCTCAAAATTCTTACAGATCCTTGCTGTGTGCTTAGTTGCTCAGTTGTGTCTGACTCTTTCCAACCCCATGGACTGTCACCTAACAGGCTCCTCTGTCCATGGGGATTCTCTAGGCAAGAATACTGGAGTATTCTTGGAGGCTGCCATCCCCTCCTCCAAAGGATCTTCCCAACCCAGGGATCTAACCCAGGTCTGCTGCACTACAGGAGGATTCTTTACCAGCTGAGCCACCAGGGAAGCCCAAGAATACTGGAGTGGATAGCCTATCCCTTCTTCAGGGGATCTTCCCGACACAGGAATTGAACTGGGGTCTCCTGCATTGCAGGTGGATTCTTTACCAGCTGAGCTACGAGAGAAGCCCATACAAATTATTATTATTTTGCACGTTATTTGGATTTTGAGTGCTGATTTGCAGCACACAGCTGTACCATCAGAACAAGAAAATGAAGGTGCCTGGGCCTTCTTCCTTTTAGGAGGACATTATTAACACCCTTTTACCTGTATTACCATTCTCACTATGTTATGAGACATGAAGGATGGGAATTACCAGCTTCTCCTTCAGGCAGAAGCACCAGGTCCCAGCTAGGAGACACCTCCTTCCCTTTCATTCTCTCCTTTAATCCCTAAACATCTCCCAGTGAGACTGGTCCTTCACTCTGAAGTCAGCAGTACCACAGATACGCTGCCGGGCCCATCACAAGAAAAACTCCCCGGGATCTGGTGGGAAACCCGGCAAGGCCACCTTTCTTCTTGCCTACTTGGGAGGACAGTGACAATATTAACAACTGCCATTTATTGGATGTTTATTTGTGCCAGGCAGGATGCTAAACTTTCTTGTCACATGTAACCTACTGTATTTCTCACGGGAGCCCTGAGAAACACAATGTATATATATGACACATTCTTATCATTGGTTAACAGACAAGAAAACACCGAAGTCAGGTCATGTTTCAAGGTTCCGCAAACTCGGAGGTGGGGCACCCCCTTGACCCTCACTCTAAGCCCTCAGACCCCAATCTCCTCATTTAGGCTGGTTTTCTTTTTGTTTTCTTGAAGTTTCTGACCTCAAATTGCTGGGGTCATTATCTGAAGAGCTCTCTCCTTCCTTTAGCAAAAGAGCACAAAAGACTTTTACAGGAACAGTGGCAAGCGGCTCAGCTCATGAGGCACCTCAAGGCAGGGAAATATTTCTTGGCGCTCTGATGCCTTCTGAAGGATCTGAGACTGCAGAAGGCAAAAGTCCTTATTTGGAAAAGACAGAAAACCATTATCAGAGGACAAAATACCACAAAGGAAATGAGGAGAAGAGCAGGAAAGTTATATTGGGACACTTTGGCGGAAGAAAGGTACTGCCATGGAAGTCAGAGCTGCCTGGGAATCCAGACAGCCAGGCACGGAGTGGGAAGCCAGGGGGCAGCTGTCCAGCCCCGCACCGCACTGTCCAGGGCCCCGAGGCCCACCCCGGATGGACAGGGACTGCCAGCACTCCCAGCCTAGCAGACGCCACTTTCTCCTGCGAGAAGAAAGAACATGAAGACGAAAACAACAGGTCACTGCACAGGCAAATCTGGGGACTTGGACACACCCGTGCTCTATAACAGGGCTGGTGGATTCATTTTAAACCTTAGAGACACATGTCTGCAGGCCTAGTAATCAGAAAATTGCTGGTTAAAACATGTCCCAGTACTGTGCTCTCAGCTGGACATCACAAAATGAACTAAGGAGGTCAAACTGCAGGTTATTAATAAGCAGAAAGAAACATGGAAAATCATGATCACTGCAAGCCCAAAATGACGACTGCAGCAAAAAGTGTCTGTTTCCCAAACTGTATAAATCCTACCTCTCAAAGTGCGCATACACCCACAGGCACTCAGTCACACCACCAAGCATCATATGAAATATTCCACTGGAACCCACATTTCAGAAGCTTCTATTGACTCACTTAGCAGGTAATCAATAGGGCCATTGGGCATTCATGAAAGCTGAAAATCTGTAGAAATGCATGCCATTTGCTGGTCAGAACTGAAGATAAAGTTTGTGTCTTTTAAAAAATACTCTGTTCCTGGCTCCCACTGGTCTACTAGGAAGAAAAATATCCATCTATCCTTTAAGAGAAGCAAATTATTTCCTATTCTGATGAAATAATACAAAAGAGTTGGCTTCCCAGGTGCTGCAGTGGTAAGGAATCCGCCTGCCAGTGCAGGAGATGCAAGAGACATGGGTTGGATCCCTGGGTTGGAAAGATCCCCTGGAGTAGGAAATGGCAACCCACTTCAGCATTCTTGCCATGGAAAATCCCATGGACACAACTGAATGACTGAACACACCCACACACAATACAGAAGAGTTAGAAGTACTTTGAAAAACAAACTGAAAAAATAAATGATATATTTAAATGTTGCCCCCTTTTCAGAGAACATTCACTTTTTTTTTTTTAGGTGCATGTAACGTGAGAAAATACTTAGCACCCAAACAAAAAGAGCCTCAGGAAATGTTCTGATTAACCTGAGATACCATTTCATAATAATCTGCCATCACACCCTTTGGACCTTCTAATATGACTTGAGTATTGTACTAAATAATAGACCGCACTTTATACTATTCAAATGTATGCACATTATTTGTCATAAACTTAATATGGGTGCAGACAGTCTATACAGATTAACAACAAAAAAAGTGTCAGTAAAAATTAAGCTCTAGTTAACATGCATTGATGGAAAAATGAATTGGTGTCGACAATTGATTTGCAAATACATCAAAAAAAAAGTAAGCTGGGTTAATAAGTGGGTGAAGATGCTTGATATTATATAGTAAAATGTTAATGGAGAATATAGGTGGTGACTATATAGGTGCTCACTAGAAAATTCTTTAAGCTTTATTATATGATTGAAAACTTTCATAATATTTAGAAGAAAAACATGCAAGTTTCCAATTTCATTGAGAATAGTTAAAATTGTATCACCACTATGAGTGATTACTAAACAATTTTAATCACATGAGAAACTTTCCATAAAATGCCAACTTGAAATGCAGGATGAAAAACATAAATTTAATATAATCTCATCAAGATTAACTATTTTTGTCTTTGAAATGTTTGGAAGCAAATGTTACTCTGAGATGCTACCAGTTCTTATCGATGGGTGGTAGAATTATGGGTGACTTCATACTTTCCTTTATAGATTTAAAAAATTTCTCTGAAAGAGTCAAAATGAATATGCTACTGTTTTGAGTCAGAAAAGATGCTATATTTGGAAAACAAGAGAACTGATTTGCGAAGCAAACATCCCCCGATACACCTAACGCTGTAGCGGACAGAGCTGACGGACTGGGAGCCCTGAAGCCAGAGAGAAATGAACAGGAAGTGGAACTGGGGGATTAGACCCAGGCAGGATCAGTGCTGTGCTGCCAGGGCTTAAGCACAGCCTCACACGAGGCCAAGGAAGGGCCTGACGGACATCTGGGGACAGCAAATGGCTCTGATCATAATCGCCCTGCCAGGCTGATGGCTTCTGTCCTAGAGGCTCCCCACAGATGGAGGCCGACCTGCTGAGCCACATCTGCCCAGAGCTCTGTTATCTGGAGCTACCGCTCAGCTCCAAGAATCACCCACCAAAAGGCTTTGAAACCTCTGATGTCCCTCTCCTCGCGCTCTGCAAACAAAGCCACTCCTGCCCCAGGCACATCTTCAGTCATTCTCATCGACTGTCATCTCCAAGCCGTGCCTACCCAGATTCCCATCTCTGACACCAAGGAACACTCTGAGTAACTTCAGGGAGGGAGGGGTCACCTGCACCCCGATCTCGTGAACCTTGCGTTTGGTCAAAGGCTCTCTGTATTCTCTCTCTCAGCCTCCGGCACCTTTGGGGAACCTCGGATGAGTCAGTTAGCCAAGACTCATCATTGCGCCAGGGGAAGAGGGCAGGACGCTGCTTGCTCTCGCCGTGTGTGAACAGCCCTGGAGGCGGCTAGGCCTGTAGCTGGGGCTGCCCCGCCTGCTGAGCTGGGCCAGCAGTGAGCGCTTCGGAAGTAACGTGCCTCCAGCTGGATGAACCCAGGACTCAAGATGGGCGGAGCAGCAGAGGGACCACGGCCCTGCTGCCCTGGCCCAGCCTGGCCCGTGGAAAGTCCTGGGCAGGGCTGGAGCTAGGAGCAAGCCTCCAGTGGAAGACTGAGAACAGCCCTGGTTCAGGTGATTAAAAGCAGCCAGTTTTACTGTCTGTTCAGTGCTGTAAGAAGCTGCCCCCCTACCCCCAAACCACGCATTTCTGCCAGCACATGATGGCACAGAACTTTCTAGACAGTCTCTACAAGCCCGATCGGCTGCCAGACCAGGTTTTTCCACTGCAGCCCCTCCACAGCCAATGTCAGAGCTGCCACCGCCTGCAAATCCCGCGCCGGACCTCGGGCTCTGACTCAGTGACAACGTCACAAAGCCCCAGGGGCGGCCCTGAGGTGCTCACTGAGGACAGCTCTCCTCTCCCCAGAGAGGACAGCTGGTGTCCTGCTGAGGGCAGAGCACCAAGGGTGAGACCCATAGGATGGAGCTACGCTGAGAACAATGGAGGTGGTCCCGGAAGTGTCGCTCCGAGACGTGGCCCTGGGAACACGTGCCCCTGCAGTGCTCGCTACCTGTGTCCATCTTGTGTGCAGGGTCTGCTCTGCACTGTCAGAGCCTCTGCAGTCCCGCTGCCTGTCTCCTAAATGACCAGCCTCTCCCATGAAATGCCTGGAGGAGAAAATCCAGTGTGAGGTGTCTACACGCAAGCCATCCGAACTGAGACGAGCTCATCTAGGTGTGTGTGTGTGAGCGTGCTCAGCCGTGTACGACTCTTTGTGACCCCATGGACTATAAGCCCTCCAGGCTCCTCTGTCCATGGGATTCTCCAGGCAAGAATACTGGAGTGGGCTGCCATTCCCTTTTGGGTATAAAGGGCAAGAAGTTCTTGACTCAGACTCAGGGAGCATCTTATGAAGATGGCTCCTCTGTGGACTGCATGTGAGCCCATTTGTGCAGTCAAACCGGGTTCTAACAGCTTCCGAGTTGACAGAGCAGAGGCTCGATCAGGAAGCACCATCTGCCTGAAAGCTTCATCCTTCATCCTCCACAGATGCAGCTCCCCTGGCCATTTCCGCTGGGACAGGTGATCAATTATCCCCGACAAGCATGCACGCCTGCCCTGCCCAAGGATGACAGCAGGTACGCCAGGTCCTTCTGCCCTCTAGATTCCCTGCTTCTGCCGTTCAGCAAAACCACTCCCACCTGAAGCAGACGGGTTGGGGACAGTGACATGGGCCCAGACCCACAGGGGTGTCGGCACCACACCAGGACGGAAAGCAGGAGGAGGAGGAAAGCAGGGCTTGAAAGGTTGCCCGATGCTCCCGGGACACTGGAGGACGGGGGACACGGGGACTCCCAGTCCCACCTGGGGTGCTGGGCTTGGCTGGACCACCACTGCTGCCCGGAGGCGAGGACGGAGCCAATGGGAGCTTGGGTTTGAGGGTCTCTGCTCTCTCCATTACACACAATTTACATAAAAAGGAAACTTTGATACACGTACGAACCTTGAAAACATCACCCAGGTGAAATAAGCCACACAAAAAACAGGCAAGTACTGTATGAGTCCACCTATAGGAGATTCCCAGACCAGGCGCATTCGTAGAGATGGAAAGTGGAACACAGCCTCCCAGGAACTGGGTGGGAGGATGAAGGTGTGGCGGGGGGAGCGGGGGAGATACTGTTTAATGGGTACAGAGTTTCCACTGGGATCATGAACAAGTTCTGGAAACAGAACTTTGTGAATGTATTTAATGGCACTGAATTATACACTTAAAAAGGACTAAAATTGTAAATCTGATGTTATGTCTATTCAACCACAATAAAAAAGAAATAATTATATTCAAACGGGCTTCCCTGGTGGTTCAGACAGTAAAGAATGTCCAAAACAGTCTATTTTAGGAGCCGTGATAAAGTACCTCAAATCAAATCTGTGGGTTGCTATAGCTTATGTTTTGGGTGTCCCTCTGAGGTCCCTTGATTGATTTCATGTTCCGTGTGTACATTACTATACATTCTTTTTCTCCTTTTATGGCCAAGAAGCTAAGATCAGCCAGTACTGCTTTTTTAACCTGTAAAATACACATTCAGATGGACTCAAATTGTTTATAAGTGTGTTGAAGGCAGGTTTTAAACTGTGACCAAAATCCTAGTAAGTTTTTCTCTCCAAGGGCCTTACATTAAAAAAGAGCAGGGGGGGGCGCAGACATTAAAAAATTCTTTATGTCTAAAAAGGTAGTTTCTCCTCTATGTTTCAAGTCACTATATTTTAATCAACATCACTACTACATGGTTTCTTCATAAGAAGTCAGTACCTTTTCTTGGTAATAATTTATTTGTAGAAAAAAAATATCTAAATTTTACTAGAAAATACGAGTGGGAGAAATTTTTATTTTTTCACAGGACTTCAAAATGTTAAAACTCAGTAAAGGCAAAGCAGGAGTACCTTTTACAATATTTTACATGTGTTTCTTGTACACACACACACACATTTTTCTCCTTGTGGAAATACAGGAAGAAAACAGAATGGATGGAGTGAAAAAAACTGGCAAGAATGAAGGGAAGTGAATCCAGGCCTTACGCTGTAGCCCCACACAGAGCTCCAGGGGACATCATGGACCGTATCCTCGGGGGTCAGAGAGGTCAAGATGGGGACCCTAGGTTCTGATCAGGAAGTTGGGCAAACCTGATGAGGTGCCAGTACGCCCACAGGTGGGTCGTCATGCAGGTATCTGGATCTGAGTTCCACCAGAGCCAGCATGATCAGCGTCTCCTCGCTAGCACCTCCACGAGGGAGGGCAGGGTCACTGTTCTCATCTCAGATGCGAGGGGACCCCAGAGAATCTGTGTTGCAGGGCCTGCGCCATCTCAGCCCCTGCTGCTCTCTGCGGAGGGCTGCCTGGGGGGGCCCATCACTCTCTGGCTCCAGGTGGCCTGGGAGGCCAGGCCTTGCTCCGGAAGAAGCCATGACAAGGACCGGTGCTCTGCTCCTGACAACTCTGGGCTCAGAGGGACCAGGGGCGATCTGAGTCAGACCAGAGTCACTTCACGCTCACCTCTCATACAAACAGGAAAAGACCGCACTATGCAACGTGGCCAGTGAGCAGACCAGAGCCCCCTGCGAGGGGCCCCTGGGTCTAGCGTTTTCTGGGTTACTTACTTGTGGGCACAGAGAGCCTATTATAAGAACAGCCGATCATTTATGGACACGAGGCCCTAGAAATTTACACCAATCGCCACAACTCCTGAACTCGAGAGGACCACCGCCTTCAAATCAGGGTCTCATGAGACCAACTTTCTGCTGTGTAAACATCCTTTCTTCCCAGGAGACTGTTTCCACATGGAGATAAACAGAAGCCTCTCTTCCTGCCCCTCAGCGGGGCCTCGGGGGTGTTGGGGGCAGACAGTCTCACACAGACTGACAAGAACAGAGGACGGATGGGAGAAGGCCCAGCGGCTCCGTCAGAACTCCTCCTGGACTCGGCAGCGGAGACCAGTGAGGCCCGAGGACAGACGGAAGTGCTGAGCTCAGGAAGAGCCCTGAGGACCCGTCATGATTTCCTCCTGCCTGGAGAAGCAGCATCTGCATCCACTGCCAGACCGAGAGCCTTGTGGATGAAGGCGCTTCTCAAAAGGGTCTGCTCGGTGGCCTGGCAGGCATTATGCTGAGTTTCAGGGCAGTCGGTGGGAATGGTGTAGAGGTGCCTCGAAAAAACTAAGGAGAGAGTTGCCGTGTGACCCAGCAACCTCATTCCCGGGCATTTACCAGACAGAATTATAACCAAAGAGACACATGCAACCCGCATGTTCAGAGCATCATTGTTCACAAGAGCCAAGACATGGAAGCAACCTCAGTTGTCCACACACTGTGCAATACTGCTCAGTCACAAAAGAGAATGAAATGATGTCATCTGCAACAACATGTGTGGACCTAGAGATTAGATTCTAAGTGGAGCTTGAAAGGGAAGAAAATTCATATGATATCCCTTATATGTGGATCTAAACCTGCGTTCGATCCCTGGGTTGGGAAGATCCCCTGGAGAAGGGGACAGCTACCCACTCCAATAATTCTGGCCTGGAGAAGTCCATGGACTGCATAGCGACTTTCACTTAAACTATGACACATACGAACCTATTTATGAAACAAATGCAGACTCACAGACATCGAGAACAGATTTGTGGTGGCCAAGGGGGAGATGGGCTGGGGGAGGGCTGCAATGGGATTAGCAGATGCCAACCATTACAAACAGGATAGATAAACAACAAGGTCCTACTGTACAGCACAGAGAACTATACTCAATATCATGTGATAAGCCATAAAGGAAACAAATATGAAAAAAGAATATATATATAACAGAATCATTTCACAGTAGAAATTAACACATTATAAATCAACTACACTTCAACTTAAAACATTTTTTCCCATAAAAAAAGCACTTCTCATTTGTCTGTGTCATCTGCTACTTAAGCCTCTCCACATCAGCACTCTTCCTTCCAAAGTGATCCCAAAGGCAGAATAAAATAACCACTCCAGCCCTCAACACTCTCCACACCCGTCAGGGCCCTCTCCTCCCACTCCTTTCCCCTCACTATCATGGACTGAGGCTCTGGAGCAAGTATTTCCCCATATTTTAGTGTCTGCAGTAAAAGGGGGAATCTTTGAAAGAAATCTACCATGTGGGTATACTTGGCTGCCCCTCATCTCGATTCTGAAAGCCCTGAATTGGCTTCCCCAGGTATCAGCACAATTTTCAATAATAGGTTTTTGCTTCCTTTTGCCACTTATGAATGTCTTTCTATTGTCTGATCACAAACAGCTGATAACAAGAATGCACAATTCATTGAGCTGCCAGGTTCTTGAGAGATAAAGTGCCTAATTATGTAATTAGCATAAACGGTTTTCAGGAAAATGTCAACAGCACAAAGTCACCCAGTCGTAGCTCGAGTAACAGCAAGATCAGACTTATTCATTTATCAAGTCCTACGAGCCTAACAGCTTCCCTGGTGGCTCAGACGGTAAAGAATCTGCCTGCAATGCAGGAGACTCAGGTTCAATCCCTGGGTTGGAAAGATCCCCTGGAGGAAGGCACGGCAACCCACTCCAGTATTCTTGCCTGGGAAATCCCATGGTCAGAGGAGCCTGGTGGGCTACAGTCCATGGGGTCGCGAAGAGTCCGGCACAGCTGAATGGACACAACTAACACTTTCACTGTCTTTTCAGGAGACTAACTAGCAAGGGAAGGCAGAAATGCCACGCTCTTCACAGGTGAGACTAATCAGCCTGAAAACCACCTTTGATCCCAAATTCTAAGGATTAAAGAAAACCTAGGTGATAGCTCCACAGTGAGCTACAGAAGTTCTTTTCACCACAGTTAGAAAACTAGGAAAGCCTTTTGGTGCTGTTGGGCATAATTCCAGAAGGAAGGCGGGATTAGCAGAGAGGTGCTATCATCTAGTTTAAGTCACTTCTGAAAATATTTTATATTTCTTGGATAAAAAGCTGATGAACCAGCTTTTTAAAATCTTTAAAATAGTTCAGCCAAATCCATAGTTGAAAACCAGTTATAGGAAGAATGTCTATATCAAAAGAGCATGCTTGGGGCTGGTGCACGGGGATGACCCAGAGAGATGTTATGGGGAGGGAGGTGGGAGGGGGGTTCATGTTTGGGAACGCAGGTACACCCGTGGTGGATTCATGTCAATGTATGGCAAAACCAATACAGTATTGTAAAGTAAAATAAAGTAAAAATAAAAATTTAGTAAAAGAAAAAAGAGCAAGCACATTTTATTAAAACCAACAACAATAAAGAAAGACTATGATAGTCTCTAATATAGTACAAACATTTGCTTAAAAAAAGAACGATGACACCATCAGAGGCCTTTCATTGGAGGACAATATTCCCTTGGGGTACTGTGACGTTTAATAAGGAATATACATTGGTCTTCACTGATATTTGCTCTTTCTGGCACAAAGTTCCTAAAACCCTTGGAATTTACTAAGTGATGAGAGCAGTAAGTGTCTTGATATTCATAATAAACACCTGTCAACCACACCTGAGTTTGCTTTCTTCTCTAATCCAGGGGGTTCTGTGAGCCACTGCAGCAAACTGATCAAACTGGAGGAGAGGGTCGAAGGGGGGTTCCATCTACAGCTGGTCCATCAGAAGCACAGGTGACCCCCTGGACTTCTGCAGGGTGTCTGAAATGGGGGGAGGGAGGAGCAGCGTTGTAGCACTGAGCCCTTACCCAGTAAAATCTGAGGCCACCTCCAGGTAGACAGAACTGAGCTAAGTGCTTGGTGGGGAGTGGGAGGGAGAGGGAAAGGGTGATCAACTCGTTGTAATTGGTGCCGGAAAGAGATACTCACAAACCATTTCAAACACGCTAACACCCTCCTTTTCTGTAGATGCATCTCCAACATACCGCTGTGTTCATCACAGATAAGTTTCTGCCCCAGGACATGGGTTAGAACGTGGAGCCGTGACCCTTCCTGGCCTGGAGCCACTGTGACCTCCCAGACCTTCCTCATTGCTTCTGATTAACCCCCAGTGGCGCCAGCACTTGAACTTCACCTGGACACAGATCTCCTGGCCCCGTGCCTCTTTAAAAGGGGTTTACAGGCTACAGGTCAGCTGTCCTCCTGTCTGGTGCCCCATTACCAGCTTTGAAGGGTCTGCCGCTGGCTCTCTGGCTGACTGTGCCCAGGGCCAGGGCTGTGCCCTCACTGGTCATTAGAACATCAGAGGAGCCTTTCCTCAGCTCCAGGTGACCGGCTGGTGTCAGCTGATAAGGGGCTGGGGGCCAGCATCAGGAAGAAGGGCTCTGGGAGATGCGCTCGTTCACTGGATGCATCCTGCGGCATTCACAACTTTGGGGCTTCAGAGCATTTTTTAAAAGCACAATGGGGTTCCTGACTACATTCTAGGTGCACCCAGATTTGACACTTGAATTCCAGACAAAGATGTCCCCTCTTCTTTCACCTTTGATCGCCTCCTTCCTCTGTGGTAAAGTCTCTACATTTTTCTTTTATCCAAAAGCTGTGCATCTCTCCTCAATAGTCCTGAAACTCGGAGCGACAGTCTAAAACTCTGAATCCCTTGCCTTTGCTGTTCTCCGTTCTTCTTGGCTGGCGAGGGCTGAAACCGCACACTGTGTGGAATGGAAGCATGACAAAGGCCCGACCCAGCAAGCCACCTCATGCCCTCTCGGAAGGCTCAGGTCCTTACAGAAGGGACCACGGCCCTTGTAAGCTGAAGCCCAGGCACCCGCTCCCAGGACCCACCCTCCCTTGCCGCCTGCTGGGTCTGACTCTGAATACAGCCCAGTGACAAGAGAGGACGGTGATCACGATTGTGTGATGAGTGACATCCTGCTGCCTGAGCCCCATCCAGTCTGCTCCCCATGCTGCTTTCTGTGACTTCACAGGACCACGTTTTCTCAGAGGGGACAGTGTGCCCTTCAGACGGGGCTTGGACACTAAAAATAGTCCTGACCACTCACAAAATAGGGCAGGTCGTCCTGGGGGCCCCAGAGAAGTGTCCTGGAATCCTAGGAGGCCGCACTGGCTTTGGGAGAATTTTCTGGGACAGAGCTGGGCCCAGGAAAGCCAAGGAGACGGCTGTACAATGCCCTTGGAGTGTCCCCGCCAGAAGAGAAGCCTTGTGGGGTCATCACACCCTGGTAAAGAATGACAACCTTGAGTACTGTGCGTGTCCCCGCTGCCCCAACCCTCTGACTGAACTTGAACTTGACGAGGGAGAGCACTGAGGACCAAATGCTTAAACACTGGTCCACCAGGGAATTTCCATCATCTGATACTTTAAAGAGGGATTTGAACTGTTGCTGAAAACTGCCTGGCCACCTCCACATGCAGTTCCGAGTGCCTCCTGCCAGTCTCCCGTCTGTGACGCCATCGGCCCCGGCCAAGGGACCCCGGGGCTCAGCCTCACTGCTTCTGCTATCAGCCCTGCCAGAGGGCTCCCTGGCTCTGCCGCACCAGCCAGTTTTTTGGCCTAGGGACCAGTAGTAAAAGTTCAAGTGCAGCCAGCTCTGCCTTGGCTCCGTTCCACCCTGCTCCCTGCAGAAATAGGTCAGAACAGGCACGGCAGTTGTGGCAGTGGTGCCCAAGTTCACCCTCCGTGATCCCTGAGGCTTCTCACGGTCTGGTGCTCCTGCCTCCCCCATGGTGTACTGTGTCTTGTGCTAAGCTTCCCATCTCACCCCTCTTGCAGGGCAGGGGCCGAGAGTGGAGGCCTGGAATAGCCTTTACCCCCAGTGAGGAGGCACTTGCACCCTGAAGCAGCCCCACCATACTTGACGAGTGCCTCAACCAATGATCATTTCAAAGACTTCCCTGGTGGTCTAGTGGTTAAGAATCCACTTGTCAAGGGGACGTGGGTTCGATCCCTGCTCTGGGAAGATTCTGCATGCCGTGGAGCAACTAGGTCTGCGTTATCGCAACTACCGTGCCTGTAGGAGCCCTTGATCTAGAGGCCGCAAGCTGCAACAAGAGAAGCCACTGTAATGAGAAGCCTGAGCACCGCACCTAGAGACGAGTCCCTGCTCACTGCGACTGGAGAAAGCGCACGTGCAGTAATGAGGACCAGCACAGCTCAAAATAAAATCATATTAAAAAAAACTTTCAAAAAAGTATCATTTATAGAACTCATCTGTGACAATTCTTTTCAGTAACATTCTGTTGGGTTTAAAAATGGGAAAGCAGTCAGTAAGATTTTTAAACAGTTACGACCAGAAACTTAGAAGCACTGCCTGCATCTGGCATAAAAATTACACTGCACCTAAACCTGGCCATATTTTCACTCTTTGTTTAATCTGCTCTTCTGTGTGGTTCTCCCTAAGACAAAGAGCCCAGGCCTTTCCTAAACTTTCCTCCAAATAAACCTGGAAGAACAAGTCACAGTTGCTACAGACAACTGTAAAAACTTTTTGAAGGTTTTTTCTACTGAGGTTATCAACTGTCAGCTCTTTCCGTTATTATGCAGCCAGTATGTGGAAGCTTAAATATTTTTTTAAAAGTTTAAGAAAGTCTGTGAAACTATTATTCAGTACTTCTTTCTGGCAGTTTCTTTACCATCTGAGCTACCAGGGAAGCCTCAGAATACTGGAGTGGGTAGCCTATCCCTTCTCCAACTTCCAACATATAGATGATGATTATACAGAGTTATGAATTTACCTCTTCCTTAAAATAACATTATTTAGCTGTTCTCACTTAAAGCAGTACACCACGTTAGATCTTCTCATTCTACAAGCAACCCTGAATCTCTTCGCACGAAATCAGCCCTCTCTGTTTCTGTCACCAAGACATCCCAGACTCAAAGTACTGGAGTCCTTACAGCCTCTCCCCTTCCTTTTGGTTTATCCATTCATCATCAGAACTCCTTTCAAGACACCCTTATACATATCACCCCTCATTCCCAGCATCACTACCTTACAAGAGAGCTTCAACCCATTGTTGCTCAGTCATGTTTGACTCTCTGCAACCCCATGGACTGTAGCCCACCAGGCTCCTCTGTCCATGGGATTTCCCAGGCAAGAATACTGGAGTGGGTTGCCATTCCCTTCTCCAGCGGATCTTCCCCACCCAGGGATTGAACCTGTATCTCCGGAGTCTACTGCTTGGCAGGCGGGTTCTTAACTTCTGAGCCACCAGGGAAGTCCATCTTCAACACCTTACACCCAGGTTAATGAGACAGCCTTCCAGAGATGATATCATTGACTTCATCTGTCCCAACATCATGTGTCTCCAATTTCACCTAGTCTTCAACATGACAATCAAAAAAGGGGGCTATTCTTTATCTCGATGTCCGCTCTCAGAAAGCAGTGGCCCCTTTTCGAGCAGCAGCCAACCTCACCTGCTGCACCTCCTGTGAACTTCATCCCTAGACTCACACTTCCTGCACTGGATCTGTGGAATTCAGACAATGAGGAAGTCTGCCACCTGTCTCTGACTGTTGAAGGGCAGCAACAAAATCCACTGAGAACAAAAGCACTTGTTGTTAGTGTTGACATATGGGAAATAAGTGTCTAAAACAGCTTCCCGGTGAGAAATCCCAGCACAGAATTTAAATGATCTTGTTCCGAAACACCACTAACCTATTCTTGAAGGTCTGGCCAACTTTTGAGCACAACCCAGAACAGAAGTAATGCACAGATAAAATATTATGTTACACTCCTGGGTGGTCACTGATGGAGATGTGTTTAATGTCTCCACACACAAAACTTAAAACATTTGCGAAGCTAGCACCTGGTCGAATACCCTCCTGGAGAGTGCTTCTGACAGAACACACACAAGCTATGTCCAAACACGTTCAAAATTCCTTATAAACATCCAAGTCAAAGCACAAAGTCAGCGGCAGCGTGAGCCTTACAAATCTCTTTTGCACAAATATTATCTTCTCAACAGAATCCAGACACACACAATTCCAGTGCTGAAGGGGTGTGCGTGGAGCATGAACAGGCACAGTCACGTGTCCACATACACTTGCTCTGCTTTGGATCCAGTGTGCAGAAGCCTGCGAATCCACCCCCACGTGGAGGCCGTGGGGGTACCCTGGCAGTGCACATGCGCAGTGAGCGCTGTGCTGCGGCACCCTTGCCCTCCTTAGTAACTCTCTCCAGATGCCCGTCCAATAAACACATCAACATACAAACAGAAGGCAGCTCTGCAGGCCTCGACCCCAGCAAAGCCAAACGTGCTCATCTTGTGACTTCCTGAAATAAATTAAATTCTACTGGCAAGTAGCTCACTGTAATGAAGAAAAAGCACTCTAATAAACCAAGAACTGCCTCCAGCCAGATGGATAATCTGATTATAATCGCAGTGCATTCAAAAAGCACGTCAATAATCTGGCTACAGCTCCTCCCACGCTGAGAAAAAGTTTTCTCAGGCCTATAGCAGAGCAGCGACCCTCTGGATGCATGCATTCCAGGCCCAGGTTTGCAACCCCAAGGAAGAGCTGGTCCATTCTGCAGTCCCTCCCTGCTCTCCACTCGATTGACAGGAAGATAGAAACTTCCTTCCTGGCACAGCCAGCCTGGCGGCAGCACACACACACCAACCTCTGGGTGCCCAGCCCCCTGAGAGCAGCAGGTGGGGCCCCGCCCCTGGGGCTGGGCTCCATCCAGGCTGGACTGGCCTTGGCAGTCACACACAGCCAACCAGCGGACAACTTTAATATTCCTGCAGATTAATAGCATCAAATTCAAAATATAATTTTATGTTAGCCCAGACCTTCCCTTGGAGCAAAGCTTTAGCTCATTTAACTGTCAGGACAAACTTAGGTACAAGCTGATTTTACAACTGTACCTGCTTAAGTCCTAATAGTTAAGAAACCTGCCTGAGATGCAGGGTTAGTAAGTGACAAGGGGAGGATGGCTGACTCCAGCTCCCTGGCACTGAGGGCTAAGGCCGGGTGCCATCACCAGCGGGAGGTACTGCGGGTTTTAGCAGGTGGCACATCCTTTTCGAGCTCAGACCCATCACCACCACACCTGCCTTGGTCCAAGCTGTTGTTTCCGGTTTAGACTGTTGCAGCAGCCTCCAAACTGACCTGTCTCTTCTGGCTTCACTCGCCTGCCAGTCATCTCCCAAAGATGCAATTCTGATCATGTCATTCCCCTTTTAAATCCTTCCTGGGGTGTGCCACTGCCTTCTGAAAAACATCCAACATGCTGAACCCAGACGCAGGATTCATGTGGTCTGCCCTTGGCCAGCTTGATCCAACCACGCCATGTCCTGTGCTTGGGGTGGTCATACCACATGGCCTGAGGTCCCAGCAGGCAGTCTGACCCCTTCGTTCACTCAGTGCGTCCTGCTCTAAAACAGTTCCATTACTGCCCAGGCCTGAAGCCCGGCAGCTGCAGCCCTGAGCAGCTGTGGTTCTCTAATTGCTTTTTGATGCTTTTATGACATGAATTTGAGGACACTGCACAGGGAAGGAAGCCTCAGAAATAAAAAACGCTGCAGGGTAGTAAAAAACCCCACCTTTTACTGCTGCCAAAGCAGGTAAGTGGCCAACTGTCTCCTGAGGTCACCTGAGGCGAGCCCAGGGCCTCCATTTATAACAGGACTAAAAGTAGAGATGAGGCCTGATATGGTGAGGGTGGCGTCATGCACTGGTGGTGCCAACAGAGGACAGTGCCTTTGTCCTTGTGCAGAAGAAAGAGCTTTGGAAGGACGGAACCTCTTACGACCTTGATGGCCCCTAAAAAGCAGCCTGACCACCTATGACCTTGGGCTGTAAGACGAAAGGAATGGTGTCTCCAGATTACAGACAAGGCTCCCTCACCAACGGATAGCCCAGTGATTCCACCCAGAAGACAGAAGTGGCTGACCCTGATCTAATGTAAAAGGAACTTCTACAGAATCTGAATGTATCAATTTCCACAGTTCTAACAGAAATTCGTGTTATACATATTATAGATATACATATATATCTTATATGTATGGTATATATCTCATACCCTAGCATCTGAAAATATGAATCAGTGCTATTTTTCTGTAGCTCTGCATTTTCAATCATCCTCAGTTACAAGCTGCCATCAACTTATACCTTATTTTAGTTTAGTAAAATAAGAAAACTTCTTTTAGTTTTCATCCTCTTGGTTATAGATATCTGGTTTCGTTAAGGTTGTTGAAATTTCTGCCTAGTATTTTCTCTAAATGGGAGTTTACCTTGCTCATGTATTGTACCAAAGTCAAAACATTTCACTCACTGTCAATAAAAAGCAGAAACATAGGGAGTTTTAAGGGCCTTGAGTAGAAATGTTTATAGTTTAAAAAAAATTATTTTTATCAACTTTGTATGTGGGAGCCAACAGCTAGTCTAGTGGTGATGCAGGAAGGTCCAGCATTCTCAGTGGGGGAGGGAGAGGAGCCCTGACCTGCCTGCCTGGGGATGCGGGTGCCAGGGGCCCCCACCTTCAATGTGAGTGGTCTCGGCTTTAGTTTGCACAGATATTTGTTCATTTATTCAGTCATTTGAGTTCTACTATATGTTAAATAAATTCCACTGTGATGGAGATAAAAATACATGACAGTGCCTGCCTTCAAGGAGCTTAGGGTCCAGCAGAGATGTTGAGACCCGCACCCAAATGAAATGGAGAGGGGGCAGAGAGCGAGTGATGTGTGCAGGAGCTCCAGGGTGGGGCACTCACTTCCAGTTGGCCCTTCTGGGATCTGGGAGCCTCTGCTCTAGGACCTGGAAGGGGACAGGGCTCTGCAGGGGAACAGACCAGGGAGCTCCAGCCCAGGGGCAGGAGCAGGAGGGTGTGTGGCATGTAGCCTGTTCCCAGGGCTCCTGAGCCTCAGGTGGAAGACAAGGGCGGAAGGGGCTTGGGCCAAGGGGGGCCTGATGCTGGGCTATGGGGTTTCTTTCATCCATGGGAAAGTCAGTCCCCAGTGACTGTTGGGCCTAAGAAGCTGTGCAGAGCTTCTTGGAGGGTGGGGCCACAGTGGAGTGGGGCGGGGCCAAGACAGGGGTGGGGTGGGCCCCTGCAACAGCTGTGCCTGTGAGAGGCTGGGAGGCTAAAGCTGAAATGGTAGGACCCAAGGACTCTGCGGTGGAGGAATAGAGGGTGGTTCTGAAGGTTTGGCTTTGGGAACTGAAGATCAGTGGACCTACCACGACAGAAGTGAGGAAGGGGAGCTGGGTGATGTCCAGTCTGCTCTCCTGACCCCCATGGGAGGCCTCTCTTGGGGCACCCCAGCATAGGGGACACAGGAGAGGCATTGAGGACAGACCTGGGGCCCAGGCAGCGCTGCTCACCCTACCCCTCCACTTTAAGAAAAGTACCATAAAATGAACTACCAAGAAAAGAAACAGACACACAGGCCCACAGACCCTGCGTGTGGATGTCACGTTCCTGCAAGGGTTTTGCAGGGCTTTCCTCCTATCTCTGCACGTGCCCAGTGCTGCGGGGTGAACAGTGTCCCGGTGAAGATCTGTTCAATCCTAGCCCCCAGGACCTATGCACTGCCTTACTTGGAAATGAGGTCTTCATAGATGTCATCAAGGTAAGATGTGGTCACCTGGAGGAGGGTGGGCCCTAATCCACAGCAGGTGGGAGACAGTATGTGAGGGACGTGTGCACACACAAGGGAAGATGTCTGTGAAGATGGAGGCAGAGACTGCAGCTGCAACTGGGGGGCCCAGGAACAGCAGAAAGGCACAGAGGCCTGGACAGACTGCCTCCGCAGAGTTTGCAGAGATGGCTCAGACCTGAAACACCTTGATCCTAGACTCCAGAACTGCAAGAGAATCAACTTCTGGCTTTTAAGCCAGCACTCAGTTTGTGCCACTTTGTGATGGACCTGGGGACCTGCCAGGGAAGGCCTTGGGTTGTGGACCTGGTCACTCCAGAGAGCTGACCACCTTCTCTGATTTCTGCTGGGAGGAGCCACGCCCTCGCAGGACACATGGGAAGAAGGACCCCTGTGACTATCACTGGGCCCCAGGCAACAAGGCCCAGTTGACAGAAAAGAACCTGCAGGTCCAGATTCCCAAGCTAAACCTTCAACTGGCTCCCAGTCCATTCAGCTGCTGTGGCTTCCTCTGAGAACAGAAAACCCCCTTTCTTGCATTTACAGTCAATGGAACTTGGCATTTTAAGTCTCTTAAGTACAGTGTTATTCCATGGGAAACCCAGAGCAGTCAGCCCAGTTAAAAGAAAAAACCCATTGTAGGCACACCTGATCCTCAGGTATTTATTCATTATGGCCAGACATAATGAGAGAATTACTTGTTTAATCATCCGGCATCAACAACCCACACCCATCACTTCTGGGGCTTGGGGCTCAGCCACAATGAGGACTCAGCTCTCTGGGGGGTTAGCAATGGTAGTGGCAGAGGGGTGGGGTGGATAGCAGGGTCTGTAGTCCCTAACAGACCTCAGGAGAGAGGCCTCCTCATAAGAAGGAAGACCACCGACTTACCCCCAACCTTATTTTACTCCAAAGAGGACAAGGAACCATATAGGAAGGCACCCACTTTAGCATCTCCAGGGTTTCATGGGTTAGAACTGCATGGGATGCTCCCCCCGCCCTCACCTACAATCACTTTCCTCACCCCACCCCTGCCCAGGATAACAACACTCATCGCAGCAGTGATAGCACTGGCTGTATCCTAGGCAACTAGACATGCCTCCCAAGTCCTCACAATCACCTGCTCAGGTAGAGGGGTAGGCCCTGGTTAAAAAGAAAATGCTGGCTCCCAGGAAGTATCGTCTCTAGGGAGGACATGGGGGGAGCAGGTCGAGAAGACCCTGCCGGGTGGGAACACTGCACCATCCGCCCTCCGTCCACGTGCAGTGTGCTGCCCCCTTACATCCACCTCATGTCATCTGTGATAAACCTGTCCGTCAACCCTCTTCACTTCTTCAGAACATGGACACGTAAGAGTATATCACACAAGATCAGGTTCTAGGTCCCAACCTG
Source organism: Ovis canadensis (assembly GCF_042477335.2). Taxonomy (NCBI): domain Eukaryota; kingdom Metazoa; phylum Chordata; class Mammalia; order Artiodactyla; family Bovidae; genus Ovis; species Ovis canadensis. The sequence goes on along the minus strand of NC_091267.1, from coordinate 54,909,934 downwards.
AGAGGGCGGCCAGGCAGCTGTGAGCAGAGCTGAAGACACATGACTAACAGAAGGCTGTGCTAATGTGCTGCTGCAGCCCATCAGCAGGGGAGGCAGTCTCTCTCTCTCTCAGGATTCACCTGTCAGAATGGAGGAAGGAGGGTACCATTTGCAGAAGCTCCCTGATCATCAGCTGACACTTCTAGCGCCTGCTCTAAGAACTGATTCCTCAGGTAATCCCTGTGGGGAAACGCGCAAAGCTCCACTCACAGCCTACCTACAGATAACCCTATCTGGATCAAGAACCTAACCCTGGAAGTTGGTAAACCTATAAAAAATTATAGGAAAATGTGTTCATGACCCGGGGGCCATAAAATAAAAGACTGATAAATTTAACCATGTTAAAATTTAAACTTTTGGTCATCAAAAGATATTACCCCCAAAATGAGAAAGATACATCACAAACCAGAAGATGACACTTTACAGCATCTGCAAGTTAAAACCATAAGGACCCGTCATTTTGTTTGGCAGACTGGCAAAAATTCAAAGTCTGACTATTCAACAGTTGGCACAAACATGACATCAGTGAAATTTTCAAAAATTGCTGGTTACCTGTAAGCTGTTACAACTACTTTGATAAACCATTTGGCATTTCTTAGTAAAATGGAACATATGCAAATGACCTAAATAGACACTTGTCCAAAGGAGATACAAAGATGATCATTAGACATGTGAAAATATGCTCAACATCACTAGTCATTAAGGAAATGCAGGTCAAAACCACCCTGAGGGAGGTAGGAGGGAAGCTCAAGAGGGAGGGGACATATGTATACCTACGGCTGATTCATGTTGATGGATGGCAGAAACCAGCACAATGTTCTAAAGCAATTATCCTCCAATTGAAAAATTTAAAAACAAACCACAAGATACCTTTTTGCATTCATCTGAATGAATGCCATGAAAAACCTAGAAAGTAATGTGTTGGTGGGGATTTGGATAAACAAACCCCTTGTGCATAGTTGATGGGATGTGAAAGAGTGCAGCCACTGTGCAAAAGAACGCAGGTTTCTCAAAATATTAAAAGACAGAGTTGCCATCTGATCCAGCAATTCCAGCTCTGGGTATACACCCTAAAAGAACTGAAAGTGGGACCTGAAGAGATTTGTACACCTGTGTTCACAGTGGTTTTATCCATAAGAGCTAAGAAGTTAAAGGAAACCAAGGGTCTGACTGATTAATGAGTGAACCGAATGCGGTTAATACACACACTGGAATATCATTCAGCTTTAAAACAGAAGTTTCAACACATGCTATAACATGCATGAACCTCGAGGACATAATGCTAAGAGAAATAAGCCAGCCAGGAAAGGGCAGATACTGTATGATTTCACTTATATGAGGTGTCCAGAGTAGCCAAACTCATAAAGAAAGCAGAACGGTGGCTGCCAGGGGCTAGAAGGAGGGAGAATAGGAGATTATGGTTTAATGGGCACTGAGCTTCAGTTTCGTAAGATGAAAACATGCTCTGGAGATGGATGGTGGTGATGGCAGCAAGACAATGTGGATGAAATTGCCGCCACTAAACTGGACACCAAACAATGGTCAAAGTGGGAAATTTTATGTTATGCATATTTTACAATTTAAACAAATTAAGCATATGCACACCCTATAGGAATATGTGCTGAAGGAGTTATGGCACACGGGAACCGGGCACACTTTTATAACATGGTTACCTAATAACCAGAAACATGGTTTTATAAGAAGACGAAGCAACCAAACAACCCAGAAAACAAAAGAGGAGATCCAGACAGTGCCCACAATGAGGAACAGTGACCATGAATAAACCAGGCGACCCGCATCAGCACAGTTCAGTTCAGTTGCTCGTTGTGTCCGACTCTGTGACCCCATGGACCGCAGCATGCCGGGCTTCCCTGTCCATCACCAACTCCTGGAGCTTGCTCAGACTCATGTCCATCAAGTCAGTGATGCCTTCCAACCATCTCATCCTCTGTTGTCCCCTTCTCCTTCCGCCTTCAATCTTTCCCAGCATCAGAGTTTTGATGACCCTGAATTTGACCATGAGTAAACTACAGCGACTGGCATCAGCACAGACGAATATCAAAAATGCACCCTTGAGCAATATGCTACGTCACAGAAGAACATCTACAGTATGACTCCATCTCACTGCTTATTCAAAAGTAAGCAAAACCAAACAGCATTCTTCTTTGGGACACACACACAATTAGAAAACTATAAAGGAAGGCAAGAAAAAAATGAATAGAAATCACAATAATGCTGACTTGAGGGTGAGAGACTGTCATACATGGAGTTTCAAACCAACTGCTAACATTCTACTGCCTAAGATGGGTATTTTTTAACTTTTCTTCTTTAAGTTATACATATATATATATATATATACACATACACACACATAAGCATACATATTTTAAAAACATTATTTTTGTATATAATATAGTTTGTATCTTTTTTTAAAAATAGCTTTTGGGTTTCCCTGGTGGCTCAGTGGTAAAGCCTCTGTCAGCCAATTCAGGAGATATGGGTTTGATCCCTGATCAAAGGTCCCATATGCCGAGAAGCAGCTAAGCCTGTGTGCCATGACTGTTGAGCCTGTGCCCTAGAGCCGGTGCTCCACAACTAGAGCATAGCCCCCACACGCCACAGCTAGAGAAAAAGCCTGAGTAGCCCGAAGTTTTATGAAGAATAAAAAGAACGGAAAACAAGATGTGAGGGCCCAAGTCTTGACAAAGGGCTGCTGCAACCTTTCCCAGAACCCGACAGATATCGCCCTAGGGTCCAAATGGGACATACACACATTGGAGTTCACACACTTTTTTTTTTTTTTTTTTAACAAGTATCCAAGCCTGGGTTGGCAACCCACTCCAGTATTCTTGCCTGGAGAATCCCATGGACAGGGGAGCCTGGCGGGACACAGTCCACGGGGTTGCAAAGAGTAGGACACGACTGAGTGACTAATACACACAAGCTTACTTATTAAAGGGAAAACCAGAACAGACAGAAGGAATGTGCCAAAGACAAAAAGAAAGTGATAGGAGATTCGGTCCTAAGCAGCAGGGGGCAGGGAGAGGAATGGGCACAAGCTGAAGTTTCTGTCAGAATTTCCATGTAAATTTTCTGATGTGTTTGGACTGAGTGATTTCAAAAAAATAAATAAATCATGCTCCGAGGGGATGAGAAAAACATGGTGCCCCTTGGAGAAGACAAGGAGTCATAAAATTTAAAAGGCTCGAAACTACCGATGACGCTGCAGCCTTCCTTCATTCTGGAAAATGCATTATTGCTCCTGTCACTGGAGGAAGATGTGAGTGGGCAGAAGGAAGGAGGGACAGGAAGCCGGAGGTCTGTCAGGGAGCCACACCCACCCAGCAGGCAGGAGGAAGGGCAGGGATGGGCCCTCGGACAGATGCGGGGTGAGAGGCTCAGCTCTGTCACTTACGGGTGCCTGACACAGGGCAGGCTCCTGGTAAATGCTACGCCCCAAGTCTCGACTTCCCAACTATGCAGTTGCAAGGAGGAGTAAATAAGCTCTAGTCTCACTAGCTCCAAAACTGCTTCCCTGCTGTGGAAGGCAGAACAATTCCCTCCTCCCCCAAACACCCGCTTCCTTGAGCCGTGGAAACCGTGAGTGCATGACGTCATATTCGTGTGTGCTCAGTTGCCGCTGTGGCCGACTCTGCGGCCTCAAGAATTGTAGCCCACCAGGCTCCTCTGTCCATGGGATTCTCCAGGCAAGAATACTGGAGTGGGTTGCCATTTCCTCCTCCAGGGGATCTTCCTGACCCAAGGACTGAACCTGTATCTCTTCCATTGGCAGGCAGATACTTTACCACTGAGCCACCTGGGAAGCTCCCTTCAGGGCAGACTGAGTTTTTAAATCTAGGGAGAATGCCTTACACACCCATGGGCACCCATGCTTTTATTGAATGACTGATTAAAAACATATCGTTTTTTCCTTTGAGTGTAGTAGTGAAAAAAGAGAAATAGAAGCAGCATAATGCCATATACCAAAGGGTAGTTACAGTTGCTAATCAGCTGACCTTGAAATAGGGGGGCTCTCCTGAGTTTTCCTGGTGGTCTCCAGGTAACTGGGGTCCTTGGGGATGGAAGTGGGAAGCAGGAGAGAGAATCCTGCCACTGCTGGATTTGAAGATGGAAGTGGATTCTTCCCTTAAAGCTCCCCAAAAGGAACAGAGTCCTATAAACCTTCATCATAGCCAGTGAGGCCCAGCTCAGCCTTCTGAACCACTCACTGTGCTATGAGATAATAAATCTGCCTTGTTTTAAGCCACTAAGTCTGATCATTTGTTACAGCAGTACAGGGACCTAACACAATTCTGTGTGGTGCTCAGACCTGCTATGCTTGGAACTGAACCCAAACTGCACTGGGGAGGGAAAGCCAGGAAAAAAAGAGAGAAATTATTCTAAAACACCAGCAAACCAGTAATGTAACATGTGATTACCACTTCATTTACAAAAGCTATCTATTTGCACACAGCTTCCCTGATGGCTCAATGTAGGAGACATGGGTTTGATCCCTGGGTTGGGAAGATCCCCTGGAGAAGGAAATGGCAACCTTCTCCAGTATTCTTGCCTGGAGAATCCCACGGACAAAGGAGCCTGGCCACAAAGAGTCAAACATGACTAAGCAACTAAACAACAAGAACAACAAGCTTTACTAACCTGCTAGAACATTCTATACTAAAGAACAGTAAAAGATTTATGGTCAAGGTTGAAACAGATTCCCTGGCCTGTCCACACCCTGGGCCTCCCCACCTTTGGCTCCAAAGGAAGTTTTTCCCAAATACTTAAAGTGACTCATGCAAGGAATTCCAGTAGTTAAAATTAAGCTTTCACTGCAGACAGTAAGGGTTTGATCCCTGGTTGGGGAATTAAAATCCCAAGAGCTGTGTGGCCAAAAAAAATTAAGGAAAAAAAGAAAAAGTAACTCATGCAAATCCTCCAAATGGTTTTAAATCAAGAAGGCGAAAATTATGATAAACAGAAAAATAATACAAACAACTTCTCTCACCAGCCCCAAGGCCAAGTCTGAGGCATACAGGTGTGTGAGTAGCATCCACACCTGGAAAACCTGTGGCATCACAGTGCTATACCTGTTCCCTGTAAAGTCCAGGTCCATGGGCTTTGTTAAGGGAAATTGTGTGAACTATGGACACCTTCAGTTTGTGATTACCTGCTCCACATTTTCCATTTGCCTTAAAATACTCAACATAGAGGAAGGAAGAGCAGGAATACCACAGAGGGGAATTAAAGAGAGTGGCAAAATGTGGATAAAGGCTGAGGATGTGGAGGTTCACTATCTCATCCCCACAAATGCTCAGAACTTTCCATAATTTAAAAAATGCTGTCATCGGGTGTGCTCCCCACCCACCAGCATACTCCCACCAAACTGGGCCTGCCAGTCCTGCTGGGAGGCAGTTTTCTACTCCTGGAGACTCGGGGCTTGGTCCAGCAGCAGGGTCTTCTGTCCTGGAGAAAACAGAAGCTGTAGACCCCGCCTCCACCCCAGGGGGAAGCCGGACAGGGCGATGCACCCAGCTTGAAGCAGGAACGAAGGGGCCTTATCAGCTCCCCTGGCCCTGAGCTTCCCCAGAGAGCTCGACCTGGCCCAGGATACAAGCCTGGCTCCCAGCAACTCCAGTCAGCTTGTTTCAAGAGCCATTTAACTCCCCATTAACCTGATGGGATGAGCACAGAGAAATGAGCTCCCAGCAGCAAGTGCAATTTACTGCATCCACTAACCGATGCATGGTTCCCGCTGTGGGGCCGGGAGTAAATCACGTTTGCCTACGCCCCCGTGCCCTTCCTGGATCTTGTGTGCCCTGGGCCGTCCCTTGGTTCTCTCTTTAGCTGTTACTCCCCTGATGTTTCCCATCCTGCAGTCGTGTTTCAGTGGTGCGGTGCGCTGTCACTACCCATCTGATTTTTGCAGCCCTGACCAAGGTTTCACAGCAAAAACGCCACAACCCTGCAAACTTCCACTCACCCCACTTTGAAATGTTCACTGAATAAGGTTACAGGCTTTCATCTCCTTGGGCTTGGGGGCACCTGGCCCATGCGAGTGATGAGACAGTTCACCTCACAGGGGCTAAAAGGTGCAAATTAACCCAAAGCATGAAGCACTACCTCAAAATGGCCATTACTGCGTTTCTCAAGGGTTTCTCATACTTGGGTAGGTTTCTGCTTCCCTGAATGCAGTGAAAGCTCCAAAGATCGGACTTTGTTAACAGAAGAACAAGCCAGATGAAGGTACATGAAAGCAATATACAATCATTTCTTTACTAACCAATTACTATGACATATTGGTCTCTAAACCTGCTCAACAGAACAGGCTGTGGGAGATACTGAGATGCTTTCCGAGGAGAGGGCTGTTTTTATAACCCAGAGACAAGCAGTGTTACTTTCTCCTCTTTACAATCACAGACATCAGGGGGATCTGTCCAGCACATCCACACACGCACAGCCCTCTCGGACCAGAGACCTGTGATCAGACCTCATGAAGCTGATACTCTGCCTCACCTTATGAATTACTCTGACCTCTGACAAATGCTGGGATTCCCTGGTGGCTCAGATGGTCAAGAGTCTGCCTGCAATTTGGGAGATCCAGGTTCGATCCCTGTGTCAGGAAAATCCCTTGGAGAAGGAAATGGCAACCCACTCCAGTATTCTTGCCTGGAAAATCCCATGGAAGGAGGAGCCTGGCAGGCTACAGTCCATAGGGTTGTAAAGAGTCGGGCATGACTGAAGTGACTTCATTTCACTGACAAACGCTGGGCTTTCCAAGTGGCACTAGTGGTAAAGAACCTGTCTCCCAATGCAAGAGATGTAAGAGACGCAGGTTCAATTCCTGGTTCAGGAAGATCCTCTGAAGGAGGGCATGGCAACCTACTCTAGTATTCTGGCCTGGAGTATCCCATGGACAGGGGAGCCTGGTGGGCTACAGTCCATGGGGTCACAAAGAATCAGATATGACTAAAGTGACTAAGTGGGCCTGCCCTGACAGATGCTAGCATGCATCTCTGGAATGTTCATCCTTTATAACAAGGGGAAAAACATCTCGGGTATCGTGGGATCTCTTACAAACACCACAGATGCACACAAGAATTTCTACAGGAAGGCACATTCATGCTCCTGGCAGACAGCTCTTGGTTACTGCTTCTCCCCCACTGTGCACACCCTCCAGCCCTGCCAGAGGACATGCTTCCTGGGGGAACAGCCCCCAGCCTGCTCCTTTTCTGTTGCTCCATCATTTAGCTCCCACATTTTGGGGATTTGGGGGGATGAGCATGATGTGTGCTGGAACCCACCAGTTCTAGGCTTCTGTGCTGTCTTCCATGAGTTAGCTGGATGCTCCCTCCAACATAGCACCTGCTGATGAGGTCTTCATCTGATTTCTCACTCAATTGAGCCTGCTTTGTGGATGTGCTGTAGCAATGACCGAGCCATGCAGGGTGGAAATTGGCCAAGAAGGACTCGGTGAGCCTGGCTCCTGGCTCTCAAAGCATCACGCTCTACATGCGCATGGGCTGGGTCAGTCCAACCTGACTTGAAAAGGCAGAATTGTGTCCTGTGTGTTGGGGCAGGGGGAGGAGAGGGGAGAGTGGGCAGGCTCACAAGAGACAGCTCTAGTTCCCATTTCGAAAACAAACAACATCCCCTGCCTTCAGTTTCAGTTTAGTTGCTCAGTCCTGTCTGACTCTTTGCTATCCCATGGACTGCAGCATGCCAGACCTCCCTGCCCATGACCAACTCCCAGAGTCCACACAAACTCATGTCCATTGAGTCAGTGATGCCATCCAGCCATCTCATCCTCTGTCGTCCCCTTCCCTGCGTGCCCTCAATCTTTCCCAGCATCAGGGTCTTTTCAAATGCGTCAGCTCTTTGCATCAGGTGGCCAAAGTATTGGAGTTTCAGCTTCAACATCAGTCCTTCCAATGAACACCCAGGACTGATCTCCTTTAGGATAGACTGGTTGGATCTCCCTGCAGTCCAAGGGACTCTCAAGAGTCTTCTCCAACACCACAGGTCAAAAGCACCCGTGCCTTCATTCTCTGCCAAAGGTCACCGAGAGTTCCAGAATCTCCCCCAAGGTAGTTTTCTAGTTAGTTGTGCTTATTGGCCAACAAGTCTCAAACTATTAAAGACTAGCTACCTCAAAAATCATGCTACCAACCCAGAGGGCTTCACATTACAAGTGTCTGTAGTGCTGGGAAAACTGGACAGCTACACATAAAAGAATGAAATTAGAACACTCCCTAAACACCACATACAAAAATAAACTCAGGATAGATTAAAGACCCAAATGCAAGACTGGACACTATAAAACTTCTAGAGGAAAACATAGGCAGAACACACTGACGTAAATCTCAGCAACAGCTTTTTGGATCTGCCTCCCAGAGGAAAGGAAATAAAAGCAAAAATAAACAAATGGGACCTAAACTTAAAAGCTTTTGCACAGCAAAGGAAACCATGAAGATAACAAAAAGATAACCCTCAGAATGGGAGAAAATATTTGTGAATGATGCAATCAACAAGGGATTAATCCTCAAAATATGCAAACTTTATACATATCCATATCAAAAAACAAAGAATCCAATAAAAAAAATGCAAAAAACCTAAATAGACATTTCTCCAAAGAAGACATACAGATGGTCAGCAGGCACAGAAAAAGATGCTCAACATTGCTAATTATTAGAGAAATGCAAGTCCAAACAATGAGGTGCCACCTCACACTGGTCAGAATGGCCGTATATGTAAAAATGCTGGAGAGTGTGGAGAGAAGAGAGCCCTCCGATACAGTGGTGGGAAGGTAAACTGGTTCAGCCATTATGGAGAACAGCATGGAGGTTCCTAAAAAATGTAAAAATAGAGCTACCATATGATCCAGCAATCCCAGTCCTGGGCATATATCTGGAGAAAACCATACTTTAAAAAGACACACACGCCCCTGTGTTCACTGCAGCGCTATTTACAATAGTCAAGACACGGAAGCAATCTAAATGTCCACTGACAGATGAATGGGTTAAAAAGATGTGGTCTACTACGGCTGATTCATGTGAATGTATGGCAAAAACCACCACAATACTGTAAAGCAATTAGCCTCCAATTAAAAAATAAACAAACAAAATAAAATTAAAAACCTGCAGGTTAAAAAAAAAAGATATGGCATATACATACAATACAATGGAATATAACTCAGTCATAAAAGAGAATGAAATAATGACCTCAGAGATTATCATACCGTGTGAAGTTTTAGACAAATATCATGTGACATCACTTCTATGTGGAATCTTTAAAAAATGGTACAAATGAACTTATACACAAAATAGAAATAGATACACTGACATAGAAAGTGAAAGTCACTCAGTCATGTCCAACTCTTTGTGACCCCATGGACTATATAATCCATGGAATACTCCAGGCCAGAATAGCTGTTCCCTTCTCCAAGGACCAAACCCAAGTCTCCCACATGGATTCTTTACCATATGAGCCACCAGGGAAGACCACACAGACACAGAGAACAAACTTATTGTTACCAAAGGGAAAAGGGGGACAGCGAGGGATAAATTAGGAGGTTGGGATTAGCAGATAGCATACTACTGTATATAAACTAGACAACCAACAAGGACCTACTGTATAGCACAGAAAACTACATTCAATATTTTGTAATAACATATTACAAGGGAAAAGAATCTGAAACATATATATATATATATATAAATAACTGAATCACTGTTCTGTACACCTGAAATTAACACATTGCAAATCAACTATACTTCAATTAAAAAACCAAGCACCTATAAAAAATAATTTTGCAAGAGAAAAACAAAATCACCTATTCACTCATTCTTTGAGTTTCCTACTTTAAACTGGGGACAAAGTTTACCTCTGTAAAGATGCGGTACATATATCCAAGGGAATATTACTTAGCCACTAAAAAGAATGAAATAATGCCATTTGCAGCAACATGGATGGGCCTGGAGTGAAGTCAGTCAGACAGCAACGGACAAATATTTATGACATCCTTTACATGTGGGATCAAAACAGAAATTATACAAATGAACTTAACTTACAAAACAGAAAGAAACTCAAAGACTCAGAGAATGAACTTATGGTAGCCAGGCTGGGGGGAGGACGGGGGAAAGGGATAGTTAGGGAACTTGGGATGGACATGTACACACTGCTGTATTTAAAATGGATAACCAATAAGGTCCTACTATATAGCACATGGAACTCTGCTCAATGTTATATGGCAGTCTAGATAGGAGGAGAGTTTGGGGGAGAACTGGATACATGTGCGTGTATGGCTGAGTCCTTTTGCTGTTCACTTGAAACTATCACATTGTTAATTCACTATTTCCCAATACAAAACAAAGTTGTTTTTAAAAAAAAAAAAAGAAAAGAAAGAAAGGAAAAAGTACATCTGTAAAACCCACAAAGGTAAAGACTTATTACTGGTATACCAGGTAACTTAACAAGAATAACAATATTGCCCTATAGCAAATGGTTAATGCATAAAATTCTCCTTTAAAAACTGCACTAGTAAGCTCAGAGCGAGGGTTCCCAGTCTTTTCAGTCAGATGGCTGCAGCATCACTGAACAGTTACAGAGAGAAAGGAAAGTCGTCTCGCACAAGAACGGGAGACCAAGCCAAATGTTTCTGGAGGGAAATGCTGTTGACCATGAAATCATTGACTGAACTGGCTGTTTCTTAAATCATCGACTGTTTCTTAAAGAGTATTAATGATGAAATTTAAAAAGTGAAAAATACATTTATTCTTTTAGACCAGTGCTTTGCAGTAAGATTTATGTGGTGGCCATCTTGGAAAGCCTGTACTTTGTGGACACAGATCTTAACTTGTAGAAGCTCTGACTGAAACCTTCTACCAGTCTCTGCATCACCAGCTCTGCCTGCCAGACACTGCCAGGCAATGGGCCCCAAACATCAGCAGACATCCCTGAGCTAAACAGGCTGGGGCCACCACAGTCAATAAGAAGTGAGGAAAACACACTGCTAGTCTCAAGGGGGATAAAGAAGAAGAAAGCCACATCTTATACGTGGAAGTTGTTATGAGTAAATTCTAAGAGTTCTCATTACAAGAGAAAATATTCTTTTAAAATGTCTTTAATTCTGCAACTGTATGAGGCGATGAGTGTTTATGGAACTTACCGTGCTAATCATTTAATGATGTAGGTCAAATCATTATTCTGCACATGTTAAATTTATACAGTGCTGCATGTCAATTACATCTCATTAAAGCTGAAAAAAAGTTATAAAAAAAATCCACATCAAGATAAATCACAGTGAAACTGCAATGGTAACAAGAAAACCTTAAAGGGAGCCATGGGGAAAGTGAGATTATCAGCAAAGATAGACAATTAGGCAGATGGTTGCTGCAATGACAACAGATACCAAAAGGTAATGACATTGTTATCTTTAGAAGTGTTGAGGAAGACAGCTGTTTCTCAAAGTTCTCTACCAATTAAATTACCATTTGAGAGTAAGTCATTTTTTAAATATACAAAGGCTTCTGTGTGGAGATTGCTGCTGTTGCTAAGTCACTTCAGTCGTGTCCGACTCTGTGCAACCCCATAGACGGCAGCCCACCAGGCTCCCCCGTCCCTGGGATTCTCCAGGCAAGAACACTGGAGTGGGTTGCCATTTCCTTCTCCAATGCATGAAAGTGAAAAGTGAAAGTGAAGTCGCTCAGCCGTGTCCGACCCTCAGCGACCCCATGGACTGCAGCCTTCCAGGCTCCTCTGCCCATGGGATTTTCCAGGCAAGAGTACAGGAGTGGAGTGCCATTGCCTTCTCTGGTGTAGAGATTACTTCTGCCTTATACCTACTGAAATAACATGAAATGTATCCCATCAAGAAGAAATAGAACCCAGAAGGAAAGCGGTACCGAAGTTGGTGAACTTAAATTTTAATGGCAAATTAGCATAAGTACTTATAATTAAAAGAAAATAAAATGCACGCTTCAAATGGGGTACTGGTGATTGATTTGACACTAAATGTCAGCAAGGTAGGGTGTCAGAGAAAGCCTGTGTCCTTTTGAAGAATGCTAAATATGATCCTAAGTGTGTTTTTTAAAATTTGCAAAGGCAATCCATGAAAGAACAGAGATACAAACTTTAAACCCATGGAGAGAATTAAAAACAAGCCAAGTATTTCTGATGGAATGCAGGTAGGTTAAAAAAAAAGGAGAAGAAAAAAAAAAAACATGGTAGCAGGAAAAATAGCAGCAGAACAGGTCCAACTCTGCAATCACAGTAACTCTAAGAGGAACAAACTCACTAAGATCAACATGGATTACCTCTCACACACACTCAGCCTTAAACTGCTTAAAACATGACACAGAGAAGTTAAAAACAAACAAAGCAAAAAAATTAAACCAGCAAGAAAAATGCTTCAAAAAAGCTGATGTAGCAAAATCAGTACAATATGACACTGACGGCACCATCAGACTACATTGTAATACAACGCAAAAGCACTAACAGGGATAATGCATTTAATAACAGAACAACCAGGACCCCCCTGGTGGTCCAGGGGTTAAGAATCCACCTTCCAATGCAGGGGATGTAGTTCAATCCCTGGTCGGGGAACTAAGACCCCAGGTGCCCTGGGACAACTGAGCCTTCGTGCTCTAGAGCCCATGGGGCCACATTGAGGAGCCCACGGGCCACATTGAGGAGCCCACATAGCCAACCTATGATGACCATGAATTTTTATGCACCCAACACTAAAGTAGCAAACACGTTCCCAAACCAAATTCACTTCATTCTGCTGAAATGGTCCCCAAAAGCAAGAAACAAGAAAAGTCAGCCCATTGGTCAGACCAGTCCACAGGTGGGACATACCATGGCCTTGAGTGAGTTTAATCATTATTTTTTTTAAAAAATCATTATTTTAATTACAGAAATGAGAGGATTTAGGGGAGTTATAAGTGAACAGAAGGTGGTCTGGTGGTTAAGAATCCACCTGCCATTGCAGGGGACATGGGTTCAATCCCTGGTCTAGGAAGATTCCACACACCATGGGGCAACTAGGCCCATGCACCACAACTAGTGAAGTCCATTCACCTAAGACAAGAGTCCGTGCCCTGAAACAAGAGAAGCCACTGCAATGAGAAGCCCGTGTACTACAGCTAGAGAGTAGCCCCTGCCCAGTGCAACCAGAGAAAGCCGGCGTGCAGCATGCAGCCAAAACGGAATTTTTAAAAATATACACTGATAAATAAAAGCGAACAAAAAGGTCATGGGCTGTTCAAGAGTGACCAAAAAAATCACGGATCTAGACTTCATTCAAAACACAGGGAAGGACTAGACCCACAGAATAAGTTAGAACTAGCCAACTGTGGGAAAAATCAGCTATTTTACAGTTTTACCTCATTGATTCCCATTTGTTTGATGTAAAAATCATAGTTTTATATACATTCAATTCAAGAGTGCCCTTTTACCCTCCCCCTCCTTTTTCTTGGCTGTGCCACACAGCATGTGGGATCCTAGTTCCCTGACCAGGGATTGAACTCATGCCCCCTGTACTGGACCATCAGGAAAGTCTTAAGAGTGCCTTTTACTGACAGTATGTTCAGTTGATTAAAACAAAGAGAGGCTCAGAGGCCCCCAGGAGGACAGGAGAGACTGACCACATGGCCACCCTGCCCTCTCATGCGGATTCCTGTCCCGCTGGTAACCTGGCATAGCAGAGTCACGTACAAACAACACAACCCACAACAGCTAGAGGTGTTCACACTGCAGATGAGCAAAGGGGGCCAGGACAGGCAAGGGCAAAGGAAATTAAAGGCGCAGAGAGGGGCGGAGTGAATTTGATGAGTGGAAGGATCCAGTGAACCTGAGACAGATGAAGGCCCCTGTCATGAGAAGGCTAGAATCCAGCCCCTGATGTGTCTTAGGAAAACTATCATTAGTGGCCAGGAAGCCACACAGTCACGGCCCTTGATGGGTGCTGTGGTCATAAATCCACACCCGAGGAAGGGCACCAACTCGCCCCCTGGCTGCTCACTCGTCTGGGGCCTCCCCTTTGATGGGAAGAGGTCAGGCCAAGGCCTTGTCTTCCCCAAACGCCTGTCCTGCAAACTCTGACTTCACCCCTCGTTACCCTGAACCACCCTCAGCATCAGTCCTGGGTGGGAACCACCTAGCCACGTTTATGGAACTTCTCCAGACACCATCCTCTCACATCAGTGACCGCGGCTGATCTGAAAGCACCAGGAAGTTTTACAAAACACAGATGCCAGAGAAACAGAGCAAAACAAAACCCTTGGATGCCTGGGTCCCACCTGCAGAGGTTCCAGTGCAACGGGCCAGGGGGTGCCCTGGGCATCAGGATTCATAAGCACCCCCAGAGGTTCTACCAGGCAGCTGGGAACAGCATCACTGGGCTCGAGGGCTCAGGCCTCCACATGCATTTATATGATCCCCTTCACCACCTGATAAAAGCCGGGGAGCAGGGCGCACCTTATCCCCTGCGCTGGGCACTGCTGGTCTCTAACCCTCCTGCAAAGAAAGACCCAAACATCTACCCCCTATTTCACAGGGCACCTTGGAGATGTTCTGCAACAGGCTGAGAGCAGAGGCGAATGTGCAGCGCCTGCTGTCTGCCTGCCTTGTCGCCAGCCCGTCCCTGGGGAAATCTAATGATGAGCCAAGCTCAGACATTGCTGGGGAGACAGAGGAATGAGATGTGAGATAGGAGACAAGAAGCTTTCCAAAAGTACCAGAATGACCTGTGCAGCCCCTCATGATCACATCACACACACACACACTCCCTTGAGAGGAAGAACCGGACTCTGCCGTCAAGGTCAAGGTCTTCTGGACAGCATGACACACCCTCCGGATCAGCTCGTATACCTCCCTCCGAAGCTCCAGGGTCCAGGGCGGTGGAAGGACAGGGAGACGTCCAGCCAGCCTGTGCATCTGGTGTCTCGTCAAGCCAGTGGAGCTCAACTACGGGTGACCTACCCCCCCACCCCAAGGACACTTGGATTTGCCGACAGACACAGGCACAAATGGGGGGCTGTCACTGCATCCAATGGGCAGAGGCCAGAGATGCTGTTACATGTCCGACAAGGCACAGGACGGCCCCCTAAACACTGCAGAGCTGAGGTTGATGACCCTCCCTGAGCAGACCGCACTGTAATAGATGACGGGGGTTTATGCGGCACCTGGGCCCCTCACTCAGTGAGGCTGTGAGTAACCTGGTTTAAAATAAATCCAAACAAATCCAAAAACTCTACATCAGAGAACCCCTGGAAACAAAAGACTCTCCCAGCGACACTTTGAAGTTGAAAAGGAGGCGAGCAGCCCAACCGTGGACTCAGCTGGCTAGAAGGAAGGTGTCTCTGTTTCAGAAGGGTTCCAGGAGAACCGTGTAAAGCCCTCCATCATTAAAGTGTTTGAAACACAGGCATTAGAACAAAACAGACAGGCACGTCTTGCATAAAATCATATCTTTAAGCTATCTTGTTTACTAGTATTCACAGGAAGTAATAAATGGAGCATTTTTGGGGAAGCGATTTTGTTTCACTCATGGCAGAGAACTGTTGCTAATCCCTGCGTATAAGCACAGAGGATGGAACATTCACAAGCCTCCTCGCAGGCCCCCTCCCAGTGCCTCGTGCATTAGTCCTGTGGGGGTGCCTGGTGCCCCAATGACCCATAATTTCCCCCTCCAGTTTCCAGCCCTGCTCAAATTCCAAGAGACCTCCAGCCCAAGAGAAGAGGCCATGTGTGATGGGAGGACCACCCACTGGGGGCTCCTTGAGGTCCTCAGGGTTAGATCAATCACACAAGTGCAGGCCTGATGAGCAAACACTGTCTTGCCTGGGCGTCCGGCTCCCGTCTGCAGCCACAGACAGACAGCATCTGTGCTCATGTGCCAGCCATCTGATGAGTGCTCCCACGTTTTAGACATCCCCTCATCCCAGCCATTCTGCTGTGGGTCACAAAAGAGAGTATCTGTGATGCTGGGGGAAAACTCAGAGCCAAGCCTCCCACACAAGCCTTCTTTCTGCACAAAAACTGGCCAACCCAAGGGGAAGCACCCTGGGGGCTCAGGCCTCCCACTCTTTTCTCAGAGGCTCATCCTAAGTTAGAGATTCAAACACTGGTGATCAACTGCTCAACAGGAAGACACTGCACAGATGCGTAAATACACATATAACTTGGCACCTTCTCAATGCTGAATAATTTCTGACAACTAAAGGGAAAAAAATGAAAGTAGCTTCTTTGGCGCATAATCATACCATTCAACACTTGATGGTTCTCACTTGAGTCAGAGAAATGCCAAGAAAGTATACTTGAGAAACAGCCACACCAACCAGTCAGCATCCTCTAAGCATTTGTTTCTCTGACTCTTGATTCCTCATATGAGGATAAAAGTTACCCAAGTCATACAATGTCACTAACAACACATACGGCATATAAATTTGACAGACCCCCACATCAAGGGTAAATTTTAAGAGAAATATTTGTTATCTATTCCTGTAACACCTTGTGGCTCAGATGGTAAAGAATCTGCCTGCAATGTAGGAGACCTGGGTTCTATCCCTGGGCTGAGAAGATCCCCTGGAGAAGGAAATGGCAACCTACTCCAGTATTCTTGCCTGGGAAATCTCACGGACAGAGGAACCTGGAAGGCTACAGTCCATGGGGACACAGAGAGTCAGACACAACTGAGCACTGAAAACTTTTATACTTTTTCATTCCCGTGGCACAAACTGGATGCACTTAACTGCCTAGGGGCATTAAAATTATCCAGAAATATGTGCTCTCACTACATTTGCATTAAGAAAAATGTGAACCATGTCCGTTTCACTGAAATTCACAAACTCCCTTCACCAACAGCAAGTGACAAGCAGACAGCCACCCTCCAAGTTCTGAAAGACTCCCACATGCCAGGAAATCTGTGCTGACAGCAGAGGAGGGGTGGGGGTCTCACCTCTCTGGGGTAGTGAGTGTGGCCTGAAGCTGATGGCCGCTCACACAGCATCACTGCTTCTCACACACTGCAGTCTGAAAGGCCACCTGAATGCCCACAGGGACACAGGAAACAGGCTGAGAGGAGGGATTTCCCCTGGGGGCCCACGTGATTTCCCCTGGGGGCCCACGTGATTTCCCCTGGGGGCCCACGTGATTTACCTTGGGGGCGCAGTGTGGCACAACCACAGGGAGGGATGGACCCCCGAGCCTGGCCGAAGGTCCCTCATCACTGACCCAACAGGTGATCAGATGGTCCACAGTCATCGTCCAAGTACTTGACCTCGAGTGGAACCCCAGGTCTATATGCCCTGAGGTACTCATTTACCGTCAGAAATTCCTTGCCAAGGGATTTTAAGACTGTTATAGCTTTTTCTCAAGGAAAGGATAAAGGTGATAAAACCTCCACTCATTCAACAAATATTCAGTGAGTGCTTGACAAGGGCAAGGACATGCAGACACACATATATATTCAATAAATCAGAAATGCCATAGAGGGATCCTGCAAGACTCTCAAACTGCTGGTTGGAGGAGTGGACACCCACCAAGAAAGCACTTTCAAGATCTATACGCTCAGTGGTCAAGGCTGTGTGGGCAGAGATCAAGGGAACAGCACCACATCCAGAAAGACACCTGCACACATACGCCCCCCGATTTCTGACAAAGGTACAAAGTAATTCAGTGGAGCCAAGACAGCCTTTCCAAGAAATGGTGCCAGAAAAAAATGGAGGCTCATAGACAAAAAGAGAAAAAAAAAAAAAAAAACCTTGACCTGAGTCTCACACCTTATACAAAAATGAACTCAAAATGGACACTATGGATTAAAATGTAACACTTTCAGAAAAAACACACACACAAGGAGAAAATATTCAGAATCTAGGGCTAGGCAAAGAGCTCTGGAATTGATACCATAAAAGGAAATATTTATAAATTGAACTTCATCAAAATTAAGAATACTTGCGCTGGGGAAGACCCTGCTGAAAGGAAGACAGACAAATGGCAGAGTGGGAGAAAATATTCGTTAACCATACAGACAACCAAGGGCTAGTATCTAGAACTCTCGAAACTCAACAGTTAAAAAAAAAAAAAAATCACACACACAGTAAAATAACCAAGCAAATCTAATTAGAAAATGGGCAAAAACCATGAAGATGCCAAAAAGGACATGAAGATGGTGAATACAACATGAAAAGATACCCATGTCATTAGCCACTAGGGAAACGCACATTAAAACCACAATGAGGTGTTACCTATGAGAACGAACAAACTAAAACAGTGACAATGCCAAATACTGATGAGGATGCAGAGCAAGGGAACACTCTACACCCCTGGTGAGAACTTTAAGCGGTACAACCACTTTGGAAGACAGCAAAACAGCTGGGCATGTTCTCTAAAAAAAAAAAAAACAACGAAACATGCAACTCCTATATGGCCCAGGAACCAAGCAACTGTATTCATATAGCCCAGAACTGGAAACAACCCAGATGTCCTTCAGCTAGCGACTGGTTAAGCCCATGATGCATGGTCACCATGGACGACCCCACAGCTATACAAAGGCACAGACCATGGATACGTACACAGTCTGGGTGATCTCGAGAGACTGATGCTGAGTGAAAAAGCTAATCCTCAGAGATTACATGCTGTGTGTCTCCATTCATGTCATAGTCTTGAAATGACAAAACTATGGAAACGGGGACCCAGCCGTGGGTGCTAGGAGTGCATGATGGGGGTAGGGACAGGAGGAGAAGTGGGCGTGGTCATGGAGGAAAGTAAGTGTGGCCATAAAAGGTCCAAATGAGGGACCCCAATGGTCAGGAAGCCTGAAACCCGTTCTGCAGCTTGACTGAGTCAACCTGACACCCTAGTTCTGAGATCATACCAGAGTCTGAACTGGATAAAGGATACCTGGAACCTTGCTGAATTATTTCTTACAAACTGTAGGAGAATCTGCAAGGGCCTCAGGAAACAGTTCAGAGAAAGGGTGCTAGGAAGGCTTCAGGGAGGAGGTGGCACTTCTGGGAGGATCGTCAAGGCGGGGCCCCGTGTCACTAGTAAAGGCGAGACTTAGGTACAGCCTGGAGGGGTGCAGGGGGAGGGGGTGTGCCCTCTCTCGTCAAAGGTGAACTCTACCCTCCTCCTTCCCATAATTTTCTCAGTAGAGAAGCAGCACAATGGATACTTCCAGAAGCAGAAATTCACTTTATAGAGAAGCATTACGAGTCAGAAAAAGACATGAATGCCCTTCCTCATGGAACCCCTGCTCCTCCAGCGGCTGCCCCAATGGTGCCCAGGCCTGGGGGCTGCACAGAGCTTCCTTACGGTGCATACCTGGCCACCAGCCTCTTCCTTGCACGTACACAGTGCAGGAGGCGGCCAGGTTCCAGCCAAGGCCCAGAGGACAGAGGAGAGCTGCTGGGTCAGGGGCCTGGGTCAGTCCAGCCTGGCCAGGACTGCAGTGAGGAGGTCATTGACCTTCACTTGTCTCATAGAAAACAGGCAATTTAATTCCCGTCCTGGTTTCCACAAAAAATTGCTCCAAGGCTGGGCCCAGGGACCAGCACAGCCCCCAGCAGGCCCTCACCCAGCCCTTCCAGCAACAGTGAATCAGCCATTAGCACTATTTATGGTTGTTTAACTGCACACACACCCCCTTTCTTCCGAGACACCAAAACGGTGCCATTTACAGCTGAAGCCTTCAAACGTCTCCTGCCAAAGCTCCTGTGCCTGCTGCTGCTGCTCACCCTGTAGCCCCTGAACTCTGCGTCCCCCGCCTGGGGCCCGTGCCCTTGTTGATGGGGCTCTAGTCCAGTCCCTCCCCTGCTCTCGGGTGTGCGCAGGACACAGGAAGACCGTTTCCCAGTTCCCTGTGCAGACACTATGCACACACACACACACATGCCCTAACCCTCACACACACACACACGCCAGGCTCTTCTCAGGTCTCACGTTTGGGAAGAAGACTTAGCCAGACAACCTGATTCACCCTGCTCCTCTCTCTCATCCCATGTCACCACGTTATTAAGGTAGCAGGCACATAACCGGGGTCACTCAGGACACCAGACTGCTCTCCCTGTCCTGCTCTTCAGCTGGTTATCCTCTCCCTGAACTGAGCAAAGGACAGCAGGTGCTGCGTGTTCCCTGAGGTGCCCACACAGCCTGCTCCTCCTCCCGCCCACTGCTGACCAGCCAGGGCTGAGGCCTGAGCGAAGCCACGGAAGCCGACGACAACCCGGCCAGGGTCTGGGTGGCACCCTGGCATGAGGACTCTGCCCAGAGATGCTTCATACAGCCTCACCCACGCACATCTTTTCCTTACAAGGGGGACCATGAACTCTGAAACTACAGAAATGCTATTTCATTAAAGCGTAGCATGAGACCAATAAAACCATTCATTATGTTCGTACACCTTTGTTTCCAGACTTTATGGCTGCCTGAGTTTATTATGACACAGAGAAAAGTCCTCACCCACTGGGTGAGAGGAACAAGAAAGACCATCGTAGTCCATTCGGGCTGCTTTGACAAACACCAAAAACGGGGGGAACTTTGAGAACAGACGTTATTTCTTACAGTCCTGGAGGCTGAGAAATCTAAGATCCAGGTGCTGCCAGATTCGGTTCTGATGGGGACCCACTTTCTGATTCATAAGACAGCTGAGTCCCCCTGTGTCCTCACATGGGGGACAGGAGAGGGCCCCTGGACGAAGCCCCTCTGATGAGGGCTCTGACCCTCGGAAAGTGGGTGGGGCTCCGCTCTCATGACAAGTCACCTCCTGAAGGCTCCACCTCCTCATAGCATCAGATTGGGGATTAGGATTTAACATGAGTCTGGGGGTGAATCAGACATTCAGCCTACAGCCGACACCCAAGAGAAGACAGTGAGGAAGAGGCAAGACTTGGAGAAGCTATTGCTAAGGAAAGGTTCTGAGGTCAGCGGGGGCTGGGGGGCCACAGACAGAGGCAGGGATACAACGGATGGGTCAGGAGACAGAGGACACATGGGGTCATTCTGGGGCCCCAGGGCTGCAACCCAGGCGCTTCCGCTGAACCCTGAAGGGTCACATCCTGTTTTGGCAACACGGCACAGGGAGCAATCGTGAGCCCTGCCCCCCAGTAAACAGCTCAGGACGCTGGAGAAAATGTAACGAGCAAACATTTTTGCACAGCTGAACTCACACACACAAAGAAGAAGATTCCCCAGTGTCCACAACACCCAAGGGATAACCAGAGCATGAGCACAAGGGTGTGTATTAAGGGGGAGGAGGGGAGGCTGAGAGTTACCAGAAATAGGCCAGGGGCATGAGAAGAGGCTTTGATCAACGCGCCCAAGCAACCCATTGCAGAGACGCACCCTTCCTGAAAGGAAACTGAAAATCACCCGGGGATGGGGACAGTAAGCTTCTGCTCAAGACACTGGATGGTAGGGGGAAGGTCTATGCCACATGCAAGTTCAGTGTTCAACTGACACACCCATTTGGTACACAGATCCATGAGGCCAAAATTAAGAGTTGTATTTGGACCAATACCACCTCCAAGGCCTCCAAAAAAGATCAATGTTAAAACTCACTAGGAGGACATTTCAACAAACTTTATGGAATTCCCACTCAGAAGGGCTCATAATCCACGTAAGAGTGACCAGATCTAAACTGAACACTTAGTAACACCAAGAACTCAAGATAAACAGAACAAACTGAAAAAGACGATGACTTTAAAGTGTTTAAAGATCTAAAGCAAGAACTACGTGGACGTGTGTGCTCAGCTGTGTCTGACTCTTTGCGACCCCATGGACTGTAGCCTGGTAGACTCCTCTGTCCATGAGATTTCCCAGGCAAGAATACTGGAGTGGGTTGCTATTTCCTTCTCCAGGGGATTTTTCCCAACCCAGGGATTGAACTCTCGTCTCCCACATCTCCTGCATTGCAGGCAAATTATTTTCCACTGACCCACCCAGAAAGTCCAAGAACTATGAGATGATGAGAAAAAAATAATATATGAAAAAGATCAAGCTTTTTTTAAACTTCTGGAATGTAAACTCACTGAAATGAAAAGTTAGTGGATGAATAAAACTAATTATTATGTAAAGAAGAGAATAATCTGGATAAGAAATGAAGAAATTATCCAGAATGTACCATACAGAGATAAAAATGCCTTAAAAAATATATAGGTGGGTAAGATGGAGGATGGAGTAAGAATAGCCATCATAAGAAAGTCCCACAAATACTAATAGGAGGGAATTCTAGAAGAAACACAGAGAATGGGAAAGAAACATAATTCAAAGAGAGAGTTTCATTATAGAACACTATTCAAAGAGTGAGAATTTTTCAGATTTTATGAAAGCCACACACTCAGAATGACAAAGAATGTTGAGCCAAATAAAAATAAATCGAGATTCATCTGATTCAAACTGCAGAATACCAAGCACAAAGAGAATAGCATGAAAGTAACCAGGAAGCAAAGACAGGTTATCTACCAAAATGAGAGTATCCGACAGCAGATCTCTTGATAGCAAAATAGAGTCAAAAGATAATAAAAATATTATCTTCAAAGTGTTAGAATTCTACACCCAATTAAATAGCTTTCACCACTGAGTGTGAAATAAAAGCCTATTAGACAATATCGTTTACTGAAAAAGGAATGACTAAAAGATATATTAATAGATCAGTGAGAAGGAAACTGAATTTAGAAGTCAGGAGCAACACTCAAGAAGCAATGATAGCAGGCTGGAAAATGTGCCAATGAATCTAAGTAACAGCATGAGTTATTAGTCAACTTGTGGGGGGAGTGGATTTTTAAAAGATGAAACCAGAATGGTACTAGATAACAATAGTACGAAAGATAGGAGTTGACTGGAGTTGAAGCTTTCTAAGATGCTTGTATTATTCAGGAAAAGAACATGGATACTGATTAGTTTGGGATATTAAGATAAACATGCATGTTAAAAATATAAGTGTCATCAAAAGGGTGATATAATGTATGGTTTCCTA
Organism: Ovis canadensis; assembly: GCF_042477335.2. Lineage (NCBI taxonomy): Eukaryota > Metazoa > Chordata > Mammalia > Artiodactyla > Bovidae > Ovis > Ovis canadensis. The sequence continues at coordinate 54,886,917 of NC_091267.1, read as the reverse complement.
ACCGAGAGAGAGAACATGAGAACTGCAAATTTAATTAAAGAGAAATCAATATTAAAAATAGAAAAAGAGATGGTGAGCAGCCTTTCCCTGCACCGCCACCACGCAGGCCCCTCCCTAGTCTGTCCCTGCCCTCCAACCCCTGGGAGCAGCTGGGATGGGGTCCCCTGGGTCTTCCCTACCCCTCCCCTCTCTTTCTGCTCACTGTTGTTGCAGCTGGCTGTAACGCTTTTTAATTAAAATGTTTTTAAAAAGAGAAAAAAAAAAGAAAAAAGAAAAGGCATGGAAGATAGCATAAAAAACAATGACAGAAATAAGTTCAAACACATTAATAGCCACAAAAAATGTAACTGGATTAAATTCCCAAGTTTTGAAAAAAGAGATTCCCAGATTCCAGTTTTTAAGGTAGCTATAGTCCATTCACAAAAAAGACACCTAAAACATAGTGGTGCAGAAACAATAGACGAGAATCACCAAAAAGTCTATATGAGGTAAATACTAACTAAAAGAAATTTGGCGTGGATGATGAAAGCAGACAAAGTAGGCTTAACAGGAAAAAGCAAGACATTAGAATAAAGAGGTCAGTATGAAATGATAAAGGGAACAATTCATTACCAAATAAAGGTTCTAAATCTCTATGAATTCATATTCAAAATCTATACATCAAAGTTTGACAGAATATAAGAAGAAAATTTAAATGTAAAATTATAATGGGTGATTTTAACATATCTTTATCCTAAAGAGATATTTAACAGACAAAACTATAAAGGATATAGAAAATTTGAACAACACAATTAACAAGTGATCTGATACACAATTTTCCCCAAATTGTGGCAATCTAGTAATGGATTTGAACTTACAAATACCATTAAAAAAAAAAAAAAGAACTGAAAATCCCAGAATATGTCCCATATGGCAAAAAATAAGCATTACTTTGTAGAAACTTTTGATCTGTATATTGAGTGATGATATAAAATGTCCTTTCTGCTGTAATTATAGTTCAGGTGGGAAAGTCTTTAATCTAATGGATTCAAAGTCTTCATCTCAAAATTGGAGCATATATATTCCTCTCAAGCACTCATAAAACAGTTACAAGGACTTCCCTGGTGGTACAGTGGATAGGAGTCTGCCTACCAAGGTAGGGAACATGGGTTCAATCCCTGATCTGGGAAGATTCACCATGCTGCAGAGCAACTAAGCTCGTGTGCCACAGCTACTGAGCCCACCAGCCCAAGAGCTGCTGCTCCACAATAAGAGAAGCCGCTGCAAGGAGCAGTTCGTGCGCTGCAACAAAGAGCAGCCCCCACTCACCGCAACTAGAGAAAGCCCATGGATAGCAACAAAGACCTAGTGCAACTAAAATAGATTACTTTAAAAACAGAAACAGTTATAAAATCTGATCATTTATTTGACACAAAGGAGTCTCAGCCAAACCCAGAGAATCAATATCACGTCCTGAATGGTGATGAAGGATGTCCCACAAGAGCTATCTGACAGCTAGTTGGTTCCCTATGGCTCCATCCACCAACCCTAGTTCCCTGTTATGATCCAAAACTTGCCTCTCTTGAAAGTGCAGATTAACTGGCCAGTGATTATTTGTGTCTAGCATGTATTTAAGAAACTTTCTGGTAGAAAGAAATACAGTGAAAGCACTTGGGTGATCTTTACGAAGCTGAAAGTCAACTAAGGTTAACCATTTCAACCTTTTTGAGATGTTCCACCATAGAGAGACTACTAGAAGAAATGTACCCAAAAGGGGGGGTCAAAAAATTAGAGTTTTGCGCAAGTGAAGGGGTATATGGGAATCTGGGTGTATGGACATGATGTGAACAACACAAGAAGTCAGTGAGCTGGCTGACCAGAAGGGACAATTCCAGAGGGTTAATCCTGCCAGCCCTCTTTAAGCATTTCATCTATCCACGGAGAAAGTGACACACCTCTAGGAGTTCGAGGCCCAGAGGGCATGTCTCTTCTCATCCTTCTCAACTGCCTTTCAGTTCACTGCAGGGTTTAGTACCTTCGGGTGGGAAACCGAGATGCACCAGGCAGGAAAGGACCTGTGTCATGCTAAAGGGCTAGACAATGGGCCAAGGCCAGTTTGTCTGTTTAAGTCATGTGCAAGCTGTCGGATTGGGGGGATACAGAAGGTAAAACAGAAGAGGGGGCAGTTGGAAGTGCTGCATCCCTGTAAATATTCCATCCCTCAAAATATTCATTGGAGAGATGGGTGAAAGGACGGATAGAAGAAAGTCACAAAGTTTAATTGAGGTTAAAATGAACTGTCTTAAAGTGTATAGTCCAGTGGCCTTTGGTACATTCACAATGTTGTGCAAACCACCTCCACCCAGTTCCAAAACACTGTCATCACCCAAGAGGAAACCCCAGTCGGTCTCCCTCCTCCCCAGCCCCTAATCTGTTGTCTATGGATTTACCTATCTGAACATTTCTGATAAATGTACTCGTACAACACCTGGCTTCTTTCACTTGGTATAATTTTAAGGTTCAACTCCATAGCACGTACCAATGAAAAAGAATTTCTAAGACCGTGGACTCAGGGCAGCAGGGGGAGCAGGAAGGGTAAGGATAATTGCCAGCCATTAAGCCTGGGTGACTTAAAGGACAGTGGCACCGTTAACACAGCTGGAAAGACAAGAGTGCGGTGCAGGAGGGGGCGAAGGGGACAAGTCTGTTCCTAGACAGAGTGAGTTTGCAGAGAGAGGAGACACCCACCCTGGAGGAGTCCCCCAGGCGCTGAAAGCACAGTCTGCAGAGAGAAACCGCAGCCGCAGAGATCCACCCTCTCACCGTCCTCCAAGGCCAGGGTGCAGACACATCCGCACCCAGGCCTGTGGTGGAGACGCACAAACTGCCCTGGACTGTCTTAGAATGTGGCCCGTCGTCCATTTACCAGCCCTCGGGGTGAACGATCACCAGCATGGCTTAAGACGGAGAAAACACTATCCTCCCTCTAGAGCGAAACCTACGGCTAAGTCTGTGCTGGCTTTGGTACAAAAGAGCCATTCACCAGACCCCGGCTTGAATGTTCTGATAAGCATCTCCTGCGCCACCTCTGAACCGGTGCACCCGGCTGCACCCAAAACGGCCCACTAGCCCCCTGACCCTCCTGACTCTCAGTCTCGTGACTCCTTGAGCATTTTTCGGTGTCAGAATGCAGCCCCACCAGCCGGACTGCCACTCTGGAGGTAAGAGCGCAGTGATTGTGTTCCAGATGAACGACCCCTCTGAGTAATTTTAAGCTGTAAAGAAAGGGAGGGGCTGATCCCCCACCTGCTCCTCACAACCAGCCTGAGCCTCCAACATCAGTGGTCATTTCTCTCCCCAGAGAGCTATTTGTGACTTGATGTCAGGTCCTTCACAAATCCATTTCAGCTGGGGAAAAAGAATCCCTGCCTGCTTTAAATACACATATTTCCTTATATATGTAATTTATATATTTATACACAAACGTTGTTGTTGTTTAGTCACTAAGTCATGTCCGACTCTTTTGCAAACCCTGGACTGTAGCCCATCAGGCTCCTCTGTCCATGGGGTTCTCCAGGCAAGAATACTTGAGTTGGTTGCCGTTTCTTCCTCCAATGCATTTTCCCAACCCAGGGGTTGAACCTACATCTCCTATATTGGCAGGCAGATTATCACTGAGCTACTAGGGAAGTCCATACATAAAACATACACGTGTATAAAACTTGAAAATATAATTCAAAGTTGTCTTTTGTGCCCTCAAGGTCAGGCTCAAACTGGAAATCTCAGAAAAAGAAACCATTACAGCCTGCCTCCTAGCAAACTCGGACCAAAAGGAAGAGGGAAGAAAAGTTATTAGGATGCATAAGTGTAGAGGGGAGCGGTCACAGCCAGAGGAGGGTCATCAACCAGGACAGAACCTTCCAGGCTCCCCATCTCCTCCTCTGTGAAGCTCTCACCTGCATCCCCCACTCACCCGGAAAGCCCCCAACCACCTTGGGATCCAGGCCCTTGTGGGCAGCCCCACAGTGACCCAGACAAGCAGAACCTGCCCCATAGAGCCCAAGTCCCACGGGGCCATTCCCAAAGAGGGGCAGTGACAAGACAAATAAATAGAACACGCAGTGTTTTCATGGAAGTGGCAACATACACAGAATTCACACAAATCCATAACATGTTGGCTCAGTAAACACCTTGAAGGCAGGGCATCTGCCTCCCCAGGGACCAGTCCAGCGTCTGAGTGAAGTGTGGGTGGAGCCATAGATGGATCAGCAGCTGAATCATGAAGTGAATCCAAAGGAACCATGAAGTGCTAAGTGTTGGCACATAACATGCTGGCTTTTTAGCCATCATCTCAAACCCTCACCACCATTTGCACCTTCATTAATATGCAGGATATTTTCCAAGAGGACATTCAGCTTGAATCTTATACTGGATGTCAACAACAAAACGGGATTTGCATTACCGTTGCAAATGAAAAAAAAACATAATGTATGCATTGTCTAGACTGCTTTGCTAGAACACATTCACTCCCTAAAATGTAAAAGAAATCTATATTTAAATCACATTGGCTGCATAACAGACACAGGCAGCACACACCCACATCTGTTGACACAGATAATGGACAAGCATAACATATTTTCCAGCTCATTGGAAGAGAAGGCTCTCGAGAAAAAAGAGACTGCCTAATTTTGTATTCTAGTAATAATACACCCCTCAAGGACCCATAAAGGGAACTAGCAGCCAGCTCATTGGAATGGAAATTATAAAAAAATAGTTTGAGACCAGGGTTCAACAAGCCTTTTCCGTAAAGGGTCAGAGAGCAGATATTTCAGGCTTTACAAGCAACACAGCCTCTGTCACATCATCTTTGCTTTTTCAGGTTTGTTTTGTACTTTTTCCCCAACTGTATAAAAAATGCAAAAACCATTCTTAGTTTCCAGGCCATACAAATAGTAGCTGGCCGTCCCCTGCCTTAAACCACAGTAAGACCAGGATACTTGGAAGCCACAGAGCAACTGAGTTCACATGCCACAACTACTGAGCCAGAGCTCTTGAGCCTGCAAGCTGAAAACTACTGAAATTCGCTGGCCTGGAGCCTGTGCTTGGCAATGAGAGAAGCCACTGCAATGAGAAGCCCGCGTACTTCAACTAGAGAATAGCCCCTGCTCGCCACAACTAGAGAAAGCCCACGCGCAGCAATGAAGACCCAGTGCAACCAAAATAAAAATACATTCATTAAATTAAAAAAAAAAAAAAGAATAGGACACTTGGGAGTCCCATGTTCTCAAGGGGTAAGCCCCCATCCACCTGACTCACCTCCTTCAGTCTCTCCAGCTCATTCTGCAGGGCCTGCTTTGATATCTCCACTTCAATCATCTGCTGTCGGAGAGTTTCATTCTCATCTTCCGCTTTAGCTCTCTTTTCCTCCACGGTTTCAAGTTCATGGTGCAATCGGACCGATACGTCTTTGGCCACCTGCATCAACCCACAGACACAGTCATCTGATGGGAAGCCTTCTGTGTGCTAAGGGCACCTCCAAACCACTTCAGAGGCAGAATCACTAAGGAATATTGTGTTACACAAAACAGCAAAGATCCTGGCAATATTAACAAGCCTACATTTAAAGGAAGAGGTATTAGTTTAAAACATGAAATCCACATTAAGGGGAAGTATGACTTTCATCTGGATTAAAAGGCCACTTTGCTACAGCCCTGTTCCTTCTGGAATATTGCTTAGAATGCCAAGTCTTCCCAGGAGCACATGCTTTAAATGATCAATTAAAAATGATCATTGGACTTACCTAGTGGTCCACTGGTTAAGAATTTGCCTGCCAAGGCAGGGGACATAGGTTCAATCCCTGGTCCGGGAAGCTAAGCCTGTGGCCACAACTACTGAGCCTGTGCTCTAGAGCCTGCGAGCTGCAACTACCAAGCCCACATGCTACAGTTACTAAAGCCTGTGCACCTAGAAACTGTACTCTGCAACAAGAGAAGTCCACACTGCATGTTGGATCGAAGAGTAGCCTCTGCTCTCCACAACGAGAGAAACCCACGTGCAGCAGAGAAGTCCCAGGACAGCCAAAACTAAATAAATAAATAAAATGAATAACAAATAATTTTTTAAAAGATCATCAAATAAACATTTCTGTTTCTTAAAATCATTTTTAAAGAACCCTATTTGCTTAAAAAAATAATTCTATATTCAGTAGATACTTAATATGGTCAGGTTTTAAATTGCCTACTCTGGTAAAACATTCAAATGCTATAAAGGCAGTTCAACATTTTCATTTTCTAAAAGGAACTAAGGAGATTTTGTAACAGAAATATGAATCACTTTTACATCACACTGAGTGACATCTTGTTACTGGTTTATAAATCTGAGTTACAAAGATTCTTTTCCTGTTATCGTAATGAAAGGCTAAATGAGATTTCATAGAGACTCTGATAATAAGAAGGACATTATACATAATTCATCTCTAGATAAATGATTTGATAACTGGGGTAGGAGAGAGGCCTCAGTGGAAAGGACAAATGGAAGAAAGTCTAGGGTATTTTCACCTTATTCTCACTTTCACCAATGATTCTGAAAGACACTTTAAACAATTAGTTATGACCCTATTTCTCTTTCAGTTAAGTCACTACTACAAGCCTTACTTGGGTTATGGTAATTTCAGCATTTTTGCACCCTAGAAACTTAAAATAACAAAAAATGTTAAGTGACTAGGGTTAACTTTTAAAAGTGGTATTTGACTAAAACTGAACTGATAATGAATCAATTTTTTAAACATTCCAGATCTTTAGGAGTTTCTGCACAATTTCTAAAGAATGATCAGATCAGTGGGGGCAGGTATTAATTCTTTTTTTTAAATTGAAGATCTATGGTTTATTTATTTATTCTTTTGGCAGGGGTGCCTGGTCTGTAAACTAAGATCCCACATGCCCTGGGGCAGTAACTAAAGATTTCACGTGAGTGAATGTCACTCAATCGTGTCCAACTCTTTGCTACCCCATGGACTATAGAGTCAATGGAATTCTCCAGGCCAGAATACTGGAGTGGGTAGCCTTTCCCTTCTCCAGGGGATCTTCCCCACTCAGGGATCGAACCCAGGTCTCCTGGCGGATTCTTTACCAGCCGAGCCACAAGAGAAGCCCAAGAGATTATGAAGATTATCTCATGTAAGAGTATGAAGATCTCATGTGCCACAACTAAGGCGCATCACAGCCAAACAAATTAACTAATTTATAAAAAGACCACGTGTAAGTGGGTCCTGAGGGCTGCACTTCAGGTCTTACAGCCTTCTCAGCATTTACCCAGCTCCCAATCTTTCCTTACAGAATCAGCATCATAAATGATGCTATCTCTGCAGGCAATCAAACTTTAGATTCAAACAAACACTGACCTAAACTGGATCTCTAAGACACCTTCGAGGCAAACCTGTGAAACTGTACGGAAACTCCCCCTGGCTTCTCTGGGGAAGGCACGTCCCACCCACTGTTCACCTTGTGCTCACCTTCAGGTCCTGCTCCAGACTCCGGATAAGCTCCCCGTCCACCTGCCCGGTCTCTGCCACCTTCAGCCTCTTCTGCTCGGCCTTCCGGAGGCGGTACTGCAGGATTCGGCAGTTCTTGTTGGCACGGTCCAGCTCCCGCCGCAGCTCCTGCAGCTGGTAAACCTCCTCCTCCAAGTAACTGTCTCTCATCTCTTCCATTTCCGCTCGGAGTTCATCCAACTCATCCTACACAAGCCAGACAGAGGGCACTGAGAAGCCAGGTCTATGGGACAGGGTGGAGTTGCCCATCCACCCATGCCCTGCAGTACTGTGAACTTTCTGCAGTCGTCTGTCGACTTCCGGAAACACGTGTGCAATACAGCCTGGGGACTTCGGAAATTCTCACACAAGACAGCATCACCAGATGTCTGTTCAGGTCTCGTGGATCCAGAAACCAAAAACGAGCATGGCTTAGTCATCGCAGCCTCTCAGCATTTACCCCATTCCCAATCTTTCCTTACAGAATCCTCATCATAAATGACGTCATCTCTGCAGGTAATCAAACCCTAGATACAAACCAAACGCTGACCTGAACTTGTGTCTCTAAGACACAAGCTAGGCAGTAAGATGAGTTAGACATTGCCTGCAAAGAACAAACTTCAGGGGGTTCATCCCTGTGAATTGCCCGGGAATTATAACACACCCGCAAATGTCCTTAAAATGCTGTCCCGCCACACCAATCTTGGAACTACGTGACTCATGGTTCTAAAGATAAAACCTTGTGCGCTATTTCAAATACACATCAGTTTGGTTTTTTCCATTCCCCTGCCCTTCATCTCCCATCTCCACTCCACTCTGGGATCAACATGAAGACTCTGGGATACAGAAGAAACCCGGGAGTTATTCCTGGCTCCCGCTTTCCCACCCAGCCTAGCCAACGTAGTGCTGTCAGTTCAGCATCCAACCCTCGGGGCTGTCTCCCCAGGGCTCCACACACCATACTCATCCCGCCTCCATCCCTTTCTAGGGAGCCATAGCCGCCCCCCTCAGCGCCAGCCTGCCCTCTCCCAGGTCCAGGCGCAGGAGGCAGGTCACCTGTGATGGTTTCTCCTTAAAGAGCTCCTCCCCAGCTCGTGGCCAAGCTCACTGTAGGTAGATTGGTCAGAAGGCACACAATGCCCCCTACCCTCACTGTCTCTAGCCCCAGGCCCTGCCCCTCCAATCTGCGCTAAGTCACTTCAGTCATGTCCGACTCTGCAACCCTATGGAGTGTAGCCTGCCAGGCTCCTCTGTCCATGAGATTTCTCCCAGGCAAGAATACTAGGGTGGGTTCCCTCTTCCTTCTCCAGGGGATCTTCCTGACCCAGGGATCAAACCTGCCTCTCTATCTCGTGCATGGCAGGTAAGTTCTTTACCATGAGCGCCACTTTAAAGCCCCTGCCACTTCCTACCACCATCAAATATTATGTTTCTTCCTACTCTTTATCCGTCACTCACACAGGAAGGTAAGCACCCAGAAGGCAGACACCTGGAGTCTCCCAGTGTCCAGAGCAGCGTGAGCCAAACAGCAGGCCCTCAATACATATTTGTGGAATGAATACACTTGAACCTTGGTCAACACCTAGAAAGACCAGCTCCTAAACACAATGCAGACTGGTCATCACCTCACATTGTTTTGTTCCCGCCTTGTAGCGTGATCACGGACAACTCTTCCAAAACCCACAGACATGGCAGTAACATCCAGGGTACATTTTCTATAATAAAGGCTTCAGCGAGGAGCAACTTAGAAGGTGGGAGATTAAGAAAAGCATTCTAGGAATTGTCTTGATTAGTTTCATACTTGATGGCGTAAATGTCTCCAGACTAGGATACTCTTGGTCATCTTTTTTTTTTTGGCTGTGCCACGTGGCTTGTTTGATCTTAATCCCCAGCCAGGGATAGAAACAAGGCCCTCAGCAGTGAAAGCAGCGTTCTAACCACTGGACCACCAGGGAAGTCCTCATTCTCATTTTGTTCCGTTAACACTGAGGCTCAAAGGGGAAAAACACGGACACCCTAACCTATCAGCTCTCGTCCTATTCAATAGTTTGTTCCTGGAGTCTGGCCACCCACACTAATCCTGCATTTATTCTCAAAAACCAGGGATTTACTTACAATAAAGAAAAGAGTTTCCCAACAACAGAGCCTCAGGTAGATAAGAAATTGACTAGTAGTTAACCTCCTGCAGATTATTTCATCCTGGATAAGATCACATAGGAGATGTGTACCAAACGAACTGGGAACCCTTGTGGAAAAATAACAAATTGGCACAAACGGTGAAAACCACTGTCCAGCCAACCCTGCCTGTGTGCAGCCATCACTTTAGGGGAAAGGGCACATGTGAGGCATCTGATTCTCCCAAAGCCAGCCTACAGGTTCTTCCACTCTGTCCACACCACCTGCCCAAGAACATGACCCACTCAGCTGACCATGGCTCCAGTGGGGCCTGTTTCAATGGCCCATGAAGGGGAGTGGGTGTTAAAAATGAAAGCTTTACCAACTTCTAGTAGTCAAACGAATAAAATGTTTTTATCTGCTAAAGATTCTTACAGAATTTCTATACCAGTGGTGATAATCTCACTAAAAATAAAAGATGTCTGGGAATTCCCTGATGGTCCAGTGGTTAAGACTCCGTGCTTCCAATGCAGAGGGCACAGGTTTGATTCCTGGTTAGATAACTAAGATCCCACATGCCATGCAGTGGGGCCAAAAAAAAAGTATATATATATAAAAAAAATAAAGTGTTCTTATGTGTCTTAAGAAAGGTAACTCTTAGGGAACTGCCTCCAGTAGTTAAGCCTTTGCCTTCCAATGCAGGTGGTGCAGGTTTGATCCCTGGTCGGGGAGAGCTAAGATCCCATGTGCTTTGAGGCCAAATAATCAAAATGTAAAGCAGATGAAATATTATAACAAATTCAATAGAGACTTTAAAAATAATCCACATTAAAAAATCTTTTTAAAAAAGGTAAATCTTAATGTTGAAAATGTTATGACACATAAGCAAGTTTCATTGACTTTTTTCTTCTTCTTCATGGAGGACCCTTCCTATAAATCTTGTTCCAATAGGAAAGTCTGCTGGAATTGGGGTTTACTGGGTGGAACAGAGGCCAGACAGTGGACAGAATGGACAGGTTGGGCTCTTCAAGGGCCTGGAGAACACACTGACTTCAGGAAGGGCCTTTCAACCTGCAGCAAAGAGACTGTTTCTGATGCCGAATCCCCATGCTGAGCCATGAGAGTCTTGCCCTTGGCCCAACCCACGCCAGAGGAGAGCAGCCACCACAGCCTACAAGCTTTCAAACAGGCCTGTGCATGTCATCCTCCCATAAAGAGTAGAGAGTTAGTCCTGAATCTTCAAAATCAAGGTCAAGCTTCTCAGGTCCCTTCTGCAAATCTGATTTGACTTTGAGAAAAAGCTTAATCTATGCAGAGGTGTCTGAATACAGTTAGTTAATTATTACACTGGCTAACTAATAAAAATAGTTCAACAGAAGCAATAATCACTGTATATATCCAGGGGTACCCACAAATATCCAGTGGCGTTGGGCATCCGTTCATGAAGGCACTGTGCGAAGGCTTTTCCTTCTACTGAAAGTGTCAGTCTCTTAGTTGTGTCCGACTCTGTGCGACCCCATGGATGGCAGCCCACCAGGTTTCTCAGTCCACGGTATTCTCTGGGCAAGAATACTGGAGTGGGTAGCCATTCCCTTCTTCAAGGGATCTTCCCAGCCCAAGGATTGAACCTGGGTCTCCTGCATTACAGGCAGATTCTTTACCATTTGAGCCACCAGGGCAGCCCTTTCCTTCTAGAAAACTTGGCAAGTCATTAATGCTGAAAATTACCTATTACTCAAAGATGAATCTTAAAATGTGACATAGTCATAAAAAAAATATGATAGGACTTCAGATACAAAAATGTTCTCTGGTTTTTCAGACTTTGTATTGGGGGGTCCCTCATCAACCCTACCATTAAACACTAGTTATGCTCTATGGACGCCTGCACCCCCACTGTGGACTGAAAAAGCCTGTTCCAGGGCTCAATGTACCCACACCTCCAAATCACTCAGCAGGCCAGATGTAAACAGCTAATGGTTCTTGGCATAAATAACCACTAACATTAGTCGCTTTGAAAAGAAAATTAGAAAGAGACTGTAATTGCATGTATTTGAATCACTGCTTTTATAACTCATATTTTATCTAAATTTGTGGACCAGCAGACACCCTTTCTTAAGCACTTCGCCTTCGATACTAAGCCTACAATAAGCCTGCAGGGACACATGCCCCCACAAGATGGACAAAGAGGCCAAACCCACACTGGTGAACACACCCAAAGCCTCTCGGCTGATAACTGGAAGCCCAGCTACAAACCCAGGCTTTCTGGCTCCACACACACACTCTTTCCAGTAAATGGGAGAAATTATCAGCAACCACCAGGATACGTGAAACAAGAAGCTTTAAATCACACTTGCAAAAAGCCTGTCAGTGCAAAATAACAGCAAGCTAACGTTTAGAACTTGACATTGTCAACGTGTGGGTATATTCATTTTCACAACTGGTCCTCACCAAAGCACCGCAATGTGCAGAAAAGGTATTAATACCCTCCATTTTTAAAATGAGCATACTGAAACCCTAAAAGTTTAAATGGCTTCCCAACACTTGTCTGTTGCAGAGACAGGATGAGGCCAGGGTTTCAACTCTTTTCAAAAAGCCTTGAAAAAAAACAATTTTCAGGTTCAGTGAAAAGAAGTTATAAGAAAAGCAAATTACAAACCATGCAGGCAGGAAGCAGACATTTGAAAAGCAAAAACTGTGATTATTCAGATTAGGGTCATGATGGGAGAGCGATTTTTCAAATGAACATTACATTAATTTTCTGACAGTATGCTCTAATCTAGAAAACATTGTATCAAAGAACCTTAAAGATGTCTGCCATTTAAATGCTTAACAAACCCAATCAAGCAGAACATATAATGTTTCTGGTAGACTAAATTTACACACAGTAAGAGCAGAAAACTGTTGGTTTTTAATACAGATAATGAGAAAATTTCCCTTAATCAAGTTTTATATTGAATTAACAACAGGTCTGTCAGATACTCAAATGTTAGATCATTATCTCATTAAAAAGCTAATCTAGCTTTAACTAAATATACTTTTCGAATTTCGTATAGCATGAAACCTTGAAGTACTAGAGAGCTCCCCAACTATTCCCCTTCACCTGCAGATAACAAATCAAGCTTTATTTTATACTCATGAGTGTGTTTATGTGTGCTCAGGAGTATCCAACTCTCTGTAGCCCCATGGACTGGAGCCCACCAGGCTCCTCTACCCGTGGAATTTTCCAGGCAAAAATACTGGGTACCATTTCCTTCTCCAGGGGAGTTTCCCGACCCAGGGATTAAACCCGTCTGTTGCATCTCCCTGCACTGGCAGGCAGATTCTTTTACTACTAGTGCCGTGTGTGCGTGTGCGTGTGTGTACATACACATACACACATCAGATTTAAGAAAAAATGAGGTACCATGTGTGCACTAGAATAAACGAAGATTAAAATGTCAAAGAAAATCTCTTTGAGGATAGTTTATCCACAAATATAAAAACCAAATCCTTGGTTTCATAGTAAAAGTGATGAAAACCCTTGATCATACTGATGATCTTATCAGACCTTAATTCCCTTTAAACAACTTAAAATCAATAACTAGTCCTACTTTAGTCACTCCCTCTTTAAACAGACTCAATTTAGACAGTGAGCAGTCAGCTGGCTGCCGTTGCGATAATTCCCTCCTGTGGGAGTTGCAGACCCTTAACTATTATCTACTGTAATATACAAATAATCCACCTCCTTTCCCTCCCATGAGTGAAAATGTGCTCCGCAGAGTCCCAGCTGAGGCTCAGAAGGCACAGGGGGGCTCAGCCATTGTTTACAAGTGCCAGTTCATCCAGCAGCCACGGCCCCCCTGTGCCCTGGTCCACATTATCTCGCCACCTAAGATGATTACCGCCGCTTGTTTGCAGGCTGAATAAAGAATGGGTGTGGAAAGCAGAAGGTCAGGAAAGAATAGGGACACTGTCTGCTTCAACCTTCCAGGAGGGAGGGGGGTAGGCAGGGAGGAGCTGAAGCACTTTATGCTCAGAACTGTTTATTCTTGCCTCAGTGTCCACCCCACCCCCACCCCTTCCTGGCCATTCAGAGCGCCTGGAATCTTCACGGCCAGATTTAACCAAATCATTGCAGATCCTGAAACTCCCAAGACCCCAAGAGAGAGGCAGGAGGCCGAGGCCAGCCAGTGCTGAGGCAGTGCAACCGATCCACTCGAATGGCCTCCCCAGCAGCCCCCTTGAGAAATCACTGCTCTTCCACATTCCCATGGTGTCTGCTCTGAGCTAGCAGGCACTTTGCTTGTTTTCACCAAAAATAATTCTTAGGAGGTAACCAAAAGGGCAGAGCAGCCCTCCCCAGGCCAACCTTGGAGCCCCCCCAGGACAGGGGCACTTTGGAGTACACTACTTGGGGGTGGTGGGAGGGGTGTCATGCTAGCATCCCCCACCAACATGGGAAGCATTTTTGAAATAGGCCAATAAATGCAAAGCAATTAAACCCTCCTGAAAAGCCTGTGGAAACAGAACATAATTAATATGTTCACAATGAGCTCCAGGGCTTGTCTGATTGTCTTTGGGCGCTGGAGCAAAACACAGTGATGGTGGGCAGGCAGCATTTCTCAGACACCCTGGTCACTAAGATGGACCTGAGTCTGGTCTGAGAAAGAAGCAAAGCCCTTTGGACAACTGACCTCAATCTCCTATCTTCACTTCTGAAGCCTTCCAAATTACATACAAGTTCATCTCTAGTCAAGGGCCAACAGGGCTTTTCTGACTGCTTTCATGCAAAAAGCCAGTTACCCGGTTACCCGGACTGAGTACTTACTCATCATATAGTCACCCTGCTTCCCTGGTGGCTCAGTGGTAAAAAATCTGCCTGCCAGTGCAGGAGATGCTGGTTCGATCCCTGGGTTGGGAAGATACCTTGAAGGAGGAAATGGCAACCCACTTCAGTGTTCTTGCCTGGAAAACTCCACGGACAGAGGAGCCTGGCGGGCTATAGTCCATGGGGTTGCAAAGAGTCAGAGACGATTTAGTGACTAAACAATAACAACATCTAGTCACCGTGGTGCCTTGTGATGGCAGTATAACTCAAGGATGGCCCCATTCAGCTCCACACAACAGAGGCAGGCGCTTCTCTGTTGACAGCTGATTTTTGGAAAAAGACAGCATTCTGGCCAAAAAAACAAAATTCCACTCGAATTTCCCAATCAATAACACATCATCCTTAGTTTTCTGCTTCATTACTCTCAGATCATTCTTCTCAGTAACTTGAGTTTCATACAATAATGGTGACAGAAATGACTTAGGAAAGCCTGTAATACTTGTGGTCACCATCCTCCAGAATATATCAAAGTAAAATTTCTGGGTGGAGTCTCCCACTTCTAATCTCCAGAGTCCTATGCAACGTCCCCTAAGGAAGGAGTAGGTCAGGGACTAATTTATCTGCCATCTAAAAAAAAAAACAAAAAAAAACAAACAAACACTGGCACATGCTCTAAAACCCGTGTGCAAAAGTAGGCTTATAGCAAAGGTCATTGCTCTGTGAGGTCAGGGATCCTCCCAGCCCGATTCCACACATGTGGGCAGGCTCACTGACCTTTAGAAAAGTCTAGCAGGACTGTTCTCTTTCATCTCCAAATTGAATGATTGTCACTTAAGCTACTGAAGAGCCAACCATGTAACTCACACATGTGTTTGTGATCAGCCTGATGTCCCAGCCTCCCCAGACTGCCTCTGCCTCTTCTCTCCTGCTGTCAGAGGAACCACTGGGAGATGGACTTGGGTCGGAAACGTTCGGCCATGACCGCCACAGGAAATGGCAGCTGACATTTCCCACAAATTAAACACTGCTGGGGGGTCTGTGGGATCCCGAACTGTCCAGTGGAGAGGTGCTCACTGTGGCCCTTTGGCCTAAAAAGAGAGGTTCCCCAGAAAAGCTAAATGCTAGGTATGGCCCAATCTAATAAGACAACTCTAAGGCAGGTGTGGCTCTTCTCAGCCTTGGCAGAAACAAGGATGCAGCCTGGAGCTGGGAGAGAACAGAGGTCTGGAGGCCAGGGAAATACCAGCTGCATCACTTACTAGCTGGGTGACCTTGGACACATAGGTACGTCTTCTCGGATCTCAGCAACCTTGTCAGTGAAATTAGGGTTGTGATAAATACAACAAAGATACCCTATGTTGTGAGATTTGCTGAAATATCAAACACACCAGAGCAGACTCCAGGGTCACACTTACTTCCTTCACTGAGAATCCAACGATGTGAAAAAAAATAATAATAATAATAAAGCAAATAACCAGCCACCTGAGTGAGCCCTGAAATGACGCTGAACTGCCTGTCAAGAGAAACATCTATTTGCACTGAGGCTACAAAACTCAAAGATGGTCTTTCTCACCCTGGAGCTTACCTCCAGGGCAGATTTACAAAAGCCCTGGTTTCACAACAGAGTAACGCTAATACCTGGCCCTTTCTCTTCCATACTCTCCCATTTCACTCTGTTGTCTATTACATAAGAGTCGGTGACCAGAGCAAATGTACTACTGGAAACATTTCATTCGGAGTCCCCATCTGCTCTCTTTTCCCACAGCGATCCTCCTCTGCCTCTTTGAACAGGATAAAACCACCATAGGGGCTCAGTGGGTTAGAGCAGCCTCTACGGCTTGGGTATAGGAACACTCCTCAGTCCACTGCTCTGATCCCAGCTTAATTCCGCAGATCACCTCCACGCACCTTAAAAGCCCACATCCTTGTCCCACCAGCCACCCGGGACCTCCATCAGGGAGAGTCAGCCTTTGCTGAGAAAATGGGGAGAATCACAAAACGCACTGATGGAGGAGGGCCGCTGCTTTTGGGACGAGATATATATTTAACCATCTTAACAGAAGGAGATTTACACGGTGGAGCTGTTGACTAACCTGAGCCTCACAATAAATTAAGACAGATGCATTCAGTACCACCCTCCTTGCTTTGGAGTCACCCAGCGTGCCCTGACCTCCCCACCCCACACGGTCTAAATCCTCTTTTCTGCAGCGCCTGCTCTCCTCCTCCTCCTGGAAAACATGGAGTCTGACTTGTGCCCCAAAGCTACCAAGACCCAGAAGCCACTCAGAGCAGGCCGCGCCGCAAAGTGCTCGATGCGACCGCAGAGGCTGCGAGTCTCTCGAAAGAGAGGGCGCGAGTGGCCTCTCCTGACACGGAAAAACCGGCTGGTGGACGCGTGCAAAGGACCGGCCAGCAAGACAGCGTGGTCTCCCCGCCCAGGCCGCGCTCAAGGGACTCCTGAGCCGTAGGTTTTTCACTAAAAGCGGCGTGACCCTGCTGTCTGTGCCCGGGGGAGACTCGGAGAGCACCTGGCCTTCTTAACTGCGGGAAAAGGGGAAGGTGAGTCTGCATCCTCCGAGACCCGCACTCGGCCCACTGGGTCCCGCTCAGAATTTCTTGGCTGGGGACAATCCGCGCCCGCAGGTGAGGGGGCAGGGGGTCGACTGCGTCTCCAAAAAGCAGTTACAGCCGCCTCTCTAGTTAACGCAGCATCAACTGGGGCAGAGGCATCCGCGGGAAGACGCGACTTTCTAAAATCAAGCTAAGTGGGTGGAGAAGCGGCTGGACCCACAGGTCTCGCTGCTCCTTCCACAAGTTTGGCTCAAGTTCCCAGCGCCCGGCGTGTCGGGCGCAGGAAAGTGACTGGCACCGGGAGGAAGCGCTTTCGGGGCCGGGACGCCGGTGCTCGAGGGTCCCCGCCCGCACCCAGACCTGCGGACGCCGCCGGGACACCTGCGGCAGGGCAGGCCGCGCACCTTGAGATAGTCGTTCTCTGAGCGCAGCTCCTCCATCTCCCGCAGCAGCTCCTCCTCCTCGGCTGCCGGGACCAGCCGGTGCTGCTCGTCCGGCCCGTGCTCCCTGGGGGTCCCGGGACCCGTTCGCTCCGGCGGAGCGCGCCCCGCGACATCCTCCACCACGCCCGGCCCCGGCGACGCCGAGGGGACCCCGCTGGGGCTGTTCCGACCCCCAAGGCAGGCGGCGGGGGGCGCGGCGAGGAGTCCCGGGGGCTCGGGGCTGTCTGGCGGCGCCCCCCGAGTTGGGGGGCTGGTCGTGGGGGCTCCTCGCAGAGGTTCCCGGTCGCTGGAGCCGGTGCCGGACTCGGCGTCGCTACTGGCGGCGGGGAGCAGGCGCTGCTCGTCCGAAAGAGGGTCGGAGGGGCAGTCGGAGAGATCGGAGCTGCTGTCTGTGTGGCTGATGCGCGAGCCGGGGGCCGGGGAGCCGGCGGCGGAAGTCACGGCGAGGATCACAGCGGGGACGGCGACGGCGGGGACCCGGGGCCCGGCGGCGCGGGCGGGGACCGCTCCGGAGGCGCGTTTGGCTCTGCGGCCCTTGGCAGCGGCGGGCGGCGGCTCGGCCCCGGGCGGTGGCTTCCCTACCCGGGGCAGCGGCTCGGCGGGCGCCGCGCGTGCCACCCTCCTGGGGCCCGGAGCGGCCTTAGCGCCCCCCGCTGCCCTGGCCCCGGCGCCCGGCGGCGGCTTGTCCTTCGCGCCGGGGGCGCCGCCGCTCCGCCGGGAGAGGCGGCCGGGCGCGGCCGGGGGCCCCGGTGAGGGCGGCGCCTTGCCCGCGAGGCTGGGAGAGCGCGGGGCGGCGGGCGCCGGGGCTCGGCCCGAGGAGGGGGCGGCCTGGACGGGGGCCGCAGGCCGGCCGTGCAGGTCCTTGAGAAACGGTCTGGCTGGTGAGGGCGCGCGGTGCAGCCGTCTCCGTTCCGCCAGCGGGTGGAGGTGGTGGTGGTGGCGGTGGTGCTGGCCGGGCGGCTGCGGCTTTGCGTCCTGGGCGCCGCCGCCCGCGGGGCCGTTCAGCGTCTCCATGGCCGGGGCCCGGGCCGCGAGCAGCAGCTCGGGCGGCGGATGCTCCGGGCGGCGGCGGCGGCGTGCAGCCTCCCCGCGCGCCCGCTCATCACTGTCCGCCAGCCCCGCCCGGTCTGCGTCCCGCGCGGCCGCCGGCCCCGCACCCCGGCCCCGAGGATCCCTGCGGGGTTCGCCGCCGTCTCCTGCTCTCCCCGGGCCGAAGTCACTGGTGCTCGCGTTCTCCCGGCGCGGTGGCTCCCAGTCTCTCGCATCCCCGGCAAGCGGCGCGCCAGGCTCGCACACCAGCCCGAGTCCGGCGGCGGCGCTGGCTGCGCGCTCCCAGCTCCAGCGCCCTGCTCCCCGCCCACGGCCCGCCCTGCTCCCCGCCCGCCTCGGCCCGTGTCCTCCCCCCGCCGCCCTCCGCCGCCGGGTGCGCATGCCCCGCCTCCCGCCAGCCGGCGCGGCGGTGGGGGCGGGGTTGCGCTCCCTGGCGGCGCAAGATGTGCGGGCCCCCAACCCTCTCCGCCTGGGACCCTCGTGCTTGTGGGGGCTCAGGGGACAGTGTAGGAGCTGGGGAAAGGAGGAGGGGGCAGGCGCAGAGGCGAGGTCGGGGTGGGAGGAGGCTGGAGGCGGGGGAGGCGGCCGGTGTGCCCTCTGAGGGGTGCGCCTCGGGGTGCCGGCGTGGAACAATGCCCCCCACCCCCTCGCCACAGGCCCCTGCATCCAGCCCGGCCTCCCAGGGCCTCCGAGTTCTGCCCCGCCGGAGCTGGGCCGAAGTCCACCCTACTTTGAGGACTGGTGTGACCACCGCCCCCCACCCCAAGCGCCGCAGCGCCCTATCGCGTCCGAAGGCGCACGGGGCTCCACAGTTGGCACCCAGTGGCCTCTGGAGCCCCAGGGAAGAGCCGCTGTCCGACGCAGCTCGCCGAGCTCCGGGTCAGTAAGGGAACTCACGTGTAGTGTCGGCTGCGAGCCAGGCCCTAGTAGACGCCCCACAGGCATTGTTTCATTTCACCCTCGGAACAAGCCCGACTCTGAACTCCTGTCTTCTTGAAGGACGAGGTGTGGGCGCGGGAGGTGAGGTCAATGCAGTGGCCCGTGCACACTGGCCCGGACTCACACCCGGGCTTGTGCAATCCTCAGCCCTGCACGCCCACCCCTCGGAGAATGAGGCCGGTAGGCCACTGGAGAGTTATCGTGGGCCACTGACCTTTCCAAACCTCTGTTCCTGCCCCTGTACAATTAGAAAGTACCTCCATCTGAGTGTGGGGTGTGATCAAGGATGAGAAAACACTGTCAACTGTAAAGTGCTTTTCAATATCAGTGAGTGCAGGTTTTGTCCCAGGTGTTGGATTGTAATAGAGAAAAACCTTCCTGTTCTATTACAAGTTAATCACTAAAGGCATGTTGCTATGAGCTTAAGTTATAATGGCTTGCCCATCTCTGGGAACCCCACCTGCCAGGGAATGAGATTCAGGCTCCAGCACCTTTGTTAAGCTCCCAGAAGATTCCCTGGCCAGGCCCCACCTGTCAATGGCTGCTGGAAGGAAGAAATTAACACTCCTCCCTCCAGAGTTGGGCCCCTCCCCTTTTTAGTATAAAAAAAGTCTGAATCCTAACTTGGGGGAGATGGCTCTTTGGGACAGTAGGCCATTGACTTCTGGGGCTGCTAGCTCTTCACTATTCCTTGTGCCAACAGCTCATCTCTGGACTTACTGGCTTGTCAGGTGGTGAGCAGAGTGAGCTGGGACTCAGTAACAGGATGATGGGTAAATATCCAGGGAATAAGGGTCAGTCTGCCAGTCTAGCTGGAGGCAAAGGCAGGCAGTGCTTACAAGTTGCTGGGGTGGGCAGGGACCCTGAGCCCAGGTAAGCGCCCAGGATATGTAAGTGAGTGCCCAGGATGTGTGCAGGGCAGAGGTTGTAGGTAAGACGACCCTTAGGGTGGATGGGACCAACTGTCCCATGGGGAATTTGGGTGTTATTCTCAATGCGGGGAGCTGCTGGAAGATGCTGAAAGTGAAAGAAAGTCAAAGTGTTGATCGGTCAGTCATGTCTGACTCTTTGTCACCACATGGACCTAGCCTTCCAGGCTCCCCTGTCCATGGAATTCTCCAGGCAAGAATACTGGAGTGGGCAGCCATTCCCTTCTCCAGGGGATCTTCCTAACCAAGGGATCAAACCTGGGTCTCCTGCATTGTAGGCAGATTCTTTACCATCTGAGCCACTGGGGGAATCTCTGCTTAGAAGGATCCCAGCAGCCAGGAGAGGGAGGCAGGTGACAGGGGGTAGTTAGTGGCTGGGGCCCAAAGTACAGATGAGGGCAGTGGTAGTGGCAATAGGGAAAAAAGGGGACAGACCTGTGAAGAGAAAGGAAAAACAACCTGTAAGGGAAAAGAATCTGAAAAAGAGTCTATCTGTATAACCGAGTCTCCGTGATGTACACCTGACACTAACACGACGCTGTAAATCGACTATACTCCAATAATATGTATACATTAAAAACAAATGCAAAAAAAAAAGAAAAAGAAAACTAGACTCCAAAGTCTGTGATCTTAAATCACCTTACTTAGCCACCTCCTTCAAAAAATGCAGGATGAAGTCATCATTGATGCAATAGCTATGAAGACCACAGTCATCTATCATGGGGTATTTGCAGAAAATTGACACAGGCGGTGACAACACTGAAAAAGGCTGACGGCGCCCTGCCCCCACGCCGGTCCCGCCAGCGGTCCCCAGAGGGCGCTCTAACGCTCCCGGCTGCAGGTGGTTTGATCCTCACAAAGTGGCCCCTGTCAGTCCTCCTGGAGCTCAGCCGCCTTGAACTCTGGGACCTTCTCCTCCACCTTCTTGCAGACACCCAGACGTTTCCAACACTCTCCTTTTTCTCGGGAATTATATCCAAGACTCAGCGCAAGCTTGCCAGCTCCTCACACCACATCTTATCTTGCTAAGGGCCAGCTCAAAATGTTGCAGTCAGCTAGTTTTCCAAAAATATCAGCCAGCTTTGTCGCCTGCTTCCTTTCCCTCAGGTAATAAGTCAAACTTCGTCCTCTGAACGATGAGCCTGGCGACTGTTTCCACTGGACACTGGCGAGGAGGAACGCTGTCTCTGTTCCTAGCAGGCAGTGCGTTACAGGTGCACACGGACACCTGCTTGCATCATGAATATTTTTAAAGTCACAGGTGATTTTGAAATAATGTTTTCTTCTTGTTAATCAAGTTAGTCTAAAGGCATCAGGGGTTTGCTATTTAAAGGAGCCTTCAAAGCACTTTGCACTGGAATGAGTGCTCACTCAGTTGTGTCCGACTCTGCGACCTCACAGACTGTAGCCCGCCAGGCTCCTCTGCCTGTGGGATTCTCCAGGCAAGAACGCTGGAGTGGGGTTGCCATTTCCTCCTCTGGGGGCTCTTTCTGACCCAGGGAAGGGACCTGCATCTCCTGCATTGGCTGGCAGATTCTTGACCATCTGAGCCACTAATACCAGTGGAATAATCTCCAATACCTTAAAATGTAAGCAAAGCAAACTTGGAGTGAGAGAATTCTAGTCTGTTTGCAGAGTTATATAAAGTGGAATAAAATATTTTTTGACTCATAGAGGGGAAAACATACAACTGCCAGTGGCCAACAGTCACCCGAAGAACATCTGTAACCTCAAAACCTTAACCACAGAACTTACCTCTTTTCCAGTTTTTCCCTCTTATTTTAACACGAAGGCACACTCAGAATATGAATTCATCTGATCTAAGTCTGAAAAAGTAGCCTCTTTAAAAAGAGTGAAAAGAAGAAACTTAACAGAAGGGGCTATTTTTTTGGCATTTCAGGAATGTTGAGGTTGAAAAGGGACAATGGGAAATCAGGGGGCCCACTTGGGGGTCCCGGTGCGTCCCAGCATCCCAGATGCCCCTGCAGGGTTACAGCCAAAATGCCACATGGGGCTTGATGCGGGCTAGCCCTACAGGGGCCCCCAGACCTCTTCACATGACCAGACCGGCCCTTGTGTGTGGCGTGGTGGTTCCTGATGACTTCTGAGGCCCATAAACCCTGAGGACATCAGAGTCTCCTGGGGAGTTTGTTATAAATGCAGGTTCTGTGGCCACAGGCCCTGGAGCTCTGATTGAGAAAGTGTGGTGTGGAGCCTGAGATCCAAACTTTTAACAAATTCCTTTGATGCAGATGACCCTCTGACCACACCTGAGAAGCCCCGAGTTAGATTCTAACACAGCTCCACGCTTGTCAATTGCACTTCCTCCTGGTTCCAGGTGAAAGTCCTTCTGAAGCTGGTGGGAGATTCTGGCTGATAAGAGATGGAAAGACCGCAATGAAGGCTTGGCCAGTTAAGCTCCAACTGTAGACAATGTGCAGTGTCCAGGCCTGTCCTAGACCCAGAGAGAGTCTTGAGGTGGTAGGCATCCCTCTGATCTGTGAACCCAGAGCGAGGAGCTACATGCAGGGGGAAGGAGGCTCTTTGCTCCTGAGCAGTGGTTCTTCATGAGGAGGGAGTTCCCTGGTGGAGTATCTGGGAAGTTTGTTGTGGTATTTTTTGTTGTTGCAAAAATTGGATCGGGAGCACGAGTTGACTTTCTGAGGGGAGTCGGGATGCTGTATGTTTTGCAATATTCCCAGAGAACTGCCCCCTCCCCTAACCATCACTGCATAACCTCCCAAAGTCCTCCTGAAACGTTCACAAAGGTTAAAAAAAAAAAAAACTGCTACCATTATCTGAGCCTAGGGCCTAACTACTTAGTCCAGGCTGGCTGCTGTGACAGAATTTCACAGACTAGGGGCTTGTAAGTAACAGACATTTGCTTCTCACCTTTTGCAGGTTGCAAGTCTGAGCTCAAGATGCCAGCAAAGTCAAGTTCTGGGGAGAGCCCATCATCTTTTTGAGTCCTCACCTGGAGAAGGGGCAAGGGATCTCTCTGGGGCCTTGTCTATAAGGACCCTAATCCCAACCCTGCAGCCTCCACCATCTTGAGCTAATCACCGCCCAAAGGCCCCACCTCCTAACACCATCCACCTCAGGCACTAGAATTTGACATGAGGTTTAGTGGGACCTGGGCTTCCCTGATAGCTCAGTTGGTATCTACCTTCAATCCTTGGGTTGGGAAGATCCTCTGGAGAAGGGATAAGCTACCCACTCCAGTATTCTTGGGCTTCCCTTGTGGCTCAGCTGGTAAAGAATCCACCTGCAATGTGAGAGTCCTGGGTTCGATCCCTGGGTTGGGAAGATCCCCTAGAGAAGGGAAAGGCTACCCACTCCAGTATTCTGGCCTGGAGAATTCCATGGACTATACAGTCCATGGGGTCACAAAGAGTTGCATACGACAGAGCGACTTTCACTTTCACTTTGGGGGGACCCAACATTCAACCTATAGCACTGCTTCACACCTAAACACACTTTCACATATAAGGCAGTGTTTTTTGTGTTGTTTTAGTATTCATATATACGTAAAAAAATAATTTTAATTATTCGTTCTTGGCTGTGCCTGCTGCATGCAGGCATATCAGGCAGCGGCCTCTCTTGTTGTGGAGCACATGCTCAGGGCGTGCAGGCATCAGTAGTTGTTACTCACTAGTTGGGCTCACTAGTTGTAGTTTGCAGGCTTAGTTGTGCCATGCATGTGGAATCTTCCTGGACCAGGGATTGAACCTGTGTCCCCTGCATTACAAGGTGGATTCTTAACCACTGGACCACCAGGGAAGCCCCAATATATACTTTTTTTTTCCAAAAGGCATGCAGCTGCAATAGAAATCAAGACTAGACTTCATTTTATTTGGAGGTTTACAATGAGGTTTTCATCTTTGATCATTTCATCAGCAATGGCAGTGCCACTCAAATTATTTGAATCATCAATACAACACACCTGTATTTGCATTTTAGCAGTTGTCTCTATGCATAAGATCCAAGTACTTCTTTGTATATATTTCCTAGTGTATTTGTAACCTTTATATGTTGAGCACCTGAAGCTTAAAGACAAAAAGCAGTATTTACTTAAATCATAAATTTATAAAAATTTTTGACATCTTATATCAGAAAATGTCTATGATATTACTTTTAAGTGGTACTGTTTCCCTTAGGTCATTCATTCTCAAATTTTAGGATGTGGAATAATCACCTAGTAAGTTTGTTTAAAGGCTTCCCTGGTAGCTCAGTGGTAAAGAATCTACCTTCAATGCAGGAGATGCGGGTTCAGTCCCTGGGATGGGAAGATACCCTGGAGGAGGAAATGGCTACCCACTCTAGTATTCTTCCCTGGAGAATCCCATGGACAGAGGAGCCTGGTGGGCTATAACCCACGAGGTCGCAAAGAATCGGACACAACTTCACAACTGAACAACAACTATGTTGAAATACATATTTTAAATAACTTTCTTATTTCTCTTTTATATTACTATAGTGAATTATATTTATTTTTAAAAATACATATTTCGGGAAGAGATTTCACACTGACTCTTTCACAAAAGTAAAGGGCATTTGTAAGAGCAAGCTAGATAACGGGCTGAGACTTCTGAAGAGAAAGAGCTGAGCTATTGTGGAGGGTGCCCCCTCGTGGTGAGTTCTGGGATGGCACCTCTTCCCCGCAGGAAGAAAATAGCAGAATCTAGGTGTCCCCTCAAAGCAGAGAGGAAGAGGAGGTTGGTGATTCTAAGACACGCCCTTTAAATGAAGGAAGCAGTATTCCCTTATGCATGCTTGCTACACTTGAAAAAAAAATCTGATTCCTTTCCTCTTACAACATAACTGCTAAAATTTGTAAAATTATTTTTTAATGATTGTGAGATTCTCAGCTTGATGTCCACTGAAAAGATATTGCTGAAAAAAAGGAAAGTTCAGAACTTCCCTGACAACCCAGTGGGTAAGACTCTGTACTTCCAATATAGGGACACGGGTTCAATCCTTGGCCAGGGAACTAAGTTCCTGCATGCCACATGGTGCCACCAAAATAATAATAATAGTGAATAAGTAAATGAAAACTGATCAAAGTATCTTTCCTGATTGGGACAATTAATGACTTACATTGTCACCCCTTTAGTTTAGAATGTTGCTCATTTCCTCATGCAGATTTTTAAATATAAGGCATATCTTGTTTCATTGTAATTAACCATTGTTTATTTACCTACTTAAAGAGTTACAACCTTTCAGAACAGAAATGGAGATATGCCAATAACGACTTTCCTCTTGCTGATTCGAGCATTTCAGCCCAACTTCAATGCTCATCGTTTCATACGAAATAAGAGTAGTTTCACATGGAAAGCAGAAATGGAACAGGCGTGTGTAGGTTTCATAGCAGAGAGTGCTTATGGGATAAATTTCCTGACTAATCCAGGAGACAGAACCCTGTGTGAGATCACATGTGCAAGGGACTTCCCTGGCTGTCCAGTGGTCAGGACTCTGAGCTTTCACTGCCAGTGACCCAGGTTCAGCCCCTGGTTGTGGAACTAACAGCCCACATGGAAAAAAAAAAATCACATACAAGGTATATTTTTTATTTTTTGGCCATGCTACACAGCCTGTGGGATCTTCTTTCTCCAACCAGGGATCCCTGCATTGGAACTGTGGAGTCTTAACCACTGGGCTGCCGGTGAAGTCTCCAAAATACATTTTAATGATTAATTCTATATAAAATTACTGTCAAGCACATCTTAGGAATGAAGATACAGAACATTGTGGGTTTGCCTGGTCACAGTGGTTTGTTCAGTTACTTTGGACAAAAGAATTCAGTCTTCCTGGGCCTTTGAGACAAAATCTATAAAATTAGAGAGTTGACCTGAAGCTTTACGTATGTACCTAAGGACTGGGGTAAATTTTTCAGTGCCATTTTAATTATCAACATGGGATTATCCATAGGAAACTGTAAGTCACCTCTGTTGATTCTCAGACAAAATATACAAACTAATTTTCATGGAAGAATAATATAATTAAAGCATGGAATAAATATGACAAATGTTAGACATGTTCCTGATTACCCTACTGCAGCGGTTTTTAAGTGATTCACAGTCTTATTCCTTAGGATAAGTCCATTTCATATTTCCCTCTTTAAAAATTTAAATAGCAGGATTTAGGAATTTGAGGGCTTCCCTGGTGGTTCAGTGGTAAAGACTCCACCTGCAGTGTAGGAGATGAGGGTTTGATCCCTGGGTCAGGAAGATCTCCTGGAGAAAGGGATGACAACCCTCTCCAGTATTCTTGCCTGGGAAATAACATGAACAGAGGAGCCTAATAGGCTATGGCCCATGGGGGGGTCACAAAGAGCTGGACAAGACTTACTGACTGAACAACAACAAACAAGGAATTTGAGCTCAGAGAGAGGCCTTAGGAAGCCCTGCAATCCTCTCGCTCATTAGCCGCTACCTAGAAATCCCCATGCCTGGTATCCACTGGCTGCAGTTCCAAAGCAGGCCTCCTTTCCATAGTTAAGAGGTTCGCAACTATATTTGTGGTGATTATATAACTTATCATCCAGAGCGTAGAATATTTGACAATGAATGGGGACATTTAAGAATTACACGAGGCAACAGACATGAACCGGACCCAGGCAGGTGGCTCAGGCTATCGAGTTGCCTGTGGTTAACATCCATTCCTCAAGGTAAGAATGTCTCCAGATCAGATCAGACTGACTCATGTTTACATCCACCAATGCTAAGAAAACAGGAACTCTTTTCACACCGTTTATCTCTTTTTAAAAAGATAATCGGGAGAGAAGCCCATTCAAGACTCTGCATAGCCTGCCCATAGCCTGTATATACTCAATCATTCAGAGATTACAAAGATTGGCACAACACTGTAAATCAACTATACTTCGATTAAAAAAAAAAACAAAGCAAAGATTATCATTGAACACCTTCTAAAATGCTAGGCTGGGAGTCGTAGGGATGAAAAAAAGTGGCATCTGCCTTTATGGGGCTCAGCATCTCATACAGAGAATGTTATGAGGAGGAGGAAAGCTGTCCGGGTACCAGAGCCAGCCTCTAGATCACCTCGGCCTCCAGGTTCTTCGGATCTGGCCTGGCTCTCAAAGCCGAGCCCTGTCATCTCCTGTTAAACACAGAGTGTCACAGAACCTCACCGTCAGAGAAGACCACTCTGGGACCGAGAAGGATCAAGACAAGATCACTCTGTAGTCTGTCTGAACATAGATGAAAGCATGAACATTTCCTAAACCATGGAAATGACCAAATACTTCTTTCTCCCAGCTATACGACCTGCTGCTTCTTACCAGTTACAGCCTCTGTCCTGCTCAAGTGGTCCCTCCTTCCAGGTAAGATTTATTAAGATACACAATTATAGAATTGCCCCCACTTCTTGACAGCATCTGATCCACAGCAAAGCCCCACCTTGTTGGACCCTCCCCAAGTCATCCAACAAGGGTCAGAATCAATATCCTACTGAGGACTCCCCATGGTACCCACCCTTCCACTGCCATGATTGATAAACCCAACAATAAACCAGCCACGGTGTGTGAGCTCCTGGTGAGTTGATAATTATGACTGTCTGCACAAGGCAAGGAATCCAGATGAAAGTGAACATACCAGCCGTTCTCTGTTTTTGCAAATACATCAATGTGTGAAACAGTTTTTGTGATTTAAGGGGCCTTGTCTCTCCTTGAAGAAGACTGCATACATATAGAAAAAAACATTATCAATATATATAAAGGCTGTACATCTTCTGAGCAGCTAAATCTGCTTACTCATTGCCCAGATTGAAGCCTATTTTGGAGATGAAGAGAATGTCTTTTAGTTCTACATGTCTTTTGAGAATGTCTTTTGTTCCACAGGGAAGCAAGGATGTCATCTTTGGCATCAACGTGATGCCATTTTATAATCTAGGCCCATGATTTCATGAACTCCCAGATCCTCTCTGCTGTGCACTGAAGTTGTGTTTATTAATTTCTATTTTTTCTGCAGGAGGCTTCTCAAGTAGAATTTGAAGGCTGTAATTGCTTTTGTCCCTACAAAGATAAGTGAAAGGCCTTCCCTGGTGGTACAGTGTATAAGAATCCACCTGCCGATGCAGGGGACACAGGTTCCATCCCTGGTCCAGGAGGATTCCACGTGCTGCAGAGCAACTGAGCCTGCGCTCCGCAACAAGAGAAGCAGCCTCTACAGTGGGGAGTAGCTCCCGCTCACTGCAACTAGAGAAAGCCCACACGCAGCAGCGAAGACCCAGCACAGCCAAAAATCAGTCAGCCAATCACATATATATGTAAAAAGATGAGTGAACTAGGGCTGTCTCCAGAAGTACCATTGAATGGTCTCTGGAAGGATGCTGTCTAGGCAGGGGTCACCTTTCAAGGATGCTGTAGAGGAAACTCTTATCTGGGCAGAGGGGCTGCTTTCGGTGCTATAGATTTGTTCACACTTCTCCCATGGACTGTAACCTTCTGTAGCGCAGAGCCTCGGGGCAGTACAGAAATCTGCGCACAATAGGTGGTTGGTTAATGCGTCTTTGCCTATTACAATAACTGATTTAACTCCCCAGGGGGAAAAGGACTGGGTTGGCCAAAATGTTCCTCTGAGTTGTTTTTTTTTTTTTAAACAGAGAAACCCAAACAACCTTTTTGGGCAATCCAGTGTTTACAATCATAAAAGTTGCCTTTCTTTTCTTTTGAAGGAGGAAACAGAACAGGCTCTATCTTGAAAATAGGACTCCATCTTGGGCTGGATTGTGGACTTTGAGCTATATGCTATATGAATCATGGGTTAACTTTGATTGTATCTTTCTTTTTCCTTTGTTCAGACTAGTTTCAGGGAATTTTGGGGAGGTAGGTTTGGGCACATATGCTTAGGGGATATAAGGTTTTCACAAAAACTGGTCGGGGTCCTTGGCTAAGAGGAGACTCCACCTCGGGCCGGCGGTGTAATAAGCTGCACTCCACTGTCTGCATTGCCCTTCTGAGTAAGTTTGTTTCCTGAAACACGTGGCTACAACACTTTCCTTGCTCCTATGCTGCTGCTGCTTCTCCCTTTTTTTTTTTTTTTCAGAAATGAATCCTTTTCTTTTTTCCTTGCTCCTACCCTTTAAAGTTTCTACAAAGGTATCAAGTTCAAGGGACTTATTACTTAAAACAACTTAGAATTGTCCTCTGCTTAAATCTCTCCTTTCAACTAGTCACCCTGTAAGATTCTAGAATCATAGACTATATTCTATCCCGTAGAACATTCTGGATTTCATTTGTGCTTTAATCACTAAAAATGATGGCAACCAAAGCTTTCGTCTACATCACTTCTGTATATCCTTCCAGGGAGAAAAGATGGACCACAAGCTCAGTTATCTTATTGTTCTCTTCATATAGAAACTCATTTAAATCTCAACTGATAAAGTGTAAAGAAATCAAAATCAAATGCATCAGCAGTTCCTACGTCCTCTAGGCCTGGAACTTTCCCAACATGAACCACAAAGCAGATTCATACCCTTTAAAGAATTTGTGAATTCAGAGATGGCTGGGAGCAGGCATTTTTTTGAGAGGTTTGAAATGTACAGAGAGTCCCTGTGTGTAATTTTTGCATGGATTTTGGGCCTTGTACCTCCTGAAATGGACATACAGTGGACTGAAAGATGCCACTGAGAGACAGCTTTCTTCACTAAACCACAGCTGGTATTTTCACAGCACTTGGCCCTTCCTGCAGAGCTTCAAGATGCCAGAACCCTTTCATCCAACTGGAATCCACCAATCCCAGCTTTCTTCTTGGGAAAGCAACATGTAAAAAACAGACAAAAACAAAAATTCAGCCAAGTTAAGATAACCAAACCATTTAAAATTGACAGAAGCTGTCTGACATGGAAAACACAAATACTGAATTCCCTGGTTTATGAATGTGACTGACAGCAAACCACCTTAGGAAGGAGGCTCAGTGACAGACTCTTGGCAGGAAAACAACGCAGAGATGCTCTGTGACCTATTCTGTAGATATTTGTTTCTTTCATTCATTTCTACACACTTTCATTTATTCTTTCAAAAGATATTGCAACAGGCATTGAATTTACCTAAAAGATGAAAAGAACTGGGCCCTGGTCTTGAGAAGTTCATGAAGAAAAAGACATTTTAAATATTAAAATAGTGGAAGAATGGTGCTATGCCAGCAGAACTCAGGGTCAGTTGTGTAATTTAAACAGGAACCCTTGTTCAAAAAGCAGGGGAAAGTGCCATGAACGTTCTAAAAAAAACCAGCTTTTCCTTTCATCTACTATTTCTCCCTCTCTCAACGTGTTATGGTGTTTTTATTTGCTATTATATATAAAACTGCCTGCAAGCAATGGATATGCTCGATAGTACCTTCCTCACTGGGAAATAATAAATCGCTATTCTGGTTTTCAAATTTGATAAACAAGAATGGAAACATATAGAGGAAGTTAATTAGGTCTGGTGAGGCTTTCTAACGGAGGAAGCAAATGAACCTTATCAAGAGGAATAATGGGTCCTAGATGTGCTTGTTCTCAGCTTTACAGATGAAGAAATGAAAGCACAGAGAAAAGAGGCAATTCAGGGGCTTCCCTGGTGATCCAGTGGCTGACTCCATGTTCCCAGTGCAGGGGGCCCTGGTTCAGTCTCTGGTCAGGGAACTAGACCCCACATGCCACGACTCTGAGCCTGCATACCGTGACTAAGACTTAGAATGTGTGCGTGTTAGGTCACTTCAGCTGTGTCCAGTTCTTTGCAACACTGTGGACTGTAGCCCACTGCAGCCAAATAAATATTCTCCTTCTGCTTCCCCCAAAACTTCAATGAGCATTTTCTGTATACCAGGCACAGACATTATCTCCCCTTTTGGGTCCCCAGCCCGACCTCTTGGCTCCACTCTGTACCTTCTGAATGAAAAATACTGCTGCCATGTCAGTACACAAAAGGATGCTGTAGCCAGCGAGCCATTGCATTATAGCCGCCCCATAGCCCTGAGGGAACTCGCGATGGAAACAGGATGCCCGCTCTTAGGCCCTCAGCCACAAGCACAGCAAGTAAGCAGGCAATTTAGATAAGAAAGGGATGGGTCTTGGAGCTCTTGAGCCCCTGGAGGTCTGGCCAACCCCCAGGAATCTAACGCAATCCTGTGACTCACAAGGTGAAGCAAACAGCATTGTAACAAGGCTAAAGTAAAACCAGAGTTGCATTTTTGCCCACAAATCCGTAACTGATGATGATATTAGTCTGAATGTAGGTTGGCCCGATTTGGTGATGTATGTGCTGTTAACTTTTCTCTAATGTTACTATTTCTCTCTTTTTTAATGATTGATGGCAGTCCACTCCAGTGCCATTGCCTGGAAAATCCCATGGACAGAGGAGCCTGGTAGGCTACAGTGCATGGGGTCGCAAAGAGTCGGACACGACTGAGCGACTTCACACTCAGACACACATGTTGAAATGAAGCCAAATAATCCTCTAGTAAATATTGAAATTGTTTATTGTGTGTGACAAGTGGTTTCTTTTGTTAGCGAATCCTTCAAAACTAAAACAAAAGTAAATCTTTCAGCAAAACATTTTCTCAACTTTTAGGTAGAGTAGTTTCTTTTTCAGTTGACAACCCCATCCAGCTCTCTTCAGGCCTCTGGGCAATGACTGCCTCCTGCTTCCATTTGTTAGCTGGCTGGCTCAGGGAGGGAATGCTGGCCCAGGATTTATGGCATGTGAATGGTTTTCCTTTATTCCCGTATTTATCTTGCATGAAAAACCAGGATTGGGACTGGGACCAGGACCAGGGTGGGTACAAATTTCAGGGTAAGTCTAAGAGATGCCCTGCTAGTCACTAAAAAATGTCTTGATTGAAGGAGAAATGTGTTTGTTTATTTATCCATGCATTTATGTGTTTATTACCTTTGCTATACAAAAGTATAAGGACTCCTCTCCAAATATGTAGATGTGAATGTTTACCTTTTGAATTTTCAAAAGGACAGAGTACATGTCACATCAGTCCCAACTGAATACACTGCAAATCTCAAATGAAGGGGGAAATAGGAAAAAACATACACAGCTTTTGCTCCTGATTTGTAATATTAATAAAACCACTGTTGCCAATTAGCTTTTGAATGGGATGAAATAGAAATATCTTGTGGGTAGTAAATTTGTTCAGGAACTAACTGGAAGGCTAACTCGCATTATAGAAAATAAAGATTCTTTTTCTTCTGGCTTAAGAAACCAGCTTTAATGTATATGAATAATGGAAAGTAGGCACCATATGTTCTTTGCCTGTTCGAGAACTGGGACACCCAGGCTTAGCTCTGCCCTGTAAGCAAAGATGGACCTCAGCTGAAATCTCAGAGGACCATACTGGATCTCACTCACTACCCGTGGCTTTCCTCCACCAACAGCATGATGCTAAGAGTGCTGAAATACCATCTAAAAGTCATTACAGGATTAAATGAAATGTTGTATATAAGACCTTTCACGCATTTGAAACACACAGAAAATTTCCAATTAATTAGGCCTGTCTGTGACCTTCGGGCAAGCCATCCTCACTGGGTTTCAGTTCTTTCCAATTCTAAATTCTCTTTGCAAACAGCCTACAGAGATTAGAGAGAGTTGTAATTAGCATATCAAGCGCCAGCCTAATTCCACCAGCTCTGACTCTCACTGCAATTACACTGTTTATATGTAAACGGCACTGCCAGTCCCTGGGTGGTAACTTGGAACTCAGCTGAGAATGCAATATCCCATTTACTGACCCTCCTCCCTTCCTTAGCAAATTCACTTCGCTGGGAACACAACAGTCTACGTCTGAGCAGCCCCTAAGGAACTGACCAGATTAACATGATGCAGCTTGAATTCTCAAGATTTTTCTTTGCTTCAGTGATGGGGACAGCAATGACTCCATGTGTGAGTAGTAGCCACTTATGGTCTGGAGGGAAGGCAGAGGAAGCTAATTATACTTGGATGGAGCATTGCAATTACCTGTGACAGCCTCTTGAAGCTTTTGGAGGCTAAACGAATTTTAACTGACCTGAAACCACCATCAAGATGTGTGTGCGTGTCAGCTGGTGGAAATGTAAATTGCTGCAGCCATTATGGAGCATAGAGGTTTCTTAAAAAACTAAAAACAGAACTACCATATGATCCAGCAATCCCACTTCTGGGCATACACCCAGACAAAACTATAATTTGAAAAGATACATGCACTCCTATTCATAGGAGTTTGTAGCAGCACTGTGTACAATAGCCAAGACATGGAAGCAACAGAAACATCCATAAACAGAGGGATGGATAAAGAAGATATGGTATATATATACAATGGAATATTACTCAGCCATTAAAAGCACAAAATAATGCCATTTGCAGCTACATGGGTGAACCTAGAGATTATCATATTAATACGTTAGAGAAAGACAAATATTATATGATATTACTTATGCTGCTGCTAAGTTGCTTCAGTCGTGTCCGACTCTGTGGAATCTAAAAAAATGATACAAATGAACTTATTTACAGTAACAGACTCACAGGCGTGGAAAACAAACCTATGGTTACCAAAGGGGAAAACGGTGGGGGGGGGGGAATAAATTAGAAGTTTGGGATTAACATATACACACTACTATATATTACTGCATAGCCCAGGGAACTATATTCAGTATCTTGTAATAACCTATAATGAAAAAGACTGAAAAATAATATATGTATATATAAGTGAATCACTTTGCTGTGCACTTGAAACTAATCCATTGTACATCAACTGGACTTCAATTTTAAAAGCAGTGCTTATGTGTGTGTGTGTGTGCTTGTGCATGTGTGTGAGCACATGTGAGCATGCTGATGCCAAGAGGAACCTTTATATTTGGGAAGCTTTGCCAAAACGGGTCTCAGACCTGCTGGCTGGCTCCATTTTCCATCCAAACAGCTGAATCAGCCCTAGTTAAGCTTCATTCACTCAGCAAATACATTTTGCCAAGCACAGAGAACACAAAGATGACTAATCATTGCTTTGGCCTCACAGACTCTTGCTAAGGAGCCTGCATGTCAGCCAGGTGGGCGTGCTCCCCTGTGTCAGGGAGGGGGCGCTGTGGGGCAGAGGAAAGGGCCAACAGCTTGCCCTGGGGCTGGGGAAAGATGGTCTAGAAAGAAGATGGCCCCTTCTGTCTCTTCCAAATTTGCATTCCCTCCATCAAGTCCCTTTCCTGCTCCTCATTCTAGAGAAAAATGTTAGCTTTTACCACCTGCCAAGTTGGAGCTTCCTGATGGGGGCTCAGTAATGTGTGACTCTCTGTGACCCCACGGACTGTAGCCCGCCAGGCTCCTCTGTCTTGGGATTCCCTGGCAGGAATCCTGGAGTTGCCAGCCCCTCCTCCCAGGAATCTTCCTGACGCAGGGATTGAACCCACATTGGCAGGCGGGTTCTTTCCCACTTCACCACCTGGGAAGACCTGGGGATGTGACATTATCCCCAGGCTAAAGGTGTTGGAGCAGTTGGGGAGGGGGGAGGTGTTGCAAGGCTGAGAACTGCCAGCAGGTTGGAGCCTTGCTGACTTGCTGGGGCCTGTTCCCCACCAGGAGGTCTCGGCAGGCTGCTTGTTAACCTCTGCCTCCAAGTGGGGAACTGGGCAGCTGACAGCTTGGGGTTACCACGGGGCGGCTGCTCCCCAAACACATCTGCCAGCTAAGTCTGAACTGCAGGCCAGCTTTTCACTGGGTCCCTGTCCAGGCCTCTTTCAGTGGGAGAATTTATCCAGGAGACCGAGGCCTTTCTGGGTCAAGAAGAATAGGGAATCATGGTTATGGATGGGTGTGTCCACTTTTACACAACCTGCCCGGTGATGCGCCTGGAAGGTGCCACGTTTATAAGCGCCAAGTCCTTGGGGCGGCATCACCCGGAGGGCCATTCCCGGGCCCAGTCGTAGGCCTGTGGTTGTGGCTGATGTTCAGTTGCTCCATTGTGTCCAACTCTTTGCAGTCCCTTGGACTGCAGCACGTCCCGCTTCCCCGTCCTTCATCTCCCAGGGAAGGCCTGCGATGGGCCTGGAGAATCTGTTTCCCCCAGTGAGACGGAGGTTGACCACGGCCGCCTCAGGGCAAGATGGGCTAAACAAGCCTAAACAAGCTCTGCAGACAGTCATGATCAGGGTCTGAGATGCAGTGCAATTTCACTCTTGACGGGGAAGTTTCATAGGAAAAGGAAAAGGTTACTGAATGATCATTGTTCAACCAAATATGATAAGAAAAGGCTGTTTAATCAAACACTTTTGTGTTAAAGATCACTTTTGTTTCACTCGACTGGGTGGGTGGGTTTAGGGAACCGGGAAGAGCCTTCTGGTTAAGCCTGTGGGGAGGATGGCGGGGTGTGGGGGGGGGTAGGATGGTCCTCAGAGCCCCAATCCGCCCCCTTAAAGCCACACCATCAGTGTCACCGCAGGACTTGGGCGTGCCCGCAGACCCAGCTCCTCCGGGAGCAGGTTTGCCAGCTCAGGGCACCAGGGAAGAGCCACACATCTCTCCTCCTCACAATTTGTCAGACTTTTTTTTTTTTTTTTTTTTGCAGAAAAGGTGACAGAAAACTTATGACTGTAAAATTATACCTTGCTCTCAAGGGTCTAAACCATATTGTTAACTGTGATCCAAATGCTGACTGAAGGTGTGGAATTCATAGCATGAGTGTTATTTTGGGCCAATTTAAGGGGAAAAAAACAGAGACAATGGCTTATAAAAATCAGCATGAGGCACTGGGATGCGTTCTCCTGGGGAGGACTCCTTTCCTTTTTCCCTACCCGTGCCCCCCTCCACGAGGCATCCTGAGTCTTCTTGGGAGTTTGCACCAGAGTTGAGGGTGGGTTTGGAAGGGGGAGGGCTCCAGAGAGGAGGAGCAGGGGCCTCAAACCTGATGTCTTAAAAAAGAGGGAAAATACTCTCTATATAAATCCCTCTTTCAGTTGTTTACAAACACTCTCACTAAATTATGGGGGAAAAAATAAAGATTTTGTGCGTCATAATTAGAAATGAAAGTACACAAAGGATGTGAGGGTTTTTCCTCCATCCATGGGATTTTCTAGGCAAGAGTACTGGAGTGGGGTGCCATTGCCTTCTCCAAACTATGCATCAGCCTCCTGTATCTCCTTATCTCTGTATAATTTCCTTTCCACCAGACCTTGCCAGCCCCCATTTATTTGTAAATGCAAGTTCACCGCTTACATTGAAAGGTCTCTCTAGGGACTTCCTTGGTGGTACAGAATTAAGACTGTGCTTCCACTGCAGGGGGCTTGGGCTTAAGCCCTAGTAAGGGAACTAAGATCCCGCATGCTGTATGGTGTAGCAAAAATAAATAAATAAGCACTGAGAAATTCTAGAAGGAAAAAAGGAAGCAACAGCTATTGCATCCCACCTACGTTGCTACTTGTGGCCATAACTCCAGGTGAGAATTTCAAGGGATGATGAAATGCATAGGTTTGACATCCAGGATTGAAACACTTTTGTAAGTTTCCCCATCTCTTTTATAAAGAGAAGATGGCAATTTTGTAAAGGAAGGTCTAACTATTCATAAGTTAAAACCTTTCCTTAACCTAAGGAAGTTTAGTCAACCGCTGATTTAGGGAATGGTTTCCCTGGTGGCTCAGCGGTAAGGAATCCACCTGCAATGCAGGGGTCACAGGAGACTCAGGTTTGATACCTGGGTCGGGAAGATCCCCTGGAGAAGGAAATGACAACCCACTCCAGTATTCTTGCCTGGAAAATCCCATGGACAGAGGAGCCTGGTGGGCTAGAGTCCATGGTGTTGCAGAGTCAGACACGACTGAATCAACTCAGCATGCATAATTTAGGGAAACAAGTCACATTTTATGGGCTTCCCTGGTAGCTCAGTGGTAAAGAATCTGCCTGCAGTGCAGCAGACATGATGAGACAAATGAGGGGTCACAGGAGACTCAGGTTCCATCCCTGGGTGGGGAAGACCCCCAGAAGAGGAAAGGGCAACCCACTCCAGTAGTCTTGCCTGGAGAATCCCATGGACAGAGGAGCCTGGCAGGCTACAGTCCATGGGGTCCCAGAGAGTCAGCCATGACTTAGCACACATGCTGGGAACGTTAGCCCCCCGGGCAGGAATCCCAGCTGCCATCTTCTTAGAGCATCACCTTGCTCAGAGCTGCTCCTAAAAAGCCTGTTAAACTCATTGGTTCCATCATTGTTCTCCTTGTATAAGACACACATACAGCTCTATCTTATTTTTTATAATTTATTGTTTGGCTATGTCAGGTCTTAGTTGCGGGATCTTCCTCGAGGCCGACGGGGTCCTGAGCACGTGGGCTTCAGCTCACATTGTGGCTTGAGGGTTTAGTTGCCCCACGACATGTAGCATCTTAGTTGCCTTACCAGGAATCGATCCTGCGTCCCCTGTGCTGCAAGGCGGATTCTTAACCACCAGACCACCAGGACATCCTCAGTCTCTCTTTAGACAAGGATGAGGTGACTTCTCCTGGGATCCAGACGGTCCTATAGGAAGCACCGGCCTTGGTCGTGCTCAGGACTGAGTGCCAAGCAGGGTGGGGCCGCAGTTCTGGGTCCAGCGCTGGCTGGTCACCCTCGATGGCAGGGGACAGATGGGTCGACAGCAAGTGACGATGGAGGAGCCACCTGGAGGGAGTTGGACGCTTCCCGCTGGGCCCACCTCCCACGCAGGAAGCCTGGCAGACTGGGAGCCTGTGGTCCCAAGTCTGAAATCAGAGCACAAACATGGCCCACCCTTGGCTGTCCTAAGAGTGAAGACTTTTCACCAGCCGGAGGGCTTAGAACAGCAGCAGTAGCCACAGGTGCTGGCTGCCGTTGTTACAGAAAGGCGGAGAGACTAAAGGGCAGTGGTGACCCAGCAACAATGGGCTGGCCCCTCCCGGAGCCCCCCGCCGCACTTTGCATACAGCTGGAGCTCGGCCCTGTCCCCAGCCACCGCCGCCAAAGCCGCAGAGTAAAGACTCAGCCGCAGACACCGCAGCCTGGCCCCACCGTCAGGGGCTCACCCTGTCTTTCCTCTCAATTAACATAACTAAAGTGGGACCCAAGGCCTTTGTCCCCAGCTCACCCAGTCTCAAGTTCATGGCTAACCTGGGACCGGTGATCAGGAAGGCATTCCAGGGCCTTGCAGGTCACGACCTGGGGCATCAGGCTGCTTTCTCCTTTCTGTTCAGAACAAAACCACTCTGCGGCCTGCTTCTTTAGAGGAGAGACCGGTGTGTTCACAGCTTAAACAGGCAGATCCTACCGACAGCCCAGCCCTCTGGAGGCCAGGTGGGTAGGGCTGGGCATCAAGAGAATTGTTTTCTGTCTGGTCACTGGAGCCCAGCTGCAAATGTGAATTTGTAATGTGACCCGGTAGGGGGTTACCCATCTCCACCTGACAGCGTGACAGCCAGTTTCCTGGGTGACAGGCAGGGCTGTTTCCCTGGGTAAAGTCACAGGGAGAAGAAGGAAGTAAAAGCTGAAAATGAAAATGAGCGGGTGTGCCGGGCTGACCTCTCAATGGGTAAAGGCTGACCTCCAGCCATCACTGAGGACTGTGGGCCTTAACTCTTCTCCCAACCAAAACTATCGATGGCAAGTGTTCTTTTTTATTTTTATTTTTTTAAGTAAATGACATGCAGATTAATTTTATTTATTTTGATGTATTTATTTAAAAAATTCATTTTTAAAATTCATTTTTAAATGAACCTAGCTGCACCAGGTCTTAGTTGCCATTTTAGTTAATGGCAAGTTTGATTCAGTTCAGTTCAGTTCAGTCACTCAGTGGTGTCCGACTCTTTGCGACCCCATGAATCGCAGCACGCCAGGCCTCCCTGTCCATCACCAATGCCCGGAGTTCACTCAGACTCACATCCATCGAGTCGGTGATGCCACCCAGCCATCTCATCCTCTGTCATCCCCTTCTCCTCCTGCCCCCAATCCCTCCCAGCATCAGAGTCTTTTCCAATGAGTCAACTCTTGGCATGAGGTGGCCAAAGTACTGGAGTTTCAGCTTCAGCATCATTCCTTCCAAAGAAATCCCAGGGCTGATCTCCTTCAGAATGGACTGGGTGGATCTCCTTGCAGTCCAAGGGACTCTCAAGAGTCTTCTCCAACACCACAGTTCAAAAGCATCAATTATTTGGCGCTCAGCCTTCTTCACAGTCCAATTCTCATATCCATACATGACCACTGGAAAACCATAGCCTTGACGAGACGGACCTTTGTTGGCAAAGTAATGTCTCTGCTTTTCAATATGCTACCTGGGTTGGTCATAACTTTTCTTCCAAGGAGTAAGCGTCTTTTAATTTCATGGCTGCAGTCACCATCTGCAGTGATTTTGGAGCCCAGAAAAATAAAGTCTGACACTGTTTCCACTGTTTCTCCATCTATTTCCCATGAAGTGATGGGACCAGATGCCATGATCTTCGTTTTCTGAATGTTGAGCTTTAAGCCAACTTTTTCCCTCTCCTCTTTCACTTTCATCAAGAGGCTTTTTAGTTCCTCTTCACTTTCTGCCATAAGGGTGGTGTCATCTGCATATCTAAGGTTATTGATATTTCTCCTGGCAATCTTGATTCCAGCTTGTGCTTCTTATTCACTATTTATTAGGCACTTTGCATTCATAGGTCAAAACAGTACAACAGTGCAGTTTGTGTCTCCACGAGTGAGTTACATTTGCTTTCTGTGTAGCAGTTAATGCTAAATTCTCAAGTTACAATATGACATGAAGCTTGTGTGAGTATAAAGACTTCTGTCTCCGCAGGAAACAGAAAGACCATCTCTTCAAGGACTTCGCAGGGCTGTGGTTTACAAGTGTCTGGGTATCCATCCAGATGCCTACAGAACTGCTCCAGCTCTGCACAGGCCCTGCTCGCTCTTCTTCCCTTTTCTCCCTCGCTCCCTGCTCCCGCTCCTACATTCATTTTTTTCTGGCCAGACACATTTATCGTCAGGGTCACTGAATGTCTGCTCTGGGTCAGAGACATTTACAGAAACTGAAACTGCCCTTGCTCTCAAGTGCTCTCCAATTTTTTTTTTCTTTTCTAGATTAAAAAATTTTTAATGTGGACCATTTTTTAAAGTCTTTATTGAACATTACAATATTGCTTCTGTCTTATGTTCTGGATTTTTGGCCATGACGCATGTGGGATCTTAGCTCTCTGCCCAGAGATCAAACCTGCACGCCCTGCATTGGAAGGTGGTCTTAACCACTGGACCACCTTGGATTTTCACATATGTATTTGCTTTGAGTCCACAGGTCTGATAACATCGAATCCGAGGCACCCAGAAGCCAGCTTAGGGCCATCTGAGTCGCCACAGTCCCCGCCGGGCTGTGTTCCATTCTCACCAGGCATTCTGTTGAAAGTTTTTTTTTTTTTTCACGGCTTCTCTTTCAGGAAGCTGGTCCTGTCTGAACCTGCAGGCAGTCAGGCTCCAGGAGCGAGGAGCTCACCAGGATCGAACTCCAGAGTGGATGGTAAGGTGCGCTGCGTTTTGTCAAAGTCCACCAAGAGCACACCTGGCGAGTCAGTGGTGCGATGTTCAGAAACCACATAGCCGGTCTGCGGTGGCAGGGGTCAGAGAGGGACGAGCCGTCCAAAACCGAGCGTGAGAAATGCCTTTGCAAGAGAGCTGAGTGCGGAGACCAACCCAGGGCTGAGAAATACCGCCTGCGATGAAGGAGCCAGGGTGGGGGACATTCATCTGAGCTGCCAGGCAAGGAGTAAGAAAGCTTCCCGCCGCCGGAGCATGGGGGAGCCTGGGTCTCTGTCACCACTCGGCCCCCAGACCGTCCTGAGAGTCCTCCTCTGTGCCATGGGCTAGGATGCCTGCCTGTGCCATCCAGGGCTCATAGGGCTCTCCTGACTGCGGATGGCAAGGAGTGTCGCAGAGGGACCAGGGGATACTGAGTATGCTCACAGCGGGGCCTCAGAGGACCTGGGGCAGAGCGCGGGTGAAGGCAGCCGGGCGGCCAGATCCAGGCCTGACAACGGCACTCACCTGATTCCCAGGGACTCGCCCTCCTTTCGGCCCCAGATGCGGAGGGATACGTACCCTCCCAGCCTGTGTTTGTCTCTGGCCCGCCCTTGCGTATATGATCTTGAAGTGAAAATGAAAGTTGCTTCAGTTGTGTCTGACTCTTTGCGATCCCATGGACTGTAGCCTGCCTGGCTCCTCTGTCCATGGGTTTCTCCAGGCATGAATACTGGAGCAGGTTGCATTTCCTCCTCCAGGGGATCTTCCCGACACAGGGATCAAGCTCATGTCTCTTGTGTCCGTTACACTGGCAGGTGGCTTCTTTACCACCAGCGCCACCTGTCATCTTTATAATCTCATTTAATAGAGAGTAAGTCGACACTTTGGGGAATTGGGTGAATGTTCCAAATTCATGGTTCCTGAGTGGCTGAGAACCACCACCAAGCTCTGTCGAGTCCAGGGCCTTTTCCTAATTAGTCCGTGCACACGCGGGGCTGGGCTGGTTTTGCCGTCCCCGAGTTGCGCCAGCCCCAGCCACCCTGTCTCCAGCCGCCCCTGCTTCCCTCTGCAGTCTGGGAGGAAATTGAGTTTCAGTCTGAGGCTGGCTATTAATCTCAGCATTGTTAGCAGCAAAGTCACATGAGGTGAAGTGTAAGGCCTTTTGCTTCCTGATCTCTAAGTGCCCAGACAGCCGTCGATCAATAGCGATTTTATCTTCAGGTCAGAGCGTCAGCTTCTGCCTCTGGGGCAGCACGGGACAGCCTGTCCTGGCAAAGGCGACCTCACTCCTTGACTGCTCCCCCAGCAGCCTCTGGAGTGTCCCCAGTGACCAGCGCCAGTGAGCTTACAAAGTAACAAAGTGGCTTACATGTGATCCATCCATGCTGTGTTCAGGGTGGTTGATAAGAAGCATTCAAGAGAGACACTGCCCTGGCCCCGGGTAGGAACCCCTCCCTTGGAGGAGGAACTATTACGTTGGCGAAACTAAGGCTGGAGACAGACGGGCCCCAGGCTGGGCAGCTGTGGTGGCCTCCCATGGGCAGAAACTCCCAAAGAGCAGGAGCAGCGAGGAGCCTTGTCCTGCCCAGATAAGAGACAGAGACGATGTGCTCCTCACTGTCGAAGTCAAGGAGGCCTCCCCGACTCCACACACGCAGCGAGCCTCCTTGGAGGTTGAAAGAGGGGCCGCCACCCCATCGGAGGTGATGTCAACTTCCCATAGGCCTCTTCACTGGCATCCACCTTGGTTGAGAGAGGCACACACACAGGGGAGGACCCTGAGCTAAACCAAATACAGACTCAGAGCCAGGTGGAGCAAGGTGACTGGCCAAAGGATACCTGGAAGAAATGCACCAAAAAAGTGATTTAAACCATCACGAGGGTGCAGTGCTCTCTGAGCCCGCCCGGGGGTGTCTATCCACAGGTACCCTTCTTCCTCCTAATAAACATTTCACTTGTTTCACTACATTCCGTCTCCTTGTGGGAATTCATTTCTGCAAAGCTGAAGGGCCAGGGCCTTGTCACTGACCATTGGTCTAAAGGGCTAGGATTCCGAGCTCTCACTGCCGCTGCTGGACCTGGCTGGGAACCGGAGCTCTACTTCAAGCTGCTGCAGGCCGAGGCCACCTGAGATCAAAACTACTATGGTTTAAGATGGCAAGATGTCAAAACAGAATAAAAACTGCCCCTGCAAATGAGGCACAAAATCAGCCCAGTTTTTCCCCCCTCTACCTTCTTAGAGTCCTTCTCTCCTCTCCAACTCCCCCTATCCCCCACCCCACCTCCAACATCAGGGCCAAGTGGTGACCATCATGGCTGCTTAAGGCAGGCCTTCTTTTGGATAAACTTACTCTGAGGACAGAGAGCTGACCAGTTCCCTGCAGAAAAAAGACTCATCACTTTCTGTGGGCCCTCACCCAGCCATGGGCTTCGCCCTGACAAGCAGCTGCCAAGATCAGTGTGCACAGAGCTGGCAGATCCCGCCAGGACTTGGGGAGCACTGAACGGGGATGATTCCGCTAATGCCGAGGAGGGTCCTCAGGCTGGGCCAGAGTCCCAGGCCTGAGCAAGCACACTCTGAGCTAGCTGACTGGCAGGTTGCTGGTTGTCATGGCAGTGCAACCCCAGCCGGGGGGGAAGGGGGGGTCCCAGGACAAGGAAAAAGCCTGGCAGCTGCTAAGCAGAGGGGCGGGGGTGGGGGAGAGGTGAAGGGCATGGTGGGCTCATCAGTTCCAAACGAGCTTCAAGTATTTGAAAGACTTC
The DNA here is from genome assembly GCF_042477335.2 of Ovis canadensis. Taxonomy (NCBI): domain Eukaryota; kingdom Metazoa; phylum Chordata; class Mammalia; order Artiodactyla; family Bovidae; genus Ovis; species Ovis canadensis. Next base: position 54,843,341 of record NC_091267.1, on the reverse strand, counting down.
CAGCACTTTTTTTTTTCCTTAAGAAGGAAGAATTCATAAAATAGTGATGAGGAAAAATACTGCATGAATGGTGAAGAAAAGGAGAGGTGAGAGAAAAACTTGAAAGGGACCAGGTGCTGGGCACTAAATAGGAAGGCATGGGACAGTGAGAAAACCTCAGGGCACAGCTTAAATCCCTACCCAAGGAGCAAAGGCAAAGGCAAAAAGGAACTTGGGTCTCTGGAGCCAAAGGCAAAAGGAAATGAGAGAGTCTGAGGCAGCTTGCTCAGCCTGCAGCCTGCAGCCTGGGGCAGCATGTGACCGCGAGGGGCCGGGACTGACCTTGGCGATGACAAAGCCAGGCTTGTGACAGACATGAAAGGGCTGCGGCCCCTGCACCCAGGGACTCACCACCGGCTGCTTTGTATCACTGCCAGCGACGCCTGGGGATTTTGCACTGCCTTCAACTTAAAATATTTCTTCTTAGGAACTCAGACCTTTCTTGCAATGTGAAAATGGCTTCAGTTTAAATGACAGCTTTAAACAGTCATCACAAATTATGCCAGGGTCAAAACGCATAAAAAGTGTCAGGCTGGTTTTGAGCAGTTTTGCTTTATTGTTAGATGAGGCCAAACCTGCAGGTGTTCCTGCCTTTTATCAAGTCTGTTCTCCAAGCGACTGCTCGTATCCTCCAGGAGCCGGTCGGGTGGGTGAGTGACTGTCACTGTGGAAGGAACAGGACCCCTGGGCAGCCTGCTGGATGCTGCGGACACCGGCTCTATAACCCGAGGCTGAGGGCACCCCTGAGAGTCTCCAGCCCTCCTGACGCCCAGCAGCCTAACCTGAAAGGCCTAACCCTGGAGTGATCCTGGCCAGTACGTATATATTCATCTGAGTGAACCTCTGTCACTGCTTCCCCAACAGTGAAGCAAGGCCTGGATTCTGCTTAGTGTCAGGTGGGGCTCCTTCTAAAGCAAGTCATCAGCTAGATATGAAACTTGCTTGCTTTGCCCACAAATCACATGGGCTTCCCAGGTGGCGCTAGTGGTAAAGAACCCGCCTGCTAGCCCAGGAGACGCAAGAGGCACAGGTTTGATTCCTCAGTTGGGAGGATCCCCTGGAGGAGGAAATGGCAACCCGCTCCAGTGTTCTTGCCTAAAGAATTCCATGGACAGAGGTGCCTGGCGGGCTACAGCCCATGAGGTCTCGAAGAGTCAGACACGACTGAGTGCCTAAGGACGCATGCACGAACAATGTGGACCACACCCTGAAGGTTGCCTCCTTTCACAACTTGCTCTCAGACACACTTTCTTTGGAAGATGCAACCAAAAAAAGCTGTCCAGTAAGTAACAGACTCGCATGTCCCTTGGGGTGAGTTCAACTTATGCCCATGTTTCCTGGAAGTGACCCTACAGCGGCGTTGGCACCTGCAAACTTTGCTCCAGTTCTGGGAAGCCCAGCTGCTGCCAAGGCAGAGCTCACCATCTACAATTTTCTCCCTGAGGCTCTGTCTGCTCAAAGACACCGGTTTCTCTGTATTGTGAACTTGCATTTATATTTCTGGAAGAATACTTCAGGGGACTCTGTGTGATCAGTTGCTCAGTTGCATTTGACTCTCTGCGACTCCACGGACCGTAGCCCACCAGGTTCCTCTGTCCATGGGATTCTCCAGGCAAGAATACTGGAGTGTGTTGCCATTTCTTCCTCCAGGGGATCTTCCCGACCCAGGTATCGAACCCACATCTACTGTGTCGGCAGGAGGATTCTTTACCACTGAGCCACCACCCCCTCAGTGGAGTATGCAGGATTTGTAAAGTGTGACTACAAATCAGTAAGCAAAAGGTAGTCAACTCAATTGAAAAAAAAAGGGCAAAAGAAGAGAGGAGAAAAAAAAAACCATGAAAACCACAATACACCCATCAGAACAGATAAAATGAAAAACACAGGCAATTTCAAGTTGTTGGACCGCACCCCACAGGGCTGAAAGGCCTGCAATTGCCCAGCTTCAAAACCAAAGAAAGAGCACGGAATTGGAAACAGAGACATCGACAGTTTAAGTGATGGGGAGCCAACGCGTCTGAAGCAGGGTCCTGGAGCCATACCCCACCGTGTGCGGCAGACAGGGGGCAGGACATGGCAGCATGGGGGCAGGGCGAGGTTACCAGTTACAGGGGGATTGACATCAGGCGTGCTCATTAGTTACCAGGGAAACCAGCAGAGGCTCATGCCCCTCGCTGCACCTTTGATAAGAATGGGCACCAGCTGAGGCCTGGGCCAAGTACATAGGAAGGTCAGTCTTATGCATAGGATGTAGGTGAAGCAGGGACTGCTCAGACAGGGGATGGGCAGAGAGCAAGAGGGCAGTCATCCTGAGTGGCCTGACCATACACAAGTTGTTAAGAGATTATACTAATATAATTATCATTAATGATTAATCATTTGAATATTTATCTGATTATTTGAATAATTATAGCATTTGTTATAAAGTAATAATTACTATTACAGTAATATGAACATGCCAGTACCTTGATTATAGAGCTGCCAGTATTGAAGCAAGGCAGGACCCTATGGTCCTTGCCCCGCCTGTCCTCCAGCTGCCTTTTGTCTGTAGGAAAACTTTAGTCAGAGAATAAGTTTAATCAGAGAAGTGAGAAAATGCAGAAACGAAGGAAAGCGGTCCAACACAACAAATAATCGCTGAGTCACTAAGCACAGTCAAGGACCCTTACTTCCTCCTCCAGGGCTATAGATAATACTCTGAGAGCCATCTCCTGTGAGCTGTCTTTTAGACCCTGAAAAACCCCAACAGGTGGAAGAAGTTAAGCACATGATGACTGGACTGTAGCCATGAGAGAAGCTGCCGCGATTCTAAGAACTGGCCTCAAGCAAACGGGAGCCCTGGAACTGAAGACTAACAGTACTTAAAACAAGTACCGTTAAACGATGCTTAAATCAAGATAATGACCCTCAGACCACCGGTGACCAATTTCAAGATGACTAGCAGAGCTGTTGTAACCCGCTTCCTCCATCTATACATCCTTGAACCTCCCCTCTAAAAGCTCTCGTCCATTGAAGTCAGGGGGGAGTTGGCCTCTAGGCAGGATTCCACCCTCCTCTCTGGTTGTCGGCCTCCAGAATAAAGCAAACTTTCCTTTCCACCAACCCGGGCTCTTTATTGACTTTTGGGCAGCGAGCAGCCAGACCCCACTTTCAGTTACAGGACACACAGACACCAAATCGGTCCAAGCCCTGTGGAAAACGTCTTGGTTGGTTCCTGTGAGTATAAAGCACACCCTAGGACCCAGCAGCCACCTCCAGGCATACCCACCAGGAGTGCACATCTGTGTTCACCAGAAAAAAGAGCAAGAATGATGTCTGCATCAACCCTGCATCAAGCAACCCCAGGCCATCCGCGTGTCCTTCTGCAGAGTGGATGAATCGTGGTCAGTTCACACAATGGATCATTGTATACTATGAGCATGAATGTGCCTGGCTGACTGCAATGACACGGAGAAACTCACACTGCCACCGAGCGGAAGAGGTCCACACAGCAGAGCAAATTACACAGGACTCGTTCCTGTAAAGTTCAACAGAAGGCAGTCTGGGGTCTGGTATTAGCGGTTAGTGCAGGGGGTGGGCGAGGGGCTGTGGCAGGGTTCTGAGGCTGCTCTTGCTTGTCCACTTTATCCGCTGTACAACTTATGATTTGTGTCCTTTATTAGCTATATGGCATGCAGGATCTTAGTTCCCTGACCAGGGATCAAACACACGCCCCCTCAGAGCTCAGAGTCTTAACCACTGGACTGCCAGGGAAGTCCCTTATGTCCTTTTCTGTATGTGATTCTGCCATAGAAACAACTGAATATAAAACAGAACCATGTAAAGAACAGACTTTTAGACTCTGTGGGAGAAGGCGAAGTGAAGTGAAGTCGCTCAGTCGTGTCCGACTCTTTGCGACCCCATGGACAGTAGCCTACCAGGCTCCGAGATCCATGGGATTTTCCAGGCAAGGATACTGGAGTGGGCTGCCATTTCCTTCTCCAGGGGATCTTCCCAACCCAGGGATCGAACCTGGGTCTTCTGCATTGCAGACAGATGCTTTACAGTCTGAGCCCCTAGAGTGATCAGGAGAAGGCGAGGGTGGGATGATCTGGGAGAATGGCATTGAAACATGCATATTCCCATATGTGCAACAGATCGCCAGTCCAGGTTCGATGCATGAGACAGGGTGCTCAGGGCTGGTGCACTGGGATGACCCTGAGGGATGGGATGGGGAGGGAGGTGGGAGCGGGGTTCAGGATGGGGGACACATGTACACCCATGGCTGATTCATGTCAATGTATGGCAAAACCACTACAATATTGTAATTAGCCTCCAATTAAATAATTTACAACAACAAAAAAAGACCAAATAACCCCCGCCTCCGCAAAAAAAGAAACAGAACCAAAGGAGAAAGTCTCCAGGAGAGCCTGCTGGCTAAGAAGCCAGTTCTGCTCAGTCCACAGGACCCCCGTGCCCCTGAAGCTCCCCCATCCCCGGCCACTTGGTGATGATGCCCTGCCTTCTAAGAGACCAGGAGATGACGGCCTTTCCTCAGCACCTGCCATTTCTTTCCTCTCTTGTTTGCCTCGCCAAGCACTCTCTCTACCTAAACCCAACTGCAGAGGTCAGAAATCAGAGCAAAGTTCTCCTCCTCTTCCTACCCCCCGAAACTGACTCATCACCAAACGCGAGTCTAGCCAGAGAGGTTCTGTTCCACCTCCCATGGGTATAAGTTAGAGTACAACCCTCCAACCTTGCCAAGGTCACGTACTTACAAAATTCACGCTGGCTTCCAGGCCAGTTCGACCTCTCTTTTTCCTCCGAGGAGAAGGCTTTGTGCTTCTGGCCTCTTTGCTCCTGACATTGATGTGTCCTCTTTAAACTCTTTCCCCGAGCTCACAGGGACTCTGACATTTTGCCGAAACCGGCCCCTCGCTGCCCTCCCTTTCAGGCGTCTGCGAAGTCCAGACCCATCACCTTCCCTCTGTGTTCACCTTCCCTCCCCTATCCTCAAGGCCCTTCGATAAATGCCCACAGCTGTGAGTCCTAATCTCTGAGCCTGGGCCGTGGCTGCAACTTAAAAAGCAAACGCAGGTAGATTTAGTAACTAAAAGACAGTTGTCTTCCTTCAGTGACAGATAAAAAGCCAGCAATGTATTTTACCGGAAGAATTATCTTCAAAGCTCTTACTGTACTATTGCCTCTAACACTTTTTTAAGCCTAAAAAAACTTCATCTTTGATTTAGAAAAATTCCCCTGAGTTCAAACCAAGTTCATTCAGTTCAGTTCAGTAGCTCAGTCGTGTCCGACTCTTTGCAACCCCATGAATCGCAGCACGCCAGGCCTCCTTGTCTATCACCAACTCCCGGAGTTCATTCAGACTCACGTCCATCGAGTCGGTGATGCCACCCAGCCATCTCATCCTCTGTCGTCCCCTTTTCCTCCTGCCCCCAATCCCTCCCAGCATCAGAGTCTTTTCTAATGAGTCAACTCTTGGCATGAGGTGGCCAAAGTACTGGAGTTTCAGCTTCAGCATCATTCCTTCCAAAGAAATCCCAGGGCTGATCTCCTTGCAGTCCAAGGGACTCTCAAGAGTCTTCTCCAACACCACAGTTCAAAAGCATCAATTCTTCAGCACTCAGCCTTCTTCACAGTCCAACTCTCACATCCATATATGACCACTGGAAAAACCATAGCCTTGACTAGATGGACCTTTGTTGGCAAAGTAATGTCTCTGCGTTTGAATGTGCTGTCTAGGTTGGTCATAGCTTTCCTTCCGAGGAGTAAGCGTCTTTTAATTTCATGGTGACTGCAGTGACTCTGGTGCAATTCATTAGGTGCATTCAAAGAACTGCTAAAAAGTAGGGCATTAAGTTTTAAGATTTGCATTCCTCTCCTAAATTAAACCATATATTCAAATGATACTTTTAAATTATGTATGCCTTATATATATAGTGGCAAACGTGAAAATAGTAAACACTATTTAGAAACAGTTGTGCAATTTGTAAGGGATATTTTTAACATGCAGTTATTTTTTCCATTCGTACTCTGTCTCCCTCTACTGGATAATTTGCATCATTGCGGAGGCCCTTCTGAGATTATCCTGTGACCAGTGATGCGTCACTGTATAATATAGCCCATGTAGCTTCCCCGGGGCGGGGCGGGAAATTCACACTAACAGTACACTGAACCACATCCCTTCACTGGAGGTAATGATGGATTCACCAGGAGGTTACCTGGGATTGCCCAGGACATCAGAGCACAGTGAAGACAATTCCCCAAAGTCAAGACCACGGGTTCTTTATCCAGCTCTCCTTCGGGTCTTGATTTGGGGAAATCACATGAAGGAAGGGAACTGGGCCACAATTTGTCCCCTATGCGCCACGTAATCTTTGATAAGTTGAGCGGCAGATATTTGAATTTTAACAGCCTGGAGTGTGGTTAACAGCACAGCTGATGAAGAGCAGTCCATATGTTTAAAAGCACCAGCAGATGGGAAGGGTACTTTCAATTCTGATGGAAAATAAAAAGCCTAATAATGGGTGGCCCCTTCATCACCATTCTTGGCTTTCAGTTTAGGCACAATCACAGAATCTTCATCGGCTTTTCTAAAACAGGCTGCAGTAAGTTACTTTCGGGTCAGTCCCAGGGGAGATGAAGGGACCTGACAAGGCGTGGAGGGGAGGGACAGTCACCTTCACCCGAGATCTCATATTAGTTCTGATAGTTTGGTTGTAAATTCTTTGTGAATTTCTACATAGACAATCATGCCATCTGCGAATAGAGATTGTTCTATTTCCTTTTCTTTTTAGTGCCCCATTGCAGGCTAGGACCTCTAATATGATGATGAACAAATACCCCTGCCTTGTTCCTGATTTTAGAGGAAAAGTGAACAGTCTTTCTCCACCAAGTACAGGTTAGTTGTTGGGTTTCCTCGGCAGGTTGAGAAAGTGCCGTTTTTTTCATTTTGAAAGCTTTGTATTTCAGAAAATACAAAAAGGTCTGTATTTTCAAGACATCTGTGCATTTTATCCAGGTTATTACATGTACAGGCACAGAACAGTTTGTGATGATTCACTGTCATTCTTGACGTATGAAGTGTCTGTAATGATATCTCCTTTTTCAGTCCAGATATGGGCAACTTGTTCTTCTCTATATTCCTGGTGAGCTTGGCTAAAGGTTTGTCAATTTTGCTGAGCTTTTAAAAGATACCCTTTTCCCCACACTTAAGTTTTTTATTGTAGTAAAATATACATGACATAAAACTTACCAGTTCAAACATTTGTTAAGTATACAGCTCAGCAGCATCAAATACGTTCACATTACTGTGCAACTACCACCCCATCCATTTCCAGAATTTTCATCTTCCCAAACTGAAACTCTGCACCTCTTATATGCTAACTCCCCACCCCGTCCCCTGGTCTCTGGTCTCCACCTTACTTTCTGTTGCTCTGAATGACCACTCTAGGCCCCTCATCTAAGTGGAATCATACAGTATCTGTCAGTCAGCTTTTGTGACTTATTTCACTTACCACAATGTCCTCACGGTTCATCCATTCTGTAGAGCATGTCAGCAATTTCCTTACTTTTTGAGTCTAAGTAATATTTCATTGTACTTCTATATCACAGAACACATCGTTCATTCATCCATCAACAGGCATGTGGGTTCCTCCCCATTTCTCGTTATTCTGAAATATGCTTCTGTGAAATGGAGGTACAAGTATCTATTGACTCTCTACTTTCACTTCTTTGGGGCATATACCCTGGAGAATTGCTGGATCACATGGGATTTCCATGTTTAATATTTTGAAGAACTGCATACCACTTTCCACAGTGGCTGCACCATGTCACATTCCCACTGGCAGCGCGTACAGGTGGCGGTTTTTCCACATCCCTGCCAACACTTGTTCTTTGGGCAACAGCCACGCTCAAGGGTGTGAAGACATCACAGTGTGGCGTTTCTCTAATGATCACTTTCTACCCATTTAAAAATAAAAGGTTTTGTTGTTGTTGTTGTGTGGATACAATCTTTGGTCTATTATCTTTATGAAGTCTTCTGTTTCAAATTACGGAGTGAAGAGCTGTTTTCAGGGCTGAAGAGCATTTCAACAAGTTGGGGCAGATCCTTAATGGGCTTCAGTGGCTGACCCGACAAGTAGAGCTGATGACTTGAGGGCCTGCTGAGTCTGAGACACACCCTGAGTCTCTCCCAGAGGCTTCAGCGTCGGGATGGGAGGAGAGCACCCCTGACTTGCCTTTCAGAAAATGAATTTTTTCATATAATAAAATCCCCTCATTATAACCGCAAGCATTTGTGGAGCTGTATTTAGACAGGTCTGCGGGTTTTCAAAGAAAGAAATCTAGCAGAATTTAGGGGTCCTAGTGCTGGCCTTGCCCATCGAGCCGTAATCCCCAGTTCCTCCTTGCTGCCCTGGGGCCCTGCTCTCTTGGAGGAACCTCCCCCTGCTGGGCTGTGCGGTGGGTTGTTGTCAACAGTCGGTGGACTGGGGCTGTTTCATCTTGTTCTCAGCCTGTCATAAAGGGCTATCACTTAAGCCTACGGAACACAGTGGATCTGTTGGCAAACAGACTAAACGCATCAGCTCCCAGAGGCAGGTTTCAGAACGCTTCTCAGTAGTAACTGTCCTATTACGGGAACAAGACCTGCTTCAGGTTTTGCGTGCAGACAGTTCACTACATTTCCTGGGCACTGCCTGTCTTTAGCACGAGAACATCACCCATCTCTAAGGAGGGGCCAGGTGTTCAGAAACCATAACCCATGAGGACGGCAGTGCATGCTGTAACTACAAAGGCTACTTTTTCCAGAGGTTCCAGATCAACAGCCTATGGACACGCTGTCCTTCTAGTTTGTGTTGCCACTGGCCAGGAGGCGGCTCCTTTCTGAAGGCGAGGAAGAGCCCCCACCTCTGTCTCGGTTCCCTAGCTCTGCACCTGCCCTTCCATGTTGGAAGTTCTGCCCTGCACTCCCGTGAGGGGTCTGTCTGGGGCACCTGATGGTTATCCTTAAAGGCGGGGACTGTCTTTGGTCTCCTGGTCACGCCCCCACAGCTCCAAGCATAGGGCTGGCCTTACAGCAACCACCTGTGAACATCACCTTTGTTCACCAGTGCATCACAGCATCAACACCAGCCTGCATGTCATGTCCTGACCCACCCTCAGCTGCAGTCTGTGGTCTACTTACAAGTTCTAGGCAATAATCTGTAAGCCAAGTACTTTCTCTCTCCCTGCTAATGCAGGTCACTTGTAGAGGAAAAAACAACCAACTTTAGTTGGTTTTATAGCTTGAGGCAAGCAAGATGAATCTCGTTTCGTTGCATGCTCAACTAATATGCACACCTGTGGGTTTTTTTGTTTTGTTTTGTTTTAAATCTTTTGGCCGAGCTGCTTGGCATGTGGGATCTGACCTCCTGACCAGGATTGAACCCGGTGATGGAGCTGGGGAGTCTTAACCACTGGACCATCAGGGAAGTGCCACCTGTCAGTTTCATATTCAAAATTTTAAACAGTTAGTTACACAAAATCACCTACTGATTTGACCCAGCACTTCACGGATCCAGGAAGGAGAAAGAGCAGACTTGCAGGGAGCAGTGTAACCACTGGTGCCTGCGGTGAGGCTGAGCTGAGGGTCCTTGAGGAGCTGGAGCGGCCAGTCAGAGGTCACTGCAGGGGCCCAAGAGGAGTAGGAATGCAGGCCCCATGCCCTCTCCTCCCAGCCCCTCCTGGCAGCAGGTCTAAGGGGAAGGGCGGGTGTCCTCCAGAGGAGAGCCAGAACACTGGAAGGTGACGTGGAGTGAGACAGCAGGTGAGTAATCGACACGCTCCAGGCCTAGTTGTCTGATGGTAAAGGGCACAGACGTTACAAAGAACATTTTCATGATGACGCTATCTGCAAACACACACATATTTCACCATGTAAAGTGTGCAGCCCAGTGACACTAAGTACATGCACGTGGGTGTACAACCATCACAACCATCCTTCGTGATGTTTTCATCTTCCAAAGGCAAGCTCTGTCCAGGTAAACACTCACCCCGCCCCCCCCGCCCCTGGCGCCCACCAGGCTGCGTCTCTGGCCTTGACTGTTCTAGGCCCCTTGGTGAGTAACACTGTGCAGGGTCTGTCCTTCCGTGCCTGGCTTATCTCACCCAGCATGAGGTCCTCAAGGTTCACCCATGCTGTCCATTCCCCCGCCAATGGACACTTGGGATGCTTCATTTTGGCTACTGTGATTAAAGTTGTGAACATTAGTGTACAGCATCTGTTTGTGCCCCAACTTTCAACTTTTGGAGGTGTACACTCAGGACTGAAATTGCTGAGTCTATGCCTAAATCTTTTGAGAAAGTATCAAAATGTTTTCCATGGTGATGGAGGCTACATTTTCCTTATCAAAAACACTCAAAAGATTACGATGTGGAGTTCTGGAAGAATATCATCAGATACGTAATTTATGACTGCACAAGTAAGTGTAGCAACTCAACTGTCATTCATAAATACAAAATTTTATTTGCACTTCATTAGTGTAGAAGGACCACAATGCTTCTCATATCACAACACTCAAGACACGCCAAGTTATTCAAATACATAATGACTTATTTACCTTGACTAAACAAACAGTGCAGTTTAATAAAAGATATACCAAAGATAAGAGTTCACAAATTCATTATCAGACCAGGAAAAAAAAAAAAAGAACACAGTCTAGGCTTAATAGGAATAAGCTTCACCGTCAAGGGGAGAGGTTTTATCATTACAAAGGTATATAGAATGTTTAGGCAAATACGTGTAGGTTCTTTGATATAGTAAAATGCATCTCTTTAAAATTCCTTTAAACAGGATTTGTGTAGGACAGCAGCGTTCTTTTAAAATCTTCTATAGTTTCAAAAACATTTCTTTTATTGAATCTTTGTAGTTCTTAAAAGCACAGAGTGCGTTCATCAGGAAACCAGAGAGATTCCCAGGCCTCAGGACCAATTCAAGTCCCACATTCTAACTAGTCATGTTCTACCATTAATGTGAATAAATAACCTTCAAGACCTTTAAGCAAGCATGGAGCTTGCTTTGTGGGAAACACTCCAATACTTCAAAGATGCTACAGCTGGGAGAAATGTAAATAAAGAAAAAGCATTCAAGGTCGCTTTTCTCCCCCCAAAGTCTTTAGTTTTACAAATTTTCTTTAAAACAGTAAGCAAAGCACCACGTTCTTTCTTCTTATCAGAATATCTCCATCTTCATAATATAGTTAACAAGGACAACTATATTATGTATTTCCAGAAACATTATAGCTCTCATTTCTCCTGTTCTTCGTATCAGAAGTACGACGTTCCCCAGTGTACACACACTAGGCATTGGGATGATGAATGAAATATAATAATTTGGAGGGAAATATGTCATTTATAACCCAAACTTACCCAGGATTGCATATCTGCATATTTACAAGTTAGTGTATAGCTCTGACGTGGATTACAAAGTGCGAGAGGAAATTGTCAAAATGATTGTAGTGCAGAATGCGACCTTCCCCCTGTCCAGGAATCACGCCCACTTCGCCTCCAAAGCGGCGAGTCAACAGCATCGCACGTGTGGTCTGGGCGGGGGCAGCTCTGGGGGGATCTCGGGCTCGGGTTGTAATGAGAGGATGCTGTTGGACAGCTCGTTCCTGAGCATGTCCAGGGGCATCTTGGGGATAAAGGAAAAGACAAACGCATTGTAACTCAATGTAAAGACTCTGCAGACTATACAATTAGAGAAGACCAAAGTGTTTTTTTATAGGAAACTCTCTAATCATCAGAGTTCAGTTAGACATTCAGCCAAAACCTTAGAACCAGGTTCAGGGAGCTTCAACCAACACACAAAGGCTGTGCAGCCCACCTCACACCCTTCGGCAAAGAGAGCAGATGGACCTCATCGACATTTCCTTTCACAGCCCAGTGTGATGGAAACTTAAAAGTATCAAAAAAATTAAAAAATGGTTCTGTGTTCTCAGGGAGCATACCATTACTAAAGGAAGAAGTACCTTTTCTTGGCAGCTACACAGACAGCCATTGTATTAGAAGCTTCTGAATTACATTGCATCAATACGATTATGTGTAATACTAATCTAAAAACACTTAAAGATCTACGGAATCTCTGGATACAAGCCCAAAGATGCTTGAACAATGTGCTGCTGCCCAGTGAGGTCATCTCCCTGGTCTGGCACCACGAGAGGCCCCACCAGACAGGAAGAGCCCTGATGGGAGGCAAGACCCTCACTGCCTGCACCTAACAAGGCCCTGGTGGGAAACCTCGAACAGGAGAGGAGTGAGTGTCAAGTAAACACAGCCCACAGTCTCCCTTGGGCTTCCCGGTGGCTCAGCAGTACAGAATCCTGCCAATGCAGGAGACATGGGTTTGATCCCTGGGTCTGGAAGAGCCTCTGGAGAAGGAAATGGCAACCCACTCCAGTATTCTTGCTGGGGAAATCCCATGGACACAGGAGCCTGGTGAGCTATAGTCCATGGGGTCACAAAGAGTTGCACACGACTGAGCAACTAAAAAACAACAGCAAGTGGCCACACCCACTCCACCCATGTGCCAGGCTGAGTGAAGATGTGCAACACGGCCCTGAGAATGTGGTGAGGAGCTGAGTCCTTGGCCCGGGTCTGCACCCCCAGGTCTCCAGCCTGACAACCCCTGGGGTTTGCTTTCTGCATGAGAGGTTCCCAACCACAAACAGCAAAGGAAATGATGAAGAGGTTCCAGGTAATGTGCTGTCAGGACACGGGATTCTTTTTTTTTTACCTTTTTCAGGATGTCATCAACAAGCTTCAGGAAGATCTCGTCTACGTTGAAGTTATCCTTGGCGCTCGCTTCACAGAACCGCATCCCGGCTATCTGCTGTGCAAACTGAGAGCAAGCACACGTTATTGTTGTGTGTGTGTGTGCATGTCGGGGGAGGAGGGGACGACATGTGTCTAGTATAAGCACAGGGTCTGTAACCGGGAGGGGAACAGCTCTTGGTCTTTGGGACTCAGACAAAGTCTGGAACGAAAGGTCTGGAAAGTCGTGCTTATCCTCAACTGTAAAGCTCATTTACATTTGAACTTTAATGTAGGAAAGTGCAGCAATTTCCTACATGATGAGAAATCAGCAAAACACAATCTATGAGGTGACACCAGGACCCTCAAGTCAAATTACGCGCACAAGTGTCTAAACTGCAGTGTATCCGACATTTAAAATGTATCCAAAAAAATAAATGCGAGTGTCATCGATTTCCTGAGGAAGGTCAGAGTTAGAATAGGAGAACATCATGAGTGCAATGACATGGGTTAAAAGAACATCTCTATGTATAACATGTCAGGTGGGACAGTAAACAATGCTGTGTATTCTCATGTGTCTTTCCCCCTCCATTTGAAAAATGAATTTAAAGGAGCAGGAAGCGAACCAAAGCAAACAAAGACGAAGGATGTGACTGACTGCGTTTTCAGAATTCTGAACTGTAAAGTAATTTATTAGAAGGGAAAGCACACAGGGTGCTCACTGCACGGATGTGGGAGCCGACCCCCCCCCGCCCCACCACTGCCCACTCTCCTCACCTTTTCGCCCTGCTGTCTGCTGATCTCTCTGTCAGTTTCACAGTCCAACTTATTTCCAACTAAGAGAAGCTCCGCGTCTTCCGAAGCGTACTGTGGGATCGCAACAAGAGAAGCTGAATCTCAAAGCCAGGCACAGCACACCCAAGGGAAACATAACCCCAGGCCACACCTCTCGCCCCTCTATCTACTTGCCCCTCTGTCCACCTGCCCCTCCTCTGAGAATCTGCTCTGACCTAGAGGGCTCCTGCTGGGCGCATGGCAATGTGGCCACAGGCACAAGGAACCACGGATGGTCTCACGACTCCTAGGAATCTACCCTAAGGAATGACTCAGAATACAAGCAAAGCTTTATACTTGGTTGAAAAGATCTTTACAACCTAAAGATCCCACAAAGTGGGTGAAGAATGAAATAAGGTACACAAAAGAGTGAAGCCAGAAAAAAACAAAAAATATGTGCTGGAAGAACACGAAGGCGACACAGGAAGCCACCCATGATCGAATATTTAGTGAGATAACCATGGCATGAAATGGCATGGAGTACAGACGCAATCTGGGTTTTCTGGGCCACGGCTACAGACTGTTTCAATTCACTTTTGTGCTTTCACTTGGTTCTCTAAATTTTCTATACTGACAAGGTACTGTTAATTTTATGATTGGAAAAGTTATGCTGCATTTCTAAGTTTTAAAAAACATGCAGGCACAGTAGAATGTCTCTCTTTAAGAAGGTCAAAGTTGTCTCAAGTAACTCCCTGAACAGGGGCATTCTCACACATGATGGGAGACAGACTTCCACACAGGGTACCCAAGTGGGTGACCTCGGCCAGGTTAACCAGGGAGCTCGGTCTCCTTGCCAGAAAGGGGTGACAGTTAACAGTGCCCCCAACGGGGCTGGTAAGAGGAAGAAACGGGAGCACGGCCACACAGAGGGAGAGGCGAGAGCCGGGTATCAGACGGAGGAGGGCAGGTTTCCCACTGAGGCGCCCTTCACACCGAGGCCACCGCCTCCTGGTAGCTCCATCACTGGATTCTGAGCCGGCAGCGAGGACGCTCCTGTCTGGGGTCCTCGGGAGCACACCCCGTGGCCCCAGCATCCCAGAGTCCAGACCCAACCCTGGTTCTGACACCTCTGTAACCCTGGCAACTGGGGTCTCAAACACACTTCAAAGAGACACACATTGAAAATGTGCTCGGTAAGACCTGCAGAGGAACGTTCTCCACTATCATCTAACAGATGGGTTTAATACAATCTGTAAACGAAATCAAATTTATAATATACTAAGTGTGCTTGTTACGCAAAGGCGCTAAACCTCAAATTACTAAATGAGGGGGAAACAACTCTCAAATGTGGCCACTGTTTACACACATCTCACCCTCAACAGCTGTGTCTACAGGCGCATTTTGGCTACTCATTTCTTAGCCGGCGACCCACAGGTTATATAAACTCAGTTTATTTCTACATAGTCAACTGTGATCTGAAAGATAAAATCTTTAGTTCAAAATGAGGGAGTGAAGGCTGTCTCTAGTTTAGTGGGCAGAGGTCGAGTGGTTGACCAAGGCCTCGGCGTGTCCCCGGGCACAGTGGAGAAGGCAGTCCCCGGGAGGCTGACACTCTCTGGACACACACAAAGCGAGTGCTCACGTGAACTTGCCCCCGTACCTGATTCCATGGAAGCAGCCTGCCCATGTGGGATAAGCGTGTGTGGGCTCTGATGTCAGACAGCCCAGGGACCAGAATACCAAGCTAGGCTTTCTCACGTACAAGCTGATCCTGAAGACATTCTAGGTCTTCTCTGCCTCACCTGTGATCCAGGACTACGCATCTACTTTGAAAGCTGTCATCTGGATTAAATGACGTTCGGCACGGAAAAGCATGCTCCATGAATGTTTCCCTTCTTCCTGTTGTCACTATTAACACCCACAGCGGAGAGTTCACCTCTGAGAGAGAAACGCCAGCACCTACCTTATCGATCATCTTCATCCATTTGGGCAAGTCATCGAATGTCTCCTTCTTAGTGATGTCGTAGACTAGTATGATCCCCTTGGCACTTCTGTAATAAGCTGAGGTAATGCTGTTGAATCTCTCCTGACCTGCCGTGTCCCTGAGAAACAGCAGCAAAAGTCAGTCCCCGAACAGGGCACACAGGGAAGCCTTGGCCCAGCCGTGGCAACTCCCCACAGGTTTGGGCACGTTCAGTATTACTGGGGGCAGCTTCTCTGAGCTAGGCGCGTCCAAACAAAATCAGAAGGAAGCCCCACATTTCTCCCACACCAAGATTCTGAAAAGAAGTAAATTCCATGTTTAACAGTGGA
This sequence comes from Ovis canadensis, assembly GCF_042477335.2. Classification (NCBI taxonomy): domain Eukaryota; kingdom Metazoa; phylum Chordata; class Mammalia; order Artiodactyla; family Bovidae; genus Ovis; species Ovis canadensis. The sequence continues at coordinate 54,827,426 of NC_091267.1, read as the reverse complement.
AAGGTCAACATCGCATAACTTGGTGGTTATCCATGACAAAATGTATGGGTGATATTTAATTTAAACAATTTAAGCCTGGCAATCTCTATTAACCAACCTCAGTGGTGAGTATCTTATCTGATTTTGCTGATAAGATGACCAACAGTCCCCATTAATGAAAAATGCTATAGTCTTGTCATTTTCTTAGTCCTTCAAACCGGTAAAGGAGGAAGAGGACCCCACAAATTTGCAAACATGGTCAAGTTGACTACTCTCCGACTGTGACCTTGAAATCTAAAGCTTTCTCTCCTCTCCAGGAAAAGCTGATGTTTCCACAGGAAGACATAAACAGTGCACATAAGCTGGCCAAGACCCACTTTCTCCACCTAAGAAGCTGAGAAACTGCGTGAGAACGCTAACAAATTTACAAATGAGGTTCAAGAGAGCAGGCCTTTCGAGCAGTAAAATGATTTCTTTTAAGCCAATCTGTAATTTAGCTTTTACCAAAGAACCCTAACTCTCAGCACACTCTGAGAGCCCCGTGACACAGGTGGCTTATGGTGGAGAAAGCGAGGGGCAGTGGGTACAGTACACAGAAGACGAGGTTCTTCCTTGCAAGATGCTCACAGACTCTCGCAGGACAGCGCCTGAGCTTCCAAAAGGCGGAGACACTGAAACCTCTTCCAAGTGCACTGGATGGGGTGAACTTTGTGAGGCCGTTTCCCTAACACACATTTGGCAAAGGTGCTACAGTTTACGCCTTTGTTCCAGCCTAGACTCGCCACCAAATTAGCTTCCCTTAGGCACCCTTATGGCAGAAAGTGAAGAGGAACTAAAAAGCCTCTTGATGAAAGTGAAAGTGGAGAGTGAAAAAGTTGGCTTAAAGCTCAACATTCAGAAAATGAAGATCATGGCATCTGGTCCCATCACTTCATGGGAAGTAGATGGGGAAACAGTGGAAACAGTGTCAGACTTTATTTTTTGGTTGGTTAATAGAGATTGCCAGGCTTAAATTGTTTAAATTAAATATCACCCATACATTTTGTCATTGATAACCACCAAGTTATGTGATGTTGACCTTTCCACTGTTAAACATGGAATTTACTTCTTTTCAGAATCTTGGTGTGGGAGAAATTGGGGCTTCCTTATGATTTTGTTTGGACGCACCTAACTCAGAGAAGCTACCCCCAGTAATACTCCAAAATCACTGCAGATGGTGACTGCAGCCATGAAATTAAGTTATGACCAACCTAGATAGTACATTCAAAAGCAGAGACATTACTTTGCCAACAAAGGTCCGTCTAGTCAAGGCTATGGTTTTTCCAGTGGTCCCATATGGATGTGAGAGTTGGACTGTGAAGAAGGCTGAGCACCGAAGAATTGATGCTTTTGAACTGTGGTGTTGGAGAAGACTCTTGAGAGTCCCTTGGACTGCAAGGAGATCCAACCAGTCCATTCTGAAGGAGATCAGCCCTGGGATTTCTTTGGAAGGAATGATGCTGAAGCTGAAACTCCAGTATTTTGGCCACCTCATGCAAAGAGTTGACTCATTGGAAGACTCTGATGCTGGGAGGGATTGGGGGCAGGAGGAGAAAAGGACGACAGAGGATGAGATGGCTGGATGGCATCACAGACTCGATGGATGTGAGTCTGAGTGAACTCTGGGAGTTGGTGATGGACAGGGAGGCCTGGCGTGCTGCGATTCATGGGGTCGCAAAGAGTCGGACACAACTGAGCGACTGAACTGAACTGAGGGATGTGTCATCATGCCAAACAATGAAGCCTGTTGGCAAATTCATTTCCACATAAAGCAACGCTGTCACTTTGTCCCAGGGGATGTAAGACTCCCCTGTGCTCTTTCTTGACTGGAACGCCCAGGGGCTTAGGCTTCTGTTTTGTCCACCACGGTCCAGGGGCCTGGCCCACTGCAGGCCCTCCATCCAAATGTGCTAAACAAAAGCCTACCTGTGCAAAATGCAGAAAGTGGATGCCAATTCAAGGCAAAATAAACTGTATTTTTTGACTCAAAACTGCCCCCAAATTGGATTCCTGAAGAATTCAGAATAAAATAAAACCAACTTGCAGACACTAAAAGGCACCTTCCAATCAGGTGAGAAAGAACTGACTCAGATACCGTTTCATTCACACGAGGAATCAGTGAACAAAATTATTCCCGGGACCCTAGGCATTTAGGGGTGTAATTAATACTTTCAAGAAAATAAAGTATCTTCCTGACTGTGGTTTCTCTTCCCATCACAGTGCTGGCTTGTTCAACTTAGGATTTGATAAAACAGCTCTCACTCACTTCTTTAAAAAGCAAAAACAACACGTTTTCCTACTCTGAAGTCTGTGTTTAGCACATTATAGCTGCACCACAAATTTAAATAGCAACTGGGTATAAGGTCTTCACTGAGCATTTTGGGGATTACATGCTCTCGTGAGTCTTTATAAGTAGTTTTATGGTGGCTTTTAGCATAAAACAATTTCACATTCGTTTCTCTAAACATCCACTAAGTTAGGCTTCAGAAATCAGGGGCTGAAGAACAGAGACATTAGACATAATACAAGCTTTTGGAAAATCATCTTGAGGCTGCTGCGGTAAGAACATGTAACATGAGGTCTGACCTCGGAAGCAAGAGCAACACAGCTCCACTACCTGCAAGCGTGAGGTTGCACAGCAGACCCCGGGAGAGATTCTAATAAAACCCAACAACCAGAATCAGGACAGTAATACGCATTTCTGGTATTAAGATCCCGTGGAAAAGGAGACGGCAGCCCACTCCAGTATTCTTACCTGGGAAGTCCCATGGACAGAGAAGCCTGGTGGGCTATAGTCCAGGGGGTTGCAAAGAGTCGGACACAACTGAAGTGACTCAACAACAACAAACGGTTAGCGTACAAGACACCAGTGAGGAAACATCAAGGCCAGTCCCTGAACTCCATCTCTCTGTGACCAGTTCTTGACTGCGTGAGGCAGAAAAGCATCTTCACTGAAGAGAATAATCCATATTTCCAAAATATCTGGATTGCCAAGGCTATTCCTCTCCAAGGCTCCTTTGTTTGATCATTTCCCCACGGAATTATCTGCTCTCACAGATGGTCAGAGAGCAAGGTAAACAGAATCCAATTCAGTTCAACAAGTATTTATTAGATTCTTACTCTGAGCCAGGACCGCAAAAATTCCACCCCAGTCTCAGTCTCACACAGCTGGACAGTAATACAATACCGATGCCCTGATCGGGCTTTTATCTATCCAATGAGATGTAGAATTATCATATTCCCACCTTTATCTCAATGAATCTTAATTTCCACTGTAATGACCGAGAGCTGACTTTCAGAGATTTGCAGTACATCAGCCAAATCATCATTTATTGTGGGTGGAATATGATATTATTATGTCTCTTTCTGCTTTGGGGGCAAATTGAAAACTTCCTGACATCCTTTCCCCCCAGTTTGGTACTACAACCCTGCTTTGAAAAATCATCATTTTTCTGTATTTAATATATCTGGTGAAATGACACAATTCTTAATTTGCAGAAATCAATGTCAGTGTATGAAAGTTCCACCTCTTCAAGCAGAGAATGAAAGGAAACAAGCTTGATGATGTCAACAGAGGGACACTAGTGGAAACCAAATTCACCAACAGTGAGCACTGGACCGAACAAGAGACCTTCATGTGGAGCATCTTTTTTGGGGGGTGGGGTGGGGCGCACGCCATGCAGCATGCGGGATCTTAGCTCCCCAACCAGGGCTCAAACCCACACCCCCTGCATGGGATGCTCTGTATGGGGGACTTCCACTGGACTGCCAAGGAAGTCCCCCATACGGAGCATCTTAATTATGTGTTTGCCTTAAGGCAGGAAGCCAGTTTCTCAGCTTTAAGTCCATCTCAACACAACAGCCGGAAGCCTCTGTGCGTGATTTCCAGGATACGTGCTGCTGCTGCTGCTGTAGGTCACTCAACTGTCTGACTCTTTGTGACCCCATGGACTATAGCCTGCCAGACTCCTTGTCCATGGGATTTCCCAGGCAAGAATACTGGAGTGGGTTACCATTTCCTTCTTTCCTTCTGCAGGGGATCTTTCTGACCCAGGGATCGAACCCACAACCCAGGGGTCGAACCCATGTCTCCCGCACTGGCAGGCGGATTCTTTACCACTGAGCCACCATGGGGATGTAAACTCATGAATCTACATTCAGGTTGACATCTTATTTTAGCTATACTTACACCAAGTTCTACATACATACAAGTAGACACTTCAAGCAGAGATGGGAAAATGGTCCTTTTCCTAACCACAGATGATCAAGGAACTTCCCAAAGATATGAAATACAAAAACACAAAACAAAAAAGCAACCCCCATCACCCCCAATCCTTCAAGCGGGTGAAACAGTCAGCGATGACCCACGGGGACGTTACCTGACACGGCTGGCGGGCGCCCCGCACGGGGGCGCGGGTGGGGATGAGACATGGCACTAACACGGAAGCGCTAGGTGACGATGGAGCCGCCGGCGCGGCAGCAATGAACGCGATGGAAGCGACAGACACGGCGGACAGACAGAGCTGAGGCCGACCTGCGAGAGGAGTTAGTGGCTGAGACGCTGCGGCGTGACTGTGTTAGCGACGAGGGCGGCGCGGACACCCGCGGGTGCTCCCACCAGTCCCTCCTCCAGAGGGGCTCCTCCCGGGTCCCCAAGGAAGGTGGCTGAGCGGCCTCCACACGGCTGGGTTAGTCTCTCACACGCTCCTGGGGTGCGGGGAGGGGGCTCTGGGCTCCCCGCACGGGGCACAGAGGGGCTCAGGGCACGAGCGTCCCACCGAGGACACGCCCGAGGGCGCCTTGCCCAAGATGCGCAGCTCCGGGGAGGGAGCACGCTAGCCTTTCTCCAGATGCTTGCAGAGTAAGTAACTCTGAAAACGTGTAGACGAGCACTGGAGCGACTGTCTCAGTGATGACGGTTTGTCAGATGACGTCACACTAGGACTAAAGGCTCCAAGCCAGTCACCACGGAAGTAGAACAACAGTCTCTCCAAGGCCCCCGCGGCAAGCGGGGCTGAGCTACATGGGCTCTTTCCTGAACGCTCTCTAGAAGGAAGCTCCGTTCATTTCACCTGAACGAGAGCGGAGGAGAGGAGACGCAGGAGAGACCGGCCCGCTCCGACGGTTAATTGTATTAGACGAGCGTGTGGACTGCTGAACACACACGGTGGTAACTGGGTGCAGGGCCCCACTTACCAGATCTGTAGCCTAATTTTCTTTCCTCTTAGCTCTACGGTTTTGATCTTAAAGTCAACACCTGTAAATAAAACGGACAAAGATGAAGCAAAAACAAGGCAATCTGTCAGAAAAGCAGAACTACTTGTATGCCATTGCGGCAAAAAAACAAAAAACTGACCACATTGAATCCCAAAAGAGAGAAGAAATCCCCCGGTCCCCAAGACGACCACCACTCTATGCTTCTCCACACAACAAGTAGCGTATGTTAGGTTCTACCCCGAACTGGAGATGAAGCACTTGCTATTCATAATAGAGTTTAATACTACTGGAGGTGCAGCATAAAATCCACTTAAAAATCACAATGAATCATTACACAAACAATGGCTTTATACACATGCTATCTTGGGGGGAAATTCTTACGTGGAGCACTGGAAACTCAATCTTGATTTCAAACAGCCATAGTCTGAATGAAGAAATTATCATTCTTTAGCATTCACAAAAGTGACTTTATTATATTGCCAATAGTGTAGAAGAGGAATTCTTTTTGAAAAATTTTACTCATACAAATTAATTTCATTTTTTAAATTACTTTAATCCTGCTAAGTCGCTTCAGTCGTGTCCGACTCTGTGTGACCCCACAGACGGCAGCCCACCAGGCTCCTTCATCCATGGGATTTTCCAGGCAAGAGTACTGGAGTGGGCTTTAATAGTGGCAAGCAAACCATGACAAATCCCCATCCCTCTCCAGTTCAGCCCTTAAGGCTTCAGATAATTTTTTAAAGCAAAGTTTCACCTGTGAATATTTTCTTATCTATTTGTCAGTTACAGAAAACTTCAATACTTTTTTAATACAAATTTCACAATATTTGTGAAATAATATAAAACAGTATTTTTTACACAATTCTCACAACTAAGAAAAAAAAAACCAAACAACCAGCTAAAAAAAATAATGCCAGCTAAATGTGGGAAGTGGAAACCTAATCTCTATGGGAACTATTAATATTTTCTGGCTGCTTTATGGATCCAGGGTCCCGGTGCTGCGAGGTGGAGGATGGAGGGGGCACGACATAGCTCTTCAAAGTCAGATGATGTTCCTGAGGTGACAGGCAAGGCGTGTGACTTACTTTTATAATTAGCAACATGCTGCAGACATCAATGCAACCAGAAGATGTGTTTACAAGCCTGGGTGGGACCGAGGTCTGTACAACAGAGAAACGTGGCAGGAACATAAAAGTCACGGCTGGAGAAGAGGTCACGGCACCCTGCTTCTTACTCTCTCCCTCAGCCTTGATCTCGAAGCTCATGCAAATGTTGGGGAAGCCAATTTCACTTTCAGTTCTGGAACAGCTTTGCTTTTCCTGAGTCAGATGACTCTCAGACAGCCTTGGAACAGGAAGCGTGTCTGTACACGACCAACATCCTCAAGCAGAGACCAACCCGAATCCTTTGTGATTCAATCACAGGGAAGGGCAGAGCTGAACATGATACTCTACGAGGCACAGAAACCAGCCTGCACCTGTGTGCTATGCTCTGATGTTGAAAAGGCACAATTCAGAAAAACCCCTTCTTCCTGATATCAGCATAAAGCTAGGGCCTCACCATGCGATTTACAAATCTAATTCACACTGTATCATGGCCACTATTCCATTTTGTTTCTAGTTTTTTTTTTTTTTTTTTTAGTTTTACTTAAGGGGGCTGCCACTTTGGTTACGACTTGTTGCACTGGCTGCCACATTTTACTGAAAAGAACTAGCAGATACTTCTCTTGTGGGCTCTGCTTCAAGTTAACTACAAGAATCTCTAGAAACAGCACAAATAACTTTTGTTTTGATTAGGCTGTTTTCTCCACTAAGAACGGCTCTCAGTCTGATCATGTCAAGTCTTTTTTCTTCAACCAACTTAAACGACTTTGTGACTTTAGCAGTCCTGCACTACAGCTATTTTGTAATCACGAAGTTTAATGAATAAAAACAAAGGAAAGGGTATTAATAGTCAAAAGTAGGAATAAGTGGTAATGTTATCGTGCGATTATAAATACACTGTTAAACAAGGATGAAGGAACAGCAAGCAGGATGAAGAATGTGTTTAGCCCAGACTACCTAGTTTTAGTGAGTAGGTTAAAGACATCAACAACAACAACAGAAAAATATCCAGTGGCTAAATCTAAAATTCCACAAAAGGAAACAGCTCATCAAAATGGTGCTTGCTCTTAAACAAAATCTCTTTTAATAGTAAGAGCCACTAGGTTAGCTGGTGATGGCTGGAAACTTACTCCAACCTATGGCTTAGAAACAAACCCTTACATCAAAGTATACAACTACACATTTTTTTAAAAAGCTTTTTTACATTAGGTAAAAAATATCTCTTAATGTCCATTGTTAACATTTGCAGGTCACAGAAATTATAATGATCCTGAATAAAAGGTAGCAAGTCACCAACAGCCTCAAGGAGGGGATTAGGTTTGGGAAAAGTCAGTACAGTCTCCTGACTGAGCAGGGGGGCCCAGGACCAATGTTTATAAACAGGTAAAGGACAAAAAAAGTGGCAGCTTTTATTGAAAACCCACTTTCTACAGTGTCCTGACCATCCAGGGAAGCAAGCAGCTACTACTCGGTCAGGTGGTGGAGACAGTCCCGCCCTGAAGACCTGAGTCATGCAGACCTAAGCCGACAGGCACTTGGTGAAACACCCTCTCTGCTCTCCTCTCCTGGAGAACCTCCTCATCTGCCCAAAAGCCTTTTCAGGTCCAGGGGTTCCCTTCTGCGGCTCCCGACGGCTCACCTTCCCCCTTCCCTCCAGCCCTGCCCCGTGGCTCCGCTGGTTTCCCCCAGGGGACAGGAACAGGTGCCTTTTCAGGACAGTCCCCTCTGGCCTCTGCAGCCTAGAACGCTGCCTGGCACGGGGCAGCGGTCCAGTAAATCTGATGGAGACCCGCCGCTCTTCTCCATCAAACGCTGGTTGTGTACGGAGAAAGGGCGGCTAAAGAGGAGGAAATAGGAGGTAACTCAGGCCTGATGAGGAAACGAGCACACACATATTTAAATCGTAGGAAGGAAGTGCAGGTGCTCTGTCGTGAGCCTGTCTGGTGGGCAGAGCAGTAGGATTCAGGGTGCCTGGCATGCGCATCCCCCTGGAGCCCGAGCACTTAATTTCTCCTACAATCCCAGCTTGCGGCTGTTTAGTCCCTAAGTTGTGTCTGGCTCTTTTGCAACCCCATGGACTGTACCCCACCAGGCTCTTCTGTCCACGCGATTTCCCAGGCGAGAATACTGGAATGAGTTGCCAGTTCCTCCTCGAGGGGATCTTCCTGCCCCTTGAACCCATGTCTCCTGAATCAGCAGGTGGATTCTTTACCACTGGGCCACCAGGGGAGCCTTTACAAGCCCTGTTACTGGTGGAACATCCTTAGAGGAGGGGCAGTCTTCATATGCCCAGGTCCTCTCCATTACACACGCCACCCCCAGCCCCAGGGGATTATTACAGTCACTGAGACTGGAAGCGATCCACTAAGGGAATGTCCTGCTGGGTGACAGGGGTCTAAGTCTTCCTAAAAATATTTCCATCAGGAAGGACACAGGTCGCAGGCTGTAATCCCTCTGTTGTATAGATACGACTATTCAAGTCTTTCTTGATCTTAATTCCCTTTAATAATGATGACAGTGTCTATCAGATGCCCTGAGCCTGACATGCAACACGTGGGCTCCTTCAGGAGCCCAGCAAGCTGGGTGCTACCCTCACAGAACAGAGGAGAGACCAAGGTCAGATCACTTCTGCTAGCTGAGCGGCAGAACCTAGGTTCAAATTTATTAACACTGTTCACAACCAAAGGTTGTTAAAAAAAGTCAAACGTGGAAACAGGGAAAAGTGTGAAATCTTCTGCAAGTGGCCCAGGGTCACCATAACTGAGCTCTTCAAGAACAGAGCTTCACCTGGTCCTGTCACCTCTGTACTCACATTTCATAAATCTCAGCAAGAGCGTAAAGAATTGTCCTCAGTGCTGATAAGATTTTGAGGCTCCCGGGCAGGCAAAACATATTCAAAAGAACATTACCGTGTTACTTTTTGCTGAGGCATAAAAAGTCACAAAAATGAAAATAGCAAAAATAAACAGAAGTTTCTTTCTTCATATCCCCTTCCAGCACGAAGTTTCACAAAAGCAGAACTGACCAGTGGCCCATGCCTAGGATACAGGTGAATGTTCGTCCCCCCTCACCACCCCCCACCACCTCCAACAACAAGGACTTGGAGTTGGTGTGAAAGTATGATTTTAATTGACTTCAGTTCAGATACTGCAGTCCATGGGGTTCCAAAAGAGTCAGACACCACTCAGCAAATAATGAACAACAAAACAGGTTCTGGAGGCTGTAGGATTTCACACTTTTGAAGTCAAGTCTCAGTTCAAGCAGTGGTGACAAATTGTTATTAACTGTTACTGCCAGTTTATAAGAACTATCTTGAGATCACAGGCTGGCCTTTCTCCCAAGGACATGTATCTTTCACAGCGTCACCCCATCCTGGATGTAATCTTTCCCCTGATGGAGGCTTCCCTGCACTTCCACTGAGTTGACAGTGAGAAAGTAAACTAGAAATGTGCCAAGGTCACCCAGATGGAGGAACGTTTACTATCAGAAAGTGGTCTCTTGACCATGAGGCCAGCTTTCCACCTGACCACTGTCTTTCCGGGGAGAGCACAGACGCATTCCCCCAGGAGAGCATCCTACAAAGGGCAGGCAAGGCAGATCACCCTCCCGTATTGCCCCAGAGGGGCCCCGAACCAGTTTAATATCATGGGGCTTCTCCTACTTAAGCCGAGCTATGAGAACTCAACGGAACAAAGTAATGTAACTGTAAAATACTTGGATCGCCTCAGAAACAGGTGCTACTAGAATAGTTTAAATGATTGCATGTCATTAAACAATGCTCGCAGGCCTGAGGCTATCCAGCGTCTGCCCTGAGTCTAACAAGACCCGCCTCCTCAGTCCAGACTGGGTGGTCTGTATCCCAGCAAACAAAGACCATCTGAGTCCCTCACCTGCACACACACAGGAGATGGCCCTGCAGCCGGCTGGAACAGACACACCGCACATGAACTTCACAGGCAAGGTGGCGGGGGTCGGGGGGGTGGTGGAGGAAGGGAATCGAGGTCACGGAACACGTGGGCCCCAATATTCATCAGGGCATCTCCACCACTCACCTCCCCTTCTGCAGGGACCAGCCAGGCAGGCAGGTGGGCTTCCAGCCCCATGAACGGCCAGTGGGATGGAGTCTCACACAAATATACACCGCCCCTCAGAAAACACTTGCTGAATGGTATACAAAGCTATGTTTTCTTTGCAGATTAAACCAAATACTTAATTAGAAGGCTGCTCCTGGCATGCGAGGCTGGAGAAAGCTCTGGGGCTACCGTAAGTCTAAGGAACTCAGGCTGCCTTCTGAAGGCCGTCCCTGCACCCCACAGCTGCAGGGGAGGCAGACTTGAAAGTTCTGGGTCCCTCTCATCCTACAGAGGCACACCTTTCTTCTCCAGAAAGAGCTACATGGTGAAAGAAAGGCCAAATGCACGTAAGCCAGGTCTTTAAATAGATCTTTATCAGCCCCAACAACACGATCGCCAACTTTCCACACTTTCTGGGAAAGACAGCTACTTTATTCCACAAATGCGTTCTGCATAAGCCTATCAGCATGCTCTGAGTTCATTAAATAAGCCAAACCGCACAACGCACAGCACAGGCTGGCATAAAAACTGGCGCTCCTCGCCCACTCCCGTCTCCCTGAGTCATCCTGTTACATCAGCCCGGCAGGGGAGGGGCTGACGCTGGAAGGTCTGGGCTTTGGAGTGGGAATTCGGGACAATTCTCCTTAATTCCCTTGTAAGTGAAATAGTAGAGCAGCTCAGCCATGGCTTCAAAGACTGCCCAGGATCACAGAAGAGTAACACAAAACGCACAGCTAAGAATTTTAATCCAGTATGAAATGTTCATTCTGGGTTTCTGAACAAAAATCTCTGACCTAAATTTCCAGAATAAAGTACAAGCGATTTCCCTTGCCAGTGGTTCCACTCACTGTGTGTAGGCAAAGCAGAGTAGATCCTAGTGGTGGGATCTCCTGCCTCCTGCCCGCTGACGTTCAAGGTCAACCCACAGACGGCCACTCCTGCACGGGATTTACGGCCACCTGCACCTTGGACCTGTTGGTTCTGTTTCTGGCTCTACTACGGGGTCGGATGAATCAGTCACCTGCACCACCAGGCTTCCCTGCCTTGGGAATGGTGAACACAAGGCTTGAAGGGGTGGGCTTGAGAACTGAGACCCCGGCACATGACTGAGTACAAACAGGGCTCCACCGAGCACTCTCATTGTCTAGGAAAGCCTACTCTCAGGGCCAGGCTGTGAAGCTAAGTTATTGCTGCAAAACGAGAAAAACATTGACAGAGTCGTGAGGACCTCAAACTGAGTTCAAAGAACTTCCAAATTCTGATATTCTGATATTTTACATTCTTTCCTATTTTGGGGGTCTACTTCATGTTATCTTTTTTTGTTTGTTGTTTTTTGAAAAGTTGGTGCTAGTGGATTGTTAAAAAAATGTCCTTACGTGGCAAAATAATAAAAGAACTGGCAATCCTATGTTGGCCTCTGGCACTCTGGAAGAAACTTCACTGTTCGGGAAACTGATACTCTGGTCCAAACGGTCTTACTCCTCCTTTTCCTGTATTTAAATGTATTTTAGTAAATATTTTAAAAGTTTCAGATAGTTGAATGATTAAATATTTAGAAATGAACCTTTTAAAGCATCACTCCCAGAAGAAAATGACAAACAATGGGGGCACCGTTACAGAGAATCAATTTCAGTGCTACCATTGATGGCATCACTCTCCACCCTCACAGGGCTGCCGAGGGGCCAAATTAGACAAGCAGGAAAGAGTCTCATCCGTATTTTCAAAGTAAAGTGAACTTAAATCCCAAAGTAAGCTAAGGAACAGACAGACAGAAGGAACTCACTGGCAGCCCTGGCCCTGACCACTCGCTCACCGCTGGACCACTGTGGGCGAGCTGTTTACCCTCTGGGACTCTGCTTCCTCATCTGTAGAATGGGGAAACTTTCAGGATTGTTGTGAGGTTTAGAAAGAGTATACTTTTGCTAGTACACAGTATGTGCTCAAGAAACTGTAGCTGCCACTAACAGAATGTAACCGTTTACACACAAAGACAAAATAAATTACTTATCCAAAGTCACAGACTAGTTCATGGAAAAGCTTCAATCAGAGCCTAGGTTTTTTTAAAAAATAATGCTTTTCTAGAAATGTAAGTTGCTGGGAGTGGGGTAAGGGGTGATGCCTGGTAAAAACATTTTGATCCAAACAAAACAGTGAGCTTCCAATAGTTATATAAGAAACACAGATCGACATGGTATTTAGAGAGTTGTGAATTTCTACAGCTAACCAGTTTTTTTTTTTCTCTCCTGTTTCTCAAACTTCGAAAAGCTGTATCTGTCAAACCATGCTAGCCACATCAGTTCAGTTCAGTTGCTCAGTAGTGTCCGACTCTTTGCGACCCCATGAATCGCAGCACACCAGGCCTCCCTGTCCATCACCAACTCCCGGAGTTCACTCAGACCCACGCCCATCGAGTCAGTGATGCCATCCAGCCATCTCATCCTCTGCTGTCCCCTTCTCCTGCCCCATCAGACTAACTCAATTCCATGAATATGAAATCCCATTTGAAAGTAATATTCTACCTGGACAATTTTCACTAAATAGGTCAATTATTAAAAGTCTTTTCAGTTTCATACCCTGGTGAGTTCCGCGTGTCTTTTAAACCAAAACAACTTCTGGTTTGATCAGTAATACAACAACAACAAAACCAACATTTTGTTCAGTTGTAATCTGATAAAATAGGCTTATTATCTCAAATCCCTCAGGGTTTCTACTATGCTTCTTTACAGAAAGTCCGGTGAGCCTGCCTGGCTTTATCAAATGCTCACTGGAGGGGCTGCTTCCAATCTGAGGTCGGCTGAGGGCATCACCTGAGTGACCGTCCTGGGTCAGCAGCACCTGCACAAGGTGGGTGGTCTTTTCCAGACTCTGCAGCTGGACAGGGTGAGGCCGGAGGAACAGAATCTGTGCGGGGTCTGTGGAGACGGAACTCAACAATGTGCCTCAGAAGGACCCTGTGAGCCACCTGCTCAGGTGGGGGCATTCAGGTGAGGCAACCCCAGCTACAACTCACCCAGCGCTGCATGTACACTTGCTTTTCTAAGGAACTCAAGGAATGAACTTATCTCTACAGCATTCCAGCGTGGAGGAAGGCCTTGACCAGCCCCTACTCCACGCGGACTAGGGGGCTTTCCCTGTGCTCCCCAGATGGTCTGCACACATCTCCACGTTGCCCTAATCGCCCTTGGGCATCCCCAGGACCCCCCTTCCCCACCCCTCAATCTGGACAGAGACTGTCCTCCTCACCACTGAGGCCCCCAAGGGTAGCACAGCATCCGCGCACAGTAGGTGCTCAATAAGTGATCTGATATGTGGAAGGGAAATGTGACTCAGAGGCAGAGATAGAAGAGGGGTTTAGTTAACTTCCTCAAAGTGTTCTCACAGTCTGGGTCAGACCAGAACTTATCATCCTTTTCTGAACTTCCCACAAATAAACACTTAACAAGCCAAGGACTACAGACTATGTATGGAGGAAACAAAAACAAGCGAGATAAAGTTAAGGGGCACGAGGGACCCCAGCGGCAGGGGTGGTGTGGGGAGGCGTGTATACATGTGCATTTATGTTTGTTTGTTAAGGGGACAAAGAAACTGACTGCCTGGTCCCCTCCTGATTCCCAAGTACCCGAAGAAACTGCCTCCCTGCCAGGGCCGTACCCAGAGCGCTTTACGGCTCCAGCTGATACAGAAGGTCCACCCTCCATGCTTCATGGCAGCCCAGTTCTTGAAGCATTCACCCAAAGTCCCCTAATGATGTGGGGGTGCTACTGCACGTGGCCCCAGCTTAGGAGACCCCTCCCCACCTCCCCTCTGTCCTTCTCTACAGCACATCTTCACCCTCCGTCTCACTCTCCATCCACCAAACCCTATTATCCACCCAGAAGCCCGGTGCTGGTTTCTCTACCCCACATAGTACAACTGTGTTATTCTTCATTTTTGTACATTTTTAAGTATTAAGCCATAAAAGATGGATAATTCTGAATTACTTTTAGTTCTGTTTTACTTAGGCCAGGTACTAAAATTAACAGCACAAACCCTCTTTTGACGGTTGAATAACTTCACATACTTTATATGATCCAAAATTGGATATTTGAAACAGGTCTAAGCTACACTACTGAACTTTAATCTCATGGTTTCAAGGCCAAGATCTTAACAACAAAGAGGGTACAGAGAGCACAAATACATCCAAAATGATCTATTATTAAAAAGTATGAAAGGAAACAAGTTCTCACAAACAAAACTACAACGTGAAAAATCTAAGATTAATCTTTCAATAAGCCTTTTCAAATGGAGGGGTCTTCTATAACAGGACAACAAAGCCAATCAATCTCCAAATTGTATCACCTTGGAACTATCTAAATACACAAGTGGTGTGTGTGTGGAATGAATGTTTCAGTTCTCAATTTCATGTTTATATACTATGTATTATTTCTTGGATCTCCCCGAGGGGAATCCCCCCTCCACCTACCCTTTACTGAAGGTGATTGATCTTCCGCTCAAACAACTATCTCATCTGCGGGGTTCCCCTATCTTTGACAGCTTTTAAGGGTTTTTTCAGAGAAACAACTGTTACACAGTGACCAGACCGACCTCAAAGCCAAGGCCTATACATGTGACTCCATCAGAAAATTTCCCTGCAGTTTCAATTTTACATTCTGAGGATAGGCCACTTCCAGGCCCAGGGGGTTCCTGTAGTTACCTGGCTGCCCCCTCCCCCCACCTGGCAGTGCGGGGTGCGGGGGCGGGGGGGGGGGGGGCGGTGCGGGGCGAGGGAGGTGCCCTTCCCACTTGGTCCCGAGGTTATTTGAAGTCATAGAAAAACACAGCTGAAGTCCTTCTGCTCACATTTATAGTTAAAAGAAGAAACTTTAGTCTTACTTCGAATATTAACCACAGATTCTCCTCCACAGGTGATTTAAAATTCCCATTATTTTAATACAACCGAAAATTAAGTTCAAAATTAGAAAAACAAGTAGCGTGTACAGTGGAAATGCCCCTCCTCCTAGGAAGGCAAAGCTAAGGCATCAAAATTCTCCAGAGGGGACCACTCCGGCCATCCAGCCAGGGCACAGCTCGTGTCCACCACGCTGCCTGCCTGCCCCTCATTCTTCCTGATGAGGACTTGGTTGGGGGGGGGGGGGGGGTGCTCCAGTGGAGAGACGCTCACACCGTCCCCGGCCGGACAGGCCCCGTGCATCCCTGGCCTCGAGACGGCCGGGGCGGGGGCTCCGACCGGTCCGGGGATGCAGGGGCCCCCCGGGGCCGCCCCTGGCCAGCCTTACCCACGGTGGACTTGCAGGCCTCGCAGAAAGTATCGTCAGTGAAGCGCTCCATCAGGCTGGTCTTGCCCACGCCGCGGGAGCCGATGATGATGACCTGCAGCTTGAAGTCGGCCGGCCTGGGGGGCTGCTTGCGCCGGCGGGCCTGGCCGCCCGACAGCGCCGGGGAGCCCGCGCCCAACCCGCCGCCGCCCGCGGGCCGCCTGTGCAGCGCGGCGCCCGGATCCATGCACGCATGCGGCCCCCCGAGTCCCCGCGCCCCCTCGGCCTCCGCCAAGCGCCGCGGCTCGGCCCCGGGCTGGGCGAGCGCGCGCTCGAGCGGCCCCGGCGGCCCGCGGGCTCCGCGCTGCAGCTGCGCCGCCGGCCGGCCCCCAGCGTCCGCCCCGCCGCCGCCGCTGCCGCCGCCGGGGGAGGAGGAAGGGAAGCAGCTACTCCGCAGCAGCGGCAGCAGCATCCCGGGCGAGGCGGCGCGACGGCGCAGGCGCGGGTGGGCGGGCGGTGGGGCGGGGCGGGGACCCCCGCGCGCGCCCCCTGGCGGCCGGAGGACCGCCCGCGCGCGCCTCCCGCTGCCTGCTCGCGCTCCCTGCTTGGCCTCCGCTGCCCTCTGGCCCCCTTGCCTTTCTGAGATTTTCACCTTCTGCTCCCTCCATCCGCATCCCCTTCTTTTCCATCCGCATCCCCTTCTTTCCTTCTTCCCTTTTCCTGCCCCTTCTGTCATTGAGTGCAGCCCACAAACACTAGGCCCGTGCGATAGCCGTCTCCCCCAACCTGTTGCATGCACTCTGAGATAGTCCCCCTCCCCACTCTGCCCCAGATCACCGCTGCAAACTTGCACTGACCGTCCCCGACCGGCCCCCGCGTCGACCCCCGCCCCCTGGGGGGGGGGGTCCCCTGCACACCCGCCCCGGCTCAGGCCCGGACCCATCCACCCCTCTTGGAAGGCAGACTGACCACGTCTGTCTCATATTTTCCACAGGAAACTCGCCGAAATCAGCTATTTTCAGTCCTGATTGCTGCCTAATGCAAAGTGCATACGTTTTCATTCCGTTTAACTTGTAAATAAAATAAATTGCCTGCTCCTTTGGGGAAGCCCGTGAGTTCAAATAGTAGTAAGGAACTCCAAGACTGACACTCCAGAAGTTTAGGGACTCTGAGCTTGGGCTGTGTGTTTGGCCACTTCTGTTTGGAAGGATTTGAGGACTCAGAAAATCACTGCTCTGATCCCTCGCCATGGATCTGTTTAGCAAATTCCTCAGCGTGAACTTGAGCACCTCAGAACACAGGGTTCTAAACATGATAGGAGCTGGCACATTCGCCCAGCATGATCATGTAACTCACCAAATTTCAGCTTTATTTAGAACTAGGTTTAGTACCAGCTTAGTCCATGTGGGTATTACTCTACTAACCTGATTTGTGAAAGTGCAGCATTGCCCACAGGGTAAACTGGAAGCTTATACGTATAAGAGAATTCTTAGCTCTCCAAAAGCAATCACAGTAGAAGTCTTTTCATTCTTTTCAGTATTCTGGCCACGATAATCCCATGGACAGAGGAGCCTGGCAGGCTACAGTCCATGGGGTCGCAAAGAGTCTGATAGGACTGAACAAACTAGTGTACTTTCACTTAGGATGTTAAAATATGATCAGATCTCTGTTATTTTAAGCATGGCTCCATCATTTAACAGTCAATGAACCTGAGATGTAGATTTCTCTCCCCTTCTATAGGAATGAGAGTGACTCCTCTTGCCATTCAGCGTTGTCAGGAAAACACCTACTGACAACCTATGTAGCGTTTGTTACAAACAATAACTCATTCCACTAATGTAAGGAATTAAAGAACCTGGTTTACCCAAGGCTTTCCAGAGATATTTCAATTTCACAAAGCAAGACACATCTGCAAAGGTAATCTCAAGATTTTTAGTTTGGTCCATCCTGATTTGTAGCACTTCCTGTCCCAATAGGCAACATTTTGTGGTGTGGGTTGTGTAGCCAAAGACCCTCTTGCTTGTAATATAGTATTTTCCTCACGAAGCAGCTCTGTAATATTTCCTCCACTGGGATACTTAATGGGTTAAGTGGCAGGGAGATGGGTAGCACCCTCAGAGGGCCCAGTTAAAATCCTTAGTGTTGCTTTGCACTATCTGTTATTACAAAATGTTCCAGCACATAGAACGAGATACACAGTACAATTCAGTAGCTGTTTGTAAAAGAACGAAGGACATTTCCTATTGATAAAATTAGCAGGCTCTGTAGGCTGTCCTAAATCCAGATTGTGAAATAAAGGGGATACCCTGCCCACCTGCTTTTCCCCTGGAAATTCCTATCATTTTATAAGACCCCCTTCCTTCACTACCAGCTTAGCACCATCATCACCACCTAAGACCAGAGAAGCTGTAACTTTTACAAAGGACCAGAACTGGAAGGGCATGGAAAGTGGGTCATCAATCCCCGAAAGGCAGAGAAGAGAAGCCGAAGAACCTGGGGAAGGTGGGGACAGGAGGACTCTGGAGATAGTGGGTTCTGGAAACACAGGGAGGACTGTGGTTTACAAAGGTAGGACTGATCACAAGAGTCAAATCCTGCAGACCAGTCACGTCAAATCAGTGCAGGCACTCCGCAATTTTTGTGGCACTGAGGTACTGTAAGAATGATTGTGCAGATTCAAACAGTTTGAAATGATATTCATAATGAATGGGAAAATTAGGATTGTTCCACGACCTTCACACATTTTTCTTGAGATATGAAAAACATCATCAGTTATAAGCATAAAGAAATGAAAGAATAAAACTAGTGTTATTTGGGACAGTGTCATTGAACACATCAGAAATGCTGATAAAGTGCTTTGTGTCTTTGTAGAAACCTTATCAAGAATAGCTTGAACAGTGCGCTTCTTCTTGTCAGGAGACTCAGGATAAGCCGTGGACATCTTTCCATGGTGTGGTGAATTGTTGCAATCCTTCCAAAGCTTGGATCAGCTTGCAGCATTTTATTCTTTGCATGCTCAATGTTTATGAATTATCTCCAATAGTTCATTAAATGTTGCATTTTTTGCTGGCATTTACTTCCTCTGGGCTGGCTTCATCTTTTTCATCACAACCATTTTCCTCTGTTCTGTCAATAAGCCAGTCTTCCCTGAGCTCCTCTGTCAGCGTGTCTGAAAGTTCTTGAAAGGCAGCAGGGTCACTCATCCCAGAGTCAGCTGTTTCTTTTTAGATTTCTTTTATTAAAGTAAGTTGATTTACAATGTTTCGTTCACTTCTGCTGTACAGCAAGATGACTCAGTTACACATGTATTACATTCCTTTTCATGTTCTTTTCCACAATTTATCACAAGATATCGGGGTTCCCTGTGCTGTACAGTAGGACCTTGTTTATCCATGCGATACGTAATAGTTTGCATCTGCTAATCCCAAACTCCCGGTCTATCCCCTACCTCAGCCCCTTCAGCCATTTCTTCTCTAATTCCACTTACACAGATTCAGGTTCACTTCCCATATGATCACTTTTTATTTCTTTGATATGCACCTTCCTTTTTGGTGACCAGTTTCCTCTTTCGACTATTTGTTTTTGTGAAATGTCATGTGGGTTTACGATAGGAGACAAGGAAGCAATACAATGACACACTCTGCTGTCAAAGGAAGGTTGTGGTCGTTGTTGTTCAGCCTCTAAGTCATGTCCGACTTGATGACCCCATGGACTGCAGCACGCCAGGCTTCCCTGGCCTTCACTGTCTCCTGGAGTTTGCTTAAACTCATGTCCATTGAGTTGGTGTGGGGCGCTGTATAACCCACCAGGGACCAGTCACCAACAGACTCTGAAAGAAGTGACATCGTAAAGGAGGCTCTGATTCCATTTTTTGATGTTTGAGTACTGACATCTTTTCAGCCTCACCCCTGCCTCCTGCCCTGGTGCCCCGTGTCCGGGCAAGTGATAAGAAACTCTGGGCCCTCCCTCTTGTGGAGCTGGTGGGAGATTCAAACCACGCAAGTCCCTGCCACGTGCAGGAAATGTCACCCTAGCCACTCTCCCTGACCCCTACCCCAGCACAACAAACCCCGAGCCCATCTCCTTCCCCCTGCTCTCAAGTCATTTTCAAACTATGTAGCTTAGAAGACCCACCCTGTACTCCCTGGAATGCTCTGATTATGTCAACGTCAAGCATGCCTTCTTGGTGTGTGCATGGCATCACTGATCTCGACATCCAAACCACACTCTGGGGCAATCTACCCCTGTTCCTCGGAGTGTCCACAGCAGACATGATGGTCACTGGTTACTGAGCACACCTGGTGTTTGTGTAACGCCCTGAAGAGCTAGCTGTGAAGTTTGTGCATTTTGCAATCACTTGTAGTTAACATACCATGGTCATAGAAACTTGAACTGTTGGTGTTGGAGTTATTTAATAACTGAAGTTATTTAACTAAATTGAGGTAACCAAAGTTCCTGCTTATCAGAACCACACTGAAGGGGCTGTTTTGAAAAGCTTTCATCACAGTGAGGGTGGGAATCAGATTGCATTGTTCTTCTCCATTAACTGAACATGGATTTTTGTCCATGGACTCACACTGTTTTGTGAACCCATCTGTTCCAGGTAGAGTTTATCCAAGCATCAGGATCCAGGGGGAATGTTGGTTTGTCTGAGTCACTCACTCATTCATTCTCCTTGTCAGTTCAGTTCAGTCGCTCAGTTGTGTCCGACTCTTTGCGACCCCATGGACTGTAGTACACCAGGCCTCCCTGTCCATCACCAACTCCTGGAGTTTACTCAAATTCATGTCCATTGAATTGGTGATGCCATCCAACCATCTCATCCTCTGTCATCCCCTTCTCCTCCCGCCTTCAATCTTTCCCAGCATCAGGGTTTTTTCAGATGAGTCAGCTCTTCGCTTCAGGTGGCCAAAGTATTGGAGTTTCAGCTTCAACATTAGTCCTTCCAATGAATATTCAGGACTGATTTCCTTTAGGATGGACTGGTTGGATCTCCTTGCAGTCCAAGGGACTCTCAAGAGTCTCCTCCAGCACCACAATGACATATGACCAATCTCTGGCCAAAGAGACACGCAGGGAAATCTTCAGGAAAATAGAGCATCCAGTTAAAAAGTGCTTTAAGAAAAGACTCAAGGAAGAGCTCACCCTGCAGATGAGGGACCTTGAGGCTTAAGCTTTATGACTTACAATAAGTCTGTAGCTGCAGAAATACCAGCGCTGCAATTTTATAATTTATTGTGTTACTTGCTCAGCCATGTCCGACTCTTTGCAACTCCATGGACTGTAACCTGCCAAGATCGTCTATCCATGGGATTCTCCAGGCAAGAATACTGGAGTGGGTTGCCATTTCCTCCTTCAGGGGATCTTCCTGAGCCAGAGATCAAACCCACAGCTCCTGCAACTTCTGCATTGGCAGGCAGATTCTTTACTGTCTGAGACACCAAGGAAGCCCACAATTTTATAACCAACCTCAAAGTAAGCTTTTCCTCTTCTTTACTCAATTAAGATGACTCAATAATTTAAATATGAATGTATAAAACATGTATACACTAAAAAGAATCTGTTTCATATTTGGGAATTCTGTAAAAGATTTTGACAAGAAAGAGTGTGAAATTTATTGTGGGAATAACTGATAGAGCAAAATCCTGGAAGCAATGGGAGGGTGTGGTCCCAGGGATGCAGGGCTCAACTCAACTCTCTTTGGCTGGAATGAGGTCACATGCCCATTCTAATGCCAGTCTTGATGCCAGAAATAGGTCCACCAGTGAGGGGACACGGTCAGTGTCCATGAATCTCTAGGGGAGGGCTGGATACCCAGATGAAATTGGGGCTTTGCCAGCAAAGAAGAAGGGAAGAATGGATGTTGGGTCACTCCCCAACCGATAAGGTTCAGCCTCAGACTCAAAGCACATGGTTAGCCTCCTTCCACACCTGTGTCCTGTCTGTCTGAGATCCACTCTGGCCAGCCCATCCTCTGAAAAGGCCTGGCCTGCATGACTGCCTGCCTTCCTTCTGTTCCAGGCTTCCCCTCTCGCCGTCCCAGGCTCCTGGCTGGGACCCCTAACTCTGACCCCACAGTGAGGTGGAAAAGAGCAGCTTGAGTGGACAGAAAGGCCCCATTAAGATGCGGAGATGGAAGTGCTAACTCAGCATGTGTTCTGGGACCAGTGAACAGGTTGGGAATTTTGGAAGAGGAGACACACTACAGAGCAGATAGATTGACCCACTTATTCAGTACACTTACGTTGAGCACCTGCCGTGGGCCTGCTGGTGTGTGAGGTCTGGGGGCTGTGATCCTGGACAAGGTGACCACGCCAGTCTCTGGGCAGACGTTCCCAGAGCCCTCTCCAACCCTCCCTGCCATGCCCAGGAGGTGACCTGTTGGGGCCACGTGTCAGCCCCTCCTCCCCCGCCCCCACACCCCGCTCCCTTCCTGGTGGGTTTGGACTGTTTGAGACAACAGGAGGAGATCAGAGGAAGGAAGTGAGAGTGCATTTTTATCCTTAAGTTCTGTCCCTGTTGGATTTCTGCAGGTCACCTCCAGCCCTCTTAATGACACACTGTCTGCATACTTTAGTTGTATCAGTATGTCCATTTTTTCCACATGACAATATTTTCAGGTGAAACTTTTAGATGTTATCTTTCACTTGAATATTCTCACCTTTGTGAAATGGCTCAACAAAACAATATTTGTTTCCCTTTTATTTAATAACACATCACTGCAAATTACGATGCTTAAGCAAGTGTCCCTCAGAATGCATATCTGTGGGGGTGATGGTGTCTTATTCCTTCCTGACAAAAAGATGGGAAATCTAGACATCTGGGAAGTAACTGACACAGTGCAGTCTACATCAAAATCTTACAGTCTGAATTACGAAAAGAAACGTGTTCACACACATGATGCTTTTAAAGAAAGTCCTGTATAGAGTTTCAAAGGAACAATCTTTGGGTCAAATGTTTTAAATGTAAGTCTTTTTTCTTCAAAGGAGATAAATATAGATGATAGGAGAAGGGGGCGACAGAGGATGAGATGGTTGGACAGCATCATGACTCAATGGACATGAATTTGAGCAAACTCTGGGAGATGGTGATGGACAGGGAAGCCTGGCATGCTGCAGCCCATGGGGTTACAAAGAGTCGGACATGACTGAACAACAAAGTTGGTTGATAATGAAGTTCAGCTCCACCCAGGGAGTTTGCAAGAATCAGAATTCATTCCGTCATTGAATTAGCAGCTCCATAATACTTTGTTTCTCACTAATTACTGGCTTTTCTTTTTAAAAGAATGAAATGTATATGACTCACCAACCTTCTTTCTTTGCAGAATCCCCTGCCTCCTTGTTACAGGACTGAGCCACAGGAGGCCTTGGTATGTTGGCCCCAGCTTGTTCATTTCTTCACAGCAGCTGAGATGTGTTAGCTCAGAAACCTGCTGGAACCAAACTCAAATGTTTATACATCCAGTTGTTTTAAACATAGCCCCAGTAAGCAGATTTTTTAGCCATTTAGAATGCACTTGCTTTCCATACCCTGAGAAACTATGCTTAACATCTTCTCACTAGAGATAAGATAAAGCTGCCAGCAGCTATAAAGACCCCAAGCTGCTGTACCCTTTGGAGTTCTCTGCCTGGAGATGTCATCTACCATGTAAACCCTGTCTCCTTGGTGGAGTTTCCTTGCCCTCCTCGGGCACAGGAGCCTCAGGGTGGTCCCAACCCCAGGGACTCCCCGGTGCAGACCTGTCCAAGCAGAGTCTGTGTGGGCTACTGCCACCTGGTGGTCATGTCTATTTCCTTGCTCAACCCTGAAATTTCTTGAACCTTCTTACACTCCTCTGTCCAAAATCTATCCTCTATTTTTCCTTGAGAAAGTAAAAATTAGAACCAGGACAGCACATTCAGGGTCCCCCAATTCAGAAACTGAGACCCACAGGGTGGCTTCCAAGAGTCTGTGCAGGTGGCCTTGGTGACGCAGGAATGCCCAGGACAGCACTCTGGGCTTGGCGTCTCAGATGGGAGCCCAAAGGTAGATTTCAGCTGGAAGAAGATGCTTCAAAAAGGTGAGGCTTGGCTCAAAATTGGAACCCAGAGAGGGGCTTGGAGGTTGTTGCTGTTTAAATTAACAGACGAGGCAGCAGTCACATTCCTGGTCCTCTCATTCTGGAAAGCCCTGCTCTGTGGGGCCCGCAGGCTCTTCTCCACGTTTTTGGCTCAGCTGCTTCATTCTCTGTGTCAACAGGCAGGTGTGTTTCTCTGAAGTGATGGGCACATGTCGCAGGTGGTCTCAGCAGCTTGATTCTGGGTGGCACCCTCAGCTCCTGTGCCTGAAACCAGCTTATCTGGAGTCTCCAAAAGAGGGCACCTGACCCACCCAGCTGGGTCCAATGTCCAGAAGGTGTAACAAGAGCTGCGGCTGGTGGTGAGCAGGGTCATGTGTGCAGGGTGGGCTCTGTGGACCCTCCCCCTGCTCCAGTGGAAATGCCCAGGAGGAGGGACCCCCAGACCCAGGGGGAAGGCAGGCAGCCTGGGGAGTAAGCAACCCACAGAGATTGAGGTGTAAGGACCAGACAAGGCCAGCAGAGCATGGCCCTCTGGGCCGGACCACACTTCCCATCCCCCCTCCTCTTGGCTGGCAAACGGACATGGAAAGGACATGGCTCCAGCAGCTTACCCCCAAAGCTGGATACCACTAGACATAAGAGAAGTTGGTGATGACTTTAACCATCACCAGGGAGCAGGACTGAGCTCCTCACACAATCACACACATGTACACAATGTGCACAATGCAACACACATAGAAACACAACCACACACATGTACACAGAGGCAATACATGTACACACAATCACACATGTACACACACCACACATGTACACACATGTAAAATACATGAACACACAGTACAGAAACCACATGACATATCATTATGCATATTTACACATGCACATAAAACACATGTACACACAACCACATAGGTACACAGGTCACACCAAAGCACACACATATATACACAGCCACAGATGCACACACCTGTACACACAATCACGTGTACACACATACACATTTAGATGTAGGCACAAGCACACACATATGCACGCATGAATGCATACATACATGCACAGAGAGAGCCTCTCAGCTGTCATTTTTGTGATTCTCCTTCCCTTTTAAATACAGTACCGTTATTTTTACTTTTAAGCACAGATAAAATGCACACACATGGCTGTGGAACAGAAACACCAGTGTGCTTTTTCTGCACCTCTAATAGTGGATGCAGACCCCACATGTAAATGAGGACAGTCCTAGGTCCCTGGAAAATTTCACCTAAGCAAGTGTGCATGCCTGCACGTGTGCTAAGTTGCTTCAGTTGTGTCTGACTTTGCAACCTCATGGACCATGGCCCAACAGGCTCCTCTGTCCGTGGGATCCTCCAGGCAAGAATACTGGAGTGGGTTGCCATGCCCTCCTCCAGGGGATCTTCCTGACCCAGGGATCAAACCCGCATCCCCTGCGTCTCCTGCATTGGCAGGCGGGTTCTTCACCACTAGCGCCACCTGGGAAGCCCAAGTGTAGGTGCTTCTTTTCAGAAAAGGAAATAGCGAGTTATTAAAGACAACGTAAAGATATTAACTATTGTACTGACTTTCAGATGACAGAACTGACCAGCTTTGGTAAACAAGGCGAATTTAGTTTTAGGATGTGGGCCAGTCACAGGGAAACTCAGAAAGGCCACGTGGACCTTGGGGAGGCCTCCAACGCTGTCAGGCCCCTCCCACCTCACCTAGGCCCCACTCTGGGTGTTCATTTCAGGGCTTATCTCTTATCTCGCTCTGTTCCCAGTTCCCAGAGGAGGAAGGGGGCTGTTATCTGCTGCTCCCAGAAAGAAAGCGTATAAACTTACATCTCTCTGTTCTGTTGCCAAATTCACAGGGATCCCCTTGACTTTCTTGGCTCCTTGGGGCTCCATCTTTAGACCACGAAGAGGCACAGAGGACGCAGCATCACCAAGGAGCCCGGCGGCCGTGATGTAACTAGATTCACAGATGGGAGGCTGATTCTCGGAAAGTGCGGACAGGTGGTTGAGATGCTGGGGGCGGTAAGCTGGGGAGACCAAATTACAGCCCTCCGCTTCCGCAAACAGGCAACACAGAGGGGGAAAACCTATAATCACACCATTAAAGATAACAGTTGGAACATTTGAATGCCATTTTTTTTTTCTCACTGAGAAAGGGCACTTTCTATTCAGACTTTAAGAAATAGGGATAGGATAATCAGAGTATTTTAAAGTTTTTTCTTTTAAACATTTTTGTGTATTTTCTAAATTCTCAAGAGTTCACTTTTATAATCTAAAAAAACCCCTATATTTAAAAATAAGAGAGGTATTTCAAGAGACAGCCAAGTTTTCTGAACACTTGTAACTTGTGTTACCAGTTACATGAATCATGCATAGAACATATGACTCATGAATTGCCATCATGAAATAACTTTATCTGTCGTTGTTCTTTTAAATTTCTCCAGTGGAGCTAGCTTTTCTCTGTGCCTGGGTAAAAGCTGGGGAAGCCGAGCAGCATTCTGACTTCTGGAAGTCACTTTGGTCATGCAAGTTGTCTCAATACATTTCCAGAGGCCTGCAATTTTCTAAACTCAAACTTGACATCATTGAGGTGTCTCTTCTCTAGCAGGTGGGAAGCGTGCTGCTGGGGAAAGGGTGACAGTTTCTCAGCATCAATCCTAAAGGTCAGCATCTTTGTCTGGAACCTCAAGTTGGCCTGTGTTCTTTCTCATCTTAGGGTCTCAGCCCAAACCTGCAATTTTATACTGTATTATACAGAACCCACCTGCCAATGCAGGAGACTCAAGAGACATGGGTTCCATCCCTGGGTTGGGAAGATCCCCTGGGAATTGAGGAGTGGAAAATGTCAACCTGCTCCAGTGTTCTTGCTTGGAAAATCCCATGGACAGAGGAGCCTGGTCGGCTATAATCCATAGGGTTGCAAAGAGTCGGACACAAGTGAGTACACACACACACACACGCACACTCACATACACTTCAAATTGACCCCCTTTTCTCTTTTCTTTCTTCTCTCTCTCTCTTTCCTTCCTTCCTTCCTTTCCTTCCTTCTGGCTTGCAGGATCTTAGTTCCCTGACTAGGGATCAAACCCATGCCCTTGGCAGTGAACGTGTGGAGTCCTGACCACTGGGCTGTTAGGGAATTCCCCCTTTTATTTCTTTAATTTTAAAAAGTAGATATAGATGTACCCTTACAAGCTGCTTTTAGTCTAGAAAAATGTTAAATGCAAACTGACTTGGTTGTTAGTTGGTCCATCCATCCCTGAACATTGGACAGCTGAGGGCTGCATCCTGTGGTGCTTCAAACCGGAAGTGAACATGCCTGTAATGTCTGCACCCTGGGGTTTAAAAAGGAGTACATCGAAACTGGTGACCCACTCCAGTACTCTTGCCTGGAAAATCCCATGGGTGGAGGAGCCTGATAGGCTGCAGTCCATGGGGTCGCTAAGAGTCGGACACGACTGAGCGACTTCACTTTTACTCTTCACTTTCCTGCATTGGAGAAGGGCACAGCAACCCACTCCAGTGTTCTTGCCTGGAGAATCCCAGGGACGGAGGAGCCTGGTGGGCTGCCGTCTATGGGGTCGCAGAGAGTCGGACACGACTGAAGTGACTTAGCAGCAGCAGCAGCACATCGAAACTGCTTATTCTACACTCAGCTGTCCAGCATCAGAAGGCAGGAAAGGACTGCTGATGGCCTTATGAATAATGTATGCCTTTGTATCCAGCAAGTAAGCAAATGAGAAGGGACATAAAGGATTTAAAACTTTGGAAGATTGTACCTCAATCGAGATTACATACAGTTTTCTTCTTTGTCTCAAATACTCTTTTACATGTGCTACTGATGTTCATGTTTTAAAGAAAAAAAAAACAACAGCTTTTACTTTTCCTTCCTTGAAAGGAAGCATTCGAACTTGAAGGTTAAACTGGACAGAGCGGTGTGTGAACACCGCATGCGTTTGCTGGTGTCAGAGATGTGGCCTGTCTGCTCTCACGTGAGGGCAGCCCCCAGGGACCTGCAGGGCGTCTGCAGGAAGGCTGGGTGCAGGACCCTCTGTCATCCAGACCCACATGTGCTTCTCCTACCGCTGTTTTAACTTCATTTCCCAAGGCTGAAGTCACTGCTTTCCATGGGGACTAGTCATTTCATCTGGAATAATGGCTTGTTAATGTGGACCTGGGGCTTTCTGCCACAAAAGTTAACTTTCTTGTATGTTTTCAAAACCGCACTCTCCCTACCTATTAGGAGGCTTGTCACAAATGCTCTTTGTAACGTATCTTCAACGTGGGTGTACAGAGAATCCTGACCACTTGATGCTAGTGCTGATGTGCAGAGAAGCAGCAGATCCCAACGACTGCTGAGCGTGCTCTGAATCTGTGAGTTACACAAAATCGAGTGTGAATGGTTGCTGTGCCAGGTGGAACGTGTTGACAGAAGAGAGGAATATTCAAGAGATCTTTTTAGATGTTTTCAATTTGCTTAGCATTAAATGTGGTCTCTGAATAAATTTAAATTGTGCTTATCCCAGCACTTCAGGATTCTCACCGAAAATGGTAAATAATGTTTAGTAGAAAATTGCTTTGCTTTGTGGGATTGCCTGTCCTACCGTAAATGAGGTGTAAATACTTTTCTAATTTAGGAAAAACAGTGAGAAGATTTTCCTGTTGGAAAAAGGCAATTTCACCTCCACTCGAAGGAACTGGAGTGCCTTACAGAGAACATCTCAACAGGAGAACACAGAGTTCAGAGAATTTCTGGAATGTTGTATCAAGGCTACAAGGAGAGACTCGATTGGGCTGGACCTGTAACTGTAAGGAAGAGGAGGATGTGACTAAAAGATGATGTCATTTGCAGCTGCTTCCACTGTGAAGGGAGATGTCCTGGGTCAGCTCTCCTCCTGCAGGGACAGAGGGAGGGCTGTGGCTGCCTATACTGCTTTGGACCCCTGACAACTTCCCCTGGGTTCCTGTAGTGTGCACTGCGGCCTTAGCCAATTTCCCTTGAGATGGTGATAGCAGGTGGAACCACAGGCACATGTATCCCTGAAGCTCACAGCTCCGCAGAGAGCCAATGCGTGGAACCCAGTGGTTCTCTGAAGCACACAACTTCAATAAGCCACATCCTCGAGGGGAAGATAAATTAAGGATTCACAGATACACAGTACTCTATATAACATAGATAAGCATGTACCCAATGGAATATTACTCATCCATAAAAAGGAACACATTTGAGTCAGTTTCTGATGGGGTGGATGAACCTAGACCCTATTATACAGAGTTAAGTGAGTCAGAAAGAGAAAGATAAATATCATATTCTAATGCATATATATAGAATCTAGAAAAATGGTACTGAAGAATTTACTTACACGACAGCAGTGGAGAAACTGACATAGAGAATGGGCTTACGGACATGGGGAGAGGAGAGGAGAGGGTGAAATGTATGGAAAGATTAACATGGAAACTTACATTACCATATGTAAAATAGATAGCCAACATGAATTTGCTGTATGGCTCAGGAAACTCAAACAGGGGCTCTGTATCAACCTAGAGGGGTGGGATGGGGTGGGAGATGGGAGGGAGGTTCAAGAGGGAGGGGATATATGTATATCTATGACCGATTCTTATTGGGGTTTGACAGAAAACAACAAAATTCTGTAAAGCAATAATCCTTCAATTAAAAATAAATTTAAAAAATTGTAAACATACAAAAAAACATAAATAAGCAACAAGGACCTCCTGTATAGCATTGGGAACTATAATCAATACCTTGTAAGAACCTGTAATAGAAAACAATCCAAGAATAAGAATATGTATACCTGGATTACTGCTGTACACCTGAAACTAACATTATAAATCAGCTATACCTCAGTTACGGAAAAGAAGTCCAATCCGTCCTCCCCCTTGTTCACCTGAGGGACAGGTGACCACTGAACTTCTCCCCAGATGGGCCCCCTGGTGGGATTAACCAGGCCCAGCCGAGCCCTGCCTGTGATTACTGTTTGCCTGGACTTCTGTGGTTCCCCTCGTGATGGCTCATTTACATAATGAGAGGGGCCCAGTTTAGATTCTGACTCATGATGTCTCACTGAGTCAAACTCCCGTTGAGTCTGCTCCCGGCTGACCTCACCTTCGTGATCACAAGAATGCAAGTCATTCCGGGTCCTTCCAGGTTCCCCTCTGGCCTTGCTCCCCTTTCTGCCACTTCCTCCCCCACCCAAACTGGCAACTATCCAGGCTTTCTGCTTCTGCTCCTCAGTCCTGGGACTTTTCCTCTCTTTCCAGAGTAGCCTTCCCTCCCATCCATACTGCCCATAGGGCTCGTGTACCTTTCTAATGTTTTTAATTCCCTACCAAAAAGCAACTGCTCTTTTATTTTGTCGGTTCCTCCTGTTTCACTTCTTTTGTGTCACTATTTTATTTTCTTCTCATGTTTTTTTTAAAAAAAATAATTTTAGGTATTTATTTTGGTTGTGCTGGGTCTTCACTGCTGCACGAGCGTTTCTCTAGCTGTGGCAAGGGGCTACTCTCTAGTTGCAGTGTGCAGCTGCTTATCATGGTCACTTCTCTTGTTTCGGGGCACAGACTCTAGGGTGCACAGGCTTCAGCAGTTGCACCTTCAGGGCTTTAAAGCACAGGCTCAGTAGTTGTGGCACACACGCTTAGTTGCTCCTCGGCATGTGGGATCTTCTTCATGCATCAGGGATCAAACCTGTGTCTCTTGCATTGGCAGACAGACTCTTTATCACTGAACCACCAGGGATGCCTTCCTCGTGTTATTAGATATCGTAAGAAAATATTGATGCCTTCTACTTTCATGTATACAAGTCAGAGGACCTTCTCCTGTCCGCAGAGTGACTCAGGTCACAAGGCACGTACCTGATCAGAGCATTCAGACTGCACTTTGCTTTGCCTGCCTCCACCAGTGCAGGGGCCAGAGTGTTCTGTGTGTGACCCTCTACAGCACGATGTCAAGCCTGATGCCGAGAGGCACCCAAAGCTTAGGAAGCCAGAGAAGACCACCCAGCAGCCCGAGCCACCACGGTCTGCTAAGAGCCAACACTAGGGCCTAACCTAGGTCTCCATGCCCTCTTGTTTCCATGTGCATTTGTCGTGGGAAGATGGGCCCACTGACGGTAGCTTGCTTTTTGCATGTGTATCTGTCTTGCCTGGGAGAAGATGGTTGAGTTAAGGTACAGGTAGATTACTCTGAATGACTAAGAACCAGAAAATTTCAGTTTCCTCCTGGCAGATGAAGTCTGGGGATCCTGGTATGTGGAGAAGAGGAGAAATGCGGAAGGGTTCGGAGGGCAGAAGGGTGCTCTTGGGGGAAGGGTTTAGGGGTGGACTTTGGGAGGAAATGACCAACGGACTTTGAGAGCAATGATGCTTCTCAAGTCACATCACTTTTGTTAATATCTATATGCTGTAAATCACTTTTATATTAACATATATCATTGTTACTTTAACAATCTTATTTTTTAGTTTTTTAAAAATAGTAATAATATAGCTTACACATATATTATTTTATTGTTTTTTTTTTTTAAATTTTTGTTGTTGTTGTTGCACGAAAGGGCATGTGGGATCTTAGGTCCCCAACCTGGGATTGAACTCGCGCTCCCTGCATTAGAAGTGCTGAGTCCCAGTGACTGGACCACCAGGGAATTCCCTGTGTATTACCTTTCAACTTAGAACAGTCACTCACTTGCTTATTTCACTTTCAAAATAATTTCATTTGTGAGGGCATCAGATATGTTCCTGAGTTGAAGACAGTCTAGGCAATGATTTATTCTCATTGTGTGAATGATAACAAGGTCTGTGAGGTCACTGCTGGCATCATGGTTCCAAGTTACTAATCCTATCAAACACTCAGTAAACAGCTCAACTAAACTTCGACAAAGGAGGCAAGAATATACAATAGGGAAAAGACAGTTTCTTCAGCTTTTCAGCTTGTCTTCAGCAGGACAGCCATATGTAAGTCAATGAAGTTAGAACACACCCTCACAGCATACACAAAAAATAAACTCAAAATGGCTTAAAGACTTAAACATAAGACATAACACCATAAAACTCCTAGAATAGATCATAGGCAAAACATTCTGAGATAAAGTGTACCAGTGTTTTCTTAGGTTAGTTCCTCAAGGCAATAGAAATAAAAACGGAAATAAACAAATGGGACCTAATCAAACTATCAGGCTTTTGCACAGCACAGGAAATCATAAACAAAACAAAAAGACAACTTACAGAATGGGAGAAAATGTTGGCAAATAATGTACCAACAGGGCCTTAATTTCCAAAATATACAAACAGCTCACACTACTCAACAACAAACAACCAGATTGAAATATGGGCAGAAGACATATTTCCATAGAAACTTCTCCAAAGAAAATATACAGAGAGCCAATAGGCACATGAAAAAAATGCTCAACACTGTTAATTATTAGAGAAATGCAAATCAAAACAACGAGGTATCACCTCACTCCGACCAGAATGGCCATCATCAGAAAGTCTACATGTAACAAATGCTAGAGACGGTGTTGAGAAAAGCAATTCTCTTACATTGCTGCTGGAAATGTAAGTTGGTGCAGCCACTATGGAAAACAGTATGAAGGTTCATCGGAAAAGTAAAAATAAAATTACCGTATGATTCAGTAATCCCGCTCCTGGGCATATATCCGGACAAAACTGTACTTCAAAGAGATACATGCTCCCCTGTGTTTATAGCAGCACTGTTCACAACAGCCAAGACATGGAAACAACTTGAATGTCCATCCACAGATGAATGAATAAGGTAGAGGTGGGGCACATATACAATGGAATACTGCTCAGTCGTGAAAAGAATAAAATAATGTCATTTGTAGCAACAAATGGATAAAACTAGAGATTATCACACTAAGCGAAGTAAGGCAGAAAGAGAAAGACAAATGCCACATGGCAGCATGTGGGATCTAAAACATGATACAAATGAGCATAGCTATGAAACAGAAAGACTCACAGACATAGAGAGCAGACATGTGGCTGCCGAGGAGGAGGGGCTACGGGGGAGGGGATGAGCGGGAGGCTGGGGTTAGCAGATGTAAGGTTTTATACACAGACTGAATAAAGAACAAGGTCCTACTGTATAGCACAGGGTGCTATATTCAGTATTCGATGACAAACCATAATGGAAAAGAATATAAAAAAATATATATATATATGCGTAGAACTAAACAACATTGCTATACAGCAGTAATTAACACAACGCTGTAAATCAACTACACTTCAATTTAAAAAAAGCCTCCAACAATTTATAAGCGGATGTGATTATTTCTAGAATTAAGTTAAAAATTATTTCTATGAAAAATTCTGTTACAGAAGTAAATGTTGAAACAGAAAAATAGATGCTTCGTATTTTAAAAAGGACATCTTAATTTAGCTCAGAAAATTGTACAATAGTGTTGGAAAGCAGGAGCGGGTGGGGATCCATGTGGGTCTGTACCACCTTTGACCCTGGCGGTTCCTTGGAGGTTGAGACCCTGCCCTGTGTAAGGGACAGAATTGATCTCAATTAAGAAACTTCAAGTTAAGCGGCACGGCACTCCCATAGCCAGATATGAAAGGCAAGAGATATTAATTCCATTCGGGAATCAATGCTAATATGCAACACCTCAAAGATGTTTCAGCTGCCTATAAAAAGACCCCAAACGCAGCTTACTATCTTTATAATAAGCATTTGCTCTAGCTTCAAACGCATTCTTTTCTGATACACTACATTTTTTTTCTGTTGTTTTTAATGTAAATTTATTTATTTTAATTGGAGGCTAATTACTTTACAATATTGTATTGGTTTTGCCATACATCAACATGATGTACATGGGTGCACACGTTTCCCATCCTGAACCCCTCTCCCACCTCCTTCCCCATACCATCCCTCTGGGTCACCCCAATGCATCAGCCCCAAGCATCCTGTATCATGCATTGAACCTGGACTAGCAATTCGTTTCATATGTGATATGAAATGAATGAAACATGTATATTATATATATATGAAACATGTATATTATACATGTTTCAATGCCATCCTCCCAAATCATCCCACCCTCTCCCTCTCCCACAGAGTCCAAAAGGCTGTTCTATACATCTGTGTCTCTTTTGCTGTCTTACATACAGGGTTCTCGTTACCATCTTTCTAAATTCCATATATATGCGTTAGTATACTGTACTGGTGTTTTTCTTTCTGGCTTGCTTCACTCTGTGTAATAGGCTCCAGTTTCATCCACCTCATTCGAACTGATTCAAATGTATTCTTTTTAATGGCTGAGTAGTACTCCATTGTGTATATGTACCACAGCTTTCTTATCCATTCGTCTGCTGATGGACATCTAGGTTGCTTCCATGTCCTGGCTATTATAAACAGTGCTGCAATGAACTTAGAGTACACGTGTCTCTTTCAATTCTGGTTTCCTTGGTGTGTATGCCCAGCAGTGGGATTGCTGGGTCATAAGGCAGTTCTATTTCCAGCTTTTTCAGGAATCTCCACACTGTTCTCCATAGTGGCTGTACTAGTTTGCATTCCCATCAACAGTGTAAGAGGGTTCCCTTTTCTCCACACCCTCTCTAGCATTTATTGCTTGCAGACTTTTGGATCGCAGCCATTCTGACTGGTGTGAAATGGTACCTCATTGTGGTTTTGATTTGCATTTCTCTGATAATGAGTGATGTTGAGCATCTTTTCATGTGATACACTACATTTTAAACACAATATTGCAATTCTACTTAGATTTACACAGCTAGATCATATTCATTTCATTAAAACAGCAAAAACTTTTTTTATAATTAACCAGGTTAAATGGACATGAGTTTGAGCAAACTCCAGAAGATAGTGAAGAACAGGGGAGCCTGGCATACTGCAATCCATGGGGTCGCAAAGAGTCGGGAAACAACTGAGCAACTGAACAACAATAAAGATTAAATTAGCCCAGTCAAGAAGAAGAAAAGAGGCATTTTCCTCTTTCCTTTCTCTATTAGAGTTGTAACTGATACAAGGCATTAAATACAAATTTCCAAAAACCACTGTCCTGGAATGATAGACACACTGACAGATTTCAGGAGGTGATGTCTGTCTCTGTGTAGGTGATCTCCGTGGTTATTCAGCTACTTTTATTTCACAGGACCTATTTAGTAAACTTAGAGATCATGCTTATACCTAAAAGCTGGTTAATTCAGAAGAAAAAACCCAGTCTTTCAATTACCTTATAGACAGACTACATTTTTATTACATTAACCCATTGTTTAAAAATAGGATGGTACAGTCTGTGTTCTGGTCCTAAAATAGCACAGCTGGTAACATGAGACAGGAAAAGGTGTTTGTTTGCATCACTGTTTTTACCCATTTAACGGATAATTCTTCTTTTCCTGGTCTTTCTTCACTGGAGGTTGGCACAAAGTTTGCCAGACCTGATTCCCCATGCCAAGTCCTCCCCCCTCCCCACACAGACTCCTGGGGAGCAGAGTCTAGGCTTAGCTCTGGCCCCATGAGGACACCATCCAAGCAGAATGCACCAGCCAGTTGCTGTGGTAAGCTTCCAGGAGGATCCAGGACTTGTGGCAGACTTTAATCATTTGCCAAACGTTAACATTAAGAAAAAAAGTGGGGACTTCCCTGGTGGTGCAGTGGCTAAGACTCCACACTCCCAAGGCAGGGGCCTGGGTTTGATCCCTCATCAGGGATCCCACATGCTGCAACTGAAGATCCCAAATGCCACAGTGAAGATTAAAGATTCTGCATGCAGCGACTAAGATCTGGTGCAGCCAAATTAATTAATTAATATTTTAAAAAAGAAAGTGCCACTTCATGGGAGGGCAGGTTTGAGGATGGTAAGGTGTATGGCAGCAGAAGCCCATATGAGGAAGAGCATGGCTTACCTCTGTGATGTAAAGGAAATATTGCAAAGGAAATATCATGTACCTGCTTGATGAGAAATTCACTTTTATCTGGGTCCTATAATTAGGAGTAGATGAGTGATTGCAGTCATGAAATTAAAAGACGCTTACTCCTTGGAAGGAAAGTTATGACCAACCTAGATAGCATATTCAAAAGCAGAGACATTACTTTGCCAACAAAGGTCTGTCTAGTGAAGGCTATGGTTTTTCCAGTAGTCATGTATGGATGTGAGAGTTGGACTGTGAAGAAAGCTGAGCATTGAAGAATTGATGCTTTTGAACTGCGGTGTTGGAGAAGACTCTTGAGAGTCCCTTGGACTGCAAGGAGATCCAACCAGTCCATTCAAATGGAGATCAGTCCTGGGTGTTCATTGGAAGGAATGATGCTAAGGCTGAAACTCCAGTACTTTGGCCACCTCATGAAGAGCTGACTCATTGGAAAAGACTCTGATGCTGGGAGGGATTGGGGACAGGAGGAGAAGCGGATGACAGAGGATGAGATGGCTGGATGGCATCACTGACTTGATGGTCGTGAGTTTGAGTGAACTCTGGGAGTTGGTGATGGACAGGGAGGCCTGGGGTGCTGCAATTTATGGAGTAGCAAAGAGTCGGACACGACTGAGCGACTGAACTGAACTGAACTGAACTGTTGCTATATACAATAGTGAAGTCGCTCAGTCATGTCCGACTCTGCAACCCGTGGACTGTAGCCCACCAAGCTCCTCCGTCCATGGGATTCTCCAGGCAAGAATACTGGAGTGGGTTGCCATTTCCTTCCCTAAAGTAAAAGGGGCTTAAAAAGTTAGAAGTTTATTTTTGTGGTGGAGTTAAATAACCTACACTGGCTAGAGTTAAATAACCTTCCTTCCACATGACTGAACGACTTTCACTTAGCACTTAATTGGTAGGCAATTTAATTTTGGCAACTCATGAAATTTTCCCAAGAAAAGTTTGCTGTCCTCTCCCCGTCTGAAGACACAAAGGGAGGCAGTTAGCAGAGCCCAGAGCAGGCAGCTCTGAGCTACCAGGGCTGCCTAGTGGGAGCTTTGCATCGAGGGACCCAGCCAAGCAGAGCAATTTGGTGGAAATACACACACCTGTCCTTCTTCCCCTTGGCCCTCTGACCTGTGGTGACCTCCCTCTTGTGGCTGAACCTAACACAAAGCCAAACAGGGAGAGGTTGATGTCGGCTTCCAGGTCAGCCCCTGGGACACAGAACAGTGTGGAGAAGATGTGGAGTGGGCTGGGGACAGTGGAAGAGATACATCGCCTGCAGAGATGATCAGGTGATATGCTTGAAGCCGAGATAGGAAGGAGCAGACTTATGATTAAAAACTCAGGTCTTAACACTCATTTAAATGCTCTTTCTGCTTCGCCATAGGGAGGAGTGAATAAGAGCTAATCAGAGTGTGAATGTGGCAGCAGAGATTTCTTGCTTCAGTTCACTATGAAGATGAAAATTACAGCACATTGCTCAGGCCACAGTTTTAGGAAGATCTTGACATGGTCATTTAAGTGTCAGGATGTAAGCCTCTAAATGCAAAGTGGCTTTAGGCAAGTGATAAAAGGAACACACACACACGTAGCGCAATGAGCAGCTGGCTCTTCATCTTTCATGGTTTCCTGGTTTCCACTGAAAAAAAGTTAAAGTTCTAGAAGTAGTAGAAGGGAGTTTAAGTGTACGTGTGTGTGTATGTTTTTAAATTATTTCTGATTTACTATAAAAGAACAGAGATTGCTGGTTTTCCATCACAACCAACTTTTTAGCAGTCGAAGTACTGGATAACAACTTTAGTATTGTAATTTGGAAGTTATGTGCTTTTTACAAAATTGTCCTAAGATTTTATTTTGGAAATTATAATACCCTAAGTGACAATAGTCAGTCGATTCCGAACCCTTCAGTGACATTTCACTGTATTTTCTATTTCTTTAAAAATTGGAGTATAGTTGCTTTACAGTGTTTATGTATATTGCTTTTATGGACAGTGGAAACAATAATTCTTTCTTAGCTGGGCTTGCATAGAGAGCACACACTGACCCAGACCTCTGAGTCTCCCCACCCTGAGCATCCAAGGGTGTATTGAAATCAAGGTCAGCTGCTATAGTTTCTGCCTGAACTCGACTAGAGGGGGACTTATCCGAAAGCAGAGTGTTGAGAATGTGACTAAAGTGATTGATTTCTCAAAACTGAAGTTGAAGCCCATTCTTTTTAAAGGGATCCCTATATATTTATATATATATATTTTAATATACATACATATATATATAGGAATATCTATATCTATCTATATATAGGGACACTCTCAGAGCTCCAGCTTCAGCTTCAGCATCAGTCCTTCCAATGAATATTAAGGGTTGGTTTCCTTTAGGATTGACTGGTTCGATCTCCTCGCTATCCAAGGAACTTTCAGGAGTCTTCCCCAGAACCACAGTTTGAAAGCATCAATGCTTTGGCACTTAGCCTTCTTTATAGTCCACCTCTCACATCTGCACACGACTACTGGAAAAACCATAGCTTTGACTATAGAGACCTTTGTCGGCAAAGTGACGTTTCTGCTTTTACTATGCTGTCTAGGTTTGTCATAGCTTTCCTTCCAGACCACCCACATACTCAGTCCATCACAACAGGACCCATGCAGCTCTCATAGGGGGAACTCCTAGCACCCAGCAGTAGCTAAGCAGGTTGGGCCGAGTGCAGGGTCCCACTCTGGGGGCCTTGGCTTCTCTGCCTTTCAGCACCTTCCCAGCTACAGCCTGGGGAGGGGGCAGCATTGGAGGTCAGGTCTAGTGCACTGCTAGGAGGGGAACAGTGAGGCAGGCTTGTGGATTCAAGGTTTACGTGTGCCCTTCGACCCTCTCTCAGATCGTGCCAATAATTTAACCCAAGATTTAAAAGGCTTGTTAAATGCAATAGTTTTATCTCTGCATGGCATTAACCTTCATCATGTTTTAAATAGTAAATATTATTTATTTTTTGTAGTACAAATTATCACAGCTCCTAGGATGGAAACATCTGAAGCTGGAGAACAGAGAAAAGGAGAAATTGTTCAGTAAGATCAGGAGGGCTTCATGGGTGGCACAGGGGCAAAGAATCCACCTGCCAATGCAGGAGACTTGGGCTCGATCAGGAAGGATCAGGAAGGATCCCACATGACTCGAAGCTACTAAGCCCATGTGCCACTGTCGAGCCGGTGCTCCACAACAGGAGAGTAGCGCCTGCTCCCTGCAACTAGAGTAAAGCCCTCGCAGCAACAAAGACCCAGCACAGTCAAGAAAAAAGAACAGAAAGATTAGACTAGGAGGAAGAGGTGAAATCTGATTTTAGATGCAGACACGAGCCCTCAAAGAGATGCTTGTGGAGTCTGTGGTGCACAGGAAGAGCCGTGCAGGGGGTGGGGGGTGGGGGGCTGGGCACCTCCTGACCCTCGCGGCTCCCTCACCTGGGCTGTCACGGACCAATCACTTCTACACTCATCACTGCAGGCATCACCACAACGCAGAATATGGAGCAGAATGAGGGCAGGAAATAGACGTGAGCTATTGAGACTTGGAGCAGTGAGGATTAGGGGGTACCCGGTATCATAATTAGTCCCAGCACAGCCAGTAAATAAAGATGGAGCACAAAAGTCTTGTCCTACAATGAAGCCGAAATCATTTTTTTAAAAATAGACATTGCCTCCTGGAAGAGCTCTCCCAGCAAACTAACTTTTAATCCTGCTATAAATTCATGCCTAATATAATATTTCTTTTCTACATGGGGGAATAAAATGATTCGGTCTGTGAGTAAATAGAAAAGTGAATTGGAGTTTGGCGTTCACGTGAAATACAAATAAAGTCATAAAATTAATGTGCAGTGAGAGATTGGCCTTTATGACAGCATAGAAGAAAATGCACCAATAATAAATTTGCTCAAAGGATAAACTGTTTTTTTCTGCTTAAAACCCATCTGGCTGTCACCTTGAAATGAATATTTATTAAGGGAATAAAACAAAAGCATTTTAAATCCACTGAAGCAATGTGTTTAAATATATATGATGACAACAATAATAGATGATGAGATGGACTGGATTTTTAAAATAACAGAATAAATCACATGCTCCAGGAAAACTGTGTTAGGGATATGTCTTTGGCATCAACGGCACAGGTCTTCAATCAAAATGGGAAGCCCGTGAAGGAAGAGAGAACCAGTTTTGGGGAACGGGGTCTGTGCTGGTACTTCAGAAGGACCTCAGTCCATCAGTTAGCTGGATGCCTGGGCTGGTACCCCAGCCGGATAATGTCTTAGAAGTTCTCCACATGATGCCCTGCACACCTGCTCTGGGCAACGTCCCCTCCCACACGGCCCCTCGCCCTCCTCCAAGCCGCTCTGCTCTAAGACACTCGCCTCGCTCATCTGGCACAGTGCCATCACTGAGGAGCAGGGAGGAGAACACGGGACCACTGACACGTCCTGCACTGACACAGACAGGGCCTTGTGCTTCCTTCCCACCAGCAGCTTCCACCTCCCGATGACATCGATGGGTTCGACCTGGTCGTCCTGGCCTACCTGGCACTGGCCTGGTGTCCGTGGTGGGGGTGCCTGGCGGGGATTTCATCCTCAGCACCTCGAGCCACACAAGTCTCTCTCTTCATCTGACTCTCCTCAAAGCCAGGCATGGATGACATTTTCAGTCCCTGGGAACCTGGACTGATCTTGCAATTAGCCCCTGGCAGTGCCTTGTTACTCAACACTGACCTGCCTGGTCCTTCAATTTCATCTTCTGTTGTTACCTTCATCTTCAGTAATCAGATTATGGTCCCTGTAGTGGACACCTGTTTGCTGCCAGAACCCTCCCTGCCCTCTCCCCTGCCCCCGCCCCCTGCCCCTGCCCCCCCTCCTGATAAGTATTAAGTTTTCATTTGTTTTGTTTGGATATTTAAAACCAGCCCTTCCTCTGTTCTCAGCCATGGGGTTTGAGTGGGCCTGACTCCATCTTCCAGTCTAGGGGTCAATTTGAATATTCCTGCCCCCCATTAGATCCCAGTGCCAGGGATGTAGCTTGAGGAGGGGCCACAAAGTCCCCCTGTCATGCTGACTCACCCAGGGGTGGCCCATGGCCTCGGCTTGCCTGATCATAGAGAACTCAGGCTCACTTTGGGGAACCTACATGTTTTGTTCTTGGGCTTAGGGGTGCATGGATAGGAGGCTTAGAGCTGCTGCAGCCATAAGGTGGAGTGCCTGGAGCTCCACTGGAGGTTCAATGAAACCCTGAGAAAGTCCCTAGCCAGTGGATGTGGAGCTCAGAGATGGCTCCTGCTGACAGTAAGTCCTAGATCAAGCTATACCTGAAAGCATCCTCAGACTTTGCAGTTATGTGAATGGAAGACTGCCTTCTTTGGCCTAAGCCAGTTAGACCAGAGCAGTTGTCCATCTCTTGCAACCTAAAGAATCCTGACATTTCCTTCTTTTAGCTACTTTCACGATTATTTCTCTCAATCTTGTTTCCTGAAAGATTAATCATCATCATTCAGCTTTTCTGCCCTAACCTCTCACTTGACTGTTGTGCCCCTTTAGCTGCGCTGCTCACATGTACATTTCTGCTATCTGTAAAGTGATTTATCCCCTAGTCCAAAGAGCCCCTCAAATAGTCCTTCCAATTGGAACTCTCATGGATCAAAGGATAGTCCACACTTTTATAAAACCATAATGCTCACACTCATATCCACAAAAATCCTAACAAATGAGAAAAATTGGGAGAAAGATTGTACTGAAAGGAATCCAGCAAATACCCAGCAGGTATGTTCCTGTATATCCCTGAAGAGTTACAGCGTGGATCCTCCCATTAAGAGACCTCTGTCCACCATCTCTGAGTCCCTACTTGCAGGCCAGAGGGTTGGGCACATGACCCAGGCTAGCCAGTCAGAGTAGTCCATCCCCTCTGGCTACAGTGGTTGATTCAGAGATGGACATGAAGTCCAAAGAGGCTCTTTCAGTGTCTTCACTGGGATTTAAGATCTAAACTACTAGAATTGTACACTATGGTAACATATGTTCATGACCCTACAAGAGATGCATAAAGAAAGTTATATGGTATAGGAGGGAAAGAGGCCAGTGCATAAAAGAAGGATGAAAAGCAGGGCCAATAAACAGAGAGACAGAGAGAGAACTGAGACATAGCTTCTGGATTTAGATAAAAACATGATATTCTTCAACATGGGCCAGTGAATTCCCCCTTTTCCTCCTGCCAGTTCTGTTCATTTCCCTGGAAAGGAAAAGTAGTTTAAAAACCTTTCTGTCTCTAATTTAAAAATTTCATGTAATGGTGGTATGTCATTAGAGAATTAATGTGTAATTAATGGATATACATCAGGAAGTCCCACTAAAGATGGGAAATTAATTTAAATGAATAAATATTTTGTAAAAACCAGGCATCTATTTACTCATGACTCCGGGTGAACATAGGTGTTAACATTTTGTCATATTTGCTTCAAATTATTATGTTTTTAAGACATGAAACATTACAGTGAATGTCCTCCTCCTCCTTCTCCAGGAGTTTCTTCTGGTGAATTCTCCTATCAAAGCTATTTTAAATTGGTTTTCTGTCACTTGCAACTCAAAGTTTTTACTAATAAATATGCTTCTCATCCCACTTAAGACAGACAGCTCCAGAGCTGAGACTCGCTTGAATCTTCGTCTCTGATGGTGTCTGACAAGCTGTTGGTGCATAACGAATATTAAATAACAGCAACAACTGTTGTTTAGCTATCTGCCAAGTCACAAGGTTGAAACAGCATAATATTCAGGAGTTTTTAGCTTAAAAAAATCAACTATATCTAGAAGAAAGATAAGAATGTCTTTTATCATAGCAGGAGACTTCCTCTTTGTTTAAAACAATTTCAAGGTAAGCTCTCTGTTTTTCTGGTTGAATTTTAAAAAGCAGTATTTCTTTTACGAAAATCACACATAGCAAAAGAAAAAAATAAGTAAATTGGACTTTGTCAAAAGTACAAATTTTGTACGTCAAAGGATACTATCAAGAAAATGAAAAGACAAATATCTGAATGAGAGAAACTATTTGCAAATCGTCTAACAAGGGAGTAATATCCAGAATATATGAAGAACTCCTACAACTCAACAACATAAAACCAAGCAAACCAATTTGGAAACAGACAAAGGAATGAATAGACATTTCTCCAAAGAAGATATACAGATGGCCTATGAACACAGGAAAAGATGTTCAACATCACGCATCTTAAGCAAAATGAAATCAAAACCACAACGACCTGCCACTTCACACTCATTAGACTGGTGAAGACTCTGGGCTCCCAATGCAGGAGGCCCAGGTTCGATCCCTGGTCAGGGAACTAGAGCCTGCATGGTGCAACTAAGCATCCCATGTGCTGCAAGTAAGACCCAGCAGAGCCAAATTTAAAAAAATGTAAATTTCAGTATGTATCAATTTATTCTACCATGGTAACAACAAAGCAAAGGTTCTTAAGGAAATTAGAGAGACAGGTAGCAGATTAGTGGTTGCCTGGGGCGGGGGGCTAGGAACAGAGATGAGCAGTCAATGGGCAGGAGAATTTGGTGGGGATAGCGGGAGACAGAAATGCTCTAAAACTGATTTATGATTGCACCGCTTCCACTTTCTAAACAGCATTGAATTGTATACTTGAAATGGGTGAATTATATGATCTGTAAAATATGCTTCAATAAGGTTATATAAAAGAAGCAATGTTTCCAGCAATATTTCTCAGCAGGATCCTATTTCTACAAAGTGTGAAGAGGAGTTCTGCAGTCAACTGTGCGTGGGGCAGACTGTAGCTATTTCCCACTGAGAGATTGGCAGGGTCCCCGGAAAGGTCTAGGACCAGGGCACCCACCCAGCCTGCCTTTCCCCTAGGAAGTCCTACACGCGTGGAAACTGCTCCATCCTCCTCCCTCCTTGAGGCTCGTTTTCATCACCCACTGAGGTCTACGGAGCACACTTCAGTGAGTGCTGATGGAAAGTGTATTAGAAGCCCCTTCTGTTGGAGGCAGCTACTCAAGATCATCCCCATCATTCCATCTGCATCCTGGAGGTTGTCTCCCTGATGAGGCCGCCCCTGGACCAAGAGGGGAGGAGTCCTCTCAGCTAGTGCAAAGAGCCAAGGCCACCAGGTCCTCCAGGCCCTGCAGCTCTGGGATGTCACCCACCACCCCCTCCCCGGGAAGGGGGAAGGAAGGGGCAGCACGAGCTTAGCCCAGGCTCATGTCTCTTCCTGCACCAGCCTGGCTGTGCAACCAATACACCCTGACTGATGGCACCCGAGGTAAAAGCCTGCATGGAAAATTTAAAGGGGCTTGTGAGACTCCTGGTGGTCCAGTGGTTAAGACTCTACACTCCCAATGCAGGGGGTCAGGATTTGATCCCTGGTGAGGGAACTGAATCCCACATTCTGCAAGTAAAGATCCTCTGTGCTACAACTACGACCGGAGCAGTCAAATAAATAAATAAATATTAAAAAGGGAGGGGGCCTGTAAAACTAACTAGGAAGTAAAAAGCATTTTTTAAGCACCTGCTGTATACTAGGTATCACACCAGGTGAGTCCCTGTGCCTCATTTAATCCCCTTGGCAGCCCCTGTGACAGGTACTGTTTCACCATTCTGAAGGAGAGGATCTCAGGGCGGGAGGCAAAGTGATGGTCACACCTTGAGTCACACAGCCAGGCCTGGGTTCAAATTCAGCCCAGGGCACCAAACATCAAAACTCCAGGTGAATGGAACCCAAGAAGGTCACAGACAATGGGAGAGAAGGTGTAAAAGGTAGTATGCTGCTAAGTCGCTTCAGTCGTGTCCGACTCTGTGCGACCCCATAGACGGCAGCCCACCAGGCTTCCCCATCCCTGGGATTCTCCAGGCAAGAACACTGGAGTGGGTTGCCATTTCCTTCTCCAATGCATGAAAGTGAAAAGTGAAAGTGAAGTCGCTCAGTCGTGTCCGACCTCTTAGCGACCCCATGGACTGCAGCCTACCAGGCTCCTCCGTCCATGGGATTGCCTGGAAAAAAGGTAGTATGGACAGGGCTTAATTTGGCAGAAGAGCCTAGGTCACACACACACAACCACACACACACAGAGCTAATATTGTGACCCTGTGAATGGCTTGGGACACAAAGAGACAGGAAGCTGGGAGCTCTGTAAGCGCACAGCTGGTGTCCAAGAGGCCCTGGCAGGGAGGGGCCACACCAGCATGGCCAAGCCAGGGACACAGGCAGGAGGAGCAAGGGAGAGGCTGTAATTCACAGGAGAAACAGACCGCCCAGACCCACCGAAAGGCAGCTCAGACTGATGTCAGTTGGCATGTAATCAGGCCAAGC
The DNA here is from genome assembly GCF_042477335.2 of Ovis canadensis. Lineage (NCBI taxonomy): Eukaryota > Metazoa > Chordata > Mammalia > Artiodactyla > Bovidae > Ovis > Ovis canadensis. The sequence goes on along the minus strand of NC_091267.1, from coordinate 54,782,435 downwards.
CAGGGAGAGGGTGGGGTTTCCTGCTCTGTCCTGGCCAGACCGGGGGCCCTGCTGCCCTGTGAGGCAGGAGGTCAGTCACTGCCTGCCCTCCCTCCAGAAATCAAGAGCAAAGTGATCCTGACCTGGGCCACATGGACCTTTCTGGCTCCTGGCGGTTGAGGTTACTGGGTTCAAACCCCAAGACACTGGCCGCTGGGGCCCTGCTTGAGCGCAGACTGTGGTTAGAGCTGGGCCCCTGGAGGCGATCCCAGGTGGCCACGCTATTGTCATCACCACTGTTGTAATGCTCCAGGAATAAAGCCATGAGCACATCACAGGAGCTACCTCATTTATTGCCAGCATCCCATCATCTCTGAAGCAGGCACCATTGCTCCACTTTATGGAAGCACAAACTGAACATGCAAAGGTTAAGAACATGCCTGAGTCTCAGAGCTAATAAGTGTACCCAGGTCTCTGCTTGTCAACCCATGCTCTCAGCAACTGAAGAGACCGGGCCAGATGAAGTCACCGTGCTTTACCTTCCCAGGATGTTGACACAAGATCGAAGTACCGAGATCCTAAATCAATTCTCATCCCATCGTGAGAACAGCTGTCAGCTCTTTGCTTCAGCACTAGCTTTATCCTCTTCGTCTCAGCAGCTTGCATCTGAGATCTAGTCTATCCAGCTTGCTCATGTGATTCTCTAGCTGGAGCCACTTCTCGCCTGCTCAAAGTCCAAAAGCCATGCTCAGCACATGGTAACTGCTTCTTCAATACTTCAGTTAATTGTACTGGGCTCCCCAAGGCATCCTGGCAAAGGGACCGGAAGAAGTTCTAACTAAGAGGTTCTCACTAACCATCTCAGCAACCAGCACCTAGGTAATAGGAAGCTACAGGTGCCCTCAGTCCTGGGCCTGTCCAGGCTCTAGTCCTGCTTCCCCCTGTTCCTTCCTCCAGCAAGGGCTCCTGGGGGACCTCAGCTGGGATGCTGACCCTCCACCATCAAGGGTCTTAAAAATACACACACACACACACACACACACACACACACACACACACACACACACATACAAGTAAGCTCTCTATTCCCATCTTTTTCCTTACTGGAGAAATAATATATAATATTCATTGTTGTGGGTTTTTTAACCAAAAAAAAAAAAAGGAATAAGAGGGAAAAGCACAAAAAAATTAATTTCACCTTTGACACCATGATTGAATCGTAATTAAGGCTAAAATTTGGCTACATGCTCTGAAGTGTTTTTTTCTTAAATATACATACGTATATTCAGAAATGAGCTCTTGTTTTATAATCTTTCCCTTTTTAAATTTTTGTTTAAAAATATGTCTAAATAGTGAACACTTTTTCATAATGTGAAGTGTTTTTCTACAGTATAATTTTTGAGGTCTGCCTGTATTTCACCATTCTAAGTTATCTCTTACTGGTGGATGTTAAGGTTGCTTTTAACTTTTTTGTTATTATGGAAAGTAATTTAAAGATGATTCAGATGATGTGGCAGGGCATGGCCTCGGAGGGAACGACTTCAGCTTCAGAGGCAGCTATGCTGCGGTCCAGACCCAGGGAGGGCAAACTGGGGACAGCTAAGAACAAGAAAGAGGCTCCCACAGGGAGGGCGATGGGGAGGCCAGGAGGCAGGCAGGTCTAGAGACCACGGAGGCCTCTGAAGCTGGTTAAGAGAAATGGGACCGTTGTCCATTTTCCCAAGGAGAACAGAGAATTACAGGCGGAACTTGGGCAGGAATATGGTGGGACCTGAGATACTCTTGTCAAAGATTATTCTGGATGCTCTGGAGGCTGTGGTGGGAGCGGATGATGCGGGAGGGAACCTGGGGGCAGCAGAGAAGTGGTCCAGGTGAAGGGATGGACCAGGTGGGGATGCAGGTGGGCTGGGTGGGCTTTGGAGGGTCAGATTTGCTGATAAGCATTGATGTGAAGTGGGATGGGAGGGGGACAGGCATCAGGGAGTCTAGCTGGAATGTAGAAAGCTCTCTGACCAGGGATTGAACCCGGTCCCTGGCTGTGAAAGCACAGAGCGCTAACCACTGGACCATTGGGGATTTCCCCCCTAAGTGTAGATTTAAGCAGCTCTAGGTGGGGGGTCAGACTTAATTTTTTGGGGCTCCAAAATCACTGCAGATGGTGACTGCAGCCATGAAATTAAAAGACGCTTACTCCTTGGAAGAAAAGTTATGACCAACCTAGATAGTATATTCAAAAGCAGGGACATTACTTTGCCGACTAAGGTCTGTCTAGTCAAGGCTATGGTTTTTCCTGTGGTCATGTATGGATGTGAGAGTTGGACTGTGAAGAAGGCTGAGCGCTGAAGAATTGATGCTTTTGAACTGTGGTGTTGGAGAAGACTCTTGAGAGTCCCTTGGACTGCAAGGAGATCCAACAAGTCCATTCTGAAGGAGATCAGCTCTGGGATTTCTTTGGAAGGAATGATGCTAAAGCTGAAACTCCAGTACTTTGGCCACCTCATGCCAAGAGTTGACTCATTGGAAAAGACTCTGATGGTGGGAGGGATTGGGGGCAGGAGGAGAAGGGGACGACTGAGGATGAGATGGCTGGATGGCATCACGGACTCGCTGGACATGAGTCTGAGTGAACTCCGGGAGTTGGTGATGGACAGGGAGGCCTGGCGTGCTGCGATTCATGGGGTCGCAAAGAGTTGGACATGACTGAGCGACTGAACTGAACTGAGGTGGGGGGTGTAACTTACGAGAGAAGAAAGTCTGGGGGAGGAATAGGTCATATTTGGGATGAAATTTCCTGCTAGTCCAGGGAGATGATGGCTTGATTTGGATTTCATTTCCTTTAAGAAAATAAGAAATGGCATATCTGAGCCACCCTCCATGTCAGCTGTCCTCTTTCCTCTCCTTCCTCCCATCGTCCTTTGCAGCATTTATCAGGTTCTAATTTTTCCTGCTGTTATTTTCTAAGACATACCTCTTACATTCCAACTATCATTTTAAATTGGTTAAAAGCAGGTGCAGTTTTAGTTTCCCTTACGTCTCTGTATTTTCTTCACTACCTAATACAAACAGCAGATACTCAGTAACTAGGCTGTATTATTATATCTTAAATATTCATACCACCTTACTTCAATTTGACAGATGGAATGTAAATATTATGTTACATGTGTCAAAAGAGTAATTGGTTGACATAAAGCAGGGGCAGGAAAAACACATTAACTCCTTACCAAGTACGTGCCAGGCATGTTCCCCATACATTAACTCTCTGATTTTGCAGAGAAGCTCTATTATGCCATCTCGATAAGTAAGAGGAGAGAGAACCCCCTCTTCTCCCCAGGATCACAGAGCATACCTGGTAAGGGCAGTGTGAGAAGCTGGGTCTAACTCCAAGCCTCATTCTTTCCAGCAACCATTATTATACACACTTAGGACAAAGTTGCACTTAGATATTTCTCTGTGTAACAATTAACAGTGTTTTCTGTGCATTTGATAGCATGCTGCTGAATTTGGTTTGGTAGTACTTTGTTGAGGATTTTTGAAACAATGTTCATAAGTAATATTGGTCTATGGTTTCCTTTTCTTATAGAGTCTTTGTCTGGCTTTGGTATTAGAGTAATGCTAGCCTCAGAAAATGAATTAGGAATTGTTTCTCTTCATATTTTTGGACAAGTTTCAGAAGGATTAGTATTAGTTCTTTTTAAACTGTTTGGTAGAATTTGCCAGTAGAAGCCATGGAGTCCAGGGCTTTTCTTTATCAGGAGATTTTTGATGACTGATTCAATACTTATAGGTCTATTCGGATTTCCTATTTCTTTGAGATTTAATCTTGGTTGTTTTGTGTCTAGGAATTTGTCCGTTTAATCTAGGTTAAGGAAAGGTATGACCAACCTAGATAGCATATTAAAAAGCAGAGACATTACTTTGCCGACTAAGGTCCATCTAGTCAAGGCTATAGTTTTTCCAGTGGTCATGCATGGATGTGAGAGTTGGACTGTGAAGAAAGTAATTGATGCTTTTGAACTGTGGTGTTGGAGAAGACTCTTGAGAGTCCCTTGGACTGCAAGGAGATCCAACCAGTCCATTCTAAAGGAGATCAGTCCTGGGTGTTCACTAGAAGGACTGATGCTGATGCTGAAACTCCAGTACTTTGGCCACTTGATGTGAACAGTTGACTCATTGGAAAAGACCCTGATGCTGGAAGGGACTGGGGGCAGGAGGAGAAGGGGAAGACAGAGGATGAGATGGCTGGATGGCATCACTGACTCAATGGACATGAGTTTGGGTAAACTCCGGGAATTGGTGATGGACAGGGAGGCCTGGCCTGCTGTGATTCATGAGGTCGAAAAGAGTCAGACACAACTGAGCGCCTGAACTGAACTGAATCTAGGTTATCCAATTTGTTGGTATACAATTGTTCGTAGGACTCTCAGAATTTTTTAAAAAAATTTCTATACAATTGGTAGTAATGTCCCTGCTTTCATTTCTAATTTTAGTAATTTGAGTCTTCTTTCTTTCTTAGTCCATATAATGAAAGCTTTGTTAATTTTTTTAAGAACTGGCTTTGGGTTTCATTGATTTTCCCCATTGTCCTCTGTTTCATTTCTTTCTTCATTAATTTTCATTATTTCCTTTCCTTCTGCCATCTTGGATTTAGTTTGTTCTTTTTCTAGTTTCTTAAGTTGTAAAGTTAGGTTGTGGATTTCAGATTTTTTTTTTTTTCCCAGTTCAGTTCAGTTGCTCAGTTGTGTTCAACTCTTTGCGATCCCATGGACAGGAAACCAGGAAACCAGGCTTCGCTGTCCATTACCAACTCCTGGAACTTGCTCAAACTCTTGTCCATTGAGTCAGTGATGCCATCCAACCAGCTCATCCTCTGACATCCCCTTCTTTTCCTGCCTTCAATCTTCCCAGCATCAGGGCCTTTTCCAATGAATCAGTTCTTTGCATCAGGAGGCCAGGGTATTGTAGCTTTAACTTCAGCATCAGTCCTTCCAATGAATATTCAGGCCTGATTTCCTTTCAGATTGACTGGTTTGATCTCCTTGCAGTCCAAGGGACTCTCAAGAGTCTTCTCTAGCACCATAGTTCAAAAGCATCAATTCTTCAGTGCTCAGCTTTCTCCATGGCCCAACGCTCACATCCATACATGACCACTGGAAAAACCATAGCTTTGACTAGAAGGACTTTTCTCAGCAAAGTAATGTCTCTGCCTTTTAATATGCTGTCTAGGTTTGTCATAGCTTTTCTTTCAAAGAGCAAGTGTCTTTTAATTTCATGGCTTTAATCATCATCTGCAGTGATTTTGGAGCCCAAGAAAATAAAGTTTGTCACTGTTTCCACTGTTTCCCCATCTATTTGCCATGAAGTGATGGGACTGGATGCCATGATCTTAGTGTTTTGAATGTTGAGTTTTAAGCCAGCTTTTTCACTCTCCTCTTTCACTTCCATCAAGAGGCTCCTCAGTTCCTCCTTGCTTTCTGCCACAAGGGTGGCATCATCCACACATTTGAGGCTACTGATGTTTCTCAGTAGCCTTGATTTTTTTTAGATAAGTATTTATAGCTATATTTTTTCCCATAAATTTGACAACATAAAAATTAAAATGTAAATATGTTAAAAAAATAAAATACCATCACTAAATATAGGAAGTAAAAGGTCATCCCTAAACTAGGAAAAAACATAGTTATGATGTACATGAAAATAGATAATATAAATATTTCTTTTAAAGCAATAAAAAAGGTAACACAACTTTACAATAGGCAAAGTATGTGAGGAGGTATACAATTCAAATAACCAGTAACTATATGTACCACTAAAACTCATTAAAAAATAAGATATCACCATTAAATTATCAAATTGGCAAGGTTGCTTTTTTCTTATAATTCTTAGTATTATAATTTAGGGACACAGAAACTCTCATATATATTGGCAGAATATGAATTGGTCTCAGTTCAGTTCAGTTCAGTTCAGTCGCTCAGTCGTGTCCGACTCTTTGCGACTCCATGAATCACAGCACGCCAGGCCTCCCTGTCCATTACCATCTCCCGGAGTTCACTCAGACTCACGTCCATCAAGTCAGTGATGCCATCCAGCCTACTCCTAGATAATTTTTAAATTGCCTTCAAAATATGTATAACCAGATGAACTTCCCTTGTGGCTCAGTGGTAAAGAATCTGCCTGTAATGCTGGAAACCTAGGTTCGATCTCTGGGCTGGGAAGATCCCCCAGAGAAGAGAATGGCCACCTACTCCAGTATTCTTGCCTGGAGAGTCCCATGGACAGAGGAGCCTTGAGGGCTGCAGTCCATGGGGTTGCAAAGAGTCGTACATGACTGAAGTGACTTACCACACTTACACACGATGTGATTCATTAGATGTAACAAATGTCCCATATAGTGGGGGTGTGAATGACGAGGAAAGCTCTGCTTGTGGGGAGCAGGACGTGTGTGGGAGATTGTTGTACCTTCCTCTCAAGTTGCTGTGAACCTAAAACTGCCCTCGTCTTTTAAAAAAGCTTTTTTTATTTTATATTGGAGGATAGTTAATTGACAATATTGTCTTGGGTTTAGGTGTACAATGCAGTGATTCAGTTATATATACATATGTATCTATTCTTTTTCAAATTCTTTTCCCAATTAGGTTGTTACATAATATTGAACAGAGTTCCCCATGCTATACAGTAGTTAGAGAGTTTGGGATTGACATGTATACTCTGCTATATTTAAAATGGATCACCAACAAGGACCTACTGTGGAGCACAGGGAACTCTGCTAAATGTTATGTGGCAGCCTGGGTGGGAGGAGAGTTTGGAGAATGGATACATGTATATGTATGGCTGAGTCCTTTCACTGTTCACCTGGAAACTATTGCAACATTGTTAATCAGCTATCAGTTCAGTTCAGTTCAGTTCAGTCGCTCAGTCGTGTCCGACTCTTCGGGACCCGATGAATCACAGCACGCCAGGCCTCCCTGTCCATCACCAACTCCCAGAGTTCACCCAGACTCATGTCCATTGAGTCAGTGATGCCATCCAGCTATCTCATCCTCTGTCATCCCCTTCTCCTCCTGCCCCCAATCCCTCCCAGCATCAGAGTCTTTTCCAATGAGTCAACTCTTTGCGTGAGATGGCCAAAGTATTGGAGTTTCAGCTTTAGCATCATTCCTTCCAAAGAAATCCCAGGGCTGATCTCCTTCAGAGTGGACTGGTTGGATCTCCTTGCAGTCCAAGGGACTCTCAAGAGTCTTCTCCAACACCACAGTTCAAATGCATCAATTCTTCGGTGCTCAGCCTTCTTCACAGTCCAACTCTCACATCCATACATGACCACAGGAAAAACTATAGCCTTGACTAGACGGACCTTTGTTGGCAAAGTAATGTCTCTGCTTTTCAATACGCTATCTAGGTTGGTCATAACTTTCCTTCCAAGGAGTAGGCGTCTTTTAATTTCATGGCTGCAGTCACCATCTGCAGTGATTTTGGAGCCCAAAAAGTAAAGTCTGACATTATTTCCATTGTTTCCCCATCTATTTCCCATGAAGTGATGGGACCAGATGCCATGATCTTCGTTTTCTGAATGTTGAGCTTTAAGCCAACTTTTTCACTCTCCTCTTTCACTTTCTAATACAAGAGTTTAAAGAAAAAAAATTAGTGGATAACGGACAAGGACCTACCTTATAAAAAAAGTCTTTTAACAAAAAAAATTTTTTAACATGGGTAACGTTCTCTGATATAATTATTCTATATCTAGAAATTTATTCTAAGGAAGTCATCAGAGTTGCAAACAAAATTTTATATATACAGTGTCTTCATTGCACCATTATTTTTAACTGGAAAAATACACACCCCAGGTTCAACAATTTGGGTATGGCATGTAGGTGTTGCTATGGTTCTCTGATGGAATACTAAGTAGACATGAAAACTCATGAGCAGACTGTTAAGTGACAAAGGAAGTGGTTCATGATCTATTAAGGCAGGGGTCTCCAAACTCTGGGCTTCGGACCGGTACCTCTTGTCGGAGCAGCAGCAGCATTCAATTAGAAATAAAGTGCACAATAAATGTAATGTGCTTGAATCATCCCCAAATTATTGCCCTCATTCCCAATCTATGGAAAAATTGTCTTCCATAAACTCGGTCCCTGGTGCCAAAAAGATTAGGGATCACTGTATTAATGAAAGAAGATTTCAAGAAGTATTGACAATACGATCTAACTTTGTGTGCACGGGATGAAGTGTGCATGGGTGTGGAGTACACAATTACCTGCAGAGAAACAGATTGGGAGTATACATCGGAAATGCCAACCATAGCTATATGGTTGATACCATATAGGTATCATATAGGTATCATACCATAGGTGATACCATTGTAGGTGAACTGTATTTCCTTTTGTTCTTTTCTGTATTGCTTATATTTTAATTTACAATGAACCTGTAATATTCCTTTTCCCCAAACAAGAAATCTAGCCAAATTATTTCCCATTGTATTAGTCATTTTTATAGAACCTATGATATTCTAGTTTGCAGCAAACTAAAATAATGCCAGAAAAATGCTATGCTATAGAAGTTGGATATTAATCTTTTTCAAAAAGGATCTGAATTATCTGCATTAAAAGTATACTCTTGGGATTTCCCTGGTGGATCAGTGGTTAAGACTCTGTACCTCCACTGTAGGAGGCGTGGGATCAATCCTTGGTAGGGGAACTAGATCCCACCTGCAACACAGCATGGCCAAAAAAAAAAAAAAAAGGATGCTCTTATTTTACTGGCTTCTGATACATTTCTGGGAGGTCTGATACTCCTCGTTCTGGAGACAGAAACTATCGTTTTGGAGGACAGAATACCACTGAGGTTATTTTTTTTAAGCAAAGAATAGCAGCAGTAGTACTTAAGAGTCTGAAAAAAAATCTCAACCATTTTCATAGTCACTAATGGTTAGTGGAGACTCCTAGTAAGAGGATTTTCCTGAGCTGGAAGTTACTGGTTGTGTTTTGTAGTAACCTGTAATTTGAAAATGAAAATGATCTTGTTCGTTTTCGTTTAGGTAGCAGTTTCAGAAATTAAATTGTTTAAGATGAAAGTGTGTGAATAAGCACCATATCTTCTTTTTAATCCAATTGTAGTTTCTAAATTTACCTCTAATATACAAAGAAGCTGGAAATTAGCCTGATACCCAATGGGGCAGAAAACTTACTTATCTTGATGAGAAAAAGAAAGATGCTGGGGAAGCCACCCAATTTTACATTAAAAAAAAATGACAGAATTGCTTACTGTATGAATTACTTAATTTGGAGCTGTATCCACTGTTGTTTGGACTTGCAGCTTTTCACTGTATATGGGCAAACTAACCATTAGCTTGTGTTTGGTGCCTCTTGAAGAATTACTGAGGCACAAACAACCTTTGGTAATTCCCTCCTTCAGAAACGATTATGTTTTCTATCATTAACTGTTTGCTTATGCTTCATTAACACATTCCACCATGGGATCAGCTGTCAGGCTGTTTTAAATCATATCTTCAGTTTCCAGGGGTTTCAATAGAAACGTCTTAGAAACAAACAAACAAAAAACTAAACAAGCCTTTCCTTGGGGTCTGGAGCACCTCTGGGTTTAACCAGGTCCCTGGCCTCACAGTTAGAGGCATTTCTTGGTTATTACTCACAGCAAGAGGAAATAGTGAGTCATGTGCATTTTACTATGTTTTCTATCACTTTGTCCACTTTCTTTTGGAGATGCTCGAAGAACGGCAATGACTAGGGGCCTCCTCTCTCCCTCACCACTCAACGTGGGCTCCCTCAGGGCTCAGCCCATCCTGAACCATATGGTCTCTTCTACCCACACTTTCTTTCTGGATGAGCACATAGTTCAGTTCAGTTCAGTCGCTCAGTCGTGTCCGACTCTTTGCGACCCCATGGACTGCAGGGGTCCCCGTGGACTGCAACACACCAGGCTTCCCTGTCCATCGCCAACTCCTGGAGTTCACTCAAACTCAGGTCCATTGAGTCGGTGATGCCATCCAGCCACCCCATCCTCTGTCATCCCCTTCTTCTCCTTCCTTCAATCTTTCCCATCATCAGGGTCTTTTCAGATGAGTCAGTTTTTTGCATGAGGTGGCCAAAGTATTGGTGTTTCAGCTTTAGCATCAGTCCTTCCAATGAATATTCAGGACTGATTTCCTTTAGGATGGACAGGTTGGATCTCCTTGCAGTCCAAGGGACTCTCAAGAGTCTTCTCCAACACCACAGTTCAAAAGCATCCATTCTTCAGATGAGCACATAAGTTCTCCTGAATTTAAGTCCCATCCTTATGCCGCCATCTCCCCGGTGCATGTCGTACCCTGGGCTTCTCTGAGACAAAACCCAACAAGTCCACCTGTAACTTCGCAGAGAGACACCATCTTCGACTGGAGAGCTGGGGTAAAGGCTGTTGGGGTGGGGGAAGGGCGATGGATTTTACCCCATCTCTTCATTTTCCAGAGTAGGAACCTGAGACCAGAGAGGATTCAGATTGTCTGCTTGGCATCTTCAGAGAACCTCCAGTTATGCCTGTCTGAAACAGGGCAAAATTAACATGTCTTCAAAGTCTCTTGATTTCTCCCCCAAACCAGCTTGCACTCCCCAGCTGTGCCTGTGACAGCAAATGGCATCATGACTAGAAACTGGGCACCATTCTGGGCTCCTAACTTGCATGCGAATACACTGCCAGTCCTGTCAGTTCTCCCGGCAAAACACATCTTGAATTCGTTCCCTTCTCTCCATGGCCACGGTCTCTACGTCATCCGAGTCACTGTCCTCTAGTGCCTGGGCAACCACAGGAGCACCCTTATAGTCTTGCAGGTATCAACCCTTTTGCCAAAAAGCAACAAAACTGACCATCTGAACTGGAGTGGGTTGCCATTTCCTATTCTAGGGGACCTTCCTGACCCAGGGATTGAACCCTGGTCTCCTGCATGGTAGGCAGATGCTTTACCATCTGAGCCACCAGGGAAGTCATCTTAAAATGCAAATCAGAACCAAAAATTAACGAGACTGGCATCTCAAAGGCTCAGGGCAGCAAAGGTGATGGTGAATTTGAAGGACTGAGGAGACCTGGGTGCTGGAGGGCACAGGGTTATAGCCCAGGGGGCCTGGCAGCTGTGGTGGGCTTGTGGTGTTCAGGGACCTGGGCAGTAAGGGCTGACCCTCTGCTGGGGGTGCTGATGTTGGGCATTGCTGGTCATTGCACTGTCTCTGTTCCACTCACCACGGTGTCACTCCCTGGTTAAAGGAACCTGGACACAGCCCTGACCCCCGAGCTTGCAGGGGAAGGGTAGGTGAATGATATTATGGTTCTTTTTATCTCTGTCTCTCTGTCAGCACATGATCCCAGGCAAGGGTGGGTCTGGGTCTGACTGCTCCACAGCAGGGCCATTCCTGGGAGTGTGAATTCATGGTGAGTTTTACTGAGGCCCTGCCTGGCCTAATGGAAACTTTTGAAGAAACAGCTTTTCTTTTAGAAAACACCTTTACCAAATACTGAATTTTTAAAAGTTAATCAAAAAGTCCAACCATCACCCTATCTTTCTATCACAGTTACTGTGGACCTTGAGTTATTCCTCGTATTCTCTGCTAGCAGTCTCAGGCTTATTCCAAGTGGTTCGAGAAGTTACCGTGAGATTCCTTTTAAATTATTTGATAAAGGTTTTTATTAGGTTTTCTCCAGGCTTCACAGCAGTTGTAATTAACAAACCAGCTGTCACTCAAATTGGAATCCCTCAGATTGGAAGGCTGGAGAGCACACTGGCTGGCAGTCTGCATGTGTCCCCCCCAAAAAGTGAGATGATCCAGACCAAGCAAGGAACCTCTAGAGCCTGAGTCCGAGAGCCAGGATGGTGACCTGTGCTACGGAGAGAAACACAACAATGCCAACGCAGCCTACTGAAATTTCTTTTCCCAAAGGCAGCCAGGCTTCAGGCTCTGAGAATTGTTAAAAAAAAGTGCAATGTCCTGTATCTACCGTCACTGTTTTCTCATCTCATAGACAAGGCTAAGCGGCGTTTTCTCCCAGCCTCAGCCGTGTCAGTTGTTAGGACCATGGATAGAGCATCTTATTCCTCCAGCATTAGAGACTTCCCCAGGCTCAAGTTCTCATCAGCTCTTAAGCACCCTTTTTCCCGCATTATCCATGTTCCCTTCCTTGGAAGCGGTCTGCAAACATGCAGCACTGTGTGGAGGGATGGATGTCATTGACTACAAATGGGGATTTGTCTCAGCTGTATTTGAGCAGGGCTGTGACACAGAGAGGGGCTGTGTGCAGTGTGTCTCCTTGCCCTAATACTGCACAGCACCACGAGATGGCTCTGCAGCTACAGCAAAGGTTTTCTAGAGCCCACGATGTCTGGGTCAGAGGCTGCCAGCGGGAGGCAGGCACTGGCCAGCACTGTGTATGGTGCTTGTGGGGCAAATGATGATGCTATCCATCCCGGTCTAGAGATAGTGCTTTTCTCTTTTCCTTAAAGGGTTTCTTCCTTTGTTACCAGGCAGCTTTACTGGGTTAACCCTCAGGATACCAATGCTATACAAAAGCACATCTGGAAACGGGTATCTTGTACCCAGCTGTTCTAGGCACCACCATTTTTTTTTCTTACAAACTTTGTTTAAATAGAAAAAGAAGCTGTGCTTAAAATGAGCAATTTTTGTCCTGTAAATCCCCAAGAAGACATTTCTCATGGCAATTTAAAAAATGGGTTGGTTTCTGCTCTTATTTAGGCAGGATGCACTTATGAGATCAGCAGCTCAAAGGCTCAGGGCAGCAAGGGTGATGGTGAATCTGAGGGATGGAGGGAACCTGGGGGCTAGTGGGGCACAGGGTTATCACCAAGGGAGCCTGGCAGCTGTCCTGCCTGGAGGGCTTGTGGAGCCAGGGTGGGCAGTAACTGCCGACACTCTGCTGGGGGTGCCGATGCTGGACATTGCTGGTCATCATACCGTCTACATTCCAGTCACTGCTGTGTCATTCCCTGGTTATAGGAACCTGGACACAGCCCTGACCCCCGAGCTTGCAGAAGGGTGAGTGAATGGTGCTATGGTTCCTTCCAGCTCTGTCCCTCCATCAACCCGTAACCCAGGCAAGGCCGGGCTGGGTCTGACTGCTCCCAGGGCCATTCTTGGGAACCAGAACATGTGTGAATTCACGTTTAGTTTTACTGAGGCCCTGGCTGGCCCAATGCAAACTTTTGAAGAAACAGTTTTTCTTTTGGAAAACACCTTTACCAAATACTGAATTTTTAAAAGTTAATCAAAAAATTCAACCATCACTCTATCTGTCTATCACAGTTACTCCGGATCTCGAGTTATTCCTCATATTCTCTGCTAGCAGTCTCGGGTTTATTCTGAGCCACCCCCGACCCCATCCAAAGTTCTCTGCTCACAGCACCTGCCATGCAGGCTTCTTTCTCACCTCCCTACACCCCTGCCCTGGCACCAAGGATCCAAACTCTGTTGTTATTGTTTGGTTACTAAGTCGTGTCCAACCCTGTGACCCCATGGACTGCAGCATGCCAGGTTTCCCTATCCTTCACTATCTCCTGAGGTTTGCTCAAACTCATGTCGCAACTCTGCACCTATGGAAAGTCCCACATCACCTGAGCGAGCTCAGTTGGGAAGCGGGGGCTGGCAGGGGAAAGGAGGGATAAATCAGGAGTTTGGGATTAGCAGATACACAGTACTATACATAAAACAAATAAACAAGGGCCTACTGTAGAGCACAGGGAACTCTACTTAAACATCTTGTAATATCCTATAATGGAAAAGAATCTGAAAAAGAATTTATATACACATATATGTGCATAACCAAACCTCTTTGCTTTACACCTGAAACTAACAGCAATGCACATCAATTAGACTTGAAAAAAAAAAAACTTTTTTAAAAGAGTCCCTCATCACTTCAATGAGCTCAGTCCAGCACGACAGATCCCTACCCCAGCATCCCTGTGCCACGAACCCCAGGGACTCTGATTCCACATCAGAGTCATCCTGGACCTAAAACCTGGCTGACCCCAGCTGGGAAGCTCTTAAATGCCACTGTTCTTCTCAGACCCCTTAAACCCATGGCTCTCAAACTCCAGGGGCCATCAGGATCTCCTAGAGGACGTGCTAAGACACAGCTGGCAGGGTCCCAGCCCTTCGGGCTGGGATGCAGCCACTGACTATGTATTTCTGAGAGGCAGGCAGGCGGTGCTGGCGCTCTGAATGTAGGTTGCCCTGGAGAAGCTTGGCTTTGGGGGCTTCTCAGCACTGACTGCAGATTCAAATCACCTGGGGAGCTTTAAAGCCCACAAGCCCAGGGCTCCATCCGAGCTTATTAAGCCAGAATCTCTAGAGACAGGTGTTCTTGAGCACTGGAAGTGACCCAGGTGACTCTGCAATGCAGGCAGGATGGAGACTGCTCCATCCTGACCCCATGTCCGTCCCCTCAGCTTCTGCCAAGGCAGCAAAGCCCCAGCCCCAGATTGTCCAACTCTCTGTTTCCACTTTGAAACCTGATTGCTGAACACACAGCACCACTGGGTTCTGGACCATTAGCATCACAGAGTCTCCAGTCCCTGCCGGGTACTCAGCGCTGCTCAGCCGTCCTCCAATGGCTCCCATGTCGGCTCTCTCCCAGCTCCTGCCACAGAACTTTCTTCTCCAGCTCCTTGAGCCCTCTGCTCAGATGCCCCCAGTGTCCTCTGAGCCTCAGTGGTCCTGTCAAACGGTGATGGTAACTGCCCAGCAGAGAATGGTCCGAGGGTTAGAGACGAGGGGGCTGTGCCAGGCGTGGGAGGGGGCTTGCTGACAGTGTGGTCATTGATGGTTCTGATGGTCGCTGCCTGTTCTCAGAAGGTGTCCCATCACCAGCTGTATAATAGCCATGAAACCCTCAGTTTCCTGTTTGCCTACATCCCCATTTTTATCATCTCCTCTTGTCTTTCCTGCCTGGGTCTATTAAATATGACATCTTGTCATAGAAGCATTTGGATGTTACAAAGAGCCTCTCACCTTCTCCATTTCCTCACCTCCCGCCCCCTCTTCCACCTGCTTCCTGCCTGCAGCCCTAACCATCAGGTGAAGCTGCTTCCTCCAAGGCCACCACTGGCCCCCTTGTAGCTTAATTGGGGGATCATTTGTAAACGCTTCTCTTACTTATTGATTTGACAGCACTTGACACCACTGACCAAACCATCTGCTTCCTATAGCCGACTCCATCATTTCCTTCTCAGGTTTTCCTCCTGAGAACTGCTTGACCTCTGCTTTCCTGACCGCTGGGAACCCTCCCTTTTTTCTCACTGCCCATTGAGTGCTGGAGTCCCCTAGGGCAGCGTCTGTCTCCTGTGCTTCCCACCTTGCCCCCTTTCCTCACTCAAGTACAGCCTCTCCCATGGCCCAAGGGCACCCCCAGGGCCAGGATCATAGATTTAGCAGCTGGGGGTCCCACAGGCACCTCAACCAAACTCAGAACTGACCTGCCGAATTCGGTCCCCACAGTCAACCCCAACAAAAGAGAGAGTGCTTCAGTTCTGCCCAACTCCTACATCAGGGTAGGGTGGGCCCCAAGGCCTCATGACCTTCCGTCTGACCAGCTGTGGGGCCTCTTCCCCACCCACCCCCACTGGAGGCTTTGTGTCCCGGGTGACAGCCCCCTGGGGCTCACCCAGTGGCCAGGGTGATCCCACCTACCCAGCTCGGCCCTTCCCATGCAGCCTGCAGACTCAGCCACCAGCATGTCCTCTGTGAAGCCTCCAGGGGCCCATCATGGCTGGGGGAGTGCCCCTCATGTGCTCCCCTAACACCAGCTGTGTTTATACCTACAGAGGCCTAGGGCCTCTTGAGCAACTCAGGACTCCTGCCTCCTAGTGCCTGGCACAGAGCAAAGGACTGAGTTTGGCCTCCTCTTGAGGGGCCTGAGCCCAGCTGGGAGGACCGCATGGTCCTGGCTCTGCAGCTTGGCTGGGGGTCTTCATGTCTGATTCCATAGAGTGGGATGGTGGTTTTCATTAAGTCAGTGCTTGCTAAGCGGTGCATTGGTGGCCAGCAGTCAGCAAGCAATGTATGATGGGGTGTCATCTAGGTTCTGAGAGCAGGGGTATGCTATCTAGCTGTGCCGGGAATTGGGGAGGCAGCTCTCCTCAGTGGGGGAGGGGGGAAGGGAAGGGAGCACAGGGTGAGCTCTGGGGAGATGGGGGGATAACATATCTTTAACCATGATGCTGAAGCTGAAACTCTAATACTTTGGCCACTTGATTAGAAAAACTGACTCATTTGAAAAGACCCTGATGCTGGGAAAGATTGAAGGCAGGAGGAGAAGGGGACAACAGAGGATGAGATGGCTGGATGGCATCACTGACGCAATGGACTTGAGTTTGGGTAAACTCTGGGAGTTGGCAATAGACAGGGAGGCCTGGGGTGCTGCAGTCCATGGGGTGGCAAAGAGTCGGACACAACTGAGTGACTGAACTGAACCACGAAAAGCAAGAACTCCCACTTCTTCCCAGTGCTGTCCTGGGGCATGTGTGCAAGTGTGTGAGTATGTGTGTGTGTGTAAATGACCCGGTTTGCACTACAGGCTTTCTGATATCTGAAGTGGGGGCATAAGTCTGTAAAAGGATATAGCTTGTGATTTGACTGCTTTTAGCCCTAATTCCTCATTTATAAGTCAGAGATTATAATGCTGCTTTTATAGAGACACTGCAAGAATTAAGTTACTGTTTTCAAGATTTTCCCCAACCTCTTTTTGAAAGGTGTTAAGTAAGAATAGAGCATTAGAGTGATATTATCATGAGTCAAGCCTGTAAGCCTCAAACTCTGCATCTTGTAGAATTTTTAAAATACATTTTAATCCTTTTCCCACTGGCTATCAAAGACCCTGGGAGAACACTAAAGTATAATGAACAATGATAAAAAATAAATGGAATCTGAGTCAAACACTGAAACAATTGATAAGAAGTCATTGTGTATGGCTCTGTTATAAAATGGATCAAAGATATGTGGAAGGTATTTCATAAAGTGACCACTTGAGGATTATTTTTTTCAGATTAAAACACTCCCAGTCCCTATGAGAAAAGAATCTGAAAAAGAATATAGATATATGTATAACTGAATCATCTTTCTGTATACCTGAAACTAACATTGTAACAACTATACATCAATAAAAATAAATAGAACAATAAAAACACAGTACAGCAACAAAAGTAAGAAAGTTTCTCTCTCTTAGATTTGCTGAAATATCTTTCAAGATACCCTGACTGGGCCGAGGCATCTGGTATGGAACTCGCTGATGCCACCCTGGACCCACTTCCTTTTGCTTTACTGGGACGATGACACCAGGCACATCAAGTTGTACCACCTTCCACATGAAACCAGACTGCAGCATCCACAGGGTGGCTGGACTCGTCCCACCTGAACAGGTGGGATCTGGGAAGCCAGCTGACTCACCACTACCCGGAGCCACTCTGAGGTTTCGAAGATGAGACTGAGTCCGCACTCTTGTCTGTCCTGCTGTCAATCAAGACACTCGGTAGGAGAGTGACTCATTGTTTCTGACTCCTCAGCCTTCAAGGGACCATCAGGGGTCAGTGACACTTCTCTGGACTTCCTTCTCCAGCCACAGCGCCATTCTTGCTGAAAAGGAAGAGCAGATGGCCAGCGGGGTAATACCGAGAAGACCAACTTAGCAGTACCAGCAGGCAAGGAAATAGAGGGGAATAACCCTGAGGGCAGCCAGTGGAGGTGACCGGAGCTGCCTGTCCTAACTGGGACCTGGCGCCCATGAGGTGTGTCCCATGAGGGACATGGGGCTTTGCCATCATTAACAACGTTCATCAACCATGAACACACCGTCGAGGTTTGGGTCAGTCCGGAGAGGCATTCACCATTCATTTGTCTACTCATTCATTCCATCAACATCCCTGAGTATCACTTCCTAGGGATTATCTAACCAAAAAATAAAGGAAAAATCAGACTCAATGGCTGTTCCAGATAAATCCAGATATATTCATTTTTCTTGGGGTCATTGGTATTTTTTCCCTGATGCTATTTGGCTCTCATCCTCAAAAGACTCAACCTGGTTTTCCAAGATGATGACAGCGGGGTTGAAGATGCAAGTAATCAAAACTAGGCTGCCCTAGCTGACCAACTTGCATATTTGAAGATACAATTGCACAGCCTCTGGTCTCTGATTAGTTTAATGAACTAGTCTTCTGATGACTCTAAAGGAAACCGTATTCCTGAGTGCAAAGGACGGTCAGGTTCTCATTGCCTCCTGGAAGCCGGGTGCCCACTGAGGAGGGCTATGTCAGCCTGAAATATCTATCAACAGAGAAAAGACGTCTAAATGGTCTGGGGCCATTTTTGTCATCAAAGGCACTAGAAAAAATTTAATACCTAGTCTCATCATCAAAATAAGTGCCCCTCAACGTACCAGCTCATTCCTGCCGCCTCTAATACAGACCCCCGAACAGCAGGGGCCTGAACTGGCTTCCTCCTGTCCTGTTGTTCCAATGCTGACACACACTGGTATGGCCCCTTTTGAACAAACTCATAGTACAAATATCATCTGTCCTAAAAGGAGAGCCCATTTCCCACTTTTCTATAGAGAATTGTGCATTTTCTTTTATTAAAAAAATGCTTTTTGATGTGAAAAACACTGAATAAGAGGATAGCAGCAGACTAGAGCACACTACTCTGATAAGAGACATGAAGGTCCCTTCCAAGAATCTTAAAATTAGCTCACTCTTTTCATCAACTGGCAGCAGCTGGTGGAACCATGACGCAAGGGAATGGAAGGGAATTACTCCCCAGGGCAGCAGGTGGGGGAGACCAGAGCAATCTGCCCTACCCGGGATCTGGCCCTCCATGAGGTGTGTTCCATGAGGTGTGTCCCATGAGGGACATGGGGACACACGGGGTTTTGCCCACCATTAACAACATTCACATCAACCATGAACTTACTGCTCAGGCTTAAGTTTTTATTTATTTATTTATTTATCATGGTGGTTTATGTGCTGGAGAAGCTGTGTCAGACCAGCTGACATCATGTCTGGGGAGGGGATGATGGGCTGAGTGGAGGCCAGGTTTTTATAAAAGGGCACATTATCTGTTTTTCCCGTTGATCAGTCAGACAAACAGGAGTGGCTGAGCTTCCTGCAGCTTCAAAGGGCTCAGTGACTCACATGATGCCTCATCCTCCTGGTGGGAACTCTCGGGCCACCAGCCCCAGTCATGGGAATCATCCTGTGGTTCTTCTGATACCGCGAGACTTCTCAGGCCTGGCACATCCCAGAAGGTGGCCCAAAGCCACTGGCACAGGGGTGTTCTTCCTTCTGGGAAGGACGGGGGTTTGGAAACCACTGTGCCCTGAGACAGTCTTTCCTCTGTGCTGAGTGAGACCAGCCCGTGGGCTGGACACAGAACTTCACTCATGATGTGCGTTTTCTCTCTCACCCCTTCCAACAAAACTGAAACTGGTGTCGTTATCCAGATTAACAGATGAGGGGACTGCGGCTTTGAGAAGCTAAGTCTCCAAACCAAGACTGCACTGGTAACACGCACCTAGAAACATACCAAAGTAAGATAACCCGACAGGCAGTGTTTGTAGATTTCCGTGGTGTCGCATTGCACTTCTGGTCAGTTTCAAGGTACCAGTGGTTTGCCACCGGCTACAAAGTCCACACACATTTAACCATCCGCTCCCCCAAGCTGACAGAGTGGACCCAGGGGCACGAAGCCACTTCTGAATGATCCCTGGGCACCAGCATGCCATGCTGCCCTCTGCATAAGTGGACATGGGCTTGCTGAGGGCAAGACCCGACTTTGGAGCCATTTCTTACCAGATGCAGGAATGAAGGCTTTGCAATTCACTAATTCAGATAACAAACACTTACTCTGTTTCCGCAGTTCACCTAATCACCAAGACCAACAGGATTTCATTTCCTGTGAAAGGATTCTGTCTCATGTAAGAGGGATGGACTTTGTGGCTACACTGAGGGCCCGATTGCCACCTATGATGATATAAGTGGCTGCCAAACACAGGGAATGGAGGAGGCCAGCAAAGCAGCTCTGTCTCAATACCCTCTGCCTGCACCTCCTCTGGACCTTCTGTCCACGTGTTATTTTCTGCCTCACCCTGTGTGTTGTCTCCTGGTGTTGAAGGTTACCCCTCTCGTGGATCCCCAGTTTCTGGCAGGACTCAGAGGACCAACTTTCTGAGCATCCAGCTTAGCATCTAGCACAAAGGACAGGCTCAGAACACAGTTATGGGCCCATCAAAGTCAATCCAGAGATGCCCTTCGGTGAGGGTATGTGTGTGCTCAGTCGCTTAGTCATGTCTGAATCTTTGTGACCCCACCAGTCTCCTCTGTCCATGGGATTCTCCAGGCAAGAATACTGGAGTGGCTTGCCATTTCCTCCTCCAGGGGATCTTCCTGACCCAGGGATCGAACCTGTGTCTCGTGTTTCCTGCATTGCAGGCGGATTCTTTTACCGCCGTGCCACCTATTTCCAGCTTTGATGGGACCTAGACAGGTTTGGTGCTGGTCTCAATTTTCCAGCTCAGAAGCATCACATACAGAAAAACCTCTCTGTTGTGACTGGAGGCAGATCACAGGATGCTGAGATAACCCTGCTGTAAGAGAACTTAGTCCAGGTGGCCCGCCTAGTGTCGGCAAGTCCCATTCCTGCCCAGCCCAGAGGCTCAGACTTCCTTCCCTGTTAGCAACCACCCTGCAGAGCGCCAGTCCCAGGCTGGAGTCACAGTGTCCCTCTCATGGTGAAAGCAGGAAGCAGTGATCGGGGACTTGGAATAAGGCAGGGATGACGAGGATGAAAAAGCTACGGGGGAGAGGAGTGCTCCAGAATGTCTGCCAACCTCTGCATCTAATGAGCCTGGAGTCAAGCGGGAAGACCGCTGCTAAAAAAGCACAAGTGCCTGCAGCTGGTCTCTGCTGCACACATGGCAGGGGTCCTTCTGCCTTCTCAGAAAGGAGCCTGGAGGAAGGGGTGACTCGGCTCTGATGCCCCCCAATCTCTGCAGCAGCGCCAGGTTGTGCCTCACTGGGGTTGCTTTGTTTTGTGCCTCGTCTTGCACAGAACGTCACCTTCCTTCTCAGATATGGGGCTGAACCGGCTTAGCTCTGGTTTTCATGTCCAGAGTGGAGGCCACAGAGCTGCGAGTGCAGGAAGCTCTCCAGGAGACCCTGTGATTGGGGAAGTCAGTTCAGCCCACGTACCTGCTGGGTGCCACCACCAAGCGCAGGCGACAGCGCATCCGTTCAGAACAGGCCACAGGTGCGCTGATGGCTGCTCCCTCGCAGGGTTTTAACTTGGCCCCCTGCCCAGCAGACGGAAATGGGAGGAGAACAGGTGTTAGGTCTGCCGTTCCCATGGAGTCTCATGCGGATTTAGCAGAGTGGAGAAACTGGTTTCAGTGTCTCTGCGGGAAGGTCCAGGGCCAAGCGTTTCTTTCTCCTGTTCACCTCATTTAATGATGTCAGATCCTGGCAGAGAAGTAGACTGGATAAAATGTACCGCATGAGTTGTTTGTTGTTGTTCAGTGGCTCAGTCCTGTCCAACTCTTTGCAACCCCCACAGACTGCAGCACTGCAGGCTTCCCTGTCCTCATCATCTCCGAGTTTGCTCAAACTCATGTCCATTGAGTTGGTGATGCCCTCCAAGCATCTCATCCTCTGCCACCCCCTTCTCCTCCTGCCCTCAATCTTTCCTAGCATCAGGGTCTTTCCCACTGAGTCAGCTCTTTGAATCAGGTGGGCAAAGTATTGGAGCTTCAGCTTCAGTCCTTCCAATGAATATTCAGGGTTGATTTCCTTTAGGATTGACTCCTTTGATCTTCTTGATGGCAAAAGGACTCTCAAGAGTCTTCTCCAGCACCATAGTTGGAAGCATCAATTCTTTGGCGCTCAGCCTTCTTTATGGTCCAGCTCTCACAGCCGTATATGACTACTGAAAAAACCGTATCACCATCGTGACCCACCATCAAGCACGGTACCCTGTGTCAGGGAGGCTGACAGGGTATGTGGGACAGCCAGCTGGACTCTCGCTTCTGAAAGCTTCTGATCCTTCCTGGAGAACCCTCAGGGTGTCCACCCAGGCTCTCATCGTCCCATCTTCCCTTCTGTCAGTGTTTGGATGGTGCAGAGGAACACAGCATCTGTGTCTTACTTCCGGTCTATTTTATCCCCTCCCCTTTGGGCTGAAAAGAGCAAGTTCAGTGAAGAGCTTATTGCCAGCAACTCCCACCATCTGAACTCACCTTAATCACAAAAACGGCAAGGCAGCCAGCTGCTGGGAGGCACAGAATCTCTGAGAATACGTGAAAACTCTTCTCACTGATGTGGGCGTCCAGACCTGTGGCTTTTCTCCTCGTGTTTGGAGCAGCCTGCTGTCCCCGCACCCACGGGGCAGATAACAGCTCTGTTCCCAAGAAGAGGCTTTTCTGAGGTGACAGCGAGAGCACATGTGCGGAGAGGACTGTTCAGCTGTGTCCCCCAGGGTCTCCGCTCACCTCCTGCTCTGTTTTACAGTCCACTTCCACCCTATTGAGATCGATGCACACATCAGCAAGTTCGGCTCTGAGCAGGCATGTCAGCAATCCAGGAGGCGGGCTCCCTGAGGTCCCACACTGCACGTTAGGCACTGGGCCAGCGGGTTCGCCTCCGAGAGAGCTCTCCATCTCATTAGCTTCTCCTGCACAGCAGAAAGTGTGGCCATCTAGGTTACGGTAATCAGGGCAGGACTGTTCGCAATCGTGATGGCAGATGCACCACTGGACTGCCGAGACTTCAGACAACGCTGCTCGGTGAACTGTAGAGTTTCAGAGCAGCGCTAATGCTAGAATGGGAAGTGGGCTCATCCAGCCGCGAGGTTTCCATCCTGGGCACCTTGTTCTGCCAGGGAAGCGGGGAAGTGCTTGCAGGTGTCAGCACCTGATCATCAACAATCTCAAGGAAGCTCTGCTCTTGGCTCAACAGCCAAACATGAAACAGCCCAGGAGAAAGCTGAAAATGGAGTTTGCTCTGCTCTGCATCCTAGCAGGGGCTTTCAAAGTCAAACAGGACTTGAGAGCCAAGAAGTCTTTTAATCTGTAACATTAACCAACCGGGCCTGAGAGCAAGGCTGAAATGATCCTGGCGTCTGGACAGAAGTGTACAGACGGGGAGAAGTTGTTTTGAAGGCTGTCGTTGATCCTACTCTTCACTTGCTTTTCAGTGTATCACTCACTTTCTTACCCAACAGAAACCTAGGGAACAAAATGGGTAGATGAAGGGCTTACGTTGGCAATGTTTGTGGACATGGTATTTCAGGTCTATGAACAGTTCAGTTCAACACACTGACAATCCTGCTAAGTTTCAGTCATGGTGCTGGGCCTGAGAAACCTCCTGGTTTATGGGCTGAAGGGGGGCAAGGGCAGCAAGTGTCCTCGGGCCCTCCCCAGTGTGATGCTGATGTGGGAGACTGATGTCTGGGACACAGGTCTATTAAAGAGCGCCTAAGCTCCTGGCCAAGAAAATATGAGAACATAAATCACGTGTTGCTTTACATAGAAATTACACATTAAATTTTAATAACCACACAACCTTTCTTCCTTCTTCCATTATGTGGTGAGAAGAACAACCCTGCCTCCCTGCCAGCAGCTGCCTCCCCTGAGAGGGACCGGAGGTTGGTTTGTCCAGTTCTCCCAGGGGAATATAAAAATATCAAAGGCTGTCAATAGTGATCAATTAATTTCAATAACATAAATAATGGTTGTAATTGCAGTTGATAGAGAGAAAGGCTGTCCTCTTTGATTAATCTGATCCTTTGGGCCACTGTTACCATGAGTGCAGTAGAATGCTAATCAGAAATCATGAGGAGACATGCAGGCCGCCTGTCAGGAGCTTGGCCCTCCTGGTCTCCCAGGCACTGCCCACTGCTCTCTGCTCTTACCCTTTTATTGGCACCACAATTCGGATGTCCCTCCATCAAACAGGACACATCACACCTCATCTCCTCTCTGGGAGCTGTTACCACTGAAAAAACTTTCTGGTTGAGATTTTGGAAGTTGCCCCGAGTGATGTGAAAGCTCTGTGTGACCATCAGCCGCTGGGGGAGTTGGCCAAGTCGCTGGGTCTTTCTCCCCATTTTACAGATCTCTGGTAGGAACACCGAGAGGTTGAGTGATGCCTCCGAGCAGCCAGCAGTCAGGAGGAATAGCGGAGCAAATATGTCCCTTCACCACACCCCCCCATTGCAGCCCCGCCTCTCCAGTCACCCCCTGGGGGCCTCCAGGGCCGCCTCCTCTGCTCTTCCCTCCTCCAGGTCATCCTCAGGACTCGGGGCTGCTCACTGTCCCCCTCGCCCTGTCCACCTGTCACACCCCAGCCTGCAGAGCCACTGCTGGGATCGGCGCCTGGGATCTTGGCAGGTTCCTCTTCTGTTACAAAGCTCAGGTCCCAAGTCTGGGACAGTGTCCAGAGGACTGACTCACGAGGCCAGTCGGCTCTCACCGCTTGTGGTCTTGCTTACAACTACTGTCACTTTGTCCCCATGCCCTGTCAAAGCTGGGTCAAAGGGCAGAGTCGCAACAGAGATGGGACAGCAGGCGAACGGCATGTCTGGAGTGGAGACCTGATCCCTGGGTGCTCAACAACCCCCACCCCAAGCTCCCTTGGGAAAGCCTGCACTCAGGGCTCGGAGCTCTCCTTCCTGGGACTCTGACCCTGCTGCCTGCAATTT
This sequence comes from Ovis canadensis, assembly GCF_042477335.2. Lineage (NCBI taxonomy): Eukaryota > Metazoa > Chordata > Mammalia > Artiodactyla > Bovidae > Ovis > Ovis canadensis. The sequence goes on along the minus strand of NC_091267.1, from coordinate 54,757,728 downwards.
TAAAGACAGACAAGTCTCTCTCTCTTTTTTTTTTTTTTTGCAAACACTCAATAAATGTAACCATTTATTATTCTTTTTTTAAAAAATTGAGGTATAGTTAACATTTAAAAACAATTAAAAAAAAAAGAATGTTAACATATAACATTACACTAGTTTTAGGTGAAAAGGAGTCCAAGTGTTAAGTTAAAGGAATACATCTCCCAGGGAGAAACTTCTGGACCTCACTGGGAGGAAGTCACAGAAAAGAAGGATCTGGGGGCTGTGAAGAGCAGACTGGCCGTTGTGGGCAGGAGGGACCAGGGAAAATTTGGGGAGCCTCTAGCCTTCCCAGCACCCCTGAAACCACACATCCAAACAGCCCCTGACAATTTTCACTACAGTTCTTTAGCAGTGCTGTGCCAGTGTTTAAGGACTCTTTTTTCCCTCATCAATAAACAGTCAATGTAAATGTACCTTTGATGATTTGTTCAATATGTATCAGCTTCTATGCACTGGGTTCCAGAGGATCTGATAAAGTTTACTGGAGGTCCCACTGTTATGTGCAACATTTTTATTTGAAAAGGTGGGCTTTGGAAGACAGGTGACAGGTGGTGCCAGCTCTCCAAACGCCTGCTGAGAATCCTGTTTCAATGAGGGAGAGAGAAGACTTTCCGGTCTGTGCTTTGAGCTTAAGACCAAATGAAACCAGTTTTTGTTTTGCTTGTTTTTTTAACCAGGAAATTCTGATGCTCCTGCTGGTCTTCATCTTTCTCAGGCGGCCTCAGCTTCTCTGCATCCCGTTCATGCCTTTCCTCTCTCGATTCTTACTCCCCGGGGCTGTTCTCATCTATGTCCACTCTTAACTGATCACAACAGATATGTGAAATTCACGGCAAGTTTTTGTTTTTATTTTACATATTTTTCTTTAAGTTACAAAAGATGAACTGTTGTTGTTCAGTTGCTCAGTTGTGTCCAACTCTTTGTGACCCCATGGACAGCAGCAAACCAGGCCTCCCTGTCCATCACCATCTCCCAGAGTTTGCTCAAACTCGTGTCCATTGAGTCAATGATGCCATCCAACCAATTCATCTTCCGTCACCTCCTTCTCCTTCTGCCCTCAATCTTTTCCAGCATCAAGGTCTTTTCCAAAATCATTTTTATTCCTCTTTCTGTCTCACAAGACAAACCCCCACAACTCCATAAGGTAACACTGTTGGTAGGAGTGGCCCCTGCAGGGTCTCTGCCCACCACGAGTCAATTTCTAGAATCAGTTCTTCCACTTGATGGGGATATCTGTAAGCACATTCCATGGAGAGTGCAAATGCTCGTGATTTCCTTGAATAACATTATCTCCAAAAGGAACAGAGTTGATACAGCAAAGAAAGGATGAGCCGTTGGTTAGAAGTCTTCATTCTGATGCTCAAGGGCCATTGGAAGTGTCTGGATCGCGGTTCAAGGGGCAGGGCAGGATGGACCCAATGGACCTGTCTGCCCCTCAGGCCTGGGTCATCGTCACCAAGAGTCACCTGTTGATTGCTTCCTTTTCCACTATGGCCAGGTTCCAGCTGGCACTGTAGGGAGCTTTCATGAGAGCTGACTCTAGACAAAACCCACACTCCCCACCACATTCGCACACTCATGCGCTCCACAGTGAAAGTTCTCAAAATCTAAAGAGGTTACTGTGCTTATGCCATCATATCCAAGAGGCATAGAGACCATCCCCCTGCGTCCTGCCATGCACGTCCACTCATGTCTGACGGTGTCGGATCAAAAGTTGCTATGACATCACCTTTGGGAAGTGACAGCTTACACGATAACCTGGAAGTAATTTGCATGGAAGCATTTTCAAAGGCTACAGTTACATTCAGAGATTTGTATCTTGTATTTTTTTTAATTAAAAAAATTTTTTTTTTTCAGCTGCACCCTGCAGCATATGGGACCTTAGCTTCCTGACCAGGGATCAAACCTGTGCCCCCTGCATTGGGAGCCAGAGTCTTAACCACTGGACTGCTGTGATAGTCCCTGTATTGGTATTTCTATCAGTAAATGAAAGCTTTAAAAACAGATATGGTTGTGCAAATGTATTCAATTTAATTTAGGGGACAAGTAGATTTTTCTCCAAAGGAAAATCAGAGCGAGAACACTAATTGGGTAATTCTACACCTTGTATAAAGAGGCAGGATTTTAAGTATGTCAGACTACATAATTCACCTTAAAGTCATTTAAAGTGATTTTCTTTAAGGAGGTGACAACCAGGATTTGCCGTGTCCAATGGGCAGAGTGGCTGCCCTTCTCATTTCCAGCAGTCAGCTCCACGTTCCCTGTTACAACAACGCAGAGAGAGTGCTGTGCGTTTCTGCTGCATGGGCTGATTTCTCACTAAACAATGACCAAATGCCTGTAGCATTGACATGATTATTTTTTTGTTACCGTCAAGCTCCCAAAAGACGATTTTTCAGGATCACACTTATCTATGTCTTAGATTCCATGTGTCAAATTGCAGTAATTTCTTCGTTTAGTGTAAAATAGTCATTGCTTAAAAATAACATGAGGTTTTTTTTTTTTTCTTTCCCCTTCTGAGCAATCAGTAAACTTTAAATAGCCACTGGTGAATAGTAGCTTTCCTCCCCCTCTTCCTGTCAGATTAAAAAAAAAACAAAACCAAACCAAAATTTTCAACTAGCATGAAATATGACAACTGCATTTAAATTCAAGCCAAGAGAAAAGTCTAGATTGCATATTTTATTCTGCCCAGGGCTAAGAAAAATACTTTAGCAAATAAATGTCCCCTATAAACAGAGTAGTTTTTCTTTCTTTTCTCTTAGCCTACCTTCTTGGGGAAGATTTCTTCCTTAATGTTAGAGTATATTAAAAGGAAGCATGGAACAGAATATTTTTCAAAGGAAATCACGCTAGCGAAATGACACAACTCTGTCGCACTGCACTGCTTTGAAGTTAACTAGAACATAAAAGGTAAGAACATAAGGTCTCTCTCTCACTCCAGGTTCTGAAATCCCAAAGCCACGGATCTTAAGCAATCCCATATTCCACCAGCAACTGATGGGTTATGTTTCTAGCTGCTCCCAGGATTCCTTGTTGCAATCCTGTACCATCTCCCCTTCCTGGAAAATGTTTCCCATTGGTCACCCCCACCAATCTAGACAAGGATTCAGATTTAAGGAATTGCTGTAAGAACTCCACAGTGACTGAGACGTTTTTTCAGTCTTGTGGTGGCCAGCACCATAAGGAAGTAAGCCGAGGGCAGACACTGTCCCTGTGGGCAGGGATAATCCCTGTACTGGTATTTAGGGACGACCACGGCATGACCAGTAGGGAGACTGGGAAGTGGCCCTGTTGGTTTCAGAGGGAGGAGAGCCTTGGTCACCCAGAGAGGGAGGGCGGGAATGGCAGGACCTTGGTTGATGAGACTTTTTGAGAGTCTCCTGTACATGGATACATGCTAAGTCTCTTCAGTCATGTCCCCATGGACTCTTTGCGACCCCATGGACTATAGCCTGTTAGGCTCCTCTGTCCATGGGATTCTCCAGGCAAGAATACTGGAGTGGGTTGTCATGTCCTTCTCCAGGGGATCTTCCCAATGCAGGGAATCAAACCCTGGCCTCCTGCACTGCAGACAGATTCTTTACCCTCTGAACCAGTAGGGAAGTCTGGGCAGAAAATCACCCAAGATGGTGTGAAAATGCAGCTGTAATTCCCCAGGTCTGGTATAATCTGCATTTCTGGATGGCTTCCTGGTGATGTTGATGCTGCTGGCTCTTGGATCCTCTTGGGGAAGCAGGAGAGGACTGCAGTGTGGGCCCATCGCCTGGGAGCTTGTTAGAAATGCAGATTTCCTCTATGTAGAGGAAACGTACATTTCCTCTACATGCAAAGATGATATTTCTTATTTCCCTTGGATGGAGCCCTAAAAGTATAATTACAGTAGTTACTGAGCCGTGCTGTTTCAATACCTGTGAGGCTGTTGTTATCTGCTGCCACTTTACTTTTCAGAAGGTTCTGAACAATTGGAATGCTTCTAGATCAGGGTGCCCATCTCGTGGCACCCTCCCAGTTTTGAAAGGACTGGAGTTTCTGGGTGTGGGCCCCAGAGTCTACAACCTGCCTGGGGGACTCTAATGGATGCTGAGGACTGAGGAACTGCCCCGGGGCCATGCTACTCAGAGGGATTCTGGACGGGCAGCATTTCTGTTGCCCAGAAGCTTAGCAGGAATGGACGTCTCAGGCTCTGCCCCAGACACTCTGGATTAGAGTCTGCATTTTATTTAATAACAAGGTCCTCTGGTGACTGGTCTGCTCCTGAGAAATGGGAGCTTCAGGAAAGCTCCCACAACCCCTGAGTTCAGGGTGGGGACCCACTTGAGCCTGAGGTGCGGATGCAGCCTGTTTGTGTCAGCCTGCTTCTGCCTTGATTCCAGGTCCATCGAGGCGGCCTCCCGCCAGCGCCCAGGCTACTCAGAACTGAGCCTCCCTGCCAGGCAAAACCAGGCCCCAGAGGGTCACCCGCACGCTTGGCCACGTGCCTCACCTGCCACAGCCCACGGGCACTGGCATCCAGGTAACCAGGCTACAGGCCACCATATTGCCAAGCCAACAGGCCACCAGACCACAGGCCACCAAGACTCCCAAAGCCACCAAGCCAACAGGCCACAAGACCACCAAGTACCAGACCACAAGCCACCAGGACTTCCACTCAATATGCTTTTTCTCCTTTTTTTTTTCCTAGTTGGAAGAATAATATATGTCTATTGTGGGAAATATAAAGTCGAAAGAAAGCACAGCCCCCCACAACCCCATCATCAGCGAGAACCATTCCGTTTTAGTGAGTTTTCTTGGCTGTTTTTTTCCTATGCATTTTTAGGATTCCACTTTTTTCACTAAGTAGTGTTTTAGGCCTGAAAAGTGCCTGATAAACATAATTTTAATGCCTATAAATACTCTATTGAAATAACAAAAATTAATAACATTTTTGTACAAACGTTAGACATTTGGGTCACTTAAAAATGCTTTTCCTCTACGTGCAAAGATCTTTATTTCTTATTTCCCTTGGATGGAGCCCTAAAAGTATAATTACAGTAATTACTGAGCCGTGCTGTTTCAATACCTGTGAGGCTGTTGTTATCTGTTGCCACTTTACTTTTCAGAAGGTTTTGAACAATTGGAATGCTCCTAGATCAGGGCACCCATCTCGTGGCACCCTCCCATTTTGAGTACCACTGTCTGTGGGATTTTTACTGATATTTGCTGGTGTGATGAAATGCAGCCTGCCCATCCATTCCTGTTCTCTGCAGTGGTGAACCAGCCTCTTGCTGCACAGTGAGGGCTGGTGGGCCTTGCATAACACCCCGACAGCTTTACTTTCTCCCTGCATCTGCCCTTGAACCTTCCTCTGCTCTGGGAAGCCAGCCTTCTCGGGGGTCTCCAGAACAGGCCCACAGGCAGGGACTGCTGCCCCCAGGCCAGGCCAGCCAAGCCAGGCCCACACCTACTTCTCCTCTCCATCTGGGCTTGGATGCAGGCTCTTAGGCCATGCTGCCATCTGTGGCCCACACTGCAGCCCTCCCTTCTCTGGCCCCCTTGCTCCCCTAAGAGGGTCTGAGAGCCAGCAGCTTCAGCATCACCTGGGAGCTGGCTGGAGATGCAAACAACAAGGCCTGGGGAGTGTAAGTGATGCTCTCGGCAAATTAGGAGGCGTCTTTCCTCCCCACAACATAGCGGGGTGTGCCGGGCTTGGTGAAGGAACAGGGCTTTCAGCCCCCACTTACCTGCCGGCCAGGTGTCACCCTGCAGCACTCAGGGCAGTCCGGAGGGTCAAGCTCTCCAAGGGTTCTTCCTGAGACCTCCTCCATCTCCCCGTCACTAGCAAGTTCTCTGTAGGATTCCTTTCCTCTCAACATGGCGCCAGCTCTCACCCTGCCGAGAAGGTTGAGCTAAGGGCTGCACGACCACAGGTCTGCCTCGTCTCATCCTAAACCTGGACCCTCCAGCTGGTGCTATCTCTCAATCCCTCCCTCACCCATCTCCTCCCTCCTCTCACCTGATGCTTGCGGCCCCGGAGCTGGACCAGCCCACATCTCGCGGGAAAGACGTAGCTGCTATCGCGAGAGGTGTGCAGGTCTCTACTCTGAGCCCAGGAAGAAGGACGAGAAGGATGGAGTAGGAATGCTGGCTTAGCGAGAAGAGAATCCACTTGCCTTGAAGTGACAGCTGGAGAAATGGAGAAGCCGTGGGCCACAGGGTCTAAACGACCATCACCCAGGAGAGGAAGTCAGGGGCGGCTCCTTCCGGGGCTAAAGATCATTAGGAATATGTTTATTCCTAATAAACATATTAGGAAACATACTCCTAATAAACATATGTCCCTGAAGTGATAGTTAGGGTTCCACACTCTGCTGCTCTCATCCCAAAATGTGAGAGGTGTGTTGCTGAGACCCTGACAAGGGTCTAATAGTGGTGATGTCTGTTCTATTGCTGTGAAGAGCTAAAAGCGGTACAGAAAATTGTTAGGGTCATAATTTTGTTATAGATCTCCATGCTGTTTATAAGCATCACCAAAAGTGATTAGTCTTCTGTGTAGATCCTGGAAGAGGGGGTGGGGGTGCAGGGCTGCGGTGTGGGACGAATGAGGGGGAAGCTTCCTGGGTGGAACAGAGTACCTCCCATCTCTAAGCCACGGAGAGTGTGTGCTCTGTTTCAGCTTCTTCCCCAAATGACATCAGGCCTTTATGTTGATGGGCATATCAGAAGGCTGTGGCGGGGGTGGGGGGCAGTCACTGCACAAACTTCCTTTACATCAGACATAAACAGCTCACTCAAATGTGAAATATAAACTCAGGTTCAACAGAAGACCCCAGAGCCATTCCCACTGATGGATGGAGTCTACAAACAATACACAACACAGAAACTCAATGGGAAGTAGGTACAGAGACTGGGTTGCTTGCTTTGGTCGCTGCATGCAAATTTCTTTCTTTAGAGGAAGCAGCCTTCAAGCAAATAAATACTTGAATAAACTAATGAGAAGAGAATTACAAGCCCTCTTAGTGGCTGGGTCATATCACAACAGGCTTCCGCAGGGCCAGACTTCCTCCCTAAACCAGCATCCAGCGCAAACAAATCAACATTCTGAGTGATCGTTATTTTTACACAAAGGAGTTTTCCTTATAGTTATGTCGTTCTCCCCCAACCCCTAATTTCTCCACGCAGTCCAGAGAGGTATGTCTTATTTATGTTTTACACATTATCAGGTTTACACTTGACAACGCTTGCGTGCGTGTGTGCTAAGTTGCTTCAGTCTTATTTGACTCTGTGCAACACAATAGACTGTAGCCCACCAGGCTCCTCTGTCCATGGAAGTTTCCAGGCAAGAATGCTGGAGTAGGTTGCTGTGCCCTCCTCCAGGGGATCTTCCTGACCCAGGGATCGAGCCCATGACTCTGCATTAGCAGGCGGGTTCTTTACCACTAGCGCCAACTGGGAAGCCCCCAAAATGCTTGACAATCATGTAATTCTCTTTCACCAATGAATGACACTGTGTAACACAGAATCATATTAGAACACGGTAACATGTAAAAGATTTGTAGATCACTAAGTGGCAGTAGTGGTAAAGAACCTGCCTCCTAATGCAGGAGATATAAGAGACTTGGGTTCGATCCCTGGGTCAGGAAGATCCCCTGGAGGAGGGCACAGCAACCCACTCCAGTTTTCTTGCCTGGAGAATCCTGGTGGGCTAAAGTCCATAGGGTTGCAAAGAGTTGGACACAACTGAAGTGGCTTAGCACACATGTAGCAAAGACCAGCAACACCGAAAGGTGTTGTCTAGGTTCTGCACAGAGGTGTTCGGGTGGCCTTTTATGAAATGCACAAAACCATGGGAGGAAGGTCAAGCTGACTCCCACCCCATCCTGAGAGGTGAGCCTACATCCACCCACACCAGGGTAAGTCAACAGACTTCTGATCTGTAGAACCTGTGTGAACTCGGACAGAGAACGGAAAGCGAGGGGTAACCCCTAATAGCACGGCTCCCTGTGGTGACACCAACCACACTTCTGCTGCATTACATGGGCTGGGGGGACTGTGACAAGGCTCCCTGTGACAGAGAGGACCAGAACTCCAGCCCCACTTTCCATCAGTCATGTGGCCAAACTTTACCTGTGCAGCGTAAAAGTCTGCATCACAGAGGATCCAAGGAAGTGGGTGACAAGACTTCTAGGGGGACAGTGACATATCAGAGGGGACAAGCATTTCCAGTCTGGCCAGGTTTCATTCACATCCCAGAGGTCTTACACACAACATCTTAGGATTGTCCAGACGCCAACAGAGGTCTGAAGCATGGTGTCACTCTGGACCCTGGAGTAGGCAAGGTACCTTTTCCATCCCTACAACACATCATTCCCAGGGAGGGAGTCACTGATCTGGGGGTGTCACTTAGCCTCCAAGGTAACTGTGCTTTTGTAAATCACCCTGGATGTTGTCGTGTGATTCCTCTTTTTAACTTAAATTTTGCTTTCTTGAAAGTTCTATTCCTTGGCCCTAATGAATCAACCCAAAATATAGGTCTACTTTCCTTCTGTTCAATTGTTTTCAAAATCTTTGAGGATAGCCATAAAATTTAAATATTTTCAAGTTTAACACATGGAGTTTCTCCAACTTTTTTTTTCCCATGACATGGGTTCTGTGTGCACTTTGCAATCAGATGGTTTGAGTTTGAAGACCTTGGGCCAATTACAAAGTCTCTCTGAGCCCAACATTTCTGTTTTGTAAAGTGGGGTTAATGCTGTATTGATTATTATTATTTTGTTGTTGTTGCATAATGTCATGGGTGAAAAAGATTTTATTTATTTTTTACTTTTTGGCCATGCCATGTAGCGTACAGAATCTTAATTCTTCCACCAGGGATGGAACTCATGTCCCCTGCACCGGAAGCATTGAGCTGTAACCAGTGGACTGCCAGGGAGTCCCCAAAAAGGATTTATTTAAGCTTGTGATTCTGGCGGGTGGTTCTTCTGGTTTAGACAGAGTTGGCAAATCTCCACTGGGCTTGTACATGTGTGTGAGGTCAGTGGGCAGGCTGGCTGCAGGCTGGCTGGTCAAAGGTAGCCTCATTAATGTCTGACAGGTGGACATAATGGGGTAACTAGGCTCCATGTCTCCTAGGCTGGCCTGGTGATGATGTTTCAAGAAGCCCAGTGTGCACACCTTTCCAAGTCTCTGCCTATATCCCACCTGTTTACATTCACCAGAGTAAGTCCCATGGTCAGCCAGACCTCAGGGGCTGGGGACTGGACCTGCTTCTTTACAGGAAGGCTGGAGAATTGAGGCTATCTACAATCTGTCACAAGCATCAACCATAAAGTGATGGCAGGAGAATTCAATGAGAGAAAAAATGCAAATGGTGAGACACAGCCTGGCACACAGTGTATCCTGGTCTTCCTCACCCATGATACTTCACGAGCTGTTCATTGAGGATGGCAGATACCTTCTCCACAGAACCCACATGTCAGGATGACGATGGGATTAATCAGATTTTTAAATTGCCTGGTAAGAGTCAATTAGTTCTTTAGAGACACAGAGGATGTAAATTGAAGGTGTTATTACATGATTATGGCTTTCTCATCCCGGCTGGGGCTGAGAAATCAAGACAATCAAATATTATAGGCTTTCTGTCCTATTTTTACAATCAGAGTACTGGATAATAAATTTAAATGGAGAGACAGAAAAGTGAGATGACCTCTTTCCTGCCAACTGCATCAGTTGAGAATTCAGGTCTGAGAATTTTGAGAACTGTGCATCTTTCTTTTTGGGGAGAGAATTGAGATTCAAGGGTTTCTGCAAAGGTGGTAAAAAATAAACCATTTATGGAGCTCAGCCCTCCTTGCGAATCTTTATTGAATGGAACTTAATGGCAACCAGTTTTAGCCGAACGAAAAATTTTTTCTCTCTTTCCATCATGTCTAAGTACATACCTTTCTTTTTCTCATCTATTTCAAAACATGATTTAAAAATATTGAAGTAATATTTCTTTTTCCCTTTAAAGATGTTTGTTCCAAGCTGAGAAACTCAGGTTCACCCCACAGCCCCCAGCATTTAATCTGTAATTTTGTAGGTTACACTCATTTGCAGATTTTAGAAAGTGCCTTTTATTCTTCTCTAAGTGTTAAAGCAATTTAGATTAATGGGCCTCAGACTCTTTGATACCCATTTTTAAAGCATTTCAAAATGTGTAGAAGACGGTACCCTTTCATATGTGATAAGTAAAAATCTTGGCAGATGAAAGACTTTTTTTTTTCTTTTTGTTTTTGCACACAAAAGAAATCTTTGGAGCTGCAGCTATAACTGTGGAATTCCATGTTGTAATTTTCTTCTTTTGGGAAGGCTGCCCTTTGCAGCTGCTCACAGGAGGTGGGGAAAGAGACAGCATGGGACCAGCTCCGTGGAGAGGGGACAAGCAGGGCGAGGCCACTGGTCCTGGGAACCATCCCATACTCTGTTCTGGATGGTCACAATTTGCATCCGAAACCAGATGTTTACAGAGACATATTCCATCTCATACTCCTTGCATCAATGTAGGATGACTCCATGAGGACCAAGGTTCTCTAACAAAGAGAGAGCCAGTTCCCATGGAGGGGAGTTGGTTGATGGAGGCCCTGAGGGATGCGGTGATGGCCAAGGGACAGGCCCTCTGTGCAGCCCTGTCAGCTGGGAGCCTCGGGGTAGAAGAGGTGCCCACAGCTTCCGTTTGCTTCTCTGATTAAGGACTGTTGTATCCCAGGTCCCCACTGTGCTTGAAGGGGGCCCCGGGAGACCTGGGTGACTCCTGGCCCAGTTCATCTTCCTGTGCCTTTCTGTCTAAGTCTCTGTGTATGTATCTCCATCTGGCAGGAAGGATGGTTGCAGCGAAGAAGCTGCAGACTGTTTTACTGCACCTGGTCACAGACTCATGCTTTTTCTCTCTGAGACAAATAGCAGGAGGCAGTGGACTGTGACTTGGCGCCCTGTCTTGTGTTAGTCAATCAGTCGTGTCCGACTCTCTGTGACCCCATGGACTGTAGCCCACCAGGCTCTGATCATGAAATTCTCCAGGCAAGTTACGGGAGCCATTCCCTCCTCCAGGGGATCTTTCCAACCCAGGGATTGAGCTTGGGTCAATTTGGTGCCTATGAGAGCAGAAACGCCCCAGCCAGACACCCAGACACGGACATGAGCAGAGACTGAAGGCCACCTGCTGGGACAGGACCGTGTCCACTCCCCTGAGCTCAGCGCCTGTCTATGGTGGGGTGGACAGAGTCGTGGGATTTCAGAGTCAGGAAGGGTCCCTCCAGAGATTCCTGATGGTAACACTACCGAGGACACATCTCATTGCTTCTCTCTCTGAGGACATCATGTTCTGGGAGGTTTTGTTTATCACATGGCACTGAATTATGTTAGAACCAAAGACCCTCCCAAAACCTCCGAGAAGCTGAAAATCACTCTAATACATCTCATTTTGCTGGAAGGTTTTTAAAATTTTAAAACACAAGGTACATTTTTTCCTTTTATGTTCATCCTGAAAATACCAAGGATTCTGGGCAGTTGAAGTAACAGCAGCTTCACATATCCGGATATTCCAGTACGTCCTCCCCAAGCCAGTGGTGGACAAGAAGGGCAAATGGAACCCAGTTTCCAGCAGAGATGGACAACGGAATGGCTGGGCTTTAAATAAGGCTTTGAGGGACTCCCCTGGTGTCCAGTGGTTAAGACTTTGCCTTCCAAAGCAGAGGGATGTGGGTTTGATCACCGGTAGGGGAACTAAGATCTCATATACCTTAAGACCAAAAAAAAAAAAAAAAAAAAGAAACCCCACAAAAACAAAGCACAAATGACTTTGAGTAGCAAAATAAAACACCCAGCCTCTGTAGTCTGTTTTCCACATCCTGCCGCAAGACTCTTGAAGGCAGGAGTAGCCTGGGATAAACCGAGTGGACGACAACCTGGGAGCCTAGTGGTAGGACCCAAAGTGAAGTCACTCAGTCGTGTCTGACTCTTTGTGACCCGGTGGACTGCAGCCTACCAGGCTCCTCTGTCCGTGGGATTTTCCAGGCAAGAGTACTGGAGTGGGTTGCCATTTCCTTCTCCAGGGGATCGTCCCGACCCAGGGATCGAACCTGGATCTCCTGCATTGTAGGCAGACGCTTTACCATCTGAGCCACCAGGGAAGTCACCTAAAAGCCCTGAGGTGCAAACATGTCCTGGGAGTGAATGAGACTGGGAGGGGCAGTCTTCAAAGGCACCGCTTTTCAGGGGAGAAGTTCTAAAGGAAGGAAGAGGCATGCTTTGGAGGACAGGCAGGGCGGAAGGGAGAAGCCCAAGAAGTCTGTGGGCTCTGCAGGGCAGCAAAGAGGCAAACCATTCACACAATCCCTCACTCAAACCCGTCCAGAAAAACCATTCATTACAGAAGCCACGCTTCCCAACACTGACAGGAGAGGTGCTCATGAATGAGGAAATCTTTTTCTTTTTTTGGCTGCACCTCGAGGCATGTTGGATCTGTTTCCTGTGTGTGTGCTCAGTCGAGTCTGAGTCTTTGCGATCCTGTGGACTGTAGCCTGCCAGGTTCCTCTGTGGGATTCTCCAGGCAAGAATATTGGAGTGGGTCGTCATTTCCTTCTCCAGGGGATCTTGCCCATCCAGGGATCAAACTTGCGTTGCTTGCGTCTCCTGCGTTGGCAGGTGGATTCTTTACCACTGAGCCACCTGGGAAGCCTTCAGTTTTCTGAGCAGGGATCAAACACAGGTCCCTGCATTAGGAGCACAGAGTCTTAACCACTGGACCATCAGAGAAGTCCATAGGGCTAAAGAGGAATCTTTAAGCCACTCAGGACAATGAATAGGGAAACAGACTAAATATATGCAAAACTACCATAACATAAAGAAGTCCTCAGTTGCTAAAAATCTGCTTCCGCCAAATGATCCCAAAGCAGAAGGTAACTGTAACATCACTCTCAGCACTGAACTAAATGTCATCAAGCATTTTAGGATCTATAATCCCACTCTGAATCAGAAGTTCCAAAGTCAAAGCCAGAATCAGGCAGACACAGGAAGAAATGAAGAGTTGATTGATCTCCAGAAAAAAAAAAGGAAGAAAAAGACAAAATGACCTCAGAAATGAAAAATGAATTGCAAGGGGAGAAAGACGCCCATGCATATTCAATAAGGTGCATGGAAGAAAGGTGGGGACATTGCCTGAAGAAGAAAAACGATGTACAGAAAAGAACAAAAAGGCTCGGAGAGAAAGCCATCGAAAGGCAAACGTGGCAAACAAAAACCAACATACATAATCAGAAACCATGACAAAGAAAAACAAAACAATGGGAAAAACCTAATATTTAAATTAGAATGTGAGGAAACCTGCCAGGAGCAAGAGGAAACCTGAATCTGCGTATTGAAGGAACTCAGTCCCTGGGGAAATTGACCAAGAACAACTAACTCCAAGACACATCTGGTGAAATTACTAGAATTTAAAGACAAAGGAGAGCTTCCCAGGTGGCACTAGTGGTAGAGAACTCACCTGCAATACAGGAGACATAATGAAACATGGGTTTGATCCCTGGGTCAGGAAGATCCCCTGGAAGAGGGCCTGGTAACCCATTCCAGTGTTCTTGCCCGGAGAATCCCATGGATGGAGGAGCCTGGTGGGCTACAGTCCACGGGGTCTCAATGAGTCAGATACTACTGAAGTGACTTAGCACGCACTCAAAAGATAAAGGCCTCAGGTGACTCAGTGGTAAAGAACTGCCTGCCAACGCATCAGAGAAGGCAACGGCACCCCACTCCAGTACTCTTGTCTGGAAACTCCCATTGACAGTGGAGCCTGGTGGGCTGCAGTCCATGGGGTCGCTAAGAGTGGGACACGGCTGAGTGACTTCACTTTCACTTTTCACTTTCATGTGTTGGAGAAGGAAATGGCAACTCACTCGAGTGTTCTTGCCTGGAGAATCCCAGGGACGGGGGAGCCTGGTGGGCTGCCGTCTATGGGGTCGCACAGAGTCGGACGCGACTGAAGCGACTTAGCAGCAGCCAGTGCAAGAGACGTGGATTCGATCCCTGTTTGGGGAAGATCCCACACGCTGTGGAGCAGCTGAGCATATCGCCCTGCTGAGCCTGTGCTCTAGAGCCCAGAAGCCGCAGCCACTGAGTGCCCTAGAGCCCAGGCTCCACGAGAGAAGCCCCCATAATGAGAAGCTGGAGCACTGCAATGAAGAGTTGCTCTCGCTTGCTGCAACTAGAGAAAAGACCTCGCAGCAGTGATGACCTAGCATAGCCATAAATAAATAAATAAAATTACATTTAAAAAAGAAAGAGAAAGGAAAAAATAAAATCCTCAAGGCTTCCAAGCCGAAGGATCGAGTAATTTAAAAGGGCAAGAAGTGTAAGAGTCACATCATTGTTCCTAAAAAACATCATAGCCTTACGGCTGTATTTTCAGGAAACCATTGTGGAACATAGGAATCAAAGATTTTATATCAAGCCAAGCCATTCTTTACGTATGAAGTTTACAGACAAGAGAATTTTAAACAAACAAGCATGTAGCAAGTCCTCTGTCTAAGGAACAGACCACAGGATAAACTACATACATCAGTCAAGAATTAAGGAGAGAGGGAAATCTAGAAACCTGCATGTGTCGTTTACTAGCAGATGACATAAACAAAAGATATTTGAAGAACATCCAAAACTTGCATTTTTTTGGTAGACTAGCTAATCAGAGAAGGCAATGGCACCCCACTCCAGTACTCTTGTCTGGAAACTCCCATGGACAGAGGAGCCTGTGGGCTGCAGTCCATGGGGTGGCTAAGAGTCAGACACGACTGAGCGACTTCACTTTCACTTTTCACTTTCATGCATTAGAGAAGGAAATGGCAACCCACTCCAGTGTTCTTGCCTGGAGAATCCCAGGGACGGGGGAGCCTGGTGGGCTGCCGTCTATGGGGTCGCACAGAATTGGACATGACTGATGTGACTTAGCAGCAGCAGCAGCAGCAGCAGCAGCAGCAGGTCTAATATTTAAAAAGGTACCTCAGCTAAAGGAAAGTTTACTTTTCCTGCTTCAGACCACCTTGACTGTAAAGGTATATGAACTGTAATTTTAAAATTTATACTGCCACATGATTGTAAATTTTAGTTGTCTTAAGTTAGGGATTGGTGAAAAGCTATTTATGCTGGATATGGGTCAAAATGACTATTATTTGCAAAAAACATATAAAAATAACGGGAAGAAAGGGCTGCATAATGAGATACTGCAAGACTCAGATACTGATTGGAAATGACCTTCAAGTTTCAGTTTCTCAGAAAGAATGAATGAAATGAAATACAGCAGAATGTTAACCCATATGAAAATAAAGTGCACCCAAATATTGTAGAAGAGAAAGAATGAAGGGGAGAGCATCAGGATTGGTAAACAGACGGCGATTTAGGGAGATGCTCTATTGCTCTCAGGGGCACAACAGCTCTGTGTCTTTCCCCCAGACCTTGCCCTGTGCCTCTCTTCCATCTCACAGCTACTGAGTTAATCCTCTCACAACAAACCCACAATCTAATCGCTTCTGTGATCCAGCAAGTGGCCAACTTCCTTGGCCTCCTGCCAGGAGATTACCAGGTGAATGCATCAAATCCCACAGAACGCCACACCTCCTGACCCACAACCCACAGGACTGCATCCAAAATCCAGCCTGGAAAACCCTATATCCAACCTGAGGCAGTGCTGGAAAATGATGGTGCAAAAACTGCAGAACTCACAGGAGAGGCTTACCGCTTTGAGGAGGTGAAGGGGGCCTCAGAGGCAGCCTGGAATAATGTCAAAGAGAGCCACAGCATCCTCCGAGAATTTGTCTCTCCCTAGCCCATCTCCCCCCAGGGCTTCCCTGGCGGCTCAGATTGTAAAGAATCTGTCTGCAATGTGGGAAACCTCGGTTCAATCCCTGAGTTGGGAAGATCCCCTGGAGAAGGGAATGGCTACCCTCTCCAGCATTCTTGCCTGGGAAATCCCATGGACAGAGGAGGCTGGCGGGCTACAGTCCACGGGGTCGCAAAGAGCCAGACATGACTGAGCGACTACAAGATGCTTTAAAGATTCTGATTTTCAATAAATTAAAGCAAATTAAAGGAAAAAAAAACACACCCCAAACAAAAAACCCCAGTTATGGCCTTAAAAAAGAAAAAAGAAAGAAAGAAATGAAGGGAAAAACTTCAGTGAGAGGACTTATAGTAAAGCAATTTAATATATATAAATGTAGATTCATGAATATAGAAACGTCACAACAAGGGCGGAAGAATAATATTTTATGTGCTACATGTTATTTATATATATATGTGCTTCCCCAGCCGCTCTGCCTGGAATATGAGATGTGGTTTGATCCCTGGGTTGGGAAGAATGGCTACCCATTCCAATATTCTTGCCTGGGAAATCCCAGGGACAGAGAAGCCTTGCGGGCTGCAGTCCATAGGGTTTGCAAAGAGTCGGACATGACTGAAGTAACTGAGCACTCATGTACATTGCTATATATTATCATGAAGGAGACATAATCCAATCAAAAGTGGAAGGAGAAAGGAGCAGAAAAGAAGAAAGCAAAATAACCTCACTGATTGCTGTCTAGGCAATTAGCGGGAGACAAAGTGAAAGATAAATAACTGGAGACTGGGGGCAATTAAAAAAGGTGTGAGTTACAAAGGTAAGCACTAGAATAGACTATAAACCTTCCTAAATAGCAAAAGAAGACGAAAAACTAAAGGAACAAAGAAAACACATCACAGAAAAAGAAACATAGCCCCTTCCACATAATGTGGTCATTTGAACATAAAATAATTTGAAATTATTAAATTTTAGACTTCTAAACACAGACTTCTCAACACAGACTTCTCGCCTTTGGAACAAATACTAAGACGCCCCTTGCTCTTGAATAGTACAACTCAGCAATATAGCAAGAATACTGGAGTGGGTAGCCATTCTCTTCTCCAGGGGATCTGCCCAACCCAAGGACTGAACCTGTGTCTCCCACGTTACAGGCAGATTATTTACTGTCTGAGCCACCTGGGAAGCATGGATATGCCAGTTCTATTTTAATTCATACATCGAACACAATCCCCATAAAAATACCAACCAATTTTTAAAACTCATTTATTCATTCCCCTGTGGGTTTATTTATTGACTCCAGTGCAGATTTACTATGAAACTCATGAAATAAAACCCTGGGGGGTGGTGGCCCCCTTGCTTGCATGGGCCCCTTCCAAGGCCCTTTCTGTATCCCTAGGTTGCATTCTTTTTCTTCAAGTGGATCCCCCAAAATAGCACAGTAACTGTCGCTGTCTGTAGGGGGGGACAGAGGCCTGGGGAGACCAAGTAGCCACTGAAGGTCACCCGATGAGTGGCTCAACCAGAGTTCAACCCGGCGCTTCTCGCCCTCTCCCCCCAACCACCTCCCAATCTTTGAGCAACCCACACTTAGGGCTGCGCACACTTGGCCGTGTCGCTGCTGTTCTGTTAAAACCGTACCAGCAGTTCATTCATCTTACACCACAACACACTGCTGCCACGTGACCAAAAGCGAAACAGGGTCTCTGTGCCTCTGTAGTTGGGGTATTTACTGGTTTGATTGAGATTTAATGAGTGGACATAAAAAGTAGTTTCAGTATCTATACATTATCAGGTAATATATATTCAAAACAGGATATTCAAAAATTAAACATCTGCTCAGATACATTAATTTGGGTGGGAACATTGTCGCCTCGTTCTGGCATAAACTGACTGACAAAACCCATCACTCTATATTTCCATCACTCTGCTTTTTAGTTCTGGGCAGCAGACTTCCCCTGAATGGAGGAGTGCGTCATGTGGCGTCTGGTGGCTAAAACGCTATTAACCTCAAGGAAGATAGGAGTTGGAGCAGGGCCTTGGGTACAGTGATCAAGTTGTGGGTAAGTTCTGTGCTTGCTGATGGGAAAATTTATATTGGCAGCCATCTTCCTGGTTGCCATGGTGAGGTGCCTCCTACTCTCACCAGTGGAAGCCCTCCCTCTCTCCTGCTAACCATCCCCCCCACACCACAACTGCCGTTAACCCCCCACCCCCCCACACCGAGGAACTGGACTCTCAACCACATCAGTGATGCTGTGACCTCTGGGTGACACAGTGCATGCAGCTGTCATAACTCCAGCAAAGAAGGTGATTTTACAGTGGAGTTGGGCCACGGAGCCCCCCGCCACTGGGGCAGGGCTCAGCCTCCTGCAGGGAGCACCAGCCGTAGGGTGTGGCAAGAGGAAGCTGTGGGCTGTTCTCTCCTGCCTGGGAAGGAGACCTGAGCACAGAGAAGCAGGGAATTAGGTCTAGAACCTGTCTCACTGTGGAGACCACACTTCCCCCAAGAAGACGGACTTAACACCTTCCTCTCTGGAACAGGCAGGCCCAGACATCTGTTCCCACAGCAAGGACGTGGGATGTCCAGTCCAGACTGTGAAGGGCCAGGTCCAGTAGGAGAGGAGCAAACTTCCTATTTCTACATTTAACCTGGGGGAGAGATGAGTTTGAGTCAATGCTTTATATTTCTATCTATATTAGATATGTCTACTATTTCTCTCTTTATAGCTGTACATCTAATATAGGCCACAGAGGATGAGATGGTTGGATGGCATCACTGACTCAATGGACATGAGTCTGAGCAAACTCCGGGAGACAGTGAACAGGGAAGCTTGGCATGCTGCAGTCCATGGGGTCACAAAGAGTTGGACACGACTGATCAACTATTTTTTTTTTAATATAAAGAGATAGACTGTAACTTAATGAGATTCACAATCAATGATAAAAAGACACTGGGTGCCTGTTATGTGCCAAGTACCCCACTAGGCTCCATGGGAAGTTAAAACTGAAGTCAATATGCTCCCAATGCTTTTTTGTTTAATTGACGTATAACTGGCATAAAATATTATAGTAGTTTCAGGTGTACCACCTAGTGATTCAGCATTTATATACATCATGAACTGATCACCACAATCAGTCCAGTTATCATCTATCACCATTTAACACTATTACAATATTATGGACTTTATTTTCTATTCTGTATATGACATCCCCGTGACTTACCTATTTTATAATTGGAAGTTTGTGTCTGTGAATCCCCTTCACCTATTTTGCCCAACCCTCCACCCCGCCCTCGATAGCAACCACCAGCTTGTTCTCTGTATCTATGAATCTGTTTCTGTTTTGATGCTATGTAAATTTTCTCACAATAGCCACAACAAAAAACCCTTAAGTTTCTGACCTTTTTTAAGCCAAAGTAAAAAATGTCCTATTCTGTGTGTGGACCACAAACTTAGCTTTGAGCTTTGCAGCCGCCAAGTCTCAGGCACTTTTCCTTGGAGAGTGAGGGGCTTAACCTGACTTACAAAGCACAACATTTAGCTATAACGGCCACTTAAGTACTGACAATTAAAACCAATACCCATTACATGGTCATTTAAACGTGTGACAATTTGCAAATGCGTTTATAATCTAATGGGATTGGAAAGAGAAGGTGAATTATGTTTAAACCAATGTACATAATTGAAAATGAGGGTAATATCTGATAAATCAGTGTTTTACAAAATAGATGGAGATGCTGAGATAGCCTGAAAAGGGAGGGGACTTGGGCAGATGGACACAGCGTGCCTGTGTGCTCCGTCACTCAGTGGCCTCTGACTCCTCGTGACTCCACAGACTATAGCCTTTCAGGCTCCTCTGTCCATGGGATTCTCCAGGCAAGCATACTGGAGTGGGTTGCCATGCTCTCTTCCAGGGGATCTTCCTCACCATGTCTTCTGTGGCTCCTGCAGGCAGGTGGATTCTTTACTAGTGCACCACCTGGGAAGCCTCAGATGGACACAGACCTCTTGTTAAATCAGCAGGTGATGGGAAACCCAGCGTCCTGCCCCAGGCTGGGCCGGGGAGCCAGCTCTTGGGTCATGCACACCCCAAACCCAGTCAGTTTCCAGTGCTGGGACAACCTCTCTTCAGCCCAGGGAAGGCTGCCACCAGTTTCTGGGCTTTGCTAAGCAGCCAGGTGCCCTTAGGTCAGATGGTCTGGGACCTGATGGCACTGAAAGGATGCAGAACACTCACAAATGGCTCCTCAGTTGCAGATTCTCTTGCCAGCTGGGAGCAGACCCCCAGGGAGCACAGCTGTTCAGGCTGGCCTGGACTGGGTGCTGGCGGGCTCCAGCACGGGGGTTCCAGGGGGTGGCATAAGGGGTGGCCTCACCTGCTTGCTTGTCCCGCAGTCCTGGCCTCTTGCTGGAGTCACCTCTCTGGGGAGCTCGAGGCCGATTCCTCATGTTGCAGGCTCTTGCCCCCTGGAAATCGCATGTGGGCCCTAGTGCCATCCTGAAGCACCATCATCTGCTCTCCCTGGGAGGCCAGGATGTTCCCTGTGCAGGTTTCAGACAGTCTGGCCTTGCCGACACCTTGACTTCACACTTCTAGCTTTCAGTACTTTTCTGTTATTTAAGCCCCCGCCCCCCCCCCACCCCCAGTCTGTGGTGTCTGTTACAGCAGGTCCAGGAACCTCACCCACCTGGGCTGGACAGCCTGGTGGGCAAGTACAGAGCCTCCCTCAGTCACAATCCACATTCAGGGTGTTTGCCTTACCCCAGTAATATTATTTGCAGTGTCTTTTTAATTGCTTTCGTTTTAATGTTAAATGTATTATGAAAGGAAGCATTATCTCCCTACTGTACATCAATCGTGGAGAGACAGTCTTGGTGATTTTTAATTTTTTGGTTGTGCCATGTAGCATATAGGATCTTAGTTCCCTAACCAGGGTTCAAACTCTTGTCCCCTCCAGGTGAAGCACAGGGTCATAACCACTGGACTTATGTGGAAGTCCTAGTCTTGGTAATTGATGGAATCAATTAGATCCATTATTATTATTAGAGAGATTTGGGTAATTTGATGATACACTAACTTTGGGAAATCAACATATATATATATGGACTTAGATACCATTGACGTTTCTGTTGGAAAAAATGTCCAAACAACAAGAGAAACAGCATTTTTTTGAATATTTGAAGCTCATGTACACTTGCAGGGCCCAGATTTTGGTCTCTAACACTCTTTTCCAATGGAAAGAAAAAAAATGAATTGGGGATTGCATGCATGTTTTGGAGCAGGCATATAAAAAATATCCAGACAGATAATATAAAAGATAAAGAATGAAGTTATTCAAAGAAAGCGAATTTGATAGAGCGTGTCTCACCCTCGTTATTTTTCACAATGTGAAAGTGTTATCTATGCTATCTGTGGCTCTCACGTCTCTTTGGAAAGCTCCTGTCTGTTTATCAGATGTTAGTTATGGACCAGCAGAAGCAGAAGGAGTGATTAAAACTGGTGAGTCAGCTACAGTAACCCCAGCGACTAAAGGGACGATGCCAAGAGCAAGAGTGGATGGCACATGGGAGGTGAAGTAGCCATCAGTGAGCTTCACTGATCTCGCCAGTTAACAAATATCCAAACACGTGTTCCCAGATAACAGAATAGCCAAATGTCCTTAACAGAAGAAAGCCCACTCCAGACTTACCCCCTCTTTTCTCAAGGAATGAAACCCTTGGCAACACCACTAGTTACAGGGAGATACTAGTGAGCACACTCCAGGAGACAGTGAAGGACAGGGAAGCCTGGTGTGCTGTAGTCCACGGGGTCGCAGAAAATCAGACACAATCGAGCAACTGAACAACAACAGATAAGACATATGCCCAATTACGGTAACAGCCCAGACTGGTACATCTCAATGATTGCACAGTGAGTGCACACGAATCTTAGAGGCCACTTTATTCCTGGAAAGACTCCAAGTCTCAAAGTCAGCATTGTTAAGGAAGAAAGGTACCTAAACGTTCCCTGATAGAACAAGTGCAGCTTCCTTGCAAGAAAAGGAAACTCATCCCAAAGACCACTGGCTTTGGTTTGAATCAACTTGGTTTGTTCAACTGAGTCCCCACTAAGAATCGATAGGTTGCCAGCTCAAAGCCTGGATCCCCCAGGGCAGTCAAGGCGATAGTCCTTTTACTTTGGGGTCTGGTAAAATTTCCAAAATTCTAGAAAGGTGCAAAATATTGGTTATTGAGCTGATAAAACTATTGAAATCCTAGAACAGTGTAAAGCATGTGACACTGGGAATATACAATAAAAAGAGTGAGGACCAAAAAAGAAAACCAATGAAAGCCATAGCACCAATATCTTTGTAGCCCCTCTTAGTGTAAGGACATTAACTGATTCTGCAGCTTTAATACTTTTCATGTGACCATTTTGCATTTAAAGAGTCTTAGCATATTGAAGGGAATTAATATGTTGGAGTTGAGATTTTAATTAAATGCCTAAAAGTGCTGGGGTAAGTTTGTAATCTTTCCTTGGAGAAGGAAATGGTAAACCACTCCAGTATTCTTGCCTGGAGAATCCCATGGATGGAGAAGCCTGGTAGGCTACAGTCCACGGGGTCGCAGAGAGTTGGACACAACTGGGCGACTTCACATTCATTCATTCAAGTTTGTAATCTAGGGTTTTTATTGATTGGGAATATTTATTTTGTTGAATCTATAATATTTTATTTATTAGTTGTAAGTAAATATAAACATTTAGGGCAAAGCTGATTGTTTAATATCTAAAAAATGCTAATTATCTAATAAATTCCTAAGATTAATAACTGAGCTATAGCCTAAATTACAATTAGCAGTGACTATTCCTCTCCATGCACAAATGCCCCCTCAATACTAAGAATTCCGTCAGCACTGAAAATGGAAAGCCAGTACTTTTCTGATATGTACTGAAATACTCAGAACTGTGATCAGAATAAATGCTCATCTTTGTGCCAGTTATAAGTGTTGTGTGAACCATCTGTGGTCTGTGTGCCATACTTCAGGAAATAATCCCTGAGCAGAAGGTTCTAGAACCTAGGGGGTAATAAGGAGCATTGATCTACACCTTAAATTTCTTGGCTACAAGTACCTCTTTCTGAAAGCTCCTATTAGGTACTAGAATTATCCTTGAAACCCAGTAGCTTAAAACAGGTATCATCTCACAAACTTTCCAAGGGTCAGGAACCTGGCAGCTGCTTAGGTGGGTAGTTCTGGAAAGGTCAGATTTCCTGATTAAACAACTTGGGGAACAGGGGGTCAAATACCAAGACAGTGAGAAGGATCTCCCCAGGAGAAAGCAAACCCACTGGTTCATCCCTGATATAGTCCTATGCCTGAGACTTCAGAGATGGTTCCTGCCCCCAGAATCTGTCTCTTGAAGGCTTGTTTCTCTGAATTTGGTAAAAAGGAGGTGAAAATGAGTGTAGACATAAATGCTTCTATAGATATGAGACTGGACAATTTATTTTTCCCGTGAAGAAAGAAATAAAGCCATTGTTGCAGTATACAACTTGAGTGTATACAGTTGAGTATAGACAGTCCTGGACCATTGATGGGGAATTGGAAAGGAAAGATGGACACTTTGGATATACTGCGGCAATAATATGTCTATTTGTATATATTCAACATATGCATACATTTTATCTAGCAGCTCTCAGTAGCTTGGTTATATTAAAGAAAACAGATGGATCAATTTCTCTCTTTGTTTATATTTAAAGTGGGTTTCTTGTAGGTAGTATGTAATTGGGTCTGCTTTGTTTAATCCAATCTGACAATCTTTTAATTGGGGCATTCAGTCCAATTACATTTTAATGTGATTATTGATGTAGTGGAATTTAAATCTACCATCTTTCTCTTTGTTTTCCATTTGTCCCATCTGTTCTTCATTCCTTTTTTTTTTCTCTTTTCCTGCCTTCTACTGGATGAATTGAGCCTTTTTTTATGATTCCATATTTATCTCCTTTGTTGTAGTCATAACTTTCTGTTGTGGCACGTTGGTGGTTGACATAAGGTTTAGAGTTTGATCTTTAAATTCTCACTGTTTACCTCTAAGTGACTTCCTACCATTTCTGCAGCAGAGGAATCTTACAGCAGAAATGCTGTTCGTCCCCTCCATCTTCACTCTACTATTTTTGTGATACTTTTTCCTTTTACCTATGTTATAAACTACATAATACACTGTTATCATGTTTTAAATTTAAACAGTCAATTATCTTTTAAGGATATTAAAATAATATGGAAAGGCTTTTAGATTTATCCAGGTACTCACTCTTTTCAATGCTCTTCATTGCTTTGTATAGATGCAGATTTCCACCTGCAACATAGCTTTCATTTCTTATACCCATAGATCTTCTGGTGATGAATTTTTCAACTTTTGTGATGTCAAAAACCATCTATATTTAGACTTTTTTTGGTAAATATTCTTGCAAGGTATAGAATTCCAGGCTGACAGTTTCTATTTCATTCAGTATTTGCATTATTGCTCCACTATGTTCTGGCTTGCATTGTGTCCAGAGAGAAGTCCGCTGTAAGTCTCATCTTTCTCTGCACACAACATTGTACCTGCTCTGGCTTCTTTTAAGATTTTCTCTTTGGCATTGGTTTTAAGCAATTTGTTTATGATGTACCTTGGTGTAGCTCTCTTTATGTATCTGGTGATTGAGGCTGATTTGGTTTCTTGGATCGATGGGCTTATAATTTCCATCAAATTTGGAAGAATTTTGCCATTATTTCTTTCTTTTCCCCCACCCTGGGGAGACACCAGCAGTTCACTGATGCTTTTATCATTTTTGTTTAGTCTTTTCTGTGTGCTTATTTTGAATGATTTCTATTGATGTCTTATGTTCACTATATTTTTCTTCTGCAGTCAAATCTGTTGTTAATCACATTTGGAATATTTTTTAAAATCTCAGGCTTTGTAGTTTTCCTCTCTTGAAGTTCTCTTTGGCTTTTTAAAAGTATCTTCCATGTTTTTGCTTAAATATGCTAAATATTTTCTCTGGATTCTTCGTCACCTGGAATAAGGTTATAAAATGAGTGCTTTAATGTATTTGCCTACTGTCATCCATACTATTTCTGAGTTAGTGTCAATTGATTGGTTTTCTCCTCTTTCTGTGTGTCATACATGCCTGCTTCTTTGTGTGCCTGGTAATTTTGAATTGGATATCTGCTTTCATGGATACTGGGTATTTTTGTATTCCTATAAATATTCTTGAGTTTTCTTCTGTGGTGAGTTTACTCATCAAAAGTTTGATCCTTTTGGTTATTGCTTTGCTAGGCAGGACTACAGCTGTGTTTAGTCTAGAGATAATTTCCCCACCTACTGAGGCCAAACTTTCTTGGGTTCTCTGTCCAATGGGAACAGGAGCTGTATGGCCCCTGTGAACTGAGTATTCTTCACTCTTGTCTTTTTGGGTGGTTCTTTCTTCAGCCTCAAGTCCTTTCTTGATGTTTATCCTGATCAGTACTTAGCTGAAGACTTGATTGGGACTTTGCAGATGTTCAGAATTCCTTCTCTACGCAGCATTCTCATCTCTGCTACTCTGCTCTGCAAACTAGGCACTCTGGCTTTTTTGAACTTTCAGTTCACACAATAAGGGGGACCATTGGGCTCCATCTGGACTTCCCCTCTGTGTACTCATTATCTGGATATTCTTTCAAGTCTGCAAGCTGGGCAATCCTAGGGTTCATTTAACATGTTTTCTGTTCCCAGCATTATTTGATGTCCAGTGTCTTGAAACCCACCTTTTCTTTTTTCTTAAGATTCTCTTTTGATGCGCATCATTTTTAAAGTCTTCATTGAATTGTTGCAATATTGCTTCTGTTTTACACTTTAGTTTTTTGACCACAAGGCATGTGAGTTCTTAGCTCTCCAACCAGGGACTGAACCCACAAACCCTCTGTTGGAAATCAAAGTCTTAACCACTGGACCACCAGGAAAGTCCCTTGAGAATCATCTTAAAAGATATTTCATGCTCCCCTCCCCCTCCCCACCACTTTTTTTGGTTTCAATTAGGAGGGGTAAATCTGGTCTTTGCTACTCTAGCTCGTCTGGGATTTGGAGTCCTGGATAGATTTCTCTAAAGCTGACCATTTGTATGACAGACATGATGCTACTGTAAGGAGTCAAGAGCACCGAGGCTGTTGGATCAAGCACTGCATCACGAGGCTTAGGCTGTTTTGGGAAAGAAGGTAAGAAGGGGAGCCTTGCTCAGAGAACGGCCTGAAGGGCTTCATACATTCAAAGAGCAAGGAAGGTGGTGACAGGGCAAGGGAAGCTGGCAGCCAAAGAGGCTTGGGTCAGAGTCTGGCAAGCTGGAAGATTTCAGAGGTGAGGCCATTCGAGGTGACCAGCTGCAGGATGTGGCCATCAGTTAGCTCAAGTGGCGTATGAAGGGCAGCTGCTGAAGATGAGGAAGCACCTGGAATGTGGAAGAATAAGCTGCTTCTACTTGGGGGAGGGGTGCTTCCTCGGGAGGTGGGAAAAGAGCGCCTCATGGGAATCCAGGTTGTGAAGTAAGGTATGTTCCTTTACAATGGAATAAAAGCTCCTTAGGGCACAGCAAAGCCGACTAGAGGTAATGTCAGCAGCAGGGAGTGTACTGCACATGAGAGGAGTGACCCTGACTGACAGGCTTAGCATCCGGGGATAAGATTTTCTGTGTCCAGCTGACCAGCCCACTGAAGGAGAGGTTCCAGCTGAGGCGGGGGTCCGAGGTGGACTGGCAGGGGGGCAGCCAGCCTCCAGGCGGCCTCAAAGACCCTTGTATCCTGGGACTGATGCCCTGGTGTGTCCCCTCCCACATGAAACAGGGCTGACTTTAGTAAGCAACAGCACACAGTGGAAGTGACAGCATGACTTCCAAAGCCAGGTCATGAGAGACCTCTGCACTGCTTCCTGGGTCACTGGGAGAAGACCTCATCATGCCGCAAGGATGGGAGCAGCCTGTGGAGAGGCCCATGTGGAGAAGACTGGGGCCTCCTGCGCCAACTTGTCAGGTGTGTGAGGCCACCCTGGAAGTGGGTTCCTGTCCCCTACAGGCTCTCAGATGACCACAGCCCTAAACTAACACTTGGACAGTCTCTGCACGAGTGACCTTAGAGCCAGAACCATCCAGCAAAGCCACTCCTGGATTTTTGACCCATGGAAACTGCATGAGATACTCACTGTTTATTGGTGTTTTTAGCATTTGGATTTTGGAATGATTGTTAATCAGCCATAGAAAACTGGTGCTGATTTTGATACCCAGAACTGGGAGGTCTGAGCAAAACCTAACCATACAGGCACAGGTTTGGATCCAGATGGTGAGCAGCTCATGCTGGGTGCCAGTCACTGCAGGGTCACCCAGTCAGTTTGGGGCAACCGCTGGGCCTCTTAGGGTAAAAACAGCAGAGCTGCCACCTCACTCCTGCCCCTTCATCAGGCACTGGGTGACCCCAGGGGCCCACCTACCTGGAAACACAGAGAATGGAATCCTGGGAAAACGCAGTCTACTGAGGCCAAGTTTACACATTACAGACACCACAGTACCCAGACCCAATGCTATGAGGAGGCTGTCCTTGAGCAGGACCATATCAGAAGTCAGGGAACTGGACCTCATTGTCACTGGACGCCACAGGGAGGGGAACCCCAGGTCTTGAGAGAAGACAGAGAAGGGACACAGTCGAGCAGTTGGCCTCTTTCATCTGCAAAGGGCAGGGACTTCTGCTGTGTCCAGAAAGTGGCAGGAATCCTGACCCTGCAGCTGGCCTCACGGGATGAAAAACAGCCACCAAACATCCCTGCTCCTCCAGCACTATTTCTGCTAAGGGCTAAAGACAAACGAAAGGAGGGTGAAAATCTAACAGGTTCAAAAGTCTGGTGGAAACCACTGCTCCCAGGTGAGATGGCTTTGACCTCAAAGGGAGGGACCAAGATGTGACAGCATTCCTACACCCATGATTTTGGGCCCTCCTGGAATGATTCTCCTCCCACCCTTCGTGGAGTAAAGACCTCCATGACCTTGTCCAAGAGGACCAAGGGCGCCGCTTCTCTTACAACCGAGCCTTGATACCAGGGCGCCCTGGGCACGGGAATGGTCCCCATTCCTGAATCCCAGAGAGGTAAACAGAAAGTGGCTTTTCATCTTTCAGGAGTTCGTCCAAGAGGGTTGGGGTGGTGATGCATAGAGGCCACTTTCCACGGGGACCTGGGGGGACCTGGGTAGTGAGATACCCAGTTGGTGGCAGCTAGCCCTTCCCATGCACATATGGGGTTCCTTCCCCCTCAAGGGGGCTGGGGGACAGTGCACTCAGAGTGCAGAAGACAGGGCAGGTCTCAGATTCAGGGGCAACCTCGGGCCCTTGATGGACAACTTCTGACCTTGTCAGTCTTAGTCACCGAGATGCCTAGAGCAGGCAGTGGGCTGTGTCCTGTCTCACAGGAGAGGCAGGTCCTAGACTGTGTTAGTCATTCAGTCGTGTCTGACTCTGCGACCCCTTGGAGTGTACCCAACCAGGCTCCTCTGTCCATGGGATTTCCCAGGCAAGAATACTGGAGTGGGTTGCCATTCCCATCTCCAGGGGATCTTCCAGACCCAGGGATCGAACCCGCGTCTCTTACTTCTCCTGCATTGGCAGGCAGATTCTTTACCAACTGAGCCACCAGGGAAGCCCCTGGGCAGGTCCCGCCCTGAGTGCTGTATAAATGACACAGGGGCGGTGCTAGGATGCTGCCCCGCCTCCCCTGGGCCCCGGAGGCACCGGCACCCACCAGGCCGGGTGACTCTGGACCCGTTGCTCAGTCTCTTGTGACCAAGCCTCTCAGTTATCCGATGGCTCAATGGCTCCAAACTATGTCTAGTCATACTGTTGGGGGGAAGGACCTGCTGCCACTAGAGGAAGCCCTTGCAGTTTTCAGCATAGACGGGTGTTCTCGAAGGACTGTCCCCATCACCCACGGGTCATTTCACACAGCCTGGGGCTCAGCTTGTGCTCAGAGTGTGACCTCGCCCAGCTTCCTCCTCCTTCAGAAGCCAGCAGAGCCCTCAGGCGGCAGTCCCTTCTCCTGCAAGAAACGTCTGTCCAGAGTGGTGTCCGGCTCAAATGCACTCTGGTCCTGCTACTCTCTAAAGAGTGTTCTGGCAGCGAGTTTCAGGCATGAATGAAGCCTGGAAAGGATGGAGATGATCCCCTAGAGAAAGGCAGAGGCTTCTCCTCCTGCTCAGAAAATCATCACTCTGGAGTCCAGCCCAGAGCTCCTGTCAGAGCCTGCCCGCCAGATCAGAGCTCACTGGCCCGTGGCCTCTGGGGCTCATAGGGGCAGCTCAGGATGGGTCTTGATTTCTCCCTGACAAAAGATCTCTCTGAAATCCTAACTCCACCTGCTCCAATCCAGCAGACCAGCCATGGTTTCTCTGCCTGAGGCCAGGAGTGACCAGAGCTGCCCCACGGGGTGTCAGGACACCAGGCAGACACCACACTGCTCACGCGTCTTTATTTATTGAGCTGAGAATTCACACAGGTAGCATCATACAGCGAATCATTTCCAGGGCTGGATAAAAATGATTGTCACTCACCACGCTTCACAAAAATTTCTTTTAATGAATAAATAATCTGATGAAATCGAAAATATTTACAATATAAACACACAGGAAGAACCGAAGAACTTCAGATCTGTGAACCTGATCGCCGACCTCCGCCTTCCCGAACCGAACGCCTCCCGAGCTTTTCCCTCGGAAATGATACAAATCTGATAGAAACAACAACTCATACAACATCTCTTGGTTCATTATACGTTTATCTGTTAGTCTTGGAAAGCTACATATATTATGCGACATGTTAAAATACAAATATTAACTAAAATAATATATTATCATAATGCCAGGTAGCATTCTCCACAGAACGAAAATGTACACTCAGCTGTGACAATAACAAACGTTCACGGGCCACAAAATAATACCCCAAAGGTACAAATTCCTTCATAAGAATATAATTGTGCTCTTCAATTTACCATCTGTCTGCGCTGCTCGAAGGGGCTGGTGCCCAGGACGACAGGGTTGGACCACTGGGTGCTGTGGGTGGGAATCGGGCAGTGCAAGCAGTTTTATAAACACTTTTTTTTTTCTTGGACTCTTTTTTAAAAAGAGCCAATTAGGCAAAGCAAAATAAGCATATGGAGCTGTCTTCATCTCATCGGCACAAACACCGTGGCACGCGTCCTGGCTGTGCAGGCTGGAAGGTTGGTGTGCGGGGCTCTTCACGCTGTCAGCCAGTATTCAAGTACTCTAGGGCTACCTCGTAGCAGAACTTGTACTGATCCTGGAACACAGAAGGGACACATCAGCGCAGCCACAGTGGGCCCCATTTCTCTGAGAGCAGTGATGCTGTGCGTGAATGCATGCTCAGTCAAGTCTGACTCTGTGTGACCCCATGGACTGTAGCCCGCCAGGCTCCTCTGGCCATGGGATTGTCCAGGCAAGAATACTGGAGTGGGTTGCTGTTTCCTTCTCCAGAGGATTTTCCAGACCCAGGGATTAAACCTGCGCCTGCTCTGCTGGCAGGCAGATTGTTTACTGCTGAGTCACCTCAGAAGCCCCAGTTAGGGCTTTAATTGGAAGCAATCAACCTGAGAAGGAGGTGAATCAGAAACGAGCTAGGACATCACAATCCTGGACCACACACATATTCAGTTTGATATTCCACACAAGGTCAATGAAAGAAATATTCTGAAATCTACACTTGTGAGGCTTCTTGGAAAGTTCCAGACAATTGGAACACATCTGTTTGTCCACATGTGTAAGTGCACCTGTTATATCAACATCCTGAGGGCAAATTATGGGAAAGCCAAGAGGTGTATTGGGAGGGAGGCTGGAGATACGCCTTCATGATTTGCTCAATGAATAAACGTGGCTTCATGCCTGGCCTGGCTTTACCTCTGACTGTCAGTCAGCAGGACTCCTTCCGGTTTACAAGCGGTTATTAAGCGCCTACTCCTCAGAAGGAAAGTTATGACCAACCTAGACAGTATATTGAAAAGCAGAGACATTACTTTGCCAACGAAGGTCCGTCTAGTCAAGGCTATGGTTTTTCCAGTAGTCATGTATGGATGTGAGAGTTGGACTATAGAGAAAGCTGAGCGCCAAAGAATTGATGCTTTTGAACTGTGGTGTTGGAGAAGACTCTTGAGAGTCCTTTGGACTACAAGGAGATCCAACCAGTCCATTCTAAAGGAGATCAGTCCTGGGTGGTCTTTGGAAGGAACGATGCTAAAGCTGAAATTCCAGTACTTTGGCCACCTCATGCAAAGAGTTGACTCATTGGAAAAGACTCTGATGGTGGGAGGGATTGGGGGCAGGAAGAGAAGGGGACGACAGAGGATGAGATGGCTGGATGGCATCACTGACTCGATGGACGTGACTCTGAGTGAACTCCAGGAGTTGGTGATGGACAGGGAGGCCTGGGGTGCTGTGATTCATGAGGTCACAAAGAGTCGGACAAGACTGAGCAACTGAACTGAACTGAACTGAACTACCAGGTACCTTGACCTGGCCCCTGACTCTGATAAGTCCGTGGTCCAATGAGGAGGATGAGACAGGGACCCAAGGGCCCCCAAGAGGCAGAGCTGAGTGGGGGCCACGAATGGTTCCCAACGTGGGTGAAGTGGAGGGGGAGCAGCGGTTCTCAGGGGAGATGTGAGGGGGTGGCAGGTGATGGGGAGCTGGAGGAGGAGCGTGTGGACTGGGGGAGGTGGATACTAAGTGCCTTGGATTGCCCAGGACAGTCTTGACTGATGCCTGTTATCTTGGTGGAATGGATAGTTGAAGCCTTGCTTGCTCTCAAAAGTGTCCCAGTCTGAATGGTAAAGCCTGTGGGCCTCCTGACTGTGGTCTTCCTGGCAGGCTGCCTAGGTAGAGATGGCAGAACAGGGACAGGCACTGGAGGCAACGTCTGATGCCCCCTGGGAGCCACATCCCAGTTCTTAATGGGGCAGCGAACTCATTTCTCTTGAGCACAGCTTTCTCAGATCCCGGACCAGCACCTGCGCAAGCTTTCAATCCACATTCTAGGATTTGTTATTTCGGGATCTGATACTTCTATTTTCAGAATATTTACAAGAAATCACTCGAATTTCAAAATCCTGACGCTGTCAGCTCATGGCTGACACTGGCTGAGGCGAGCTCCAATCACTGCCGTTTTTGTGAATCGCACAGACAATTCTTTTTTCCTCTTTCATGGAAACCTAAGAGATCAGTTCCTTCTTGCAGAAACGTGGTTTTGTACAAAGCTAGCTGTGGAGTTAGTTTCAATGCCGACTATGGACCGTCCTCTTAACAGAGTGTTATGCATGCTCAGTCGCTCAGTCGTGTCCGACTCTCTGCGACCCCATGGACTATAACCCACCAGGCTCCTCTGTCCATGGGATTCTCCAGGCAAAAATACTGGAGTGGCTTGCCATTTCCTGGATCTTCCTGACCCAGGGATCAAATCTGAGTCTCTTGGATTGGCAGGCAGCTTTATTACTGCTGATTCTTAACATAGTAAGATGCACTTACAGGGCCACGTGGCTGCTGCTTTGGGTCAAAGGTGAATGAGGAACCCAGGAAGGGGTTTTGGGAAGGGGCGGCTGTTGGGGGGGCGGTAATCACTGAAGGTGCCCCATCATAAGCATGACTACAGTTTTTCAAAATGAGTTCTCTCTCTCTTCTCATCCTTCCTAAATAGGCTGCTAGCTCCACAGACTCTGATGACTGGTTTTGTACAGGGAATGAGCAGAAGGATCACAAATTGCTGGTCCCCTCCCCCAGGCACCTCAAAAAACACCTGAAATCATCCCACTTGGAACCTGATTACACTTGATCACCAGATACAGCCCGTCTTTGGCGGTTTCCTCGCTTTTGAACAGTATAATTAAGCCACATGAACCATCTCTGCTTCAGGGGAGAAAGGGCGTTTATGCTTTGGTCCCAGGATTTCCCAATCTGGGTGACATTAGCTGATGACGTGAGCATCTTTGTGCTGGACCACAACTAGGGTAACTGGCAATTCCTCTTCAAGACCCCTGCCCCCACCTTCGCTTCAGATGCTCCTTGCTCTCACAAAACAGGGAGAAAGTGAAACTTGAAAGGATATCCCACATGAGGTCACGCTGGAAGAGTCCCTGCCCTCAGGGAGGGCACGGGAGGCCTCGGTGCTGGTGGGCGGCTGCAAGCGGCTCCCCCAAAGGTCAGACAGTGCCTTTGTATGCGGAACGTGGCCCCATAGTCAGCCTGTCACTTCAAACACCCCACGTCGCCTGAGAAGTTTCAAAGAGACTGTGCACTCACCTGGGGCAGAGTTTCCCCCTCTCCGCCTCTGCACACACACACCTGCTTTTGGAAATGAACACCAGCTTCAGTCTCAGCTGGATCCTTATTGACAAGCAGAAAAACGCTTCTGCCCGACATGCCTGCCAGGAGGGGAA
The DNA here is from genome assembly GCF_042477335.2 of Ovis canadensis. Classification (NCBI taxonomy): domain Eukaryota; kingdom Metazoa; phylum Chordata; class Mammalia; order Artiodactyla; family Bovidae; genus Ovis; species Ovis canadensis. Next base: position 54,724,388 of record NC_091267.1, on the reverse strand, counting down.
GTGGGCCCATGTGCCAATAACCTCAGGTGGGACTGTTTGGATCAGTGTTCCCAGGGGGTCGCACCGTGTAACCAACCTACCTGTGCCTATGAGACCCCCGGAGGGCAGCTGCCTGTCTCTGATGATAGATGGATGGGTCATTACACTCAGTATAGCACTTTTTCCCTTTCCAAGGCCACCTGCTGTCTGTGCATCTGGTTCTTTAATCAGACCCATTGGCCTGTGGCCGCTGCCTTTGCTGGTCCAGGGAGCAGGTCAGCTCCCTGTTCTTGGGTCCAGTAAAGAGAAGGAATGGGAAGTGGGCTTGGCCTGCCCCACCGCCAGTGTGGCCATACTGCAGGGCTGGCCTCTTCTCCTCCTGAGCTGTGCTTCTCACCTGCGGCACACCACACGGGCTCCGTCTACCCCAGTCTTTTGGGGCGCGGCCTGGCTCCTGTATCTGTGAAGTGCCCCAGCTGATCCAACGTGTGGACGGGCCGAGGGCCCTTCTAGACCACGCATGACCTTTCTTATCCCTGGCTGCACATCAGGTCACCTGAGGCGCTCGTCCCATGGCTGCTGAAGCCAGGTCCATGTCACCTGGATCAGTCTCTGGGGTGGGCCTGGGGCTCAGAATTTTTTAAAGGTTCCATTACAGAGAAGTCAGGGTCATAGAGACAGAGACTAGAACTGTCGTCGTCAGGGGAGGGGCAAGTGGAGTGATGCTGGTGAGGGTACAAATTTTCAGTTATAAGAGCAGTGAATTCCACAGCTCTACCATACAGCACGGCGACCAGAGTTAATGATATGGAACTGTACCCTTGACACTTGCTGACCACGGATTGCAAGCATTCTGACCACAGAGTCAGCTGCACTCACTCTGAGAGGCTGCAGTCGTGCTGATCACTGTGGTCTAGGGAACCACTCCACAACGGGTGAGTGTGTCAAGTCAGCACGTTGGCCAGAGCTCCCACTGCCTCCCGGGGACAGTAACTTTCTCGGGTAAGATCTGGCTCCTAAAGGCTGCTTCTCTGTTAACACAAAGACCTGGGAACTTCAAAGCCAAGTGCAGAAGCAAAGGTGAGAGACGACTGAGTGTTGAAGCAGCTGGTTTCCCAGCAACGGTACAAGAGACAAAGTGGCTCAGCGTGGGGGACTCCGTCTGCGTCTGACCAGGTCAGTAGTGCCAGTCTCAGGCTGACTGTGGCAGTAGGCCCCTCAGGGATCCAGGCCTTTGATGAGGGCCAGGGGCTGGCTGAAGAGGTGGATCACTGAGAAGTTGGGCGGCAAGAGGGGTCAGGAGGCAAACCCAGTGGCCCTGCTGCATCAAAACATCTTGCTGTTGTTTAGTTGGTCAGTCCTGTTGGACTCTTTTGTAACTCTATGGACTGTAACCTGCCGGGCTCCTCTGTCTATGGGATCTCCCAGGCAAGAATACTGGAGTGGGTTGCCACTTTCCTCCTCCAGGGGACCTTTTCGACTTAGGATCGAACCTGGGCCTCCTATATTGGCATTGGATCTTTTACCGCTGTGTCACTAGGGAAGCACATCAAGATATCTAGTCTTGTGTTAAAATGATTTTGCTGCCTGGCAATCCATTGCCTTTTTCCTGGAGCCTCCAGACCTAAACATTGGAAGAAATAAATCCGTAGGCCCTCTGACTCTCCCTTGAGAGTGTCATGCTTCAAACCGAATGGGGAAGTTTCTAACTCAGACACAATTTGGAAAAATAATCAAAGCCTCAAGGGGGGATGGAGATGGGCCCACTTTGATCCCCTAGGAACATTCATCCTGCCCTGATGGGGGGATGGGGGGATGGGGGTTGTGGCAGCATGTTTTGGGGTCTGAATGGAAGGATGAGCAGACCCAGAGAGGCCTGGCCCTCCTGCCTCCCCACGCCCACCTGCCCGCCTCCTGGCGGCCAGCATGGGGTCTGTTCTAGGGTGCCCTGGCTCTCGCCTCCTCCTGCAAAGAGACAGCTAGGAGCGAGCTTCTCAGCTACTGGTATCACATTCTCTACTTAGGAGAGATTCAAGTCTTGGATGGTCTTTTATGCCCAATACAACTTTGCCAGGTTTTATCACCCTGACCTGAATTAGTTCTCTCAGCCAACACACACACACACACACACACACACGAGCGCCAAACTAAACAGAAACTGTACTCACAGCAAAAATAAACACGCCAGCGACAAGAGCCCTGATTCAACTCAAGAAGCTTCAAGCCCACTGAAAAGAGCACCATGACATTTTCCCTCTGGTCACCAGATAAGATCTGTTATCCCGCCAGGAGGCACCGTGACAGATTCATCAGACATTTTTCTCAAGGAAATTGCAGGACTTTCTTACATTTCTCAGCCGCTGAGCTTATCATAAAACTGGTGTGGATCTTCTGGGTTCTGGGAATCCGAGAATCCTGTTTCTTCCTCAGAACCACACATGGATAGAGAAATGCCCAGGTTATGATGGGAATGTGGGCTGTAGTCAGGAGCTGCCTTCATGGAAAAGCACCCCATCCTGCAGTCTGCACCATGAATCTGGGAAAAGCCTTGCTGCTTCTGCCCAAAAAACTCGTGAGTGAAGGAAGCTCAGCAGAGCCATTTGGGGAAAGGCCTGGAAGGGTCTGTTTCTAACGATGTGCTTAAGTCAGGCTGCAGTGAGAAGGGGATTACACTTTTTAAAAAAAGTCAAGGTTACTTTACTCAGATGCCAACTAATGTTTGGAAGCTACACACCTGTCCCTGAATCAGGGCATTAAATACCGAATGATGTCTCAGAATAGTTTCATTTATGCATTTGTTTCCAGCCTCTGCCAATCTGCTTATCTGTCCTAAACTTGGGCCACCTCTAACTGCCCTCAGCCTGGAAGATGGAGAATTCCGGGTGGGGGAACTCTAAAATTCAGGGGGGTCCCCAGGAGTGGTTAGATGGCATCACCAACTCAATGGATGTGAGTCTGAGCAAACTCCGGGAGATAGTGAAGGACAGGGAAGCCTGGTGTGCTGCAGTCAGTCCATGGGGTCACCAAGCATCGGACATGACTTAGTGACTGAACAACAACCCGGGGAGTAAGACAGTCCTCTGACCAGTGAAGTCTGGGCACAGAACCTGGCCCATCCACATGAAATCTGCACTGTGTGAAAGGCCCTTGTACGTACCACGTGTATACATGCTATTGCTCCTGAAGCCGCCTCGCTTGCACCCAGTGCTTTTTTCACCTGCATCAGGTGGGCTGCTGGTCACACTGTGCCCTGTAGACACCTGTAGTCTTAGGGATGGGCTTTCTCACCTGGGGCACTTCTAAAACACTTTCATGCATGTTGTCATGGGGGATGATCTCAACAAACCAACATCGTCCCTGGTTACAACGCAGGCTCGGGAGAGTTGAGTGACATGCCCAAGGCAATGTCAAGGTTATCTGTCTGAGGTCACTTCACTTGAATGAGCAGAGCTGAGAGTAGAAGGCAGGTTTGAGGGGCATCCCCAGGGCAGGATGGGGAAAAAATGGAAACAGTGACAGATTCTATTTTCTTGGGCTCCAAAATCACTATGGACAGAGATTGCAGCCATGAAATTAAAAGGTGCTTGCTCCTTGGAAGAAAAGCTATGACAAACCTAGACACCATATTAAAAAGCAGAGATATCACTTTGCTGACAAAGGACCATAAAGTCAAAGCTATGGTTTTTTTTCTGTAAAGAGTTGGACCATAAAGAAGGCTGAGCGCCGAAGAATTGATGCTTTTGAATTGTGGTGCTGAAGAAGACCCTTGACAGTCCCTTGGACTGTAGGAAGATCAAAGCAGTCAACCCTAAAGGAAATCAACCCTGAATATTCATTGGAAGGACTGATGCTGAAGCTCCAAAACACTGGCCACCTGATGGGAGCCGACTCATTGGAAAAGACCTTGATGCTGAGAAAGACTGAGGGCAGGAGGAGAAGGGGGCAACAGAGGATGAGATGGTTAGACAGCATCACTGACTCAGTGGACATGAGTTTGAGCAAGCTCCGGGAGATAGTGAAGGACAGGGAAGCCTGGCGTGCTGCAGTCCATGGGGTCACAAAGGGTCGCACACGACTTAGTGACTGAACAACCACCACCCAGGGCAGGGTGGGGAGTAGTGGTGCGGGGGGTACAGCCCTTTTTTTTGCAGAAGCCAACATGGTAATTGCTGATGGTTCTAAGAGTCTGCACCTGGCCAAAGAGGTTCCTGTTTGTTAAATTCCCAGGGCAGCACATGCATCTGGAAACTAGAACAGCTCACGAAGCACCCAGCACGTCTGTGGGGGAAGCAGATGGCCCTGGATGTTGAGCAGGGCTCGGGTGGGTCTCAGGAGCTGGCCATCATGGGTGGGGCCATGGCTGTTTCCTCAGCTTCAGCTCCACTCCCTCTTTAGTCCCGTTAAGGTATTTACAATGTAAAGCAGCTTTCCAAGCTCCTCAGGGACTCCACCACGTCTTCCCCTCCCCATCCCAGGCCACTCTCCCCACCTTGGGATTAATTCCCCTGTCTCCTTCAGATCCTTCCTCCACTAACAGAGAAATACAAAAACCTCATTGAAAAGCTTCCTCCTTTAAACTGTTCTCCTATTCTCAAGTCACAGCAGTCAGCATTTCAACAGCTCTACACAATAAAGAGATTTCATGAAATTCCCGAAGAAAACCATTCCACCTCGTCCTTTGTTTCTCCACCTCTTTCATCCTCTCCTCAGATACCCACCATAATTAAATGCAATCGTCCGGATGTCAAACTCCAATTCCCAGCTTTGATAAATATTAGGTGATTAAGCTATTTATAAAATCTGTAATTTGAAAATCTGGCATTTCATGTGCTATGATTATTTCTTCTCTGTGAAGACGAAGTGCTTAGCCATGTGGAAGGTGCTGCTGAGAATGGCAATTAATCAGGATGTGCGTTTGTGAGTTTCAACTATTTCTACACGTCAGATGTGTTGAGAGGAGCCTACTGGTGAAAAGGCAAGAGGAAGGGAGAAGGAAGGAGAAAAACTCGGACGAGCACGGCGAATGCACCGTGAGCATGAGCCTCTCCCAGCAGGGAGCAGACTGAGCTAACCAGGAACGGCTCCCCACCCCCTCCAACTCCAAGTGGGATGATAGACGGACAGGGTCCTACCAGCAGGTCCACCATGTTGGGCTTGTTGTTCCTCAGTGTCTTCACGGCATGGAAGACGTCCACCGTCCGCTGGTGCCGTAGCATCTCGCAGACGATGCTTATGGCACAGAAGGTCCCGCTGCGGCCGCCCCCGTTCCTGCAGGAAGAGGAGAGGCAGGTGGTGGGTCTGGGTCACCCTCACAGCGCATGGCTCACACCACCTGGTCACACCTGCTGCCCAAGCCCTCCTGGCTGGGATGCTTCACCTGAGCAAGTCCCTCTACCTGATGCAAACAGAGCCCAGAGCCCACAGGTCACCTGACCAGAGGTGATGGGAACCTGGCCTGCTCTCCCAGCTCCACCTCTGCCCCCACGAGGTGACCTGATATGGCGGCTTTATGCAAAGCTGCATAAGGCCCGCAGGAAAGTTTTCAATATACAAGTATCTCATGCCGTGTCTGCAGGAAACCTGGGATGGGTGTGGGTTATGCTCAGAGATGGATTTGGCCTCAGACAATCTATTAGCAATTCATGCTTTATCTCTAAAATATAAATGAAACAGGAGGGAAGAGGGCAGCGCACAACCCTGGAAAGAATGACACAGCCAGAGAGCACAGCATAAACTGATTAAATCCAAATGGGTACTAGAAGGCAGACACATCAACTTGACTAAACCTTGATCCTCAGTTCAAGCTCATTGCAACACATCAGCAAGCTAAATGACACCCAGAGGCGCCATGGCAGTTCCAAAGTGGATCATCAAAGACCAAAAAGTGGGCGGTGGCCCAATCCCTGGAAATCCCCGCCCCTTCTCCAAATAGTTGGAATAATTCTCCCACTCACTAGCCTAGGAAATTGCCCATCCCATAAAAGGTAATCATAACCATAGTTTGAGACTGCCACACTCGCTCTCTGCTATGGCCCACACTCTGTGGAGTGTGTTTCTCTCTGAATAAATATACTTTCTACCTATCACTTTGTCTCACTGAATACTTTCTGTGATGAGAAATGAAACCTGAAAACCTGAGTTTCATTAGGTCCTGAAACCAGGTCTGTGATCTCAGTTGGAAGATCGTGGGTTTTGGCTGGGTTCCAGTCCCAATTTGAGATAAACGGCTTCATAAGGGCTCTTTCAAAATAAAACTTTCTATTTTGGATTAATTTTAATTGTACAGAATCACTATAAAAATAGCACAGAGAGTTCTCTCCATGTCCACCTTCCCTGATGGGAAGGTCTTACATACCGCAGCAAATGGTCAAAACCAGGAAGTTAACACTGGTATAATGCTATTGACTAAATTACAGACCTTGGTCAAGGTGTCCAATTTTTCTACAACCGTCCTTTCTTCTGGTCCAAGATTCAGTCCAGGACCCACCTAGCATTTGGGCATCACATCTCTTCAGTGTTTCCTATGAGCTGTGTCCTCTGTCTTCCCTTGTCTTTTTTGACCTTAACACTTTGAAAGAGGACTGGTCGGTCAGTTGTTTTGCAGAATATGGAATACAGAATGAGATGCAGAAAACAGCCACGGTCCCCCATCAAACGATTTGAGAAGTCATCACAAAATACAAACTGTAGAAAGTACCTTCATTTTGATTCATCTGATGCTTTCTCATCATTGAACATTTGGTTATGCACTTGGGCAAGAAAACCATGGAAAGGCTTTCGCCTCCTTCAAAGGTTCATGGTGTTGAACTGTCTTGTTGCTGGCGATGCTGACCTTGGTTGCTTATTAAGATGGTGGATGTCTGGCAGATTTTTTCACCATGTAGTCAGGATGCTTCTCTTTGTAGTTAATAAGCATCTTGGGAAAAATACACTGGGATTATGTAACTGTCTTGCTCTCCTCAAAGTTTCTTCCGCTGTTATTAGTGCCCATTTAGGGATCCTGTCTGCAACAGTGTTCCCTGTGCTGCTTGCTGTTCACTCATTCAGTCGTGTCCAACTCTTTTCAATCCCACGAACTGCAGCACGTCAGGCTTCCCTGCCCTTCACCATCTCCCTGAATTTGCTCAGACTCATATCCATTGAGTCAGTAATGTCATCCAACCGTCTGATCCTCTCGTCCCTTTCTCTTCCTGCCTTCAATCTTTCTCAGAATCAGGATCTTGTCTAATGAATCGGCTTTTCGCATCAGATGGCCAAAGTATTGGAGCTTCAGCTTCACCATCAGTCCTTCCAATGAATAGTCAAGGTTGATTTCCTTTAGGATTGACTGGTTTGATCTCCTTGCTGTCTAAGGGACTCTCAAGAGTCTTCTCCAGCACCACAGTTTGAAAGCATCAATTCTTCAGAGCTTAGCTTTCTTTATGGGCCAACTCTCATATCCATACATGACTCCTGGAAAGACCCCAGCTTTGTCTCTACGGACCTTTGTCAGCAAAGTGACGTCTCTGACATCTGCCTAATTGGTTTCCACGTCCCTCTTTCCTTCTACATCATGCTCTAAAGACAACTCTCAGCCACTGTTTGAAAATTTATTTGCTTATTTATTTCTATTATTTATGTCACTTTAGACTTTTATATATCAATTTCACTTCTTCGAGCTAAAATAGTATCCATATTTATTTTGTTGCTGAAATTGTTCCAGCTTTGGCCATGAGGAGCTCCATCAGGCTGGTTCCTCCAACCCTTTTCAAGCACATCCTTATGTTCTAGAACCATGAGATTTTCTAACTGGTCCTATAACTTCTCCCTTGTACCAGCTCTGGAATCAACCTCTTTTCCAAGGATGTAAAGGACCTTTTTTAAAAAAAAAAAAAACACACAATACCATTATTATTACAACTAAAATAAACACTACAGTTCAATGGAATCGAATTTCTAGGTACTGTCCAAATTCCCCAGGTTGTTTTAGACTTTTTCTTACAGTTGACTTTTTCAAATCCTCATCCAAGCAAAGTCCACACTGCATTCGGTTGACAAGTCTTGCAAGTTTATTTTAATCTGTGGGTTCTTTTTGCTCTCTCATTTTTTCCTCTTGGCAATTTATTTGTTGAGGAAACAGGGTCATTTTCCCTGCAGACAGCCCCACATTCTGGGTTGTTCTCATTCACTGCATCTCTGAGAATCATTTAACCTACCAATCTCTAATCCTGTGCTTTCTGTTAATTGGGATGTTTCATAAGAATTCAGGATTTTTTTTTCTTTCTGGATAAATATAGTTTATAAGTGAACTTTCATTAGGAAGCAGGCATAGGATATCAACTTATTTTGTGATTTTAAGATTGATCACCGTGTTCCAATGCCAGCTTGATCATCCCATTCTTAAGTTCCAAATCAGTTTTTTAAATAAAGCATAACATACCTACAATTAAGCCCACAAGTGGTTAAGTATAGATCGCAGTTAACTTTTGCAAATGCATATAACATTAACTACCATTTGGATCAAGATACAGACCAAGATCAGCTCCCTGGATCCCCTCTCCCCAGTATTCCTTCCTCACCAAAACTACCAACACCTTCAAGATAATCTCTGTTCTCATGTCTAGCATCGTTAGTCTCTTTTGTCTGGTTTTGAATTTTGTACGCATGGAATCACACAGCATACACTCTTTGAGTCTGGCTTATTTTGTTTAACATTATCTGTGTGAGAAGCATCCATGTTGTATCAGTAGTTTGTCCTCTTACATTGTGTGTGTTAGTCGCTCAGTTGTGTCCAACTCTTTGGGACCCCATGGACTGTAGCCCACCAGGTTCCTCTGTCCATGGAATTCTCCAGGCAAGAATACTGGAGTGGGTAGCTGTTCCCTTCTCCAGGGGATCTTCTGGACCCAGGGATTGAGCCCAGGTCTCCCGCATTGCAGGCAGTTCTTTACCATCTGAGCCACTAGGGAAGCCTTTTCTTCTTACGTTGCTGAGAATAATTCCATTGAGTGGATATACTACTGCATAATTTCTTTGTCTAGGAGCTGACGAATGTTTGGGCTGTTTGCAGTTTCCCATATTACGAATATGTTTGCTATAAGCACGTCTCCTATTGCATTTATGAGTCATTTTTGCAGTCAGTGAGCTCACAGCAGAAGAGCTCAGAGGATATATTTATATTTAGCTTTGCTAAATGCTGTTAAAGGGCTTCCCAGGTGGTGCTAGTGGTAAAGAATCCTCCTGCCAATGCAGGAGACAGAGACATAGGTTTGATACCTGGGTCGGGAAGATCCCCTGGAGGAGGGCATGGAAACCCACTCCAGTATTCTTGCCTGGAGAATTCCATGGACAGAGGAGCTTGGTGGGCTACAGTCCACAGGGTTACAAAGAGCTGGACACGACTGAAGTGACTTAGCATGCAAGCACGCACACACATATGCTATTTAAATGGTTCCAAAATGGTTGTATGTGCTTACTTTGTTCCAACAGTGTTTGGGAGTCCAGTTACTCCACAGTCTCCCAACACTGAGGACCAGTTATTTGTTTAAATTTTAGACATTCTGGTGAGACTGTAGGGGCACCTAATTTTGCTGTATTTTAATGCATATTCTCCTGAAAACTAATGATCCCTTTTCTATGCTTATTGGCTACTTGGATATTCTTTTTGAAAAAATGAAGTTCTCGTCAAGCATTTTGCCCGACGGTTGGACTGTCTGTCCTTTTCCTGTCGAATTCAGCAGTTCTTTGGCATGCTGGCTATGAATTCTTTGTCAGATGTAAGGAGCACAAACGTCTGTGTCCTGTCTTGTGTTTCCACTCTCCTTGGATGAACGGGAGCGCTCAGCTTTAACGATCTAATTTACCAATGTCTTCCTTTACGGCTGCCGTTCTGTGTCCTGCATAACTCATCTCTGATCACGCCTTCAGGTGAAGATTTTCTGTAGAAGCTCTGTTGTCTTCCTTTGCAGGTCTGCACTGAAGACAGCATGCACTGGAGATGCTCTCCGGGTAGCGTGAGAAGGGAGACCACTGCCCTGCAGGTGGTGTGCTGCTGCGGGACCCTGCTGTGAGTCAGGGGACCCCGAGGTGTGGCTGCTCCTGGATTTTCTCTTCTGCTCTTCAGTCTCTTCTCTCTGCATCGACACCTCACTGTTTCTCCTCCATTGGCTTTTCACCTAACGCTTTCAGCAGCTGTCAATGACCACTGTCTACATCCATTACTTTCATCAAGGGTTGAAAAAGCATGAGACTTTAATTCTATCCATTTCAACTAGTTTTATTAGCTGGAAGACGTGTATAAGGAAAAAGAATTCCCTGCTTGCTTTCTGTGAACCACTCAGTTCACAGCCCTGAAGGGCATCCCGGGAATGCATGCTCTGTCCGTGGCCAGTAGGTGGCACTGCGCTATACTGAATAGGAAGAAGTTCTCATCTGGGGGGCGGCGGGGACAGCAGGTTGCCTGTGGGTCAAAGCAACGTCTCCTGGCCTGAACTGGAGGATACCAATTCAACCTAACTCTGTTCCTACAACTAAAACACCTTAGATTAAGATTTTAAAATCTTGACATAAGTCAGCATTGTCCCCAGCCTGGGTCTCACACCCCGCCTCCGTGATATAGAGAGAGTAAATGGCAGCCCCATGGTAACAGATGGGACTTCAGAGTTGAGGGGAGGATGGTTCCCAAGGAAAAGTCCAGGTTCTCTCAGCAGGAGAAGGGGCCGGGGGCTTGGCTGGCAGGAGGGCAGAAGCAGCAGGTGCCTACCGTGTCCACTGGGTGAGAAAACGGCCACTGTCTTAGGTATCATGTGGGCAGGGGGTGGAACTGTTCAGTCTGGGCTCATAGCCGTGCCTTGGAGAGTGTCTCTGCATGGTGGCCTATGAGGTGCAGTGACTTAATGGGTCTTTGCATTTCCCCCCCAGGCCCCTCTTGGGGCCTCAGATCTCCCACTACTGGGATGTAGCCCCCACCTTTTGTTCTGTTATGATAAAAAAATTTTTTTTTTTTATTGTGGCAAAAGTCACACGACATAAAACATACTATTTAACCATATTTAACTGTGCAATTCTGTGGCACTAAGTACCTTCACAATGTACAACTCACCATCATCCATAGCCTGAAAACTTTCACCTTCCTAAACTGAAACTCTGTCCCCATTAAATGCTAGCTCCCCATTCTCCCCCACCCTCGACCCCTGGCACCTACCAAGGGACTAATACTTTCTAACTCTATAAGTCTGACTATTCTAGGTACACCTTTATAAGTGGAATCAAACAGTATCTGTCTGCACCTACTGTCTACCGGAATGCATTTTTAAGATGAACTTAATACGTGTGGGACACAGCCATTAGGGTCCCAGGGCTGGCCCTGGTCAGGAAGCTTCTAGGAAGTGTGATGTTTCTAGTTCCAGAGGCTGGCAGGCTCCTGATGCAGAAGTCGGTAACCACAAACTGTATTTGCATTCCCAAGAAAACCCAACCGATCGAATACAAACTCTCACTAAAATGTCGATTATCCTTGCCAGGGCTGTATCACCTCACACAGGTGACCTTCTGACCTTATTCTGATCAGAAGTTAAGTCTGCAAGTAGAGGAATAAAAACGGGGATGGGAGCAGTTCATAGATCCTTCTGGACGTTTTCTTGGTGGAGATGATTTTAATGAACTGGGTCCCTGAGAAGGAAGGGGAAGGTGGAGAGGAGGAGTGGGGGGACTTCTGATGAAGGGCCGGTGTTGGTTGCTTCATTAGACTGTTTCTGAGGGGACAGTGGTTTCCTGCCACATTCAGTGTTGAGAGGTGGCAGAGTCCTGGGTTCCCAGATCCAGGGTGGGGGGGTGGGGGTGGGGGCCATCTCGCAAGATACGGCAGCGAGCAGAGTAACGAGCCCTCGGCCATGCTGGTTGCTGTAACCAGGGTCAGTGTCCCCAGAGCAGAGCTTTGTCTTCCCTTCAATTTGGGAGAGAGTTCCCTGTGAGCTTGTTAACAACGCTCCACCGAAAAGAGAAGGAAGCTTATACTCAGTGTCCACAGACTCTCTCCCCATCTCCCCAGACTGTGAGGCTTTCTAGTCGCTGCCCATTAAGCCACCTCCAGCTGGTTGATTAGTTCCTATCCTCGCCCATGAGAAGATGCAGGTGAAAGTGCTTTGAAAAGCACGCAGGCTCGAGCCACGGCTTGCAACCTCGGCCTCATGCTGAAATAATCCGGGAGTTAAAAAAGTACTGCTGCCTGGTCTTCCCACCCCCAGAGATTTGGATTTAATTGTTCTGCTGTGGCCTGGGCATCGTTTGTTTGTTTTTTAAAGCTCCCCAGATGTGCAGCCAAGGTTGGGAACCATTATTCTGCAGCCAAGGATCTCCCATTTTAGCACTTGTTAAAATTGCCGGTCTGGAGACCAGTCTGCAGACCCTGACTGTAACCAAATCTTCCCAATATATATCTATCCCCAGGCAAACAAAACAAAACAAAACTCTCTTAAAACCACAAATAAGAAGGAAACAGTTCCTCTGAAACCCCTGTCATGAAATCCAACAGAATCACCAATGAGTGCGCTGGAAAACTAGTTGTGCCATAACAGGGAGGGCCCCTTGACTGTGGCATTTGCTGACGTCCGTGACATAAACACGTCTGCCACTGAGGTTTTTAGGTTACCAACAGTTTCACAACCAGCTCAGAAAATTCTCCGAAGCTTAACAACATGCTCTCAACAGCTCTGGCAGGAGCTGACTGAATCCACCCAGGTATTTTTTTGGGGAGGCAGTGGCTCCCAGTCACAAGGTTGGGGCTCAATTTATAGCAGCGACACCCCCTCCAATGGTAAAATGCGTATGTGCTTGTTTTCTGCAAAGTAATGAATGGACTGATGAGCTGGCGCCCAGATCTGCTTACTTTTCCATTTATAATGAACAGAGGCAGTGAGCTGAGGCGTCAGGGCTGGTGTCAGTCCGGCGGGTGTGTGTACTCACAGGCAGTGCACGACCGTGCGTCCCTCCCCGCCGTTGTACTCCTCCTGCCACTTGTCCACCTGGCGGATGAGCTTCAGGAAGGAGCGCTTGGACACCGGCGTGTCCCTGTACATCGGCCAGCCCAGGAACTGGAACTGCTGCACCATCCGGTACCCGTCCTGGGGCTGCAGAGTGCCGGGCGATCGGAGGGGAGTGGAGAGAAAAAAAGCAGGCGTTACTCTTAGGGCCAAGCTCCAGCGCGCTGACCCCACCTCCTCATGCCAGTGGGCCCAAGGGAAGGAGGGCCTATGGCCCGAGGAGTTAGGAGTCTGAATCAAGAGCTGATATAAAACACCAGGTGTTTCCAATGGGAGGCCAGACAGAAGCGAAGTGGAATGCTCACAGCTTTGCAAACGCTGTATGAAAAACAGCACACGACCGGAGCTCTGACCACACTGGGCTGAGAGTGGTAAATAGGCTTGACTTTAGTTACAGGTAAACTAAAGGGAGAGGATAAATTGTGATCTGGCAATGTCTGTGAGTTCAGAGTGTTACAGATGACACTCCGTGTCACTGTGTCCTGGGAGTATCACACAGCTCTGCTCACTGGCAGGACTCTTGCTAAGATATCAATAGTTAATCTTTCATCATAATTAAATAGAATTATGTGTATGTGCTCAGTTGCTCAGTCGTATCCAACTATGCAACCCCATGGACTAAAGCTCCTCTGTCCATGGGATTCTCCAGGCAAGAATATTGGAGTGGGTTGCCATGCCCTCCTCCAGGGGATCTTCCCGACCCAGGGATTGAACAGAACCTGTGTCTATCTCCTGAGTCTCCTGCACTGGCAGGAGGATTTAAATAGAATTTTAGGAGTCAAGAAATAATCAGGCCACATGATTTTAGTCTGACTCTCTTGGGCTAAATCTTCCATGGCTGCCAGTAGCACCCAACACAGGGGATCACTCTTGTTTCCTTCCTGGCTGTACCCCCACCAAACTCCACAGCTCTTGGCCTCCCTTCCTGCCAGACTCTTGCTGATGCAGGCTCCAGGCTCAGTCCTTGGGTCCCTTTCTCTTCTCCACTTTTCTCTGGAAGGTTTCATTCAGTCTCATGACTTTAACTATTCCAGTGAGTCCTCAATCTGGGTCTCCAGACCTTGCTCCTGAATTTCACCCTCAGATTCCAAGGTCTCCACGATATTCCACTGCAGGCATCAAACAGTCACTTCAAACCCAGCACATACCCAGCTGACCTGCCTTCTGTCCGTGCATGCTCTGACCCCTTACAATCCTGTTACCTGCACAGCTTTTCCTAACCTGGTTAATGTCTGTTCCATCCAGTTCTCAGGACCAACATGCTGAGAGCTGCTCCTGAGTCCCTGGGATCCAACCAATTAGCCCATCCTATCCTATCAGCTCTGAGGCCAGAATGTATCAGAATCCCTCCACCCCCCCCACCCCCCGCAACTGCTGCTCTGTCTACCCTTGTCCTTTCCCACCTGGATTATTACAACAGCCTCCTGACCCGCTCTCTCACTGTCAGTCCTCAGCACAGACGCCAGGCCTGCTTTCTAAAAGCTCGATTAGAGCTCAAGACTCTTCCACTCAGGACCCGGTAGCGGTGCTTCCTTTCCTTCAGCGCAGAAGCCCCGATCCTGGCGGTGGCCTGCAGGGCCCTACGTGACCTCTACCCCCTGGGCCCCAACCTCGGCCCCAGCAGCTACTCCCGCCTTCGCCTCCTGGGCTGCGGACACACCAGCCACCTTGCTGTTATGGGACTCACCAGACAATCCCCCCACCTCAGGGCCTTTGCGCCGACTGTCATTTCTGCCCCCAAAGCCAACTGCACGAGAGCACGTGGCTGCCCCTCATGCCCGCCAGGCTGCATTCATACAGCCCCTCTGCTCACACTCTGGTCCAGGCCTGGCACCTTCTGCCTTCCCATTTTTCTCCTATAGCATACAGTACCTCCTAGCAAATCTAGCAGGCAATCTTTGTGTCCATTCTCTCCTGTCTGTCTCCTCCCTTTAGAACATAAGCTCCACAGGATCAGGGAACTTTGTTTTGTTCACAGACTCCTAGAAGGGCCTTCAGGCTCCCAGAACACTGACTGACCTAGACCATCTACCCAGTCAATTGATGAGAAAATAGGTTGCGGATCTTACTCGCGCTGCGTTGTAGATTCGGAATATCCTACTGATGATGTCTTCTTCCAGGTCAGCAGAAACAAACTCCACCTGGATGGGGCCGTGTCGGTGGACTCCGTTCTCTGGCCAGTACTGTGGACACAACTGGATTCAAAACACAGAAACGTGAGGTTAATGAGCAGAGTACATTTACTGCTCATGTCTGGGTAAGGTCACTACCAGCATCAGGCCCCAACACCCCTCATTCACTTCAGCTCCTTTCTCTCTTCCGTCCCCCAAGTTGACCTGTTGACTTTCTTGTTGGCTGAGCCCTTAACTACCCCCTGTCCATCTAGTACTTTTTCTCTATTTTCTGTGAAAGCACCACTAAGCCACGAGGAATTCTGCCTCCCAAGGAGGTCATGTGGGCACTACTGAATACCATCGCTGTAAGATCTCTTTTGCCACTGAAAGGCCCTCTTCTCCAGCCCTGGGGAGGTGCCCTGAGCTGCCATTATAAGAGCAAAGACATTTGAGATGACCCACTTGACATCCCAATCTCCAACCTTCCACCTGGGCCCGCCTAGGAGTATGTAATCACTTTGAGAGCAGGGCTGTTTAGTGACAAAATACTGATAACAGTGTTGGGTTGCATTTTCT
This sequence comes from Ovis canadensis, assembly GCF_042477335.2. NCBI lineage: Eukaryota > Metazoa > Chordata > Mammalia > Artiodactyla > Bovidae > Ovis > Ovis canadensis. The sequence goes on along the minus strand of NC_091267.1, from coordinate 54,708,700 downwards.
CACGCTCTGGTCCAAAACCTCCCAGCTCAGACCTAGGAAACACGGCAGAATAAGAGTAACCACTTTGGGCTTCAATTAAAAACTCAATTTCCTAGCATCTCACACTCCAGGTATTGATGACACTGGAGAACCAGGAGTTCTGCCGAAACGTGAAGCAGGTGATGAGTGTGGCGGGCAGGGTGCCAGGCATGATGGCAGATGAGGGAGGCGATCTTGCTTACCACTGCGCTGCAGCAACATTGAACTTGGAGACAGGTAAGAAAACTCCCGTCTGTTATCACAAATCTTTTCTAAAGCTCTGCAGGCATGCATGCATGCTCAGTTGTCCCATTGTGTCTGACTCTTTGCAACCCCATAGATGTAGCCTGACAGGCTCTGTTGAGTGGGTTGCCCTGCCCTCCTCCGGGGAATCTTCCCAACCCAGGGATAGAATGCGCATCTCTTACATTTCTTGTATTGGCAGGCAGGTTCTTTACCACTGAGTCACCTGGGAAGCCTTCTAAAGCTCTGAGACCCTAAAGTCTGAAATGAAGCTTCTTCTGGGACTCGGTATGCAATGATGTTTTGGAAGCAGCATTTAACTATTTTTTTTCCAATTTACTGGAGGGACAAATGGCTGGGGGGCAGGGCAAGAGGAAAACACTTCATTATTTTACAGGCTATTTCTTCTGAGCCAAGAGCAGATGAAAACATCTCATTTTTAAGCAGAATGATGTACAATGAAGGTGAGAACCTACTGCTTGAAATTCCTTTTTCTGATGACTTTTCTTTTCCAAAGGATCTAAAATCTCATCATGGAAGGTTACAAAGGTTGATTTATATCGAAGATTGCAAGATGGTTTCCAGTGGATCAGATGAAGACATCTCCCTCCCTCTGCTATAGAAGCTAAAGGTTTGAATTTCATGACCAACAAGGAAAGTAGGATAACTTAAGGGTCCTTTTTGCATGAGCTGAGTCTATAGTATTTTAGAAATTACATTTATTTATTTGAAAATAAGGCTTCTAGGCTTCCCAGGTGGCTCAGCAGTAAAGAATCCACCTGCCAATGTGGGAGATACGGATTCGATCCCTGGGTCAGGAAGATGCCACATACCGTGGAGCAAACTGAGGCCCCATGCCACAACTATTGAGCCTGCGCTCCAGAGCCTGGGAGCTGCAGCTACTAAAGCCCATGCTCCCTAGAGCCTGTGCTCAGCAACTAGAGAAGCCATCACAGTGAGAAGCCCGTGCACTGAGACTAAAGGTTGGCCCCAGCTCACGGCAACTAGAGAAAGTCCGAGCAGCAAGGAGACCCAGCACAGTTAAAAATAACTAACTATATAAAGGGCTTTCCTGGTGGCGCAGTTGGTAAAGAATCCGCCTGCAGAATGGGAGACCTGCGTTTGATCCCTGGGTGGGGAAGATCCCCTGGAGGAGGGCATGGCAACCCACTCCAGTATTCTTGTCTGGATAATCTCTATGGACAGAGGAGCTTGGTGGGCTACAGTCCATGGGGTTGCAAAGAGTTGGACACAACTGAGCGACTAAGCACACAACTATATAGTAAATAAAAACTTAAAAAAAAGATATTGCTTCCACGAAATTTTTCCTTCCTCACCAGAGCTTCTCGGTGACAAGTTATAAAACTGCCTTGTCAAAAGACAGCTCGCTGAAGTTTATTTTCTCTTTGACCCCCGCAGGATACCCATGTTAAAATTAACAGGCATATGATGGGAAGCTGAGTTGGGAAGAGAAGCCCTAGCACGCACATCTAACTGTCCTGCCCATTTTCTCCTGATGGAGCCAGCCTTGCTTTCTCTTCGTCCTCCCAATTCAGCCCTCAATCTAAAGCTCGTCACTTTCACTAGAGAAACACGAACGGCCCGGCTGGCACGGGCTCCTGGATTATGGCATTCTGCATCCTGCCCAAGGAAACCGTGCGGAAAATGGCTTAAATAGTGCATAACACATCCATGAACTAGGCCTATAAATACTTAAAGCAGCTGAGTGCTATTCTTGCACGATCGCAGAGACTTTCGGTTCAAATGCTCCATTTAGTGCTCTCTAAAAGGCCGAATCCCAAGAGCATCCTTTCTCCAAACCAGTACTGGCTCCATCTGCTGAGCGGGATGGGGACCTTAGTCTCTCCCACTGGGGTGGCCAAGGCTTGGTATGAACCCAGACAACTGTGGGTTAGGACGTGACTTTAGAATTCAAGTGTTAGTTGCTTAGTCATGTCCGATATTTTGTGACCCCATGGACTGTAGCTGCTAGGCTCCTCTGTCCATGGGATTCTCCAGGCAAGGATACTGGAATGAGTAGCCAGTCCCTCCTCCAGGGGATATTCCCAATCCAGGGATCGAACCCAGGTCTCCTGCATTGCAGGCAGATTCTTTACTGTCTGAGTTCATGGCTGAGTGACTAACACGCTTTAGAATTCAACAGTGTCATGCACAAAGAAACTTGTGTAAGCCACTGATGTCTGGTTCACTCATATGGAAAAAAAACAGTCTGTCACTGCATTTCAGTATTCACATTAGGGGAAAAACAATGATTCTGAAGAGGGAACACTTGCTTATCCTCTGTCTGTGACCAAGCAATCTTGAATGAGTGGAGCTGAACGCATGGCATTGTGAGTTAGAAAACCAGAAACCTCGGTCCTGTTTCTGGTTGTGTCATGGAGGTTCCCCAGCTGTGGTGTCTGCTTGTTTTTATAAATGGTTGCCACCCATTCTTCGGAGAGGAGAGGATCAACACGGAAGACTACTGAAATATTTAAGCTTCTTAAGTAAAAAGGACTAGATGAGGACAAGCATGATCATTATTATTTCATTAACTAGCTCTTGGGCTGCAGCCTTAACAAGACAATGCATTGCTTCAAATGTAATGAAAAACATTACAGGACTGAAGTGAAGGTCCCCGGGATTTTTGGCAGATTGATGACAATAAAGCGGATTTTAGGAAGGAAAATTTTTGTCCACGTTGGCTGCTGCAGTATGTCAGACTTTCATTTTTTTAAAAAAATTTGTCTCTATGAGACAGAAAATTAATTCCGTTCCAGAACAAGTTTATTCTTACAACACACCAAGTTCAAACTTCCCACAAGTGCCTCTGTCACGGCAGGTCAGCCCGTGAATAGAATAGCTGGGCCCTAAAGTGATAAATCCAGCTCCCAGGGACCCCGGGCTCACTCTGTCTGGCCTGACAATTCCCTTTAGGAAAATCCTTCTAACCCCATTACTAATACGGAGTCACCGCCGCCCAGTTCTATCTCTCTATGTGTAAGAAGAGGAGCTACGAGCAAATCACATTCATCATTCTGAGTTTTCCTTATCTTCCAGTCTCGGTTTCATTTCTCTTTAATATATCTTTACCAAAGAGTTGACAAAAGTAATTGCTATCCCTTAGATATGAAAAAGCCTCCACTCTTTTCACCGTGCTAGGCCAACTGCCTCCAGGTGGGCCATGCCAGGAGGCTCGGAGACACTCCCAGCCCGGATCCGGGGCTGTGTCAGGGGCTGACGGCCTTTCTCATCATCTCTGGTTGGCTTGCTCTATGTCCTTCAGCCCCTGGTCAGTCCTGACTGCCTGTTACCCTGCATCTCTCTCCAGTCAGCATTTCCATCGAGAACAGCCCAGATGATGACCCTCTGTTTCCTCGTCACTCACACTGTCTCTGAGTTCAGCCCATCTTTTGTCTCAGACTATTTTCTGTTGCCATCCCTAATTACACCTGGTTTTTATTAATTTTTTGTGAAGTTTTTGTGTATGTGTGTGTGTGTGTGTGTGTGTGTGCAGACTATTTTTAAATTCTTCACTGAGGTGTTTTTTTTTTTTTTTACAATATTGCTTCTGTTTTATATTTTGTTTTTTTTCACCATGAGTCATGCAGGATCTGAGCTCCTCGACCAGGGATCGAACCCACAGCCCCTGCATTGGAAGGTGCAGTCTTAACCACTGGACTGCCAGGGAAGTCCCTTGTCTGGTTTGTAACACAGGCATCTTTGGCTCCCTGTCCTCACCTGGGGTTTGTAACCTGCTGCCAGGGGACTGCATTCTCGATGTCCAAACACAGAAAACACAGACCAGACCCTGGGCAGGGCCCTGGCAGCCGTAGTCCATGCATCTCACCTGGGCAGGGTCCACGTCGTTTAGCATCACCACAGACGTGCAGTGATAATCCAGGACCAGCCTCCAGAAGTCTTTCACCGTGTTTGGCAGAGGATGCTGGGTGACTATGAAAGCCGAGGGCTGTTTATAGCTCTGCAGACGCAAACGAGAGATCCAAATGGACCCGGGAGAACGTGACAGGAGGGAGCTAAGTTATTTTGTACACATGGGAGCTCGTGACACAAAACACTGAACATATTTAACAACTGTTGAATTCTATCACCATGGTCCATGCCAAAACAGGCCAAAAATAGACTCATCTGCAGAAAAATAATGCTACAAAGTCACCTCACTTTGATACTTAGAAAACTTAATAAGTATCTCCTACAATTTGTTTGGTATTTCTGGTAGAAAGGCAACGTCGACTCTACATACAACTAATTTAATGGAGAAAATTTAACTTTACTTTAAAATATGCATGATTAACATAGTTCCGTTTCTCCTAAAATCTGTGTGCTTATTGTTTAAATGTGTGAGATGGTGTTACTTATTCCTGCCATCCAAGGACACACACGCTTTTGACAGCTCTGCAGAGCATCAGACAAGCTTAAATACCTTTTTACCGATATCCCACCAATAGAATTAAAATTTCTGCATTAGCACCGAAAATCCCCATTCACTTTTCCCATCAATTGAATAGCAAATGCTCATTCAGTTAGAAGTAAATAGACTGACAGGAGGTAATGGGTTGTGTACTATCTGTGCTGACAGGCAATTTCTCCCCCATGTTAATTACTGCCTAAATCAGGAGGAATGGAAACTAAAATAATGCTGCAAACCATATTATCCCACTTCACTGCCTTCCTGACTTCATAGCTGTCTCTTGCTCTCTGGGCAGCAGGTTAAAAGACTGAAGTGCTCAGAGCACTGCCAACACACCCCTCATTTATCAGCCCTCCTGGACCAGGGTCTCCCAGAGACCAAGAATGTTGGTCCTGACACAGAAACAGATATGGAGGCAGAAGTGCACTTCGTTGAAAGCACAGTTCACGGCTTTAAGGGAACCAGGGAGAGGACCCAGGTGCTGCCCCTAGAGGAATATCCCCCCGTGTCCTGCCCAGGGAGGGGGTGCGGGGGTGGTGGGGGCTCACGTCCATGAGGGCCGCGTTGATGTAGTTGCTGCTCTCGCCATCGATGGTGATGAGAAAGGGCAGGCAGCGGTCCGGCGGCAGGATGTCCATGCAGCGGTTCTTCTCATGGTTACGGGGCAGGAGTGCGATGCTGCAGTCTTCCACGCGCAGGGTCGGCGTCACCATGTTCAGGGTCTGGGGGACAGAGCAGGCACGCTTGGGAGGAGAACCCCGTTTTGTGTGCAGACCTCAAGGGACCCCCTGTGTCCTGTGGCTGAGGCCCCACTCCCCACTCCCTGGACTCCACTTACACAATGAGATTTTTATTTCTCTTTAGTCTTCAGGACTCTGTGCACAGGCAGAGCCCATCAGACACAAGGACTGCTGTGTGTATGCCAGATCAGGTGCCAATGAGTCCAGCTAGGACTGGACACTGGGGTTTGGAGGAAGAGGTTGGCAGGGGTCAGGCTGGAGTTAGATGTGGAGTCAGGTGCATTCAGATCCCAGGTGAGCATGAGAAATGGCACAGAGTACTTGGGGGGCACTAGTGGTAAAGAACCTGCCTGCGAATGCGTGAGACCTAACAGATGGGAGTTTGATCCTGGGCTGGGAAGATCCCCTGGAGGAAGGCAGGGCAACCCACTCCAATATCCTTGCCTGGAGAATCCTATGGACAGAGGAGCCTGGTGGGCTACAGTCCACGGGGTCACAAAGAGTCGGACACGACTGAACGACTTAGAACGCATGCACTCTTGCCAGCAAGCACCCTGAATGTGCCAGGCTTGGTCTAGCCTTCGGGGTTACACTGTGGGTTGGTCTGACATCTGCTCTCTGGGCAGGGGTAGGGGCGGGAAGGGCCTGGCTCTGCCAGACCAGTGGGTCCCGATGTGGGGATACTAGCTACATCAGCACATGGTCTGGCTGTCAGGATGGTGTGTAGGGGGGCAGGGCTCAGGCATTCAGTGGGCAGTGGCCAGGGATGCCACTAAACACCTGACAGGACAGCCCCTCGGCCACAGACAACTGAGCCCCCAGCGCCAACAGTGCTGAGGCTGAGAGGGCTTAAGGGTTCTGGAGCTGACTCTGAGGTTCTTCTTAGGAGCAAGGTCATAGCCTTGTCCCTTTAGCACGACCTACCCGGAATTCCTCCTTGATCTGGCTCGAATTGGTCTGTGGGTCCAGCTTGTTCATGTCATAGTAGAGAGACCTGACCTGGGAAGCGGGCACTGAGGTGTCCCCGCAGAGACAGGCTTCCAGAATGGCATCATGGATGAACACGTACTGCTCCTGGGGAAGCAGAGAAACCAAGGTAACTCCCAGGAACCAGAGGAGGACGGGAGGTAGCCCCTCGAAGACCAGAGAACAGTGGTTCACCCGTCACAGAGTGCACCTTCCTTCCAGAGAGAAGGCCGGGGAGGGGACCTGGCCGCTCGGAGGGGGCTGTCCCAGGGCCAGTAATCCTGTCCCCCTCCAATGGAAGGGCAGGGCATTAGTGATTAGCCACATGTGGAGGACAGCGGGAGGAGAGGTAAGCAGGGGCTCAGTGCAGAAGGCTTCAACACACTGATGGAAACCACTCAGACGCTGGGGCTTCCCAGGTGGTGCTAGTGGTAGAGAAACTGTCTGTCAGTGCAGGAGACGTAAGAGATGTGGGTTCGATCTTTGGGTCAGGAAGGTCCCCTGGAGAAGGGAAGGCCACTGACTTCAGTATTCTTGCCTGGAGAATCCCATGGACAGAGGAGCTTGTTGGGCTACAGTTCATGGGGTTGGACACAACTAAAGCGACTTAACATGCACGCACATTAGTAAAAACATTAATTTCCTAGGAGCAGTGTGGAATACTTTTTCTCAAACACTTAAGTTCCGGAAACACCTTGAATTCTAACTTAGAGAAGTTCCAGAGTGCTTCCATAAAGTGGGCAAATTCCCATGATGCCAGGCCACTCACTGGACAGAATTTTTAAGGACAGTCAGAAGAGAAGGAAATGCACAGAGATTACCCTTAAAAATCACTCTGCAAATGCCTGCCTATTCTCAGGGGTGGTCTCGCTCTGGTTACCAGCTAGTTTAAAAGACACAATAAAAAGAAACAGTATTGAAATCCTGAAGGCTTCAAAGTGGAGCCTCGACCGGGACCCTGGACGCAGAAGCAAGGGGAAAGCTGGGCTTGGGGAGCAGATTCTATTACTTGGCAGACTCCTGGCCTTTTTCATGTGTTTATGAGAGAAGAAAGAAAAGGAAGGAAGGAGGAGGGTGGGAAGAAAGGATGGCCATGTGCCTCGCCTTTTCTGCCGGGGGCTTCTGAAAACAGAACAGCAGCTTCTCTCCCCCCACCTCTTGGCCCTGGGACGTGGCCAGCGGCGGGGCGGGGCCAGCGGCGGGGCGGGGCCAGCGGCGGGGCGGGGCCAGCGGCGGGGCGGGGCCAGCGGCGGGGCGGGGCCAGCGGCGGGGCGGGGCCAGCGGCGGGGCGGGGCCAGCGGCGGGGCGGGGCCAGCGGCGGGGCGGGGCCAGCGGCGGGGCGGGGCCAGCGGCGGGGCGGGGCCAGCGGCGGGGCCGGGTGTGGACCGGGGTGGGGGGGTGTGGACCGGGGTGGGGGTGGGGGTGGGGGGGTGAGGGTGGGGGTGGGGGGGTGAGGGTGGGGGTGGGGGGGTGAGGGTGGGGGTGGGGGCAGAAGGGGGGATGGGGGTGGGGGCAGACTGGGCGGGACTGGGGTTCAGTACCTCGGTCTGCACCATGTTCACCCTCCGAGACCGCAGCTCGCGCACGCAGTTGTAGATGTCCACCACCCCTTCCCGCTCGGCCATGTCCAGCATGATGTCAATGACGATGAAACAGCCGGTCCTGCCCGCACCAGCACTGCATGGAGAAGGGGGCTCAGTCAGCGGGGGCAGAAGGGACCCCCGCTGCTGCTTCCTCTTAGATCCTCGCTGGGGTGAAATTCACAGAACGTGGAATGACCACCAGAAGGTGTACAACTCAGCGGCGCCTGGCACCCTCGCAACGTGATCAACCCCTCTGTCGAGTTCCCAAACATTTCCATCACCCCAAGGGGACTCGCACCCGCTGCCCTCACTTGGCCCCCACTCACCTGCAGTGCACCACCAACGGGCCTGCGTTGGGCGGGCTCTTGGATTTCACCTGCCGGACAAAGCCCAGCAGCCCAGTGGCGTGGTAGGGGACCCCATGGTCTGGCCAGCCCGTGAAGTGGAACTGTCTGATCTCTCGGATTTCGTGGACGCCTCGCTGCCAGGGGCCGGTCAGCACAGGAGAAAACACAGGGAAATAGACAATGAGGTGCCAGGAGGGCGCCGAGGACCCTCAGCGTCAGGGAACCTGGGGCTGGGTAACTGACTGCTGGGAAGAAAGTCATTCTCCAAGGTAACACAGACTCTGAGAGCTCATCACAGGGAGGAAGATGTTTGTAGGGGTGGAAGGGGAGGTGATTGGGAACATGTGAGTTTACAGGTGCAACAGTAGTGAGTGGATAGTGGTGGGTGCTGAGCCTCCTCGAGCCTCCTTTCTAAGCTGTAGGCTCTGTTAACAGTCTGTGTGTCACTCATATCCTATGGTGTGAGGAGCGGGCCCCGAGACACAGATTGGGGGCGGGAGGGGTCTAAGGGGTGTTTATGTCTCAAGACAAGCAGCCAAGATGCAGACCCCTGCTCAGCTCTTCCGTGTCCTGGTGCCATCTGTGCCGGGCACTTGGGCTGTGCACATGCCTATGTGTACAGGAAGCCTCCTGGAAGAAGGACTGCTTCCATCCAGACAGGCCAGAGGACCACTTTTTATTGGAATTAAGTTTGTTAAGCTTCTCTTTCTAACTGGGGTAAACACTGAACCCATGCATCTGGTCACCAACAATCATATGCAAACACGGCTCTTCAGGTCTGACTCCAGGGCCTAGAGTGGCAGAGGTGTCTTCAGTGGTTGGCTTTCAGGAGGTAAGGCATGTCAGCAAATACGAACCATGGAAAGCAAGAGGTATTTTTGCTGGAATTCTATGTTAGATCAGTAAACTGAAGAAGGAGGGTGGTCCACCATACAACTGAAGGGGAGGCAGAAGGAAACAGACTTTAACCAATTTTTTTTTTTAAATTTACTTTTGTTTTGAGAATAACTAAGTTGATTTATGGGCTTCCCTGATGGCTCAGGGAATCTGAGCTGCCAAAGAAGGAGACATGGGTTCCATCTCTGGGTTCAGGAAGATCTCCTGGAGAAGGAAATGGTAATCCACTCCAGTATTCTTGCCTAGAGACTACCATGGACAGAAAGCATGGGGTTGCAAAGAGTTGGATATGACTGAGCAACTAAGTACGTTAAATTGATTTTTATCCATTTTTTTCTTCCTATGAATCTATGCAGGAAGACTGTGTTTTAAAACAAGAGCCTGTTTTGAAAACAATTACTTCCAGAATAAAGGCTGGAGGTAACCTGAGATAAAACTTGACTTTCCCCCTTCTCTCTTTCCAACACTGTTTCCTGGACACCATCTCTGTGTTAGGCCCTGGGTGTGGTCTTACTATCTCAACACAAACTGTTCAGGAACCCTATGTTCACCATCAGTCACTGTTTGTGGAAACTTAGCCAGGAAGAAATTTATGTGCTTTGAAAGACCAGAAGAGGCAAACAACTATAGGTTCTAAAGATAAGAGTTGTTTGCTATCAGGGTGTTCATTTGTCTTGGTTTAATAACACAAAAGTGTGGAAGCTTCATTTCTCTTAGAAACTCATGCTGTTCTTTAGTAGGTTTAAGCATTAAGGAATTATGCCGTCAGGGATTCACAAAGGAAAATCAACACTGTCATCTGCTAAATACGCTCTGTGACCCCAGAGCAAGATTCCTAGGTGGTTAGGAGCCCACATTTCCTCTTGCTGAAACCATGATAACAGTTGGCCAAAGCCTCCATCAGAAGACAAATGGTGAGGCTGTGTCATCCCTGAGTGCTCCCCTGGATTTACCTAGGACAGCAGGGCAGGGGTAGTCCCAGGAAAGGGAAAAGCCTATAATAAATATTTCTTCATTCCAAAGAGGACAAGCGAGCACTTATGTCTTCAATACACTGTTAATTTTAATTTTTTTTGAGCACTTCTTTTTCTATGTTTCAGATCTAGCATCCCCAAATTCTGAACTCCATCTATCATGGGGTGGGGAAGGGCCATCCAACTGATGTAAGGCTCATTCTCTCAGCAGGGTAAATGTCAGCATCTGGGATGCAGCAAACCTCTTTCCAAAATAAACCTTGCTCTCTAACGTGCTCACTACTTATGAGACGAGCAATGGAGTGGCTTCTGAGTTACTTCTCACTCTTGTTCACGGACACAGCAGTTCCCTCTTTTGCTGTTTTGTAGTATATTTGGGGGGATAGATCATAGATGTGATTGGTGATCACAGCCCCAACACGTTGCAAGTTGATATCAAGTATATTTTTGTTTTTCATTAACAAGATTTTGTTGTTGTTGTTCAGTTACTAAGTCGTGTCTGACTCTGCGACCCCATGGACTGTAGCATGTCAGGCTCCACTGTCCTCTACTGTCTCCCGGAGTTTGCTCAATAAGACTTTATGTGATATAAATCAGTATCATCATTATATATATAAATTGTAATAAATATTAATGCTATATAAAGGTGTCTGTATAGCCAAAGCTATGGTCTTTCCAGTAGTCATGTATGGATGTGAGAATTGGACCACAAAGAAGGCTGAGTGCCAAAGAGTTGATGCTTTCGAACTATGGTGCTGGAGAAGACTCTTGAAAGTCCCTTGGGAAACAAGGAGATCAAACCAGTCAATCCTAAAGGAAATCAACCCTGAATATTCATTGGAAGGACTGATACTGAAGCTGAAGCTCCGATACTTTGGCCACCTTAGGTGAAGAGCCAACTCATTGGAAAAGACCCTGATGCTGGGAAAGATTGAGGGCAAGAGGAGAAGGGGGCAACAGAGGATGAGATGGTAGGATGGCATCACTGACTCAATGGACATGAGTTTGAGCAAGCTCCGGAAGATAGTGAGGGATAGGAAAGTCTGCTGCAGTCCGTGGGGTCACAAAGAATTGGACACGACTTAGTCACTGAACAACAACAATAAAAGGTGTGATATTTACTTCATTCTCCTTATACTATAATGGGAAGAAAGATGCCTAGTAGAGCCTAACGCAGAGAGGGTGCTTGATAATTAAGTGTGGGATGATGAATCCCTAGGTGCATGTTCTTTCTGACAGGTTTCAGGCCATATTCCTGCTTTTCTGAGCCCTAGGCACCTCCTTGCAGAGGGAATTTGGTGTCTGTAGCCAGCTTCCTTGCTGCCAGCATCAGCGAGGATACATTCCCCCGACAACTTAGATCCACAGAAGCTTTTCAGCTGTCTTCCTCCAGCCAGGATGGGCACTTTGTCATTTAACATCTGTTCAGCTCCGGGTCATCAGCCTCATGGGAAAGGAGAGAGGACCGCCCCATGTAAAACAGGCATTGATCAGTTTCAAATTGCAAACCTTCCTGCTTGTTTGCAGAATGAAGCCCAAACCTATTTTTCACCTTTAGGTCCCTTGATGTAAATCCTCTCAAAACAGAATCAGAACTGCAGGACTCTCAAAGCACACACTTCACTTGGCTGTTTCTCTCTCTGTTTTTTTTTTTTTTTTAAGTTTCCTTTCTAATGAGGAAGTTTAAAACCTACAAGAAGTGCTCCGCAGAAGTACTAACGATTTGTTTTCCTTAAAGATTCCAATTGCCTGGTTAGAAAATCACTAACATGTCATTCTGATTTCCCCAAATGCCTTAACAAGCTCCTCATCCTTCCTTTCCTTCCACCAGCTCTTTGCTGGCTGTCTTAGGACTAAAATACCTGGGTGTTTCAGAAACATTTTTGGGCAGCTGGGGATAGAGAACACTAAGAGGTTAAAAAAAGAGCAAAGAAACAAACAAATCCTTCCTTTAGCCACTGAGATGCATTTTCAGCTTATTAGAGAGCTGACTATTGTTCAAAGAAATCCATGTTTAAGTGATGGCTTTCGGATGATTTTTTTTTTTAAGAAAAAAATATTCGGGGTCTTTTATCACTATCTGTTTTAATACAATTATTCATGAGTGCTCTTGCCAAGAGCCATACAAAAATCCTCCATATGCTTTTCTTTTTTTCCTTCCTGATTCTGCCTAAAAAGGAAAAAAAAAAAAAAACTGACATCAAAGTGTGAGGTTCAGAACTTAAAGAATTGAGTCAACCAGAACTCCACATTCTTTGAAGTCTTCAAGCCTCCTGTCTGCTTATTAAAAAAGACAGGCTAAGGGAAAAAAATGTTAAATAGTATGAGAAACAGATTAAAATAAACGAAAGTCTCTTCAGCCTTGTGATTCTATGACAAATAGGGTTTTGAAAGTCAGGAGAGGTGTTCAAAACATCGGGGTAAATGAGCCAGGAAGCAAACGCTGCCATTTCTTCATTTCCCACAACTGGTCTTGTTAGTCTGGAGACTGCATTGAGATGCAGGGGGAATAAGGGCTGGAACCAACTGCCCAGAGGTTCACTTACAACCCTGGGGTCTCTAAGGGAACCCACCACTGGGAAACTTGTGCCAGCATCGCTAAGCGCAGTGTAGGGCTCAGCTGCAGAGAATCAGCTCTGGACAGAAGTCTGGGGACTCCAGAGACAACGCCAGGGGTCCCCTTCTTGGAGGACAGCAAGGCAGAGAACTCGCCGGACACATCATCTCCACTCCCCGCCCCCCGCAGCCTACCTGTGACACTTCTCGGGACGGACTGCAGTGTGCTTCTCCTCCGGGCCCTCCCTATGTCGGCAGAAAGAGGGGGGTAAGGAGATTCCCTGTTATGCTCAGAGCAGCAGCCCCATCCATGCGCATGGGATGAGCATTTGGGACGCCGCGCCCGCAGGGACCGAGGGCTGAAACCAGCATGGGAGTGAGTGAATGGAGAAGCTGGTTCATGCAGAAGCGTCCTGCGTCTACTTATGTATGTTTCCAGGTAGACGCTTCCACCTGGAAAGTCCATCATCTGCATGAAACCACAGGCTGAGAAAGGCTTGAGGACGTGAAGGGCATCCAGGAGGAGTTAGAACCCGTGTCTCCACACTGATGCTAACTCAGTACCGGGGAACCCACATGGACATACAGCATGAAGGACATTTATCAACTGCCTCTGAACAAGGACAGAGAGACGGGCTGAACAATACTAACCAGGTTGAAAAGAAAAAGGAAGTGGACAGCTAGGTGTATCTTTTGGATTAGCAGCAAAATACATATTCCTATGAAATGGGAATGATTTGCTTCAAAGATGGCAGTGAGGTGCTGCAGGACCAGAGGGTAGGGTGCAGTCCTGAGTCATCACTGGCTACAGACTACCTGCGTTCAGGTGAGACCACGGATGAATTATCCCGGATAAGTTAATGAGGCTGGTATCACTAATGTCTGACTGTAGCTTTTCAAAAATAGTGTGAAAGCTTACCTTTTCAACAGCAAATGTTCTTATCACGTATTCTGCCAGTAGCTCTGTTTCTATTAGGGTAACTTTAATGTCTTTATAGATCTCCGTGTCATCTGGCCAGTATTTGCAGCATTTGACCTTTAGAAAACACAAAGGAAATGAGGCTAAAGTGGGGTTTTTTTTTTTTTTTTTTTTTGGAGTTCTCTAAATGATGGGTCACAGTATAATTTATAGGATACAATTTGTGCACAAAATCAGAAATATAGCTTAACTTTTTTCTTTTTAGGTCACCTGTATATTTTTTTCTCTCCCCAGAATAAAACACAGTTTGAGTCATGGGAGGAATAAAACCTAGGAAAATGGTCTAAAGTTAACAGATTGTATTTATACTACAAATATCCCAGTTACAGTAACCATTCATTTCTTGTCTATTTCTACTCAGGAGTGGCCTGGAAAAATAAACTACAAAAGGTGGCTTGCAATATTTTAGCTCCTCTGAACTTTAAATTTCTTCTAGTTTCAGAAATTGATGGAACATTTTGGAGGAGGACCGAGCAGGAAATTGGAGCCAAAAGTCAAGATTAGAGATTTTTTTTTTTTTCTGAAGAAGGCAATAGCTATGTGTTTTTCTCAAGTTACAATTACAGATTCATTTTTTTGTCTAAGTAAATTCAGTGTACAAAACCTGGTGAACTCTCCGTGTTAATGATTTCTTCAGTCACCCTAGCACAAAACCTGGAGATCCTTCTCCAAAACCCAACCAAGTGCCAAGTCGAGCAAGCAGTTGAAACAGCTTTCAAATATGTTTTCCGGCTTTTTATTCCCTCTGCCACCATCTTCCTTAAGGCTCTGCTAACTTCCTGTGTGGACATCCCTTCTTAAGAAGCTGCAAAAACCCTTCCAAGTGTGGTCCCCCTGGCACTGACTTGCTCTGCTCAGTAAACTTCTATTTCCCATGACTGCCCATGAAATTAAAGGGAAATTAACTTTGGCCTGGCACATAGAGGTCTTTTTTGTACTTGGCTGCAACTAGACTAGCATCTTCATCCTTATATTTTTATTACCCTTCTTTCGACCACATGTATTTTATGTTCAGAGACAAGTGGTCTGCCTGATTCCCCAGCAGACTTCACGGTTCAGACTCCTACTCAGGCCCCTCCCAGTCACACAATTTGTCCAGCTGAACATTTCATCTGTTCTTTGCAGAGCATTTCAAGTGCCACACCCCCAAAGTCTTTCCTCCATGGATGTGAGCTCTCTGTTGACGGTCTGATAGGATGTGCCAGTTCTTTTGCGATGACACCAGGTGATGGCCTGCTTATTACCTGCAGGCAAGCAGAGGGCTTTCTATTGCTTATTTCTGCCCCTGGGGTCCAGAAGAGTGGTCATTAGGAGAAAGGAAGCCTCCTTCCAAAGAGATGCTTGTGGGCAGCCTTCTTTGAGCAGAGGCACCTGGCTGGGCGGGCCCAGAAGCAGCGGCCGAGCCATTCTGCATCCCGCCCTCCCATCTCATCTCCCCAAATATCCTGAAATGGCTTGTCACATCTGTTTCCAGCCTACTCAAAAGCTTTCTAAATTGGGTTCACTTTAGTATCTTTTTAACTGCTTGGACTTGTGTCAAGAGGAAAGTATGTTTTCTTCTGGATGCAGGCTCTCCAGTCAGAGGAGTCCGGGCTTGAGTTGCCTCCTGGCCTCTATGTTCTGCGGACATGGATGTTTAGACCAGTGGTTACCGGGTGTCTGTTGGAGCCCAGGCATGGCAGAACCAGACGCTCCTCTCTTCTGACCATGCTGCCCCGCTGCAGCCCAGTGCTCCCCACACGGCCTCACCACCTAAGGCACCAGACGGTCTTCAGCCCAGAATGGCAGTTACCCGGCGTCCCAGTGCCGCTTCCATCCAGCCATCACTTGGGCACCCCATGGCCGAGGTTGCTGCCTGCCTGTCATTGTGGAGGGTGGCGGGGGTGCATGATGGGCTCCTCCCTCCAACGGGGCATGGTTGCTGGCTTTAAAATTCACAAATGTGAAACAGTACAGGAAGCAGAATAACTCTTGGATTTCTAACTGCCTTCACAAAGGGTCATTTTTAGCCAGCAGCCCAAATGATCCCATGTACAATAAAGTCAGACCCCCGGACACTCGGGCTGCTCCAGGTTGGCCACACATTACTGTGACCGTCACGGCGTCTTTGGAAGAGGGCATGGCAACCCAGTCCAGTATTCTTGCTTGGGGAATCCCAAGGACAGAGGAGACTGGCGGGGTTGCAAAGAGTTGGGCGTGACTGAGCACGCTTGCATACATGCAGGAATTAGGAAAGGGTCCTGTGAGGTGGGGGTGGGGAGAGCTTCACACCCAGTAGAGCTGAGAGGAACCACAGAGACAGTTTCCAAACACTCCTCTTCCAGAGTATCACGCCTGTCAGACCCAGCTCTTCCTGCCTGGACTCTGCTTTGAGACCCTGGGTTCTCATGACCGTGACCTCATCAGTGGCCAGCTCGAGGGGAGAGCCAGCAGGGGCCAGGGCTGGCCTACCCACCCCCCACTTCCTTCTCGCCCTGGCTCGTGTCCTGAAAGGAGGGAACGAGAGGCCAGCCCAGGAACTGAGAGGGACTCACTCCAGAGATGAGTGGATGGTGGCTGGGAGAGGCTGTGGACAGGTCCCAAGAGCAGAGCTCTTTGGAAGAGAAGCTCACGGTCAATTATGCTGTCTTCAGTCTCTCCAGGCCCGGCTTCAGGGACAGATACCAAACAGACAGCCCTGAAATGACTTTAGCTGCCTTGTCTCTTGGGGAGGGAGGGGGTGGGAGGGGGTAGGAGAGGAAGAGGCAGGAAGAAAAGACACTTCCGATGGCAGCATCCTCCATCCGTATCCCTGATCACAAGTGGCTCCGTTTCGTGGATGCTCCTGTATCATCAGCTCTTCGGGCGGCAGGATGGAGGCTGGGGCAGACTGTGAAGGTCTGTTTCTGTGCTCTGTGCTGGGCCAAGGACTCATTTTGCTAAAAAGCCTGTGATCATGGAGGATGAAGTCAGCCCTTCACTATGGCCACCACTGCCCCATCAAACAGATACAACCATCGAGGAGGCGGCAGGCAGGAAAAAACACAAAGGTGCTGGTACAAGTTTTGATCCATTAAGGGGTTTTCGGCAGACTCTTTCTAAAAAGATATCCAGAGAGAGTGACCACAGTTCTATGCACAGCTGTGTCAGGGGTCGGCAGGGCGTGGCTTTGCTGGGGACGCTGTTGGCAAGAGTGGAGACGTTGCAGGGAAGCACAGTGAGTGAAGAGCCCTGCTTAAGAGCCGCCTGCCAGTGAAGCTTCCAAGACAACAGGTCTATGGTGTGCAGGATTTTTTGTCTTCCACAGAGATCTCGCAGCAGTGAGAACATTCACTCAGTTAAATATCCAGATTTCTCTGGCCCTTGTGTGATGAAGTCAGATGGAGGTGCACTGGCATTTTTCTTGCTGACTTGTGGGTGCTGCAGCCGATGATGTGTACCCCTGAGCCTTGGGTTTCTCATGCACAAAATGGGACTATGGCATTGTTTTCAGGGAGACTGTGGAGAGTAAGGGAGACAGTCTGTATAAAACAGTACCTGGCCTGTCCCAGGTTCCCAGCTCCTCCCTCCGACACCTGCCACATTCGGCCCTGCCCTCTCCTTTGGGCAGCACGTCTGAAGCCTGCTCTAACGGCTGGAGGTCTGGATGGTGTGATCTGGGGGAATCACTTCATGGCACCAGCAAGTCCCTCTTCAGGCTCCTGCCTCAACCTCCTCCTGCAGGGCTTCTGGTTTTCTCTCTGGTCTTCCATTAGCATCTCTCAATGAATGGATATACAATACTTAGAATACATACAATGTCACATCTCTATCCGTAACATTTCTTTTCATCTGCTGTAAAGAAACTTGTGGCCCGATGCCTCCTGTGGAATGCCAAGTGTCATCTTGCAGACCTCCCTAGTAAATGTCCTGTTCCTTTTCTCTCCTACCTAACTAGATGACAAACCATCAGCACTTTGAAGAAACACATATACCCAGGCTGCTTGTTCCTCACCTTGTTCAACAGATTGTACTTGACTTTTAGCCATTCTTGAAATTTAAATCATTCTGCAGAAGGATGGAGACTTGCTGCCACCAAGGACAATGATTAGCATGTGTCCCTCTCTTGGGGCCTCCATTCTTCAGTTGTAAAATGGGATAGTGCAGACCTTTCCTGTTTTCCTAGTTTTATGTTAAAGTTACAGAGGAAGGCAAGGCTTGAATCAGCTACATTGATATGATGGTTGATGGTGGATCAAAATGCAGAGGAATACTTACTTAATGAGTATAAGCTCATCCAAGGTTAAGGTTATCTTTACTCAGGTCACAAAATGTCAATCTTAAATACCCAATTCATTAAAAAAAAAAAAAGATTGATGAAAGGCAATCATGAGAGTTCAAGACAGAAAAATTTCAGTAATGCCTACAAAAATAATTTCTCTTCCCTTTCACGTACGAACTGGATGTCTTGGAACAACTTAAGAGATTCTGTAAAAAAAATTATTATTTTGTACTGCTACATATTACCTATGTTATTATTATTTTTTTAACTATTAAACTATTTCCACATGTTATTAAGGGGAAAATCTTTCCTCTCTCTTACTTCTTCCATTGGTCTTGGATCTGGGGGGGGGGTTTGTAGAAAAGCAAGTGTTCTTTGTATTAAGGCTCCAGGTGCATTTGGAACCTTAATACATCTTCCTTGTAGGTGAAGAAGGGAAAGTGTTAGTCGCTCAGTCATGTCCGACTCTTTGTGACTCCATGGACTATAGCCCGACAGGCTCCTCTGTCTATGGGATTCTCCAGGCAAGAATACTGGGATGGGTAGCCATTCCCTTCTCCAGGGGATCTTCCCAACCCAGGGATCAACCCTGGCTCTCCTGCATTGGCAGGTGGATTCTTTACCATCTGAGCCACCAGGGACGCCCATCTTGTATGTGAATTAGAGCTCATTCTGACATCCAGTGTTCATCTTTAACTTTTTTCTTTTGTTACTCTTTTAGTGACAAACGTGAAAGGAATTACAAGACAATCTCTTTGGGAAGATGATAATCTTTACAGCATCCATCAGTTCCCTGGCATCCCTTATATATTGATGAGGGTGAGCATCTCTGGTTCCTGCTTCTCTTGGCTCCAAGACCCTTTACCACCTGTTATCAGAACTATTCAGGGCAGCTCAACAATCATCTTCCTACATGACTCCAAGACCTCATTTGGATTTTTAATAAACAGTTACATCCTAATGAAGTCTTCATCAAACTGACTAAATATGTTTAGAAGTCATTAGCTTAAATTGCCAGTGCAAAAAAGAACCTCCTTTGGGAGAGCCCCAGACTGGGTTCCCAGACTTTTGGCAGATGAATTAGTACAACAACACAGCGGAGTCGGTGGGAGTTCCTGGGAACCAGACGTTGGATAAAGAGCTCAGGGTCCCTCCGGTGGGTTCATTAAAGAGGGAAAACAACCACAACACACCCGACGCAATTTACATGCCAGGTGTGCGGCTGTCGGCAGGTGCCAAGGAAACTGACAAGGGTCCCTTCCCACAACACATGGGCTGCGGGGGATGCGCTGGGGCGACCAGGAAGCCTTAGATAATGACGGGTCCTGGCAGGTGTATGGGGGGAGCCCTGCAGGAGGGAAGTGTGGTTTCTGAGTCCTCTACACAGGTGCTGGGACTGGAGGCCTCCCAGAGGCTCCAACAGGGGCAATTACAGCGGCCTAATGCAGGGCGCTTCGGGGCAGAGATCCGGGGAAAGCTGCCGGGCTCTGACTTAATGAATCAAGCCTGTGTAAACAAACAGCGTTGGCCTGGCTCATGCCTGATTCATGAAGCACCCGCTGTGTGCAGTCAACATGGTAAGCAGCTAGTTGCTGCCCTTAAAAACCATGTCATTTTCATTTATTCAGTGGTTTGTCATCGCTGTTTCCAAGCGTGGAACGTGGACATGTCGTCTCTTGACAAATGTGCAGGATGAACAATGGGAAATGGCCTGGAATGAGGTCTGACCTTTTCCCGGAGGGCATGTGACCTCTTGTCAACACCCCCAGATCACACCAGACATTTCAAGGACAGACGCCATGAAGCACATCACTAATTGAATTCAGGCCAGTCCACGGGGCTGATGGTGGCAGGGGAAGACTCTTAGAGCTTACCACGTCCCTGCAAACTGGGTGAGGATCTGGAAGGATTTTTTTTTTTTAAATAAGCTTACCAGACCTAAAATTCCTGAGTTTCTATGAGGCTGTGGGCTTCCATTTAAGGCTGAACTTGAACCCTGGCCCCTGATCTCCCCTTCAGCTGCACACTATTAGCTGAAGTGTCCACGGCTATTTGTCAGAAAGAATTGTTTCCATCAAAAATATCAACAGGGGCCACCCTGTATGGGACAAGTCCTGATAGAAGGAACAGAGGCCACCTATTTATTCCAAGGCAGGCAACTCAAGAGTGAAGCCTGCATCCCACTAAAAGGTGCCACATCCAACAGACAGTGGGCTCTAATGTCTGAGGCTTTTTCACTGGAATCATTTCATAGCACAGTCTTCCTTTGACCTGTTAGCCAATGCTGTCCCGATTTTTCCTTAAAGAAAGAGGGTTTATCATATAAGAACAGCTCATGTCTAGTCACTGGGTCCTGAGACAGCATGAAATTTCAATTAAGCAAAAAATATGTGCATGCCTTTATTTTTAAAAAATCCAGTAGTAGTTGTTATTTTTAATAATTACTTACTTTTCAAAATAATTTATGTTGGGATTATTTTAAGTGAAGTCAAGTGAAGTTGCTCAGTCGTGTTCAACTCTTTGCGACCCCATGGACTGTAGCCTACTATACTCCTCTGTCCAAGGGATTTTCCTGGCAAGAGTACTGGAGTGTGTTGCCATTTCCTTCTCCAGAGGATTCTAAGTGAGCAAATATGTTGTTGTTCAGTCTCTAAGTCGTGTCTGACTCTTTGTCACCCCAGGGACTGCAGCACACCTGGCTTCCCTGCCCTTCACTAGCTCCTGGAGTTTGCTCAAACTCATGTCCATTGAGTCAGTGATGCTATCCAACCATCTCATCCTCTGTCGCCCTCTTCTCTTCCTGCCTTCAGTCTTTCCCAGCATCAGGGACTCTGCCAATGAGTTGGCTCTTCACATCAGGTGGCCAAAGTATTGGAGCTTCAGTTTCACCATCAGTCCTTCCAGGGATATTGAATATTCAGGGTTGATTTCCTTTAGGATTGATTGGTTTGATCTCCTTGCTATCCAAGGGACTCTCAAGAGTCTTCTTCAACACCACAGTACAAAAGCATCAATTGTTCAGCACTCAGCCTTCTTTATGGTCCAACTCTCACACCTACACATGACTACTGGAAAAACCATAGCTTTGAGTATACGTAAAATCTGGTAAATAACTCAATGAATATTGCTATCGGGAAAGCAAAGCAGAGTGAAGCAGTCTCCATATCTCTTCCTCCTCAACACATGAGGCAGTCAACACGTGTATGTGAGACGAGTGAGGACTCAGAATCAATCATACATTTCAGGGGAAGAAACAGGTAAAACGTTGAGCTTGGCTGTTTCACAGTGAACCTAGTGGATACCAATTGCTCTAGGTGGGGCAAATTCTCCTTCGTTAGCTTTGTTGGGCATTTCCTCAGCTCCAGGAGGGAGAGACCACAAATTTATAATGCTGTCTCCTCCCTGAAAGGAGTTTGCTTTTATGGCAGAGTTGAAAATTTGTTTTTTTCAGTAGCCATTACTGCTTTTATAGCAACCTACTGATTTGGGGGTGAAAAGGTAATTTATTTTTTTTAAAGTATTTATTTACTTGTTTGCTTATTTGGTTGTGCCCAGTCTTAGTTTCAGCATGTAGGATCTTTAGTTGTGGCACATGGGATCTAGTTTCCTGACCGGGGATGGAACTTGGGGCCCTACATTGGGAGTATGGTCTTAGCCACTGGACCACCTGGGAAGTCCCAAGGAAGGTAATTCATAAATGCCATTATAGGTCTCAGTTGTACTGGAGAAAAGGTAAGGGTTATCTTAATACTTATGTTTAGGAAGTCCTCAGAATGGGGTGGGTACTTCTCTAACCACCTGCCATGTAGAGACTCATTTAATCTTTACCAGATCCCTATAAAGCAGGTGGCATGATATCTACACTGCCCAGGTGAGGGGCCGGTGGTGGGGAGCTCAGCGACCTCTTCTAGGCTGGTCACACAAGGAGCTCCCCCCACCCCCTAGGCCAGCTTCCCTGCTCTCAGCATCTCCCGGGAATCCAAAGGCGTAAATGGCTTTTACACTGTTGGCAGTAAACCTGTGCTTTTTCAGTTTTTATACTTTATCTAATAGTCCCGTAGCGTCTCCCCTCTTGTCTCATCACTTTACTAATATCCTTTACAGAAACTTATACGTTTTAATGGTCAATTTTCCCTGTCCTTTTCTTAATGTGATGAGCTTTTGGTCTCTTTGAAACACTCCTAAAACAAAGGACATAAATGTGCCCTCCATATTTCCTTCTAAAGTTTTAAAGCATTTAAAACTTTTGGTTTTATTTGGTATTCAATTTGGGGCTTTTCTTTTAGTCCACATGAATAACCAAACGTGCCAGTTCAATTGATGGAAAAGCTCATGTTTTTCCCACTAATTACACATTTTCCTACAAACGCCTACATCAACATCTGGGCTCTCATTTTTTGATCTGTTGACGTGTTTATTTCTTCCTGATTTGCGGTGTCTATCATTTTCCCTTTTCCTATGTTCTTGTCTGGTTTTGATATCAAGGTTATACTAGCCTCTTAAAACAAAATGGGGAAATAGACTCTCTTTTTCTCTTCTCAGAATAATTTTTACAAGATTTGAGTTACCCATTCCTTGAATATTTAGCAGAATATATCTACAATACAATTGGGAGTAATACTTTCCATGGGTCACTTTTTAACTATAATTCACTTTTTAAATAATTTTTGTCTCTTCAGAATTTCTGTTTCTTTTTGAGTCAGTTTTGGAAAATCAAATTTGTTAAGAAAATTGTTGATTTTATCTAAATTTTCAAATTGATTGTTATTCATATTATCTGTTATGTTAAAAATGTATCATATTCCCACTGCTTGTTATTTCTGATTTCTTTTCTTCTGATCTCCAGATGGTTGTCAATTTCATTAGTACTTCCACAAAACCTTTTTGATCACGGTGATCTCTATTATTGTTTCTTTGATTTTTATTTAATAACGTTCTGCTCTGGCATTACTGTTTTCTTTTTTTAGTTTACTCTGTTCCTCATTTAGCTTCTTGAATTAGATGCTTAATTAGTCTTCTAGTAACAACCCTGAAGAACATATATATACTTTGGGTACCATTTGCTTGGCATCCTACATGCTTACTACATGATGCTTCATGATTCACAGTTCTAAGTATTTTCTGAGTGATGTGAGGGTGTTGTGCTTTGACCCATGAATTAGTGGAAGCGTTTTCTCACCAGAGCCTAAGTGAGGACCCATTTGCCCCTGTCATTTCCCTGTTCTGATGCCCGGCTGGCTTCTCTCTCCTTTGCCCCTCCCCCATTTCCCCCTTGGCCCTTTATCTGAGCATCCACTCTTTGTGAGTTTAGGTTTCATGTGGCCGTCTCAATTCAAATTCTTAGCACTGTACATGTCCAAGGCGTTACCTCCTGTTCTTGGTGGGCTTTAGAACTCAAGATCCAAGCTCATGAGACTAAAGCCCTACTCCATGTGTCAGGACCCACGGGCACCATCACGTCAGCCTCTAGTGGGAGCCTGTTGCCTCCTCCCCCCTTTCTCTAGTCCTTGCTTCTTCACTGTTCTCTAGTAGTTCACTTTTTTAAGAGCTAAGTTAAACATTTTTAACATTTATGTTTACATATACATTTATATTTTATATTAAATACATTGAAACTCATTTACATTTTATCTACAATTTCAGGATGTTTGTTAAGAGGATTTTCTTTGGCTTGTCATCTTTGCTAGAATTTTAACTACCTCCCACTTTTTAAGTCTCTCTTCTTCCTGGTTTGTGCTTCCTGAGACCTTCTGAAAATCCATTTGTAAGAACAGCTTTATTGAAGAAGTGTAACCGATGTACTGAGTTAGCCCAAAAGTTCGTTCGGGTTTCCGTAGGGTGTTAAGGAAAAGCTCGAATGAACTTTTGGGCCAGCCCAATACAGAGAACTTCAGGTGCACAACTGGATAGCTTCTGACATAGTGAATGCCCTTGGTACAATCACTACAACCAAGGTCAGGGGCAATATCCATTACCTCCCGTGGTTTCTTACATGCCTTTGGGCTTTGTGCATGTGTGTGTGTGTGTACTAAGAGCATTTGACATGAGGTCTACCCTCCTAACAAATTAGTGGGTGACGCTGTATTGCTGACTACAAGCAAGCTTTGTACGCAGATCTCTAGAACTTATGCCTCTGGTGTCACTGAGACCTTACACACACTGAACATCAACCCCAGCTTCTCCTCCCCTGATTCCTGGTGCTCACTCCTGTACTTTCTGCTTCTGTGACTTGACTCTTCTCCATCACTCACTCCTATGGGTGGAATAGTCCAGTGCCTGCCCTGTTTAAGTGGCTTACTTCACCTGACCTGACATCCTTCAGATGCAACCGAGTTGTCAATGGCAGGGATTTCTTTTTGAAGGCTGACATAGAATCTTAAGAAACAACCCCTCTATCACTTCTGCCTCTAATATTTCAGTTGGAGGCTAATCTCTAGGCGCAGAGTAATCTCACAATGTCAACATTCCTCCAGCAGAACCATGGAAATGGCCTCACTCTTCAACAGAGCAGCTGCATTCTATATGTCTTCTCGCTTTCAGATTCCCCTTTGGGAGTAATCCTGTTGCATCCTATGACCGAGATCTTAACTACTGAAGAATTTCCTGGTTAAATAAAAATAGCTCATCTGCAGTTACTACAGAGGAAGTAACCCAAGACCTCGGGGGCGGCGTGTGGTCCCCACTTCACAGGTCAGGAGAGGGAGGAAAGGGATGATCTAAGCGAGAGGAGATGCTGGAATTCTAAGCCTGGGATTGACTCCAGGGCTACGGGCTGTTCTCAGGGAGGATTGTCCCCCAGGTGGGGAATGCAGGCCTGCCTCCTGGGGGCTCCCCTTGTGCTCTGACACCCAAGCACCAGCACTCGTGCTTCACTATGTATTTGTGTTGTTGTGTGCTCCATATATCCGGGCAACAACTGCTTTTAAATCTTGAGTGCCTTTGCTGTCTGTTGCTATCGCAACAAATGAAAGCAATTCAGGCTATGTTTACTGATAATTTATAAGCAAGGACAGCAAGCCAGAGGAGGAGCCTAGTGGTTAGCATTTTTGGAAGGACACAACACTGCATCCAGGGCTGGCTCCTGCCCTCCTTCACACAGGTGTCTAAGGAAGGAACAGACGACTGGGAGGCGGAGAGGCCACTTACCCGCCCCACTTCCACCAGGTTGGTCACCATGACGATGCTCGCTGTGTTCTCGTGCCACACCATCCTCCAGAAGTCAGAGATCGTCTCCTGCATCGGCCCTGCAGCAAAACACAGCAGAGACTTGTGTCGTCTCGGGGCGCTTGCACCTGTGGCACTTCCAGGGCTCACAAAGAAATCTCCGGACAGCCGCAGGCAGTCCCCACATCCCCCTAGGCGGACAGAGTTCTCCCTCCTCGTGTTGATGTGGCGGCGGGGGTGGGGGGCACTCTTCCTATAATAGCACCCTTAGAAACACGGAATTTTTCACTCATGGTTTAATTTTCTCATGTCATCCAGCGCATCTGTATTTGAGCCCTTTTTGCCCTTCTTAAATGACTGCTGTGAAAGAAAGTTATTTCTTTACCATTTAGCTATTTATCTCTATAATACTCAAGAGTGTGATTTAAAAAAAAGGGGTATCATCACTCTTCCTGCTAACAACTGGCGATATCCAGGGAAGCAGTCTTCCCTGGATAGAATGAAATGAGCCTCTATAGGAAAGATGGCCTTTACTGGTTTCTAGTATTTTTCTTAATCTGTGCTATCTGTCAAATTAATCCTTTCTAGAATTTTCACCTAACACCTTCCAGCGAGTTTGCAGTTTCGAGCACTTGTACTTCCTGTCACTGACCATGATCTGCTTTCCCAGCTCCTGGGATCTGAGCATTAAGGAGCTCTTTTTATGGACTGGAAAAAAAGAGGGAAAATCTGTGTTACAAAATGCCAGTGGTATAGACACTGTGAAGGCACAGAAAGCTGGAATTTAAACTTTCTTTAAACGCAGATATTTTTAAAAAGACCAAAATTCTATGTTCAAACACGTTTGAGGGTCTCCATGTAATAAATTTTTTTTTGATAAATCTTCATGGTTCCTATTTATTTCAGTGTGTCAGTAATACATAATTAAAAACTAAGGTTAACTAGAATATTAGCCTTTTCTACTAAAATTACAAAGGACTTATCTCTGACCATTCCCAATTTACATGCAATTTTTCTATAGTGTTTATCACTTTTTGAAGCCCACCGTGGATGCTATTTTAATACAATGTTTATATTTTCACATTTGTCAATTTCTTTGCTCCCTTTCAAACAATTTTAGAACTCTTGTCTAGCTCATCTTTTAAATTCTCACAATCACGAAATATATTCTTCAGGAATTTCTTAAGGTTCTGCTGATGGCAAGCTCTCAGAATTATTTGCTGAATACATATTTAGTTTTATTGGGTGCGTATTTCTACAGTGACGTTTATTCTGTGGTTTCCATTTTAACAGCGTAAGTCCGTATATGACCGGCAGACACGTGGGGAAAGGAGAGGAAGACGCCTTCAAAGGTGGACGGGCTGGACAGCTGTGCTATTGGTTCTGGACGTTGTAGATTCCCGGGTTTGGAGTGTGAATATGTGAGTTTGGGATCTGCCTCTGGCTTTGAACTGAGTCACGAAAAAAGACAAACAACCCAATTTACCAAAGAAAATGGGCAGTGCACTTGAACAGACATTTCTCTAATGCCCAACATCATTAGTTGTTAGGCAAATGCAAACCACAGCCACAGTAAGATACCATCTCATACCCCCTGGGATGGTTATAATTAGAGAAAAAAGCCAGAAAATAACACTGTGACCTTAGTATCTGCATGTCTCTTTATCTACATACTGATTTCAGGAACATGGCTGAGGGTTATTTTGCAAATCTGTGGAATGAGCGCTGACTCAGGCATTTTATATACAGTCACATGTTAGAACAAAAACCAGGTGCAAAAAAACCCCCAAAACAACAACAACCCAAGGTGCATTTACATTAAAATAGTATGAGGAATGGAGAGGATAAATTGGAGTTATAGTTAAAGCAATTTGAGCTGTAAGTTGATCAATTTTTATACGTATTTGAAGTTTTCTATGTCAAGATTAAAAAAAAAATCTCACCAAGAGATATATTATCATTGACTGTAGAATCTGGTCAGTGAAAACAGAAATATTTCTCCACAAATTATTTTGCAGAAATCAGTAGGTTAAGCCATAGGTTAGGAAGAAGAACTTCTAATCTTCGTTTGCCTTACAAAATGAACATTAAGGAAATTAAAGCTTCTAAAGCCCAGGGCCATAAAAGAACTGAAGATGCAAAAAACAACAGAAAAGCCAACAAAGAAACCAAAAAAGGGTGCATTTAAAGCTATTTATTGATGGTTACTTGCTGGCTGAGCAAAGGGGGCATACCTGGCCCCTTCAGTCACTGCCCGTTTCTCTTGACCAAGTATCAGTTTCTTCTTTTTCTTCTTCCTCACTGTCAAGCTTCCTTCCCTTTTCTCTGAATACAAATGCCTACTGTTCCTCCTGCTGCTGTGACTACACTCTTCCTCTCCTCATGAGAACCCCTCCACCTCCTGAGCCTCTGCGTCGAGTCCCTTTATGGGACCTTGAGCGCTGCCCCCGACAAAGCTTTGCCTGCCGCTTGCCCCGTCCCTTGGCGTGTGCGTGCCATTCTCCTGATGGACGGGCTGAAGATTTCAGTGACTTCAGTCAAGGTTACCGGGGACACAAGTAAACATCGGATCTCATCAATCACTACGCTTCCAGCTCACGGGAGGAGAGGTGTCTCCATTGTGTACTTAACGGCTTGTTACTTATTCACAAGGAAAAAATAACCCGCGTCCATCTTTGTGCAGATGCGACCCTGAAACAAAGGGGTGACACTCTCTGCTTCCACCAGACACACAGGCCTGTGCCACCTGCTCTGAAACTTCCAGAACCAGTTCTGATGACAATGGCTACCGTGGGTGAATCTGGTGCCCCAGCATTGCAGATGCATGTGCTTTCAGAAAGAAATCTTCCTCTCCCCTCAGTGCCCAACAGAGACATTCAAGGCTGGGCAACTTCCCAGGTGCAACTCACTGGCCCTTCCTCGACTCTAGAGCCACGGTGATGACTTATCTCAAGTTCCCCGGGGAGGAGGGAACGTGGCTGTCGTGTTTACTGCTCTATCCTTAGGGTCCATGGAGTACCCAGCACACAGCAGGGCTCATAAATAAATGAATGAATGAGTACTTCTGTATGCATTGCTATAAACCATATTATTTACTATTAAAGTGTTATATTAAGAGTGTGGACTCTTTGTCACCGCACGGACTGTAGCTTTCCAGGCTCCTCTGTCCACGGAATTCTCCAGGCAAGAATACTGGAGTGGATAGCCACACCCTTCTCCAGCGAATCTTCCCCACCCAGGGATCCAACCTGGGTCTCTTGCATTGCAGGTAGACTCTTTACCGTCTAAACCACCTGGGAAGCCCCATATAAATATTAAGTTCTATTAATAGATAATACTTATAGGACTCTCTTTCTTGACATCTTTTGGAGGTTATCTATAGAAGCTTGAAAGAACACTGCGTCTAGTTCTTCCTGATTTATTATAAAGGGGGGCATCTTTTGCAAGGGCTTCTTCAGAGTGAGTGTGAGGGTCCCCCGGTCTCCAGAATGCTGCCGGGCAGTGCTGCAGAAGCTGGTTCCAACCACTGAGCAGCTGGCTCCTTGGAGTCCCCCTGCTCCCAGTGCTTTCCGTCCAATCTCAACTCAATCCATCATTTGGAGCCTGAGTGCAATTCTGGCTTCCACCAACGGTTCTCCACTCTGGCTACATATTACAATCACTGTGCAGCTTTACAAAATTCTGATGACCTAACCCAAGAGTCTCTGGGTTTACTAGCCCGGGAGGGTTGGTCTTGCGGGGAAGGGCCACAGAGATTCAGCATCTAGGCATTTGGCTACGCCTCTGACCTAACTGTCAGGTGGTCTTGTTCAGAGGTGGAATACCCAAGATCTGTGGTTTTTCAATCTACTGAATAGTCTAACCCGCATATAAGTTCTTCGAATCAAGAAGTCCCAATTCTTTCTGATTTAGAAGGAACTTGACTCATAAGAGGGGGATTCTCTGGTGGTTCAGAGAGTAAAGAATCCACCTGCAATGCAGGAAACCTGGGTTTGATCCCTGGGTCAGGAAGATTCCCTGGAGAAGGGAATGGCAACCCACTCCAGTATTCTTGCCTGGAGAATTCCATGGACAGAGGAGCCCGGAAGGCTATGATCCCCGGGGCTGCAAAGAGTCGGACATGACCGAGTGACTAACACTTTCACTTTCACTCATAAGACATCATCTAGGAACATGGCGGTACCATTTCACTGAGGGGCAAAGCAGAAGTCAAGGTGACACAGGTTTTTTACGATGTTTACTTAACTACTTTCGGGGTATCTTTAAAGCACAGGGCGTGATCCATGGAGAGGTCACTGGCGACTGCTCTCGGGGTGGACAAACAGCTAAACTCCTATGACAAGGAATCCAAAACAGAAGGCAAAGGATGCCTTAAACCCTGTCCCTCTGGCATCAACAGCTGGGATGACAACCTCGGAAGGTATCTGGTTTCTGCAGTTGCTGGCTGGGTAGGGGCCCATGATCGGTGTGGCTATGCCTTTACAGACGTTGGTACAATAGGTGGGAAGGTTATTCTCAGCAGCTGTCCTAGGGGGACCAAAGCGTTTGAAACTAAGGTCTCGAAACTTCAATAGCATCAGGCCAGCACTACATCCCGTTTCCCTGATGACCATTGGCACACACAGACCTCTCTTGGCAGAGACGGAGGCATGCAGACAGGTGGTTCTTATACCACCCAGCCCCCAGAGGAGAAGCAACAAGAAGAGGCAGAAAGAACGAGAGCAGAATAAAAACAGTGACAAGCTGCGAGTGAAAGACATCCAAGGATGGCCCTATTGTGTGAGACTATTTCTCTGGCTCATGGGCAGTGAGAGATATTAAAAATGACAATGTCAAGGTCTTGATAGATGACTCTGCCCTCTCCCTTTCACATTCTCATTTCTATGCAGTATGCTTTCTGCGTTAATTAGAGCCAGAGGAAGTCAAGGTCCTTGGAGCTCACAGTGATGCATGAGAGTTTTTGGAAGGGAAGAAAGAGTTCAGATATGCCCCAGTATTCCACTGTAAACAGGATAAAACCTAACTTCTTTTGAGCTCTTCCTATTTCTCAGGTATCCTTTGAGTATCTTACAAGTTATATTATCTCATTAATTTTAAAATCACAGCCCTACTTAATAGGCACTACTATTCCCCCACTTGGGTGGCTCAGCTGGTAAAGAACCTGCCTGCAATGCGGGAGACCAGGGTTCGATCCCTGGGTTGGGAAGATCCCCTGGAGAAGGGAATGGCTACCCATTCCAGTATTCTGGCCTGGAATATTCCATGGACTGTATAGTCCATGGGGTCGCAAAGAGTTGGACGTGACTGAGTGACTTTCACTTCACATTCCCCCACTTTACTGGAAGGACACCGAGGCAGAGAGAAGTTGGCAGAGTTGTCCACGGGGCCGAGCCTGAGATCTGGTCTCACCAGTCACAACACCGCCCAGTGAGCATCCACAGGCATGACAGGTGCACATGTACAAGTCATCACAATCCCGGCAAGAATAAAAAAGAAGGAACCCACCGTCAACCACCTTTTAAACGCATTTTTTTTAATGACATCAATGTTCTCTTAAGAGTCCCATGATCCCACTGCTACAGAATAAAGTCCAAGTTCATGAGCACAGCCCCTCCCAAGTTCAGGTTCATGAGCACTGTCCTCCTTGTCAGCACCAACCTCCCCTATACCCAAGCATTTCTAGAACCCAGCACATCCTGGTTTACTCCCTCCATCCCCCACCATCCCAGCCCAAGCCACGTGCCCCCGAATGACCAGCCCAGCCTCACCCTTGGCCCCCCTCACTCTGTTCTCTCCGTCTCAGCCACAGCTCACCTCTGCAAAGCGTCATTTTCCTGCTTAAAAATCTTCCAAGGGGTTTCCACTGAGTAAATCCCAGATTCCTGAACGAGGCAGACCTGGCCCCCAGTTCTGTGCCTGCACCAGGTTTCCACTCTTGGCTTTGGCTGTTGCAGGTGCCATGTACTTGGAGCCCCCTGCAGGATCCCCCACCAGGACCCCTCTGAGCTTGCTTCACTCATTCACCCCCTTCCCAGCTCCTGGGGGAGATCTGAGTGTGTGACCTGTATCCACAGGTGAGCCTGCTGCATGCCAGGATCCTGGGACAGTGAGGATGCCACAGTGAATGATGGAAACACAGCCCCTGCTTCACAGAAGCTTGAGGCTGTACCGGGTGCAGATAAGGCAAGAACACGCCACGTGTGCCCATAAAAGTGTGGTGTGGTCAGCAACCCTGGACTCCTAACTTTCAACGGAGACGTGCACACCTCTGCAGATACATGGATATTTTCCAGGGGGGATGCAGATAGTTTCCAAAATAGTATTAATAATTTCTATACACTCAGCAGCTTTATGGACTCTGCCTATACTGATCTCTACGAGAAGGAGTCTAGGAACAGGGGTCTTTCTTGAACATGACAAAGCCCTCACTCATCTCAGCTATTACTATGGGGCACTGCCCAGGTGAAGAGACTGAGGGATGGGCGGAAACACTGACTGCAGAAACCCACAATGCTCCTCACCTCTCCTTATGAAACATATCTCTGTGAAGAACAAAGTTTGGTGTTAAAAATGGGATATTTTGGTTCATGCTGAGATGCTCTGAATTCACAACATCCAAAGTGGCAGAGCCTGGGAACATTTGTTCTTTTAACTGCAGCTGGGCTGTTCTGTGGGA
Source organism: Ovis canadensis (assembly GCF_042477335.2). Taxonomy (NCBI): domain Eukaryota; kingdom Metazoa; phylum Chordata; class Mammalia; order Artiodactyla; family Bovidae; genus Ovis; species Ovis canadensis. Next base: position 54,676,885 of record NC_091267.1, on the reverse strand, counting down.
CCACTGAAGCTTTCCTGGATACAACCCATGGATGAAAGTTTCATGTGTTTTCTTTCAGATTTGGCATGCCTTAATCTGTAAGATGATTAAAGTCTGTTTATTGTAATATCATAAAATATTTATTCTCATTTCATCCATTCTCATTTTACCTTTAGAAAATAATTTACTATTGTCTATCTCCTATTAACGAGTAAACATATAAACTTATGATGAAAATTTTAGATAGCAACTTAAAATGTTGAAAGTGGGTACATAATTTTTTCAAACTTCTTTTAGGGATTCACAAGCAAAACCATTTGAAGACCACTGTCAACCTGAATGTATTTATGCCTGAGTGCATGCATGCTAACTTGCTTTAGTTATGTCTAACTCTTTGTGACCCTGTGGACTGTAGCCCAACAGGCTTCTCCGTCCATGGGATTTTCTAGGCAAGAGTACTGGAGTGGGCTGCCATTGCCTTCCCCCACTAGCACCATCTTTATCACTAGTGCCACCCGGAAGCCTGTATTTATGTCTAGAGTAGTCAAAGTCAGGAGGAAGTTGTATTTCTTCCTGCAATATTGTTTTTCCTGCAGTGCTGAACTGTAGAGTGGATGTGACTTTGCCAGGAGGAATATGGGGGGCAGGCCCTTGGGTGGAACATCCAGTACGGGTGACTCAGTGCCACCTGATGGGGGAGGGGCACACATGGAGCCATCTTCAGAGAGAATGCAAAAATTTTACAAAAATTTTGGGTTCAGATTTCATGAGTAGTAGAAAAACACAACTAGGAAGAAATCTTTTAGATGGAAAGCCTGCCTTCCAGGAAGAACGCAGAGGAGGAAGTGTCTGTTTGTCTCAGGCTGATGTGTGATGAGGTGTCCACAGCCACAAGCAAGAAAGAGGGAGGAAGGGAAGAAGGAAGAAGGGGAAGGAAGAGGGCCCAGAGGAAGGGACCCAGTGGGCTGGAAAGTTGAGCCAAGTATCCAAAGGCCAAGTCCAGAGGAGCCTCTGAGCTCCCCAAAGGTGCAGATGGATGACAGTGTCCAGAAAGGACGGATCTAGCCTATGAACAAAAGCTCCCAGGAAACAGGAAAACACGGACTATGAATAGTAAACAACAGTAAAGAGACATCCGGGCAGAGATGCCTGGAAGCCCAGGGCTCACAGCTTGTGGCTCCCGGCAGTGAGTCCGGGACAAGGTCACGCAGGCTGGGCAGGCGGTCGGGTCCCCTCTGGCTTCCCCAGAGCCACTTGCCAGGCTCCGGGTGCAGAGCAGGGGCTCGGGCCTGATCTGGGTGGGCTCAGGAACTGGTGGGTCATGGACGAGCTGACCTTTGAGTCAGACTGTGGACGACGTGGGCTGTTCTTAGAGGGCAGTTCTGGATAAAACCAAGCAGGAGTCTAGCCCAAGACTGTTGTGGTGTCAGCAAAGAGGCCAAGGGCTCTGGGCGCTGGCCGGGCGTGGCCCGTGTCAGGCTCTGGGGCTTCTGGCTCACTCCATTGGAGGAGAAGACCCTTGATGGTGGGACACCGACATGGAAAACAGGGGCCTAGGATTTATGCATTCATTTTCAAGCTCTTACTCATAAATAAAACTGGCCCTAAATTTCTGATCCATTATTGTTTTCACTGCTGCTGGAGATAATCTAGATAAAGTATTATGAAGTCAGTTACTCAACATTTGGAGCATTACACGTCCCTTCCTTTAATGGCTTCTGAGTAAGTTTTTATTATAAAACTTTACATGCTTTTTCAATATGATGCTTCCATAACACTTACATCTATAATTTTACATTTAGTAGCCTTTCATTTTTGCAGTAGTGAAATGTAAAAGTTAAAATATGCCACCATGCTTTACGGACTGAATCTGGTACGTCGCAAAAGGCACAAGGGCGACACAGAAAATAGTCGGCTTTCGCATTAATAACTAATAAACCTTAACAACACTTATTTGATAGGTGCATTGGCTCTCCTCTGAAGCTAGATAAGGGAAAATCATGGAATTTTTGTGTATAATTTTTGGTTTCAGCTGCAGAAAAAGAAACGCAAAGCTGAGATGGCTGGTTGCATGGGATTTAATCTGTTTATTTTCCTGATTTGTTAACAGCATCCCTGTCCCTCAAATATCATTTAAAAGGAACAATAAAAATCAACTAAAGATTTTGAAGCAATCATTGAGAATTATTCTATGATGGGGAAAACATGAGAATACTTTATGTAATCTAAACTCAAAAATATAACTGGCAGCATTTTCTAAGGGCAACTCTTAAGTGAAACACCCTTCCTGTCCAGAATTATAGAATAAGGATGTTCACCAGTCTACTAGAAATTTTATTTAGTGACCACCAGTCCACTAGAATTTCAATTTGAATGTAGTAAAAAGAAGAGAAATTTGGCATTGGCGCTATTATGAAATATGCCTTGCTAAGAATTAGTGTCAGATGTGATGACTAAATTAATGATGTCAAATAGTGCTTTTCCCTTTCTTTTCCTTCCTCCCTGTTTTCCTTTCTTTTTGTTACTATCTCTCCTATATTTACGTGGCTCTCACACAATAACAAATCCCTTTTTACACAGCCCAAGTCTTTCTTGTTTTAATTTTCTACTTGTTTTCCTTTCTTTTCCTTTTTAAGTTGAAGCATAGTTGATTGGTGAGCAGGAACTTGCTGATCACCCTATTTCTCCTGAATTGGCTCACAAGGTACATGTGCTCCTCTTACATCTGAGAAAACTCGGCATCCACCGTGTGTGCTGCATCCGCCCCTCTGGGACATACCATTCTCCCGGATGGGACACGGCACTCAAACCACGCCCTAAAATTCTTTCAGACTGAAACAAGGAAGTGTGCCAATATGAGCCGTGCAAATATCCGCGGCTTTCTCTAGATAACTAGTCATGGGATGTCGGTTTTCAGGTGCAGCACCAGAACATAAGAAATCCTGATTGGACCCCGAAAGGTCACGTCAGATTACTTATGAGAAAACTGGTATAAACCAAACACTAATGGACAGGCTACATATAAAACCTAAAAGAGCCTGGAAATCTTTGGAGTGTCTGTCATAACCGTTCAATCTCTGGCTCTTCTCTGGTTAATACTCTGACTCTTATCTTATTCACTTATTCAGCTAGAAGTAATTATGAAATATTTAAGAACAACAGAGAATAATATAGTAGGCATTATTTAATATGGGGCTTCTCTGATGGCTCAGAAGGTAAAGAATCTGCCTGCAATGCAGGAGACCTGGGTTCGATTCCTGGGTCTGGAAGATCCCCTGAAGAAGGGAATGCTACCCATTCCAGTATTCTTGCCAGGAGAATTCCATGGGCAGAGGAGCCTGGTAGGCTACAGTCTATGGGGTTGCAGAGTCGGACACAACTGAGCAACTAATACTAGCACACCAGCACGAATAAAGATATGTTAAACAATACCTACTATATTCCAAAGAGATGCCAGGAACTTCATATTTAATTCTAATCATCACCTTACCATTTTTCATCTTTGTGTTGTCTAGTATCTTAGTTCCAATATGAGTTCATCCTATCTTGATTAGTCATTATTATAGTTTCTTTTCTGTTATAATTTTCTAATAGCTTTCATAATTTTTATTGTGGTTTTCCTTAATTTATCTTTATAAGGACAAAGTTCATGCATTTCCATACCACTTTTAACTATGTCTCAAGTCAACAGCAAAAACAGATAAAGAAGCACATTTCTAAAAAAAGTAAACTTAAAATGAGTCATGTATTCTGAATACCTCTTCCTTTCTCTTACCCACTACTTTAAGACCTTGCTGCTAAGTCATTTAAGTCGTGTCCGACCCTGTGCGACCCCAGCGATGGCAGCCCACTAGGCTCTGCCATCCCTGGGATTCTCCAGGCAAGAACACTGGAGTGGGTTGCCATTTCTTTCTCCAATGCATGAAAGTGAAAATTGAAAGTTGTTCAGTCGTGTCTGACTATTTGCAACCCCATAGACTGCAGCCCACCAGGCTCCTCCATCCATGGGACTTTCCAGGCAAGAGTACTGGAGTGGGGTGCCATTGCCCTCTCCAAGTAAGACCTTGAAACAAAAATAAATGAAAATAGTGGCTTTTAGACCAAAGTTTGAAATGATATTTTTAGAAGTTTTCTTTTTTCTTAAACAAAAGCAACATGTGTTAAAATTAATTTGTATGAGACATGTCAAAGGAAAAAATCTACAAGACCATCCTTAAAATAAATTATTTCTGATACACAAATAGTCCTAACCATTTAGATAGAATCAAGTGTTAATAAAATCCTGAATAAAGGCTAAAAAATAAAAAGTCATATTAGAAATAACATTGGTGCTCCCATAGCACATCTGCCATGTGATGATTTAAATCGCTAGCAGGGTTTTGTTAAAACCAACAAACATATTTTTACTTATAAAACACTGACATACTCAAAATTAAGAGATTCTTCACTGTGGTACCAATGTTCTCAATGTTAAGAAAACTTACAACAAAACCTCTGTTAGAAAAGAAAAGCAGAATAAAATTGGTCTCTGTGTTGCTAGAAAATTTGTTTTGGAAACTTGCTAATAAATTACTGGAAAAATTGTTACTATCCCTTTCATTTTCCTCTGTGTGAACAGGGGGGGCTTGGGGGGTGGGGTCAGGGTGGGGTCACCTGCAAGGACTCAAAGCCACAATTACTTTCTAGCATAATGTCTGCATTTTATTATTTGTATGTAAATATTTCATTGGGTTTTTTTTAAAGAACATATTAACCATGATAATGTTATTCTACTCTAAAAAGAACACTAATTTTTAAAATCATTGTACACACATCAATGACGCACTCCATGGTCTTTCTCTTAAGCTAACGTGCAGGGATCAAGGAACCCCCACCTTTCCTGGGCCTCCACTATGTGATGCTGATCCCAGTGGCCTGGAGCAAGAATTCCTCTTCCTCCAGCCCTACTCTATCTCCCAGCTTCCTGGTGCAGATCAGCCACTTTGAGGCATCTGGTCAGCCAAGCAGAAGCTGGAGTCTGCCTTGCCAGCTCCACCCAACACAGGCTGCAGAAACAGGCCTAGAGCACAGGTCTTCCCTCCGTCTTCCTGTAACTCCCTCTCTGCTTCTCCGTCATCTGTTCTCTTTCCCAGATCACTGCTCAGCTCCATTTTCTTCTCTAGTGGTTTCTTGGCTTCCAAAGCTGCTCTCTAAAGCATCCTGTGTGACTCTTAGATCAGAAATTGGTTTGGATGAAGCCTGTTGGAGAGGGACTTGTTCAGTTTGGAATTAAGCTGTTTTCACTTCCCTGTAACCTGACCCTAAGGATGCTTCAGAGAGGCCTGCAGGACCCCACACTGGTGTCCTCTGTTGCAATCAGAAATGGCCAATGTCTGCAAGACTTCAAAAGCCAGAGGGAAATGTGCTTTCTGCAGTGGATGACAGCCTACTGTCTTTGCAACCCACATCTGTTTAAAAGTCAATAACAGTGACGACTGTTTTTGTACTCTGGAGGGGAATGTGGGATGCTGGTGAAAACCTAAGTAGTTCCCTTCGGTACATCCTGGAAGAAGCACGAACAGGTGTAGGATGTATTAGCTTTTATGAAGACGACGTGAGCATACGCTACACTTGGGTTAAAGCCTGGCTGCCTATGTGCTTTGAGAGCTGTGTCTTTGGAATCAGCGGAATGATGACAAGAGTTTCAGCTAATACCTGTGGAGAGACTGGTGGCAGAGCTGGTGTCTGAGCTCCAACGGTGTAACGTCAGTGTCTACTCTCTAACTAACCATTCTGCTCCACCATCTCTGGGAGGGGTAAAAGCCATGTCCTGGTTACTGACATAAAACATGTTTGTATATCAAGTAATCTTAGGGCCAAATGAAATCCATAGACTTCAAAGATTGGATTGTGACCATGTTGCAAAAACAAAGGAATATTTGCAAACAAAAACCAGCAACAGGGTGACTCCTGGCAGGACTAGAATGTTCCAAGGCATTTCTGAAACCCCCTTTGCTTGAGTGAACTGTTGAAGTGAAAGTGAAGTGGAAGTGTGAGTCGCTTAGTCCTGTCTGACTCTTTGCAATCCCATGGACTAGAGCCAGCCAGACTCCTCTGTCCATGGGATTTCCCAGGTAAGAATACTGGAGTGGGTAGCCATTCCCTTCTCCAGAGGATCTTCCTGACCCAGGAGTTGAACACATGTCTCCTGCACTGGCAGGTGGATTCTTTACCACTGAGCCACCTAGGAAGCTCCATCTTTCAAGGGTGGTTGTCAACTATTGTTTTGCCACAGGTTTCACTTTGAACTGAAACTGGATTTTGTTCCTTTTGGACTAAACCCAGCCCTCCTCTAGCACATTCCCAGCAGTTACATAAACATTTCCATCTTGCAGTGGTACCGCTGTGAACAGGATTGCAAGTCTGGGTGTGTGCTCAGTCGTGTCTGAGTCTTTGTGACCCCGTGGAGTGTAGCCTGCCAGGCTCCTCCATCCATGGGATTTTTCCAGGCAAGAATACTGAAGTGGGTTACCATTTCCTACTCCAGGGGATCTTCCAGACCCAGGGATAGAATCTGCGTCTTCCTGCATCTCTTGCGTTGGCAGGCGGGTTCTTTACCACTGTGCCAGCCTGGGAAGACCTACCACTGTGAACAAGGATGCAAAAGCTGCTATTGTTCTTGACATGGAAACTGAAGGATACAGCAGATAAGTCAGATCCGAGTGGCGGCAAAGATGAGGCCTCCAAAGAAGAGCTCGTGGTAGAGGAGAACAGACAGGTGATCGGCAGAGAAGGGCAAGAGCCCACTCTTAGGTACAGAGACGCACTCCTGGGGATCTGATGGTTCCTGATCCCCGTGGCAAGCTGGATGGAAACACTGTTTGAAGAGCTGGGAGGAGGCAGCCGAGAAAGTGTCTGCAGCCTCGGGAGAGAGGAACATGACAGATGCTCACAGCACAAGAGTCTCCTGCAGGCTGAGTCGCAGAACATCCATCAGGCCCGTCTCCAAAGAGAAGCCTCGTGTACTCATTCTGAGTGCTTGTTCACGCTCCAAAGAGGGGCACAGAGAGAAGCAATCAAGGAGAAAAAAAAGAATGGCAGCGTTCAGCGTGGAGGGGCTGGGTGACCCAAAGGACCCGCCTGCCTTCTGTCAAGAAGAAGCAAGACAAAGGGAAAAACTTCCCTGCACATGCTTCAGGGGCCACTGTCAGAGACATAAAGGCTTTCCTTAGTCACTCTCTTCTTTAATTAAGCTCTTCTCAGTGCACAAGTGGGATCCACTTTTATTTGAGACAAAAGAGAATAAATCTGATAAATGAACAAAATAGAGGTAAGTTGACTCCCCAGACAGAGCAGAGTGAAGGCAGTCTTGAGTTTTCAATGGTATCGGGAAGTTTCCAGAAGCATCCTTTTGAGTGAGAAGGCAAGAAAGGGAGCTTGCAATGGCTCCTCAAGTCTGCTGCCTTGAGAGACTCATCCAAGACCACCTTGATGGGCAATAAAGGATCCTGGTCCTGAGACTCAGGAAGAGTGATTCTTGGGCTGAATCAGGGCTCACTTCTCCACCAGCTCAATGGTTTCGGGCTGGGAGAGAGAAACAGCTGAAGTCCTGCCCAAATCTGACACTGCAGCAAACTCACAGGTTGGTAACAGCTGGCTGCCACGCTGTCTAATTCCTGAGTCATGCTCTGTCCCCAACTCTACACTTGGCAGGCCCTTGACAGACGCACAGAAATATTGGTTCAGTTTTCAATGGACTACGCCTGAAAGCAACAGCTTGGCTCTGCAAAAGTGGGTGAAGGTGGGGGAATGCCAGTCCTTGGAGAAAAACACCTTGGCACTAGTCACTGCTCCATTCTTTCAGAGCTGAACCTGGGAGAATGATGAGACCTTCTATTTCTTCCTCACTGTTGACTGAGGCACCTTAGGAGGCCAGAAACCCAGGATGTTCCTCCTAAGCTAAACCTGGCATAAGCCCTATTCAAGTACGAATGCTCACCAGTGTAGTTCACAAAGCCTTCTGTATGTGACTCATTTGAGCTGACATGGATGAGAGTCACTTAAAGCTGTTTGTGCTTTAAGTTCCAACTGCTTCGATGACAAAAGATTTTTAAAGTTTTTACCAGCTCTAAAAGGTGCTATAATTTTTCTACTTTAAATGAGGAACATTTCTGGGAGCTTCCTGGTAGTCCAGTGGTTAAGAATCCACCTTGCAATGCGGGGAACATGGGTTTAGTCCCTGGTCGGGGAACTAAGATCTCACATGATGCAGGGAAACTAAGCCCTCTCGCTACAAGTACTGAGCCCGCGTACCGCAACTACAGAGTCTGTGTGCTGCAACGGAAGATCCCACATGCCAAAACTAAGACCTGACGCAGCCAAATAAATGAATATTAAAAAACAAAACAGGAACACTTCTAAATTACTCTGAAAGATTTGAAAAGCATTTGGTTCAAGGATCCAGAACCTGCAGGACATCATCTATCTTCCAATTATTCTGTATCAACTTAGGTTCCCTTCCTGGAGGGAAGTGTTTCCACCATAGCACCTAGGACAACACGGTAGATGGTATCTAACATGGTCTAATTTCTAATAAAAGGTTGCATCCTTTTATTCGCAAGCTGGCTTTAAATGTTCTCCCTTCTAACGACTGAGTTTAAGAAGAGCACAGGGCTGAGCGATGTCTGTGATCAGACCTTTGGGCTCATTGGCCAGTAGCTTTGAAATTAACCTGCTGAAGAAAAATTGTTGTTTCAGAGGAAGTTTGTGGATAAGCTGTTCCTTGCGCCTGTTCATTGTGCCTTGAAGATCTGCAGATGGAGAGTAAGATGCAGGTGGGCCCCACGTGGAGGGCATGGCCCTGGGTGTCAGGGATACTGAGACCTCCTCAGAGGTCTGCATATAAGTCACACTTCCTCACAGCCTCCCTCCTGAAGTTTGCAGACCAGAGAACATTCCACTTTACTGACCAATACTTATCAGCCAATCTTCAGTAGGATATGATAAGTGAATCCAAACGTGACCTACAACCCCCTGATAATGGGGGAACCGCTCAGCAGGAAGAACAATAGCAGCTAAAGGAGAATCTGTACTTGAGGAGCGTGCAGAGCTGGTGCTTGGAGGGATAAAAACAAAAGATGTTTACTGAAGGCTTAGCTTTGGATATAAAAAAAATGTTTCAGTTCTACTGAGAAATAATTTCAAGTGTTCATCTCCACCTGGAGGCCAGAACCCAGGAGACAAAAGCTCTTTACAGAGTGGGTGGGACTTGCATTGACCCTCTGACAAGTCTTGACCTGCTGAGTGAAGCGGTGTCCTGTTCTAAGCACTGGTATTTACTGCTTCAGATGCCTGGGAAAACATAACCCATAGTCATCTTCCTGAAAACCCTTATTAACAATGTTCATACCACACAGGGTATGAGGATGAAATTCAGAAGGAAAACAGATGAAGAGTAAACAGAATGAAAAGTTTCAGCAGCTTTCAACTGTTCTACAGTAGTGGAGGACCTGAAGGTATTTTCACTGTAAACGTTCATGACCCACATTTTTATTATTTTCCTTTCCTTTATTGTTTAAAGAGCCTTATTTATTTATGTTTTGGCTGTGCTGGGTCTTTGTTGTTGCATGTTGGCTTTCCCTAGTTGCAGCAAGTAGGGGCTACTCTTCATTGCAGTGTGCAGCCTTCTTATGGCAGTAACTTCTATTATTGTGGAGCACAGGCTCTAGGGCACGTGGGCTTCAGGAGTGGTGGCACACGGGCGTAGTTGCTCCAAGACAGCTGGGATTTTCCTGGATCAGGGATCAAACCTGTGTCCCCTGCATTGCAAGGCGGATTCTTAACCACTGGACCTCCAGGGAAGCCCCTATTATTTTCATGTGAAAGTCTGCCCCTAGCTCAAAGTCTTCAGATGAAATCTGTTTCAGGTTTCTCTTTTTCAAGATTATAATTATGGACAAGTAAGACTGACCATCTAAGGTGTAGATGGAGGTGACTATATATGCACCAACAGAGTCAGAGGGGAGCTAAACTAAGTGACTTTGACAAGATGGACTGTCTCCAAAAACAGTGCCTCAATTTACTGACACGTCAAAAGAAAAAGTGTCCACCAGAATAGGAGCTGACCAGTCCTTAACTTAGAGAGGAGTCACATATATTGAAAACAAAAATCCACCTGTGTCAGTAGACACGTCATCAAGCCAGCAGGAGGCATCTTGTGGCCTGGGTGGAATATTCCAGTCCTGACTGGTGTCGGGCACATGGCTGGCAACCCCCCGTTTGCTCGTCTGTTCTTCCCTTCACTCCCTCCCTGGCTGCTGCCAACCCACTGGTCATCTGCTTCATGCCCGCTCTCCACCAGGCCATGGGCAGATAGATGCTTGCGGATCAGTGTATAAACTCTGTGGTTCTTCTTCAGATGCAAGCCAGGAAGTGGCCTCTGCCGAAGCATCTACCTCTCTGGCTGGCCTGAGATTCAGACTGCCCTTGCCAGGCTGGGGCGGTTCTGTCCGATGGACAGTAAGTAACTATCTGGTATCACGTTTTCTCTGTCAGTTCCTGCGTCTATGCCAGTATGACTTGGTGCCCTGAAACTCTGAACTCTGAGCATTCAGAGTCTCCGAGCAGGAAAGATGAATATCTTTCTAACCCTAGATTGTGAAAATCCATACAGTTTGGCTCCCGACAGCTACTTCATTATTTCTTCTTTCCTGAATTGTGCTAATTCGACAGGGTTGGCCACCTGACTGGAATTCTGAACTTGGCCTTGATCTGGCCATGTTGAGTCTCTTTGCCACCATCAGCATTAGCTCCTTGGACCAGCTAAGCCCTGGACCAGCAGGCCTTCCAGAGGCCCACTTGGGAACAAGGCAATTTCAAATACTCAGAGTCATAGTTCAGGACATTTAAGACCATTTTAATTAAAAGGTGTTTTCAGATATGAACATATCATAGAAAATTTGCTTTTAGAGAACTGCTATATAGAAAGGGCTTCCCTGGTGGCTTAGATGGTAAAGAATCTGACTGCAATTCAGGATACCTGGGTTCATTCCCTAGGTATGATTCTCAGGTTGGGAAGATCCCCTGGAGAAGGGAATGGCGACTCCAGTATTCTTGCCTGGAGAACTCCATAGACAGAGGAGACTGGCAGGCTATAGTCTGTGGGGTTGGACATGACTGGTTACTTAGAAGGAAAGGGTTGGATCCTAGATTCACTTCATAAAAGAGTCATCATGTGACTTTGAGGGGTGACCTTCATGAGGCCCACGTAAGCGGCAGCACGCAGTGCCCCGGGGGATCACACATTACCCAGACACAGAGAGACGTACACTGCGCGGCACAGGCACTCAGCTACGCATTAGTTCTGTATTCAACCCCTGCTTCTCTCCATGGGCCTCAAGTCTTCTATTTATGAGATGAGACAAGTAATATCTTAAATGGTCAGAGGATGGAAATTACATTTAAATTAGTTACAGCACAAAGCCTAGTACATAAATAGCACTTGATATTTACTGAACGAATGGACAAAGAAAAAAGTTGTGTTTCAGAAAGAATAGTATTATATCAACCCTAACTACTAAAACATAAAGAAAATATATTGATTGCATTTTCTTAAATGAGAAGGAATCACGCTTAAAAATGAACAGTTTTGAAACTAGAACATACTGTATTTAATATTAGAAAACATATTTTAGTCATATGCAACCTGGATCGTTGAATAAAATAAAAACTACAGCTGCATTCCTGTCATTACTGCTGCCTGAACTATTCATTTCTACCCCAAATTTTCTTGTGGTTACTCCCTGCTATCTTTGTTTCCAGGTTTTTCTTTCCAGGATAACTCCACACTAACTAATCTTCTTAAAGCACTGTTCTCACCACCACACAGCTTAGAAACACCCTTCCTTTTCCCTCCCTGCCTCTCTGCCATTCGTTAACAAAGCTCCTTGTTCAAAGCCTTTTAATCAGTGTCGTCACTTTACCCGTTGGTTCTTTTTTCTTAGCACCCCCCACCCCAATTCAAGAGTTTTAATCTGGGGGGCATAGAATTTTTCAGGCTGGATTGTAGAAGGTCAGAGCATGCCTACACTTCCATGCAAAACTGTGTGTCTGTGTGAACTTTCCTGAGTGGTGATCCATTTCAACCAGCAACTAAGAAGACCCCAGGTGCCACGCCCCTTTCAGCAGTCTCCTCTGGGCCCCCATTCCTCCTGGGTCTCGGGTGTCCTCCCACTCGGCCTACCCTCTGGATTAACACCTGCCCCCATTCCTCTGAGACCCCGGCCAAGTGCAGGTGCCCCACCCCTAAACTGCAACATGAACCCCAGCTTCTGTGATGCAGGAGGATTCTCTGGGCAGGATCCCCCTGTGTTTCCATGCGTTTCCAGCCCACAGAGGAACCTGGGATGTGAGTCAGAGGGAGTGGGCAGCCGTGTCCACCACAGACTTACAGCCATTTCTTCTGTAACTACCTCGCACCACCTTTCCTGAGTTCTCTGAAGCAGGACCCTTGAGTCAGTTTGAAAAATAAACCTAAATAATAGTAAAGAGAACCTTTCTCCAGGTGGTTTAGACAATAAGGCGGTCCAGTAATGTGGGAGGCCCAGGTTTGATCACTGGGTCGGGAAGATGCCCTGGAGGAGGGCATGGCAACCCACTCCAGTATTCTTGCCTGGAGAATCCCATGGATAGAGGAGGCTGGTGGGCTACAGTCTGTGGAGTTGCAAAGAACCGGACACAACTCTTTGCCTTTCCTTTCTCCATGACCCTGAGTTGGCGAATGGTTGTGGAGGAGCGGTTCTGATGTGCACAGCTTCCTCCGGCTCACGGCCCGTGTGGTGGTCTCTTCAGTGGTCTCTGTGGGGCATCTTCTGATTGATTATGATCCATTCAGGGTGACTCCACCCACCTGAGTGGGTACTGCCTCTGTGAACCAGCTTTTGAACCCCCAGCTCTACCCTGGCTCTGAGTGTGGACAGCCAGCTACAAACATGAGTTTCTGTCATTTGACCCCTGTGTGCCAGGTCCTTAGTTCTAAGTTTATAACTGTATTAATAGCTGGCCAGGCAGATGTGATGCAGTGAACATCAGGGCATCAATATATTAACTGCCACATGAAGAACAATTAAAGGGCGGGGAGAGGGGAAGAACACACTCAAAAAAGCCACCACTCTGGCTTGAATGCGGTCCCTTCAATCTGCAGAAACATTACCGTTATCACCAAAGGTCAGAGTCAGTTACTCGTACAAAAATCAATAAAGTGGAAGGAGGAGGAGAGACAGAAGGGATACGGTCATGACATGCCCTCTGCATTGAGGGGACTTGCTAGGAATCTATGTATTTCCAACTCTTGGGGATAGAACTGGTTGTCAGGAAAATGGACCATTCGTGTAGTTCAGGGGTTCCTGCTGTGAACAGATTTTAAAGACTCGTCTCAGTGCAAAGCAGAGAGGCAAAAAGAGCAAGGAGGGATTTAAACACGGCATCTGCCTGTTAGTCTTCATCACTCCATTTGTTGGATTTAGAATCAGGCTGTTCGTGATTCTGTTGGCCACCCACGAACATGTTCCATCTTGTCCCGGTCGATTACTGCTGACGAGCAGAAATCTTTATCACCGGCTACCCGAGGCCACCAGTTACACTGTGCCTGTGGTGCACTGGAGAAAAGACATTCTGACTTTTTAATCCGAACACCATGGTCTGAAGGTATTACTCGTAACAGAACGGGTACTGTCTGGACTGAACATTAGATTAAAAATCAGCTCATTTCCTCCTCTTCCTGCACCAGCAACAGTGATGCAAGAACTGCCAGGTTTTAAAGTCCAGCCTGCGGCCCACCAGTCACCGAGGAAAGGGCCATGCTCCGTAGGCTGTGGGGGGCCCCTTCTCTGCTAAAGGGCACTGTGGTGGTCTCCTTCAAACTGAGGACATCTGCCATCTCTCATCTGTCTGTAAATATATCTGTTCATTAATACTTGATAGGGTGAAGGCTGCCAATGACGGCTGCAGAGCAAATAAGTATCATTCAAACTACTTCTAATGGGGCCAGAAAGTGACTTCTGTTATGGCATTTTTTTTTCTTCCAGGGGTGACCTCCCTTGGGGACAGAGGGGCAGAGAGGATGAACGAGGGAGGGGCCCCACGTAGGACTTAGGGGTCTTCAATCTGTACTTCCATTGGCTATTTGGTCACACGAATCTACAGCCCTCAACTGTGGACATTTAAATCAGATTTAATTTTCTGGTTATACTTTCTATGAGAATGCGGACTGCTCGACAAGAACTCAGGAGTGTTTTGTATATTTTGCAACAAAATGTTCATGTAAATTTGTAAAAACTGCAAATGTCCAATAATCATCCCATATATAAGCCAGAGCTGTTATGACCTGACTCGTGAACATTCTGACAGCTTAGAGGACAGGTGTGAAGCCCCAGTATTGGTCTGTTCTGTTTGGAAGCTCCCAGGGCTGGACTCAAGTCCAGACGTCCTTGCTCTGTCCCAGATGCGAGACAAACCAAGTGCGTGCTTTCTGGAGCCCTTAGCACTTCCGACCAAGGGCCGGGCTTCTGCCAGGCTCACAGTGGGCACTGTCCATGCGGTTCTCCTTCTGACAACAAAGGTGACCTTGGAGGGAGGCACTGCTGCTTTCATTCCAGGGAAGGATGCACACTGGACCCAAGTGCACCATCCGGACATGACGACACAGCACTGGCCTCTGAGAGTGGTGCCCCCAGGATTGTGCTGTGGCCGTGGGGATCAGGAGGATAATTCCGGCCACACCCAGAGACTGTCTGCCCCAGAGCTCTGTTGCCTGACACCTCCAATGGGGAAGAGCCAAATGCAGCTGTTGAAACTTGAAATCCAGTCCCTCTTCGCAGTAGATACACTCTGAGTATCAGTAGCCATGGATGACCAGTGGCCACCATACTGGACGACACAGAGAAGACTTCCACCAGAGCAGAGAGCTCTGCTGGACACCGCTGCCCTAGGTGCCGCGACTCTGGTCTCTGGCTACGACCACCTCTTCTACCTCCCGACTTGCCACCGACCTTGGCCTCAATCCTTCAGCGCCTCCCCATTCCTCGGGGCCCAGTGGACACTCAGGCCTCCCTGCCTCCAATTTGAGACTTTACACTCATGATTTCTTGGTATCCTTGACTTTTTCTCAGGCACCTCCCTGCCAACCCCTAACTGGTGGCAGGTTGCATCCGTTTGGTTTCCCCATGCCTGTTTCTGGGATATGATGTGTTACCGAAACAATGATTAAGTGATACAACCCAAAGAACTCACTCTTCACTCGTCCCTAGCACTTCCACCCGAGTGGGTGTCTCCATTTCCCAGCACTTCCTCTGTTCACCTTGTCCTGACTCAGCAACCTCTTCTTGAAAGCCTCAGGCTCTCACGATCCTCACTCTCCACAGATGACCCGCCCCGTCACTGGTGGGGAGGACGGTACCGAAGCCTCGCCATGCAAATGTGTGCAACTGAAACGCTTTACTCTATAGCAGAAATTACCACAGCACTGGACGTCAACTGTACTTGAATTAAATAAATTAAAAAAAATCACGCCATGAACTTCCCAACACGTTCCTCTGGCCTTCCGTTTTCTTTAGCCACGGTGAGACACCAGCTGCCTTCTACCCAGGAGCATGGACTTGCTGCTTTCAGATTGCTGCTCGTGATGTCTCTGCCAATCCCACACCTTCCCCGCCCGTGCTCACCTCTGTCACAAGGCTGCTTCTGAATCATCCCACCTGAAAGTGACCTCTTTCTTGTCTGAATTTCTGAATTTCCTTAACACCTTATCTGTACCTCTCACAAAAGGTGTTTTAAAATTAATAATATTAATGTTTATTATATTTATATTAATATTTATTATATTTGTACATAAATATAAATTTAGTAGATATTAACCTTATAGATTTAATATATTGATTTTATATTGATATATTAATATAAATATGTATTTATGTAATATCTACTATATTAGTCATATTTATAATCACATACCAATCATATATTTTATATTAATCATATAAATATTATAGTAATAGTAACAGTATTGAAATAGGTGTCACTTATCTTATTTAATTTTCACAAGGGACCCATGATGCTGGCATTTTTTTTCTTTTAGGCTTTTAAAAAATTTTTAATTGGAGGATAACTGCTTTACAATGTCGTATTGATTTCACACAAGGTTTTAAGTATACAGTATATGCACACGTCTTCCCTACTAACTCACACCGATGTAATAAGGGTGCCTGCTGGATTCGGCTTGCGTCCTCAGCAATGACCAGTTCAGGTCTTTATACATAGAATATCCGGTATCTATTTCTTCAATGAATATCTATACATCTATTCTAGCAAATATCAGATTAATTGCTAAGGCAGGCAGAGTTAATTCCATAATTAACTGATGAACACATTTCCTCTACTGATCTCAATATGAAGTTCTAACTGAATGATTACATCGCCAAGACCTCTGATGGGAAACCAGGAGTGCATTTGTTGATGGCTGGAAATGCGATCAGCCCCTGGGGCTGCAGCAGCATGTGACAGAGTTCCCGGGGAGGGTGAGCTGGGTATGAAATGACAGAGAATGGGCAAACAACCAAAAAAGACATCAAAGCTGGAATCAACTTACCTTGTGTAGCAATATAATGATTGGGTCGATGATAACCCTAAAAAATAAATGAGAAAGAATATTAGGCAAACTTGAAAATCAATAAGCAGCGCAGAAGTCACATACTAAGTTTGCCAAAATGAATGCACTTTCAAATACCAACAGTTGCATCACCGGGAAGTTACATTACCAGACTCGGGACCACTGAGCATCTCTTAATAAGCCTAGGTGCGTCAATGTGTAACAGTTCTGATGCCTGCACGGTGAGGAGTGGGTGAGTAACTTAATCACACACTGGCTAAGAGATGACGGATGAGCAATAAACACTAACAACATATGGATTTTCTGAAATAACATGACCACGACTCTGATTAGAGTGCAAACTGGCTAGGAATGTGCAATAGCATTTCATTTGTGTTTGGGATGTTACTGGCAATGTGACAGAGCTTTAACTCATATTCTGTTATATTGGTATAGACAGTTACATCAATAGTAATGTGCTGTGTGCTGTACTTAGTCATTCAGTCGTGTCTGACTCTTTGCAACCCCACGGACTATAGCTGGCCAGGGCTTCTCCGTTCATGGGATTCTCTAGGAAAGAATACTGGAGTGGGTATACCAAACATCATTTTAAAACATTACAGATACCAAGACATGATGCTGTAACAGGACCAGGAATTTAAAGAAGCAGAATTTCTGCAAGACCCCTTCCTTTTATCATGATCCTACAAGAAGGGGGAAAGATGAAAATTGAGACCAAAGCAAGAAGGGAACAGGCACATTGCAGGACCGATATCTGGGCAAGTTAAGCCAACTTAGAGAAAATGACACACAGGTAACACATAACATCCTGGAATAGGAAATGGCTACTCACTCCCATACTCTTGCCTGGGAAATCCCATGGACAGAGGAGCCTGGTGGGCTATAAGTCATGAGGTCACAAAGAGTCGGACACAACTGCGCGACTGAGCGCGTGCACGAACGTATAATGTTGCCACAGACCTTAACACTTCTTTCTCTCCCCTGAGAAGGCACAAAACACTGCCCAAAGCCAGCTGGAAAAGAGAGCAAAGAGACCTGGAGAGGAAACGCCAACTTCTCAGACCACTTAGGTCTTTTTGCTCTTGAAAGCAAGTCTACAAGAGTGAACAACCAAAGCAGACACATTTTTCTCTACCCTGACTGGGAGTAGGTCTCTGACACAGAGTCACAATAGATACTAAGCAGGGTTATTTTGATGGGCACTCATTTCCTGTCAGCTGATAAGCTCCACGAGACAGGACCTGGCGGGACTCCCCACTGTCTGTGTGGGTCTGCAAGGTGCTGGGAGAGGGGAGGGTCATTTGATGGGCCAGGTCACAATCAGCCATCCTTACTTTGACTCCTGCCACCCCACAGTTCACTCTCCTCTCACTTCCAGATCCAGTCACTCCTCTGCACTGACCCTCTGACCTCCTGGTTCACAGGAAGAGCCCGACTCCTCACCGCCATGCAGTCACCTGCCCATGACCTCCCTCACCCCACCACCTGGACGCCACCCCCTTCAGATCCCTCCACATCTGCCAGGCGTGCTCCTCAGCCAGGCCTTTCCTGGGGCTGCTTCCAAGCCTGGAGGCTCAACCCCTGAGATACCCACCTGGTCTGGATGCCCACCTTCTCAGTGGAGCCAACTCCAGACACTCTATTCCTCCTGATGTCCAATATACCAGACTTCAATGACTTGTTTCATTTATGGTTTCTTTCTCCCCATTAGATCGTTAGGTCCCTTAAGTCAGGTTTAGTATTCTCTTTTGGCCTGAATTGTTCACAATTAAAACACCAGCAACTCAAACAGTTACTGACATGTAATAGATGCTCAGTAAAATCTCACCAATTAAATGAAAAGTGGCCCCGAACACTGACTCTTTCTCTATTAAAAACAAAGACGAATGAATCTAGTATGTTCATGACTTTCATGTCCTCTCCTCTCTGTGTCCCTACTCTGCCATTCTTTCCTTTTTTCCTTTATCTTTATTATTTTTGGCTGCTCTGGGTCTTGTTGCTGCACACGGGCTTCCTCTAGTTGCGGTGCGCGGGCTTCTCATTGTGGTGGCTTCTCTGTTGCGGAGCACACGTTCTAGGGCTTGCAGGCTTCAGCAGCTGTGGCTCACTCCTGGACCGCTGGAAGCCTTACACAGTTGTCCTTTCAAGCTTAGTCCAAAAGGCCCCTAGGACAAGCCTAATCTGATCACAGCTACTGCTCACATGGTGACTCAGAAGACGCTGAGGGCTTACAGCATCCTAGCCTGTGATGGGGCGGAATACAGCAGGACCAGACACTGTCCCTCTGCTCAAGGACCCCAAGGGGTGGAGGGCTGGACTGCACTATGAACAGGGCTCCCCTGGACTTTTCCCCAGGGAAGGAACATCATAGCCAAGACGGTTCTTGCTTCAGATTCTAAGTTGTGAGGCCTCGGGGAGAAGGTAACAGGTCTTAGGCACCTCTGGGTATTCCTGTCAAGCTCTCCCTAAACATTTCCTGAACAAAGGAATAAGTCAGTGTGCCTTAGGAGGAAACTCTGAGTTAATAAAAAGTTCTACCTTGGGTTGGTTATGTTTTTGGTCATTAGCAAAAGGAGGGTCTAGGGGTGTATGAAGACTCAGATATGAATTATTCTTCAAATAATCCTCCATCAGCCCCCACCCTCAACTCTATAACCCCCAATGCCAAACCTTCTCAATGAGCACTACCCAAATATCCTGTAGTATATTGTTGTTTAGTCACTAAGTTGTGTCGGACTCTTTGCAACCCCATAGACTGACTGCAGTGCACCAGTCTCCCCTGTCATCCACTATTTCCCACTAGCTCATGTCCATCGAGTCAGTGATGCCATCCAACCATCTCATCCTCTATCGTTCCCTTCTCCTCCTGTCTTCACCTGTTCCCAGCATCAGGGTCCTTTCCAAAGAGTTATTTTTAGATAACTCTTAGTGATTGTGATGCTAATATTCTTAGTAATACTCAACAAAGACAAGAAAGGAACCCACATATCTGAATAAAACCTGTGCAAAGAAATGCTTGTGGATTAAGAACCAGCATGTAGTCCAAGCGCAGAGGACGATGCCTCAGGAGCTGAGATCTCTTCAGCCTAAACTCGGGCCTTGGAGGTAACGGCAGTGTTCCCTTGATTTTCAGTCTACTTTTGATTTCATTCATTCTTTCAAGTGAAAACATGCTGTCTCCCAAAGAATTTATTCTAATGTAAGACATTCAGTTAACATGATGCAGAATGAACAAAGAAGCAGGCTTCAATAATTAAGCAGCCTACATATTTAATGACACGTCTTGCAAGTGTCAGAAGTCCTGGTTAACAGCTGCAGATGACTTTGAAGGCAACTTAAAAGTGCCGTGATGACAGGAGACGGCAAATCATCGAATGAGGAATTAGAGAGTTTTGTCCTATTAATATGCAAACAGATTTCTTCAAGTGTCAAATAACCCAAGTTATTGACAAAAATGGAAATGCCATTTTCTTAGTCCACGTAAGCATGGAGCAGCCAAGAGGGCAGAGACTGTCATGGGGGTTGGTGGGGGAGGCTCATCAGCCCGAGGCTGATGTGTTTCTTGATGGTCAAGCTCTGCACGTATGGGACAGGGCTGCTGTGTTTTGTCGAACCTGTGTCTACCTGTCTTGGAGCAGATACACAGGATGCTATGTGCCAGAACAGCTGGGTTTACTGACAGGTCAGAATCTGTGTTAGTCACTCAGTTGTGTCCGACTCTTTTTGACTGTGGCCCACCAGGCTCCTCTGTCCATGGGATTCTCCAGGCAAGAATACTGGAGTGGGTTGCCATTCCCATCTCCAGGGGATCTTCCCAACCCGGGATCAAACCTGGGTTTCCTGCATTGCAGGCGGATCCTTTACCAACTGAGTCACAGAATACGTACATCAATATAATTTCCATTGATGTAGTCTGAGTTGTTGTCTCCTTCTACGGTCTGCAGCCTCACCCGGGAATGATCATCTGCAGAAGGAAAAGGATAAGAAAACAGCAATTAACAAACGCTGTCTGTGGGGCTGTGCAGAGCTGCAGAACGTGAGCATGTTACGGAGAGGGCATCCACACTCTGCCGCTTTAGAGATAAACAAAGAATTAAACGTTACACCCCTTCACTTCTGTTAAGACGGGGAAGGGTTTATATTCCTCTGCATTTCACAGGAAATCTCATTAACACATTCTTTGATCGTTTACAGACGCGAAGTGCCGGCAGAGGTCTGAAACTTTTACTGAGTCCTGTGGATCACGGCAGGACGAGTTCTTGTACTGGAAGTTTAGTAGCTCCACTAAATCACACATGAGCCCCGAGATTCTGAAGGCTGTCTCTGACATCCACCTTGATGAACCAATGATTATAAACCACCACCCAGCTTTCTGGGAGTTGTGGACACGGTTCTAACCTCTGTCATTGGACCAGGGTTCTCTCCTCCTGCAACAAGGGCATGGCTGGTGGAGCCAGGCTGGCCCCCATCAGCCATGCCACCAAGCCTGGGCCACTCATCTGGACGAGGGACGACAGCACTTGCCTCCAACTGGGCTGTTTTAATGATTAAACAAAAACATAAATTCTCAAGCACGGCAAGTCCCTTCTAGGGGTCGTGATGGTGGTATCAATTAGCCACATTAAACATTTTTTCTGCATGGAAAATGTTCTCTATAAATGCTACTCAGACACCTCAGTTATTTCCTTGAAAATCTATCTTTTAAAAAGGAAAGTGCTAGAAGCCCTAAAAGGGGATGGATTTTTGTGTTTTGCTCGCTGCCCCACCCCCAATCCCTATGTTTGTGCCTGGAACATTGAATTTCTCCTACTCCCAAATATCTTTCATTTTTTAAATATTCATTTATTTATTTGGCTGCACTGGGTCTTAGTTGTGGCATATGGGATCCAGTTCTCTAACCAGGGATTGAACCCAGGGCCCCTGCCTTGGGACTATGGAGTCTTAGCCACTGGACCACCAGGGAAGTTCCCCAAATGTCTTTTAAATGAGTCAAAAGTAAACTTAAAAAAAAAATGTCCTTTAAAAATTGCTTTTCTAAACGAATGTTCTTTGGGGTAGAGGAATCTTCCTTCCAGTGAAAGCTCTTACCCACCCTGTATTTGGAAGATAAGGCCAGCCTCTCTGAGAGGGAAGGACTGCAGGGTGGGTTGGGGGAACTGCTTTGAGACCCCACTTGCCATGACCCTGGGCAGTGGAGGTCCTGTCTCTACACTGCTGACATTTCTTCTGGGTTAGTGGGTAAGAAATGACACCCCCAGATTGAGGCTAGAGTCAGGGCGCCTGCAGGTGACAGGCATTTGACCTGAGATCACTGGATGAACTGCTGACTGGAACCTATTTATTGTTGTGACCTGTTAATGGGTGAAAGCCAACATTTCAGCTGGTCCCTCAAGTTCAACCCTCTGCGGGACCATTGTGCTTGATTCCACAGGAGGAACTCTGTGTCAAGTTTCTAGCTTTCCTTCAGGGGTGGGACTTCTCACTCCAGTTCCTGACAGATGGTCACATCATTTTTTGTCCGAGCCTTATAATCAGCCTGGGCTCAATACCTTTGGGCTTTCTTGGTGGCTCAGTGGTAAAGAACCCACCT
This sequence comes from Ovis canadensis, assembly GCF_042477335.2. Classification (NCBI taxonomy): domain Eukaryota; kingdom Metazoa; phylum Chordata; class Mammalia; order Artiodactyla; family Bovidae; genus Ovis; species Ovis canadensis. The sequence goes on along the minus strand of NC_091267.1, from coordinate 54,654,674 downwards.
GCCAATGCACAGATGCTAGTTCGATCCCCTGGAGGAGGAAATGGCAACCCACTCCAGTTATTCTCGCCTGGAGAATTCCATGGACAGAGGAGCCTGGTGGGCTACAGTCCATGGGGTCACAAAGAGTCAGACATGACTTACTGACTAAACAACAAAACCAGTAACATCGCCTTTATCTGGAGAGTGGGGATAAGATGGGTCAGACATGGGCAAAGCTTGGAGGGGCCACGTCCCTCTGCTCTGCTCCAAGAGAACACGGGCAGTGGACATGGCTCCAGGGCCGGGGTGCCAGGGGAACCCTTCCTTGTGGTTCCAGGCAAGTTGCTTCATCTCGCTGGGATCTTCTCCCCTGACCTGCAAATGGGGTGTCACAGTGCCTCCGCATGGGATTACTATGAGCATGAAACTAAACCACAGGAAGAGAGGATCGGGGGGGCTGGCATCAAGCGAGTGATGGAGAGTGCCCGCTGTCACCACGTGCTGGGGTCAGACGCTTGGGCATCTCTTCTCACCACCTTTACAGTTGCTGCCCGAACTGGCAAGAGTGACCCAGGAATTCTCCTGTGGCGTACATGCTCTAAGAACTAGTATCCTAGAATCCATTTTGCTTAAAACCAGAGGCTCTGGTCCAGAATTGGCCTGGGTCATGGGGAGGGGAGTTCCTGGGGAACAGGGTACATGTGGATGGTCACAGCTCTTGTCTGTGTTGGAAGAGCCAGTGCCCACAAACGATGTCAGAGGGGAGTGCTGAGCAGTTTCCCGGGTAAAGCCATTTGAGCTTCCGAAAAGAAAGATGCTACAATAGGACCAAACCCCACTCTGCTGCAGCCCCTGGGCTTCAGTCAGCTCCTCTGATGGTCAGCTTTACTCCCTGACTTTCCCCAGGCCATGCTTTAAAAGGCAGGCACCGCATCCGAGCCTCTCAAGCTTCTGACCCAGGGCTGTCTCAGAATCTGCTGCGCTCCCTATCAGAATCCCTCCTCTTCCAGGCTTTATTTCCCTGGGAACCTCAGGGTAAGTACTGCCCATTCCCCACGATTTACCACCTCTGGGCCTCTCAAGTGGTTCTGGAATGTTCTCATTAGGGACTTCGATCTCTGCAAAGACTGCACTCTCATTTCCCATAAACAGAAACTTTGAAATAATTTTCTCACCATCTCCTACTATTCAGTTAACCCCCACAAAGTTTTGTGTCTTTTTTAAACTTCGTTGCTATTTCTCCAGTTTTTTTTTTTTTTTAAAGAAGAACACATGTCAAAGATTTTTACTTACTTAATGACAGAAGCAGGAAGATGTTATAACTGATTCAGGGAGAATTTACACAGCAGATGTAAAGACTATCTGATCCAGTCATCTAGATAGATACATAGAAACCGATCTATACGGGTGTAGAGCTACAGACAGGTAAGTAGAAGTGCTGTGCCATGTTCCTTCAGTTGCGTCTGACTCTTTGCGACCGCATGGACTGTAGCCCAGCAGGCTCCTCTGTCCATGGGATCTTCCCGACCCAGGGATCGAACTCGCATCTCTTATACCTCCTGCACAGGCAGCTGAGTTCTTTACTACTAGTGTCACCTGGGAAGCCCAGGGAGAGTGGGGAGGTATAAATTAGGGATTTGGGGTTAACAGATACACAGTACTATATAAGGACCTGCTGTCTACCACAGGGAACTACATTCAGTATCTTGTAATAACCTATACTGGAAAGCATCTGAAAAAATAGTATATATGCACGTCTAACTGAATCAGTTTGCTGTGTACTTGAAACACTGAACATCAACTATCTTTCAATAAAAAAAGGAAATTACTCTCTTCTATGAATAAAGGCAATAGCCTTGCAGGAGTCTGGCAATTCACAGCACAACCAGCCCTGTAGGCTTGTTTGGGGACCAGCAGAGCAGGGTAGCACTGAAAACTCCACATACCCACTTTTTGGGGAAGATGAGTTTAGCGAGTTTTAAAGCATAAGCAGGTAAAGGAAACAGGCTGAATGATTCCCAACAACCCCTTCATCTGAATCCCCTGGCATCTACTCAACAGCTTTTCTTTTCCATTCCTGTTTGTGTACAGTGTTGTATAGAGGTTAAGATCACAGACTTTGGAGTAAAACTCTGCGTTTGCTCCTAATTCTGTCACTTTCTAGTTTATGCCCTTGGACAGATTATTTAACCTCTGTGCCTCAGTTGCTTCCATTGTAAAATGGAAATAACATAGTGCCCACCTTGTAGTGCTTTTGTTCAGACTGAGTTAATACAAGCCATGTTTTGGTACACAGCTCTGTCACTCGTATCATTACTGCTGTGACTTCCAGACCTGATATTTTCACCTGAACCATTTCATAATTGCCTTCAGATGCCTCCCTCTCCAGTGAATCCATGCCAAGAGCTCCTTTTCCTCTCCTTTCTTTTTATACTTTTTATTTTGTATCGGGGTATAGTCAATTAACAGACAATGTTGTGATAGTTTCAAATGAACAGGGAAGAGACTCAGCCATACCTATACATATATCCATTCTCCCCCAAACTACCCTCCCATCCAGGCTGTCACGTAATACTGAGCAGAGTTCCCTGTGCTATATAGGAGCTTGCTGGGTATCCATGTTAGATATAGCAGTGTACACATGTCCATCCCAAACTCCCTAACTATCCCCCCGCCGCCCGCCCCCCCCCCCACCCCGCATTCTTCCTCCTGGCAACCATAAGCTCATCCTCTAAGTCTGTGAGTCTGCTTCTGTTTGCAAGTTCATTTCTATCACTTCTTTCTAGATCCCACATATAAGGGATGTCATACGATATTTCTCTCTGTGGGATTTATTTCACTCAGTATGACACTCTCTAGGTCCATCCATGTTGCTGCCAATGGCTTATTTCATGCATTTTTGTGGCCAATATTCCACTGTATCCATGCACCACATCTTCTTTGTCCACTCCTCTGTCGATGGACATTTAGGTTGCTTCCATGTCTTGGCTAAACAGTGCCGCAATGAACATTGGGGTGCATGTATTCTTTCAGATCATGTTTTTCTCTAGATATATGCCCAGGAATAGGATTGCAGGGTCATATGATAGCCCCAAACTCCTTTCCTAAGACACAATTAATTCTAGCCCCACCCAATTTAAACCATTCACTATCAGCAAAGAATTGATTCTCAGTGATCTTATGAAACAATGGAATCTGAAACGATCACTATAAAAGAGTACTCTACATTTCTTTACTTAAAACAATCTCTGTGACATAATATAAGTGAAGGAGAGTGAGCTGCAAGCAGCATGTCTCCTAAGAGTCTGTTTTTATGAAATAATCTAATGCACTTGGATGTGTGTATAGGAGCATCGTGAGCAACCAGAGAGATGGGACATCTGCTGGGTGGCAAAATTGGGAGGGATGTTTCTTCTTCCATTTATGATTTTACGCACCACTTCAATTGTCTACATAGTTTGTACTGTCTTAGGAATCAGAAAGAAAACAAGAAAAATCTATTTTTATTGCTCAAAATAAAGCCAGCAACTTCAAGCCATAGAAAAAAGAGATTTGAAGGAAAGAGAAATAAAATGTTAGCAGAATTTGAATGTGCTGGGTGAGGTGTTGGACAATTTCCCCCTCTTTACTGCACACATTTTCTTGACTGGGTACGAATTGTTTTTTTAATTGGAAAAAGAAACCTATTTAGCCATGGATGAATGGAATATGATCAAACTCCAACTAATGTTTATACAATAGCCACAACTCAATGTTACCCCATCCAGAAGGGTGATAAGCTGCCATTTTGAGAAACTCAATCTGCATCAGAGGTCTGTGCCGTTCCTCTAAGTTCTTCCAAAAAAGCCTTTACTACATGAAATAGGGCAAAAAAAAAAAAATTTTTTTTGGTTAAGAGACAGGTACATTAAGACCTGGTCAGAACAAACCATTGCTTACTGCTGAAAAATTATAATCTGCTTGTACTTTCCTGCACGTATGCCTGCATGAGTGTATCTATGTATGTGTGTATATACTTATGGCATGAGCATATATACGTGTGTATGTGTATACATTATGAGTGTGTATGTATTTAGGTGTGTGTATATACACATGTATTTATGTGTGTTTATATATGTATGTATGGGTGTGTGTGTGTGTATGTGCTCAGTCACATCCAACTCTTTAGAGCTCCATGGACTATAGCTTGCCAGCCTCCTCTGTCCATCGGATTCTCCAGGCAAGAATACTAGAATGGGTTGCCATTTCCTCATTCAAGAGACCTTCCCAACCCAGGGATCGAACCTGCATCTCCTGCATTGGCAGGCGGATTCTTTACCACTGAGCCACCCGGGAAGCCCACGTATGTATGTACTTTTGTGTAAATAAGTCAGTCTTGTGTGTGTATCTGTGTGTACACATGTACACACACATATATACACACCATAGATATGTATATATATGTGTGTTTATGTGTATATATGTCTGTCTGTGTATGCATGTATTTGTGTGTGTATGACTGCCTTTGCACATCAGAGGCAGGGTAATTAGAGATTTAAAGCAGGTCCCTCAATCCATAAACCATGTTATTTATGCCCTTTTTATCAAGTAATATTATGTTTAAAACACTTCTATGTAGCTTCAAATATTTTAACATTTTCATATTGAACACGATGGATTTGGGTCACAGCCTTGCAGCTGGAACCAGTAAGTGATTAGATGTTACTGCAGCGGCAGAGATGGCGTCTGTCACTACGATCTTTCATCTCTAACCAGTTCTCCCCTTCTGCTAAATATTGATGACATGTTTAAGGCAAATCGGAATCACAATGATCTAAGTAACATTTGCCCTCTGACAGGAGACTCAAAATTAATTTTAATTATTATTGATTGCTGCAAATAACAGCCTTGCTCTCCCTGTGGTTACATCCTGCCAAGGGCGGGTGCTGTACTGGTTTCAAGGTACAAGAGGCAGAGGGGCCGAGGTAACTGAGAGGAAGTGCTGGGCATCCTGCCATCCCTGCCCCCTGCTCCAGCCTGGGGTCTTTGCCACTGCCCATAAGGGGGTGGGGGGCCAAGGTCCAGCCATGCAGGATCTGAGTGAGAAGAAGGAGCTCTGAGCTGAGCGCTGGAGGCTCCATGCCGAGCTTCACTCCGGCTGCGGGTTTTGTGTTGCTCACTTCTTAGTCTTGCCTTGTGCCTGACTCTTTTAAACTGAGACCCTCTGTCAGGGATGCCTACTCTTTTCAGGCTCCTGGCAGATCCCCTGACTCTAATTTTATTTTGCCTAATTTTCCTAGAATTTACCCTTTTCTACACAGGTTTGGTGGGTATGTTTCTGTCTTACTCTCATCTGCTGGATTTTTGATGCTGGATGCTTTGCCAGTGAGTCTTACCCCTTTAAACTCACCTCCAACTCTCTCTCTCCTCCCTTTGCTTGCTTTTACACCTAACCTGGATAGCGACAGTAGCATGTCCCTCAGAAGTGACACAGGAATTGTTGGGGTCGCTCCATTAGCAGGAAGAAGCATGCTGATTTAAGACAAAATCCTGGGGATGTGCAGCCCTTTGCATGGGCCACAGAGACGGAGACAAGACTGCTGGTAAAGACCTGGGCGGGACAGACCAGGTCTCACTGTCCTCACTGTCCTCTTAGTCACCTCATAAAGCACGGGAACCCCGAGTCCAGATGAAAAAAGGGCCCCTCTTCACGTGAGTCGAGGGTCCCCCACTGTCAGGGCTGCACCCCCTTCCCTCCCCCACCCACCTCAAGCAGCTGTGGGCAACTTCAAAGCAGCTTTGGACTACTCCCCACCTTGGACATCCCCGTCCTCCTTGTACTAGGCCCCTAGCTGGCACTGCGCATGCCCCGCCCCCCCCATGACACATGCTCCTTCGCCCGTGCCAGTGCTTTCGTCTCAGTAGTTCTCACTATTAAAGCCCCTCCAGGCTGGGTCCAAGGCCCTGCACGCCCTCCATGCTTCCTCCACAGACAAGCTGACAAGCACCAGTCCTTTGTCTGAAGATTGGCTACTTTGCATCTCTTTCGGGTTCCAGGCCTGTCCATATAGCTGCCTACTTGAATCCCATCTGAATATGTCAAAGGCAGGACAATATGTGTTTGGATTAAACTCCCAAGCTTTCCATGCTACCCCTGAGCTCCAAGTCACTTTCCCTTCCAGGGTAACACATCTTGTAAATGGCCCGTACTTCCATCTGTCTATCTGTTCGCTCACCCATTCTCCATCCACCCAAGTCAGGAACACAGGAGCTGCTTCTGAGTCCATGCCTTCCTTGAAGCTCTCTATTTCTTCTATCATAGCATGTCGTATCATATCATATCCTCATCCTACCATTTATCTACACATCCATCCACTATTCTATCATCTGTTCAGTAGAAGTATAGTTGATTTACAAAATTATATTACTTTCGGTATATAAAATAGAGATAGTGAATCAATAATTTTTATAGCTTATACTCCATTGAAGCTTACTATCAAATATTGGCTGTATTCCTTGTGCTGTATGTGACATCCTTGTAGTTTACTTATTTTATACTTAGTAGTAGATACCTCCCAATTCTCTACCCTGTCCTGCACCTCCCTCCTTCCTCACCCGCATCCCATAGGTTGTTCTGTGTATCTGCGAGTCTGCTGCTGTTTTGTTATATTTGTTTGTTTTATTTTTTAGATTCTACACATAAGTGAAAATATACTGCATTTTCCTTTCTGACTTATTTCATTTAGCCAAATACCCTCTAGGTCCATCCAAGTGGCTGCAAATGGCAGAGTTTCATTCTTTTCTTCTGCCTTGCATCTTATTTTCTCAATTGTAATTGTTAGTTACAATTAAGAACTGCTGAGATGTGTTATCATAAAAATAAAAAACTTTTAAATTTGACTCTTTGTGAATTCTCCAGGCCAGAATACTGGAGTGGGTAGCCTTTCCCTTCTCCAGGGGATCTTCCCAACCTAGGGATCAAACCCAGGTCTCCCACATTGCAGGTGGTAGATTCTTTACCAGCTGAGCCACAAGGGAAACCCACGAATACTGGAGTGGGTAACTTATCCCTTCTCTAGCAGATCTTCCCAACCCAGGAACTGAACCAGGGTCTCTTGCACTACAGGCATATTCTTTACCAACTGAGCTATCAGGGAAACCCGATTTAAAAATTAAAAAAGATAAAAAATAAAATAAAAATTAAAGAAGAGTGGAATGAAAAAAAGAACTGCTGAGAGTATTAGGAGGGCTCTGCTTGAGTGTCTGTATGCATGTGTCTGTGTGTGTCAATGGTGGAGGGAGTATTCGTTTATACTTGGAAGGGCTAGCTCAGCAAAAGTGTTGTGTAAATAAGGGAAAAGTTCAACTTACTTAAGAACAACAGCCAATAAACAGTTTTTAAGCACCATTAAAACCATTTTATATGCAAACACTGTTGCAAAACAATGAATGTGATCATTAAAGCACTTTTATGTTCTCTGAAAAGCAATAACAAGAATCTCCAGGACCTGTTCCCTGAATCCCCCAATTCCTCATCCTAGTTAGTGCGCTATTCCCAAAGCCTGGGCTCCCTGGAGCAGGCTTCCCAGCCAGGGAAACCGAGTTTTCTACAATCACAGGATTTCTTAGGGTGAAAGGGAGATGTAATACTCTTCTCTATGCCTTGAAAGAAACAACCAGTATGAGCACATACATTAGGGTGATTTAGGGAAATATTTTTATTCTTCAAGTTCTTCTACAACACTAACAATATCAAAGATTCATTTTTGCTATAATTAAAAACATGTGTGTTAGTTGCTCAATCATGTCTGACTCTTTGCGACCCCATGGACTGTAGCCCAGCAGGCTCCTCTATCCATGGGATTCTCCAGGCAAGAATACTGGAGTGGGTTGCCATTTCCTTCTCCAGGGGATCTTCTGAACTCAGGGATCGAACCCAGGTCTCCAGCATTGCAGACGGATTCTTCACTGCCCCCCAGTGAGACAGTGCTCAGATGTGAGCTCCAGCACCAGACTGGACAAAGTGGGGGGCACCAGGACGGTTCTGGTATTTAAGCCAGGAGTGGTGGTATTTCTGCAACCCATACACGGTGTCAGACTCCTGCTATGTAGCTGGGATGGATGAACAGTAGCATCTAAAAATCAGCAAACCCTATTTTGGGAGCCCTAATAATCTTTTGGTGGTCTAAGATGGTTAATGTCTCAGAATGTGCCAGTGTAGATGCTTACAGACAATTATATAAACAACCAGACAGTTCTAGAGGGATTCTTTTAGAAAGCAACAAAAAACTAGAGGAAAAGGTAACCATTTGTAACTATAAGGAAACAGCAACCCACTCCAGTATTCTTGCCCAGGAAATCCCATGGACAGAGGAGCCCGGTGGGCTACAGTCCAAGGGGTCACAAAAGAGTTGGAGATGACTTAGTGACTGAACAAGAACAAGAAGGAGGATGAACTTGTAGGACATTATTATGCTGAGTGAAATAAATCAGACGCAGAAAGAAAACGCCAGCATGATCTCATCTGTATATGCAATCTAAAAAATGTCAAATCTATGGAAACAGACAGTAGAAGGGTCATTACCAGGAGCTTGGGAGGTGGGGGAATGGCTCTGATGGGGGTTGCTGGTCAAAGGGGACAGAGTGACAGCCACATAGGATGACTAAATCTAGACAGGAAATGTACAGCATGATGATGAGGGTTACTAACACTGTGCTGAATCCAGAAATTTGTCAAGAGAGTAGATTTCAGGTGCTTTCATCACACATGAAACATGACAACTATGCGAGGAGACGATACTGTACTTCACTAGCTTGACTACAGTCATCATTTTGCTATTCAGAGACGTGTCAGGCATCATAGTGTGGCCTTCCTGGGTGGCTCAGTGGTAAAGAATCCACCTGCAAGGTAGGACCCGCAGGAGACTCAAGTTTGATCGCTGGGTCTGGAAGATCCCCTGGAGAAGGGAATGGCAACCCACTCCAGGATTCTTGCCTGGAGAATTCCATGGATAGAAGAACCTGGTGGGCTACCATCCATGCGATTGAAAAGAGTTGGACACGACTTAGCACATTCACAGCAGCAGTAGATGCTGCTACAGGATCTCAGCCGTCCCACCAAGAAACGTTAACTCAGGCAGGTGAAATCTAACCGCATTTACACAAACAAGCAAGCTAATACACGGCTCCCTGGGACTACCTGAACCTTTCAAATTTGTTCTCTTATAAGTAATAAGGCTGGATGGGCTAGGTGCTCTGTATTTCACACTGTTACTGTTTGTTCTTTAACATATCTTTAGAAATAGCATTAATTCTGTGAGTACCCTGTCGGTACTCGTGTGGCTTTGAGCAGTGCAATGCAAGGATGGATGGCTTCAGCCCTGGAAGAGGGAAGCTCATCAATCTACCAGGCCTCTCCACATCGTTACGGAACATTAATGAGGCTGGGCTCGATTTAAGAACCGACTGAGACATTATGGATTGGTGGCATTCCGCTTCATGGGAACTGGGAATTTCTGAGTGATCATCTCAGCTCCGTTGCTAATGAGTGTTGTGATACGGGGACGATCATTTAACTTCTGCATTTCAGTTTCCTGTCCTCAAAACGGGGCTGTTACTGACCTCCTTACCCCAAGTGTCCCAGGATTAATGAGCTCGTGTCTGCTGAGAGTCCCGAGCTCCTGGCATCGAGGCATGCTTCGAGTTATTTCTATTCCTTCCCAAGAAACAGCTGGGAATGATCAGATCTGTTTTGTTTACTCCTTCCAGAATGCATTTTCTTAGCATTTGCACATCACCTAGGTTACCCAAACCTTATATCTAAAAGTAAAACCAGTGCCACAGCAAGACACATGGACGTAGCGGGGGTATTTAGGCAGCTTTTCTTTTCCTTAAGGAGAAGCATCACACCAGCTTTTCCGGCGAGATGAAGGCAGTAATTGCACTGCAAATTCTCGCCGCATGAGGCCGGGGGTCAATCTTCGCAGATGCGAAAAGAAAGTTACATCACAGCGCAATGATGCTGTCAACACTCACAGGCAATAATATTCCCATATCTGTTCTTCATTCTGTTTTCATCTTTCTTAGCAGAGTCCCATGGTGCAGACTGCCCTTCAAAGAAGCTCTGGAAGAAAGAGAAAAGTGACATGACGAATTACAATTCGGTGCAGTAAACAAACACAGGGATTTTAACGACGGAGGGTGTTGTTAAAAAATGTACGAGGGTCAAGGAAGGAAAAGAATGTTCACAGGAAAGAGATAATGGATTATTAAACTACTTTATATATTAAATATTTAATTTAGTTTTTTTGTTTTCTTTTAGTTAAAATGTTACAAATATGGATGGGGACTGAAGAATAAGCCCCAATTCATCTGTATGATGTATTAAAAATGGCTGGGTATTTATCTCTGTTCTTTCAACTTCTTAATTATGTCATCATCCTTCAGTGTTCTCCTATGAGATATAAAGATATCATTTTTCTTCCCAATTGCAAACTGAAAGATTTATTTTTGGTTAAAATTGAAAGTAGGTAAGCTAAGACTTCACAACTTCAAGCTTAAAATCCTCTAAGAACTTCTGCTAGAGTTTTCCCTTCATTTTCAATGGAGCTTAGATGTCCATTTATTTAAGGATTTGGCATTATTAAGCCCAGGGTCTTTAATCTTCCAGTTGGTAGTCAGATATACGTTTTTCCATTCAAGTTATAATGAAAATGTCCTCTGCTATCAGCTGACATGTGAAAAAAAATCTGGGATTTTAGTTTCCACTTTAGTCCACATTCTGCTTCACCTTCGCGTGGTCAACGCTGTAAGGAAGAGCTGGGAAGAAGGACGGCAGCAAGCAGCATTTGGTGACCCGGATCTGTTGTTTCTCCTGCACCTACTTTTACATTTCTGGCAGCAACTGGGAAAGAAGATACGAGCAGGAGGAAGACATGCAGGCAAAGCAGGTGCCTGAAAGCATCGTCCTGACACATCCTGGGGCCAGAGAACGTGCTGCCAGGAACGCACATCCTCAAACACACCCCAGGGCAGCTTCCCAACTTCCCTCTTTAGAACAGAAAGCTCCTTTCTGCTCCCTTAATCTCCACCCCCACAGAGCACTTGGTCATCTTGGCTATTTACACCAGTAGCCACTATTAAGTGATCAGTCTGGGGTTCAACGGAAACAATTTATGATCCCTTTTCATGGGTCCAGTTGTGCCTATCAGTTGAACTGCTCCTTAGTACGACTGGGGTGGGGACGCATCTGCTCACAGACCCCATGGGAAACAGTTTTTAGTGATGGCTGATTTAGATATGGTCTTAATTTTTGCAGTAAAATTAACTGCAAGGTGACTAGTTATATACATTCTTTTTATGTTTTTTTCCATTATGGTTTATCTCAGAATATTGAATCTATTAATAGTTCCCTGTGTTATATGGTATGACCTTGTTGTTTATTCATTCTGTACACAACAGTTTGCATCTGCTAACTCCAAACTCCCAGTTCATCCCTCCCCAATCCCAATACACTTAGTATAATCCCTAGTTGCATTTGCCTTGCTACAGATGACATTATTTAGTTCTTTTTTAATGACTGAGTAGTATTCCATCACACACACACACACACACACACACACACACATTTTCTTTATCCATTCATCTGTTGATGGACATGTAGGCTGTTTCAATGTCTTGGCTACTATAAATAGTGCTGCTATGAACATAGGGGGTGCATGTATCTTTTTAAATTATAGTAGTTTTGTCTAGGTATATGCCCAGGTATATGCTGGTTAATATGGTAGTTCTATTTTTAGTTTTCTGAGGAACCTCCATACTGTTTTCCAAAGCAGTTGCACCAACTTACATTCGCATCAAGATTAAATTGCCCATCTAAAATTAAGGTAAGATACCTTAGTCATAGTCATTGTTGACACCTCGTTATCTTAATAGTTTTTACACTGTATTTTATCATTTTGAAAAAATCATGGAGGCAGACCAGGATTAGATGAACTACGCACTAAGAGCTGCATTAACAGATTCAGAGATTCAGGAAGAGAAGGGGTGGCAGAGGATGAGGTGACTGGATGGCATCACTGACTCAATGCACAGAACTCTGAACAAACTCTGGGAAATGGTGAAGGACAGGGATGCCTGGAGTGCTGCAGTCCATGGGGTGGAAAAGAGGCAGATATGACTTATCAGCTGAATAACAGCAGCAGATTCCCAATGTACACTGCTACTGAAGGGTAAGATGCCATGCAATGCAGGGCAAAAACAAGAAAAAACATTTTAAGGGTTATTAATAAATTAAACCAATAATGATACAGTAAAACCACTAGTTAATTCCAACTAGAACAAGACCATTATAGGATAAAGGATTTATTCAGACATGTAACTTCTATTCCTCCATAAAATATGCATTTAAAATAGCTTCAGGGATTTAAAAGTCATCCTCTTTTTCTGAATTGTGTCATTGTTATTCTATGAGTGACAGTTATTTTACCGTTGAGTAATGACTATTATTTGACTTCCCTTATGACATTTTAATTCTATTAATACTTTGAGTCTGTCGCGATGTAATTACCAATTTCATTCCCCTCTGCCTTCTCCACACGTGTGAAACTTTCCAGACTTTGTCTTTTTCATGGGAAGAGGAAGAAGGGACCTGATTCTGGGAAAGACCTGGGTATCTTCCAGTAGATCCCTGGGTACTAGTTAACTCACCAGAGGATAAGAGATAGATAGGAGGGGGGCAACTATGGCGTAGGGAGGGGGCACTGGCTCCATGAGTACAAGGAGATGATCTTGGGCCATGGGAGGCAATGCCACCCTGAGTCACTAGTGCCAGCTCCTTCTCACTCTTGACAGACAGATGCTCTCCTGTGGAGACGGTGCTCACATCACAGTTGTGTTTCTTTAGCATTTGTGGTGATCACAGGAGTTCCAATAGCCCTTGCTTTTAAAAAAAGTTATTTAAAACATTTTCTTTTATATTGGAGTATAGTGGTGTGCTATAGTCCATGGGTTCACAAAGAGTCGGACACGACTGGGCAACTGGATAACAGCAACAGCGTAGCTGATTTAGCAATACTGTGTTGGTTTCAGGTGTACAGCAAAGTGATTCAGTCACACATAAACATATGCCTATTCTTTTAAAAATTCTTTCCCTCATTTTCCCGTTTATCAGAACATTGAGCAGAGTTCCCTGTGCTGTATGGTTGGTCCTTGTGGATTATCTATTTCAAATGTAGCAGTGTGTACATGTCAATCCCAAACTCCCAATCTATACCCCACCCCCTTCACCCCTGGTAACCATAAATTCTCATTCTCTAAGTCTGTGAATCTAAAAACGTTATCTTAATTTGGCTGTTTTCGTGTACCTGGTGACCAGGAAACGTAAAAGCAATGAGATGATAACCAATCTCCCTGCACTTGAGCTCTGCATGTTTTTATGAGGGTGGGGCCCATGCTCTCCATCTCCCAGCACTGACCACACGGGCGGGGGTATCGGTAAGTGAGCAGGATGAAGAATCCATTGCCTTGACTAATCTTCATGAGAGCGGCAGCCGCGGAGGACTGCTATGTTGAGGATAGGAGAAACAGGGAGACTTTACCACAGACCAGCTTATCATGGACCAGCCCGGGCCAGACCTCAGTGCTTCCTGACTCTAAATCCCTGGCTCTTCCGGGCGCCCCTCCCAACAAGGACTTTGGAGGGGACAGCAATTAAATCCACACATGGCCAAGGACCGCTTTCCAATCTAGGTCATATCTCCTTGTCTCTAAATCAAGGTATACAACAAGAGAATATTAGAGATGTTGGATTGCTTCCCCAAAACAGGAAATTTTAACTCCAGGTATAATGTGATTGTCACGGGGAAGGGACAGCAGGAGTGAGACAGCAGAAGTGAGAGTTCTTGCCACGAACCTTCCAGCTTCCTATCCAGGAATAATATGAATAAGTTTAAGCGGCAAGATGTATTTTCTTTAAACAAAAGCAAAACAAAGCAAAACAAAAAGCTGCTTCAAGGAAACGATTAGATGACTGGTGCCACCCATGGTCTTCTAACTCGTGGATTTGCTGACTGGGTCTAGCTGCTACTGCTGCTGCTAAGTCACTTCAGTCGTGTCCGACTCTGTGCGACCCCATAGACAGCAGCCCACCAGGCTCTCCCGTCCCTGGGATTCTCCAGGCAAGAACACTGGAGTGGGGTGCCATTGGCTTCTCCGCCGGGTCTAGCATATTCTGGCGCAGTTTTGCTTCCGATTACACAGCCAATCTCCCCCGGAATTCACTCATGATGAAAACCATGTGTTCTTGTCTTTGGCTTGTAACATCAGTAATATATCTAATGAGGAAGTCAGAGAGGAAAAAAAGACTTTCTAGATTGATAACTTGGCTTTGTTTCTTTTTGTTATGGAGATTATCATTGTAAAAATTTCTAAGATAGACCCAGCTGTAAATGTTATGGCTTTCCATTAGCGTACATTTTCAAAATAGTTGAGAAAATATTTACCTTAGACTGGATTCCCTCTTATTCCTGCAGTAGGATGAAAGACAACTGTTTAAATTTCTACTTAGAAAATAAAACTTTGTCTATAGCTCTAGAGCCACTTGGCATTCAGAGAAGCTGTGACCTGAAGATGGGTCTTTGACAGAGTGAGTCCCTGGCTGCCTTCCTGGCTTGGGAAGTCTAAGCGAAATAGTAACCAGGGCAGAAATGCAGGTCATCAGGGACATGAAATACAGTTTCCTGTCTGGCCCCCAGTGAGGCCCAGCACAGATCTGAGACTCCAGAGGCAGACGTGGCTCTTCCTCTAGGCTTTGTCTTCCTGAGGCACCGAGCCTTCTCTGACTACTCTGACATACCCCCTTTTCTGTTTTTTTGAAGACCATGAGTTGGACAGATAGCTGCTAATAAACCCACTAGTGAAATGCGCCCCAGGAAAATTAAGTAATTTTGCTACACAATCATTCTACTGTGCCCTATTTCACAGCCCTTTTGGCTCCTAAATATCTTGTAATAAATGAAGCAAATCAGCACACATTTTAGATTTTCTGCTGGGCATTTTTCTTGAGGGTAAGAACAAAAGGTTCTTTGGCTATCTCTTTTATCTGCAAGGAGGTCAAAAGTTGTATGTGTTCCAATAAAGCTATATCAATTGAATGACTGAATGCTTTCAGAAGAATCCTACTTGGAACCAGTCTTCCTGAGAAGGAAGAAATCACATTGTTTATGAGGCTCTAGAGAAGAGCTGCTCCTCTCACATTTACTGGAAGGAAAGCCAACCAGGTTTTGAATCCTGCAGTGGCTAAGAAAGAGAGAGCCTGGGTTCTTGAAGAAACACGAGGATTCCTGAGGACAGGAATTTTGGGGGCGATACTCAGCTTGCCCACCCTAAAGTTTACATTTAAGTACAACCTTCAAATCCTCCTTAATCTCTCCAGTCTTTGCTTGACTAAAGTTATGAGCAGGTTGTGGTTAAAATCCAATTTAACCAAAGCACAGGAGCATCTTTAAAAAAGAGGCCCAGTAAGACACAGCGAAGGCAACGCGAGAACATCGTTAGCTGCTGATGAGGCCCTGTCCTCGGAGCAGCCGCATAAAGACCAGCTTGGGAGACACCTCGACAGTCCAGGTCCCAGGGTGCTTTTCACAGCAGGGCTTTTTAAATACAATATGCGCAGTTAGGCAATATTTAATGTTCAGGGACTATTTTTAATATGCAGATACAATTCAATGCACCAACTAT
Source organism: Ovis canadensis (assembly GCF_042477335.2). NCBI lineage: Eukaryota > Metazoa > Chordata > Mammalia > Artiodactyla > Bovidae > Ovis > Ovis canadensis. Next base: position 54,638,978 of record NC_091267.1, on the reverse strand, counting down.
GGACTTTTTATTATTTAAAAAAACACTTTATGTTATTTTGGGGATTTAAGTTAATGGCCTTGCTATACCGTCTGTTAGAATTTTCATAAATAGACTTAGGCTCTGATTCTACTTAAAATGTAATTAAAGTGTTTCCTCTGACTACCTTAGCTCATATATACTGAGAAGAGGCAGCAAACCGGGGAACACTCTGAAGAGTAATAAGTCTCAGAAACAATAAAAATGAAAGCAGGCAAGCTCTAGTGAATACCAATGACTCCACACGAAGATGCCACGCAGTCCCCGGGCGCAGAGCGGAAGGACAGGGGACGTCTCTCACAGCCGTTTGTGTCTGAACGGCAAACACGTTTTTTGCAATTCAGTAACTTCCTCCCCACTTCTCATCCCACTGTCACTTTCCGCAGCATATAATGGTACATTTCAGTTGCCCACCTCAAGAGAACGTGATTCCAAAATGCTGCAGTCTGTTAAAAATGCCAGATACAAAAAAAAAGGAGGAAAAAAACCCCCTATTGAACAGAAAAGCTGCCTGGAAGAATAGGATGCAGGTCAGGGTTGTACATAATGCCCAGTATGTTCTCAGGCAGTGCGGAATCGAGTTGTTTTTTTTTCTTTGAAGCCTCTGAAATCGAATTTTTCCTCCCTTTCTCATATGAACAAAACTGGGCACATAAAATGACGAAGATCATCAGGCTCAGAGAAGGAAGATGCATTCACTGGTGTGCGCCACGTCTCTGAAATTTCTTTGTTTTTTGTCCATACTACTTTTTGGGTTCTTCCAAGTGTTGTATTTTATTTGGTCCATGTAAACTATTTATTGTTATTGCATTAAAGCAACTGAAGACGCAACCACAGTTGTGGACAGGCCGCAGAGTGCAGTGCTGATGGGAAGGTGGCCAGGGAGCTCGGGGCCAGAGATAGTGGTGACCATCAGTCACTGTCATCAACAATGTCCTGGATGGAGGCAGCCAAAGGGACTGTGTGAGGCTCAAGAGAGGTGAGGACTGGGAGGAACCAGAATCTTGATTCATGTGCTGTTGTTGTTCTTGTTCACTCACTAAGTCATGTCTGACTCTTTGCAACCCATGGACTGCAGCATGCCAGGCTCCTCTGTCCTCCACTATCTCCTGCATGCATGCATGCTTAGTTGCTCGGTTGTGCTTGACTCCCTGCCACCCCACGGATTGTAGCCTGTCAGGCTCCTCTGTCCATGGGATTCTCCAGGCAAGAATACTGGAATGGGTTGCCATCATCTTCTCCTGGAGTTTGGTCAAATTCATGTCCAGTGAGTTGGTGATGCTATCTACCCATCTCATCCTCTACTATCCCCTTCTCCTGCCCTCAATCTTTCCCAGCATCAGGGTCTTTCCAATAAGTCAGCTCTTTGTATCAGGTGGCCAAAGTATTGGAGTTTCAGCTTCAGCATCAGTCCCTCCAGTGAATATTCAGGCTTGATTTTCTTTAGGATTAACTGGTTTGATCTCCTTGCAGTCCAAGGGACTCTCAAGAATTGTCTCTGGCACCACAATTGGAAAGCATTGATTCTTCGGCACTCAGCCTTCTTCATGATCCAACTCTCATATCCATACATGATGTATGGGAAAACTATAGCTTTGACTATACGGACCTTGTTGTCAAAGTGATGTCTCTGCTTTCTAATACGCTGTCTAGTTCATGTACAGGTATTTCTAAACAAACTGAAATCTAAATGTCAAAATTCTGATATCTTTTAAAAAGTTGCTAATTGATCTCAGGACTTCAAATGGCCATGTTTTCTTGAAATTTAATTCAACTCCATTTTTGAAGAATTTTTCTATCTTGCGAGATTCAGTGGGTGATGACCTTCTCAATGGTTGCTCTACGGCCTTCCTGCTCTCTAACATCTCTACTTCATGTGAAAATGGAATTGACGTTTGCAGCCTAAAAAAGTTATGTGATGTTTCAGTGCCCAGAAACACTACCCCTGACATTTGACTGAGTTTAAAAATATTTTTTATTCTGTTGGATATGCTCTGAATGAGTGACTTTTTACAGCAATGTCATATATGAATAATATATGCTTATGGGATCTTTGAAGCTCTACCAGGTAGAGTCTTTTTATTTCTACTGTACCAAGAAGGGAATTTAGGATCAAAAGGTGTGAAGTGGCTTATCTGAGATCAGGCAGTGGAGAAGGTGAGACCGAAGGCTGTTGGCTCTGAACTCTGTCCCTCACCCTTGGCCACTGAGCTGGCCACATCGCACCGTGCGTGTAGCTTTCTGAAGCCATCCGGCTGAGGGTCATAAGCCGTGAGGCATTTCTATCTCCCACTTTTTGTGGAATAAGCTTGTTGGACAAGGGGATGAGGGAGCATGAAATGGCTGGATGGTATCACCGACTCAATGGACACGAGTTGAGCAAATGCCAGGAGACAGTGAAGGACAGGGAAGCTTGGCGTGCTGCAGCCCATGCGGTCACGAAGAGTCAGACACGGCTCAGCAATGGAGCAAGCTTGTTGGATGACACACAACTCTGTGGCTGTCTGCACACTGGTTTTCCGGGCATGGGAAGCCAGGTGTACCCTGGAGGAACCTGCAGTCTACCTGCCTTTCAGTCAGTGTGCCCAATTTCAAAACCCTCTTTCTTTCCACCTTGAGAATCACTTAAGTACTAAGTTCCTGCTAATGATATGACATATCCCTCAAGTGAACCGAAGCAGGAAAAAAATCTGAAAACCACTGATCAAGTGGGCAGAGAGGAAAAAATACTCTTCAGTTGAGTGATGGAGAAAAAGAGGTAAAAACAGTCACTTTGAAGCCTGGGTTGTTGCTAAACATTCCACAGGCATGGCCAATGTCCTTCAGAATTCTAGAGACTGAGGCACAGTAAGATGGCTTTAAAAAGGGGCTATTTTGTAAAAATGTATTATAGACTGAAATATGAGACTGGAAACCATAACACTCCCAGAAGAAAACTTAGGCAGAACTTTCTTTGACATAAATCGTAGCAACATTTATTTGGATCTTTCTCCTAAAGCAAAGGAAATAGAAACAAAAACAAATGGGACCTAATTAAACTTAAAAGCTTGTGCACAGCAAAGGAAACCATCAACAAAATGAAATGACAACATGCAGAATGGGAGAAAGTATTTGCAAATGATGTGACTGATGAGGGTTAATATGCAAATATATAAACAGCGCATATAACTCAGCATACAAAAAACAAACAACCTGATTAAAAAATGGGCAGAAAATCTGAATAGACATTTTTCCAAAGAAGACATACAGGAGGCCAACAGGCACATGAAAAGATGCTCAACATCGTTAGTCATCAGATAAATGCAAAGTAAAACTACAATGAGATACACCTCACACCTGTCAGAATGGGCCTTATCACAAAGAACAGAAATATCCCATCTGGGCAGCCTTCTGAGGCCTGGACACCCCTGTAACACACACGTGAGTGAGATGGAGCAGGCCTCTATGGTCCTTCCCCACCGTGTCCTCCACCTGCATTTTATGTGTAGAAAAACTTTAGCCAAAGAATAAGTTTAATCAGAGAAGTGGGAAGATGCAGAAACAAAGGAAAGCATTTCAACAAGACTCGACAACAGTAGTTTAGTCACTAAGCAAAGGCAAAGCCCTTTAGTTCCTTCTCAGGGTGATAGATAATATTCTCAGCCGTATCCTGTGAGCTGTCTAATAATGCTGAAACTCCACCAGGTGGAAGAAGTTAATCACGATGACCAGACTGTAACTATGACATAAGCTGCCACCGTCCTGAGAACTAGCCTCAGGAAATTGGAACAGACCTTGGAACTGAATACTAACTGTACATAATACAATCAGGATGATGTAGGTCAGACCATTGATGACCAATTTCAAGATGACAGTCAGAGCTGACTGTGCTGTTTCTGCAAGGAGCCCTTCCCCTCATCTATAAAAGCTCTAGCCCACTGGTGGTCAGTGGGGGAGAGTTGGTCTTTAGACAGTAGTCCATCCTCTCTCAGGTTGCTGGCTTCTGAAAGAAAGCCAACTTTTCTTTTCACCAACCTGGCCTCATTACTGGCTTTCAAGGGGAAAGCAGCCAGACCCCACTTTCAGCCACATGAGGATGTTGTCACCCACTGATGCTGCAGAGGCAGCTCAGAGTCTCAGGGAATCTCTGGTCCCGTGGCACTGGTCCCTGAAGGGGGCTCTCAAGGGCCATCACGAGGAGGCCATCCCTCAGTCTGAAGGTCAAAGGCTACATTTGCAGACTCATTCTCCTCGATAGTCCTGATGGGGCCTCTGCTGCCCCGTGTGCCCCTGGGGGGCAGGGCAGGGCTGCACTGCAGGGATTTAGAGCACTGTTCATAGTCACTACCAAGAACTTGGCCAGAATTTCATTTTCTGACTTCAGCACTGCCTATCTCTGATCATGGTGGACATCATGAGATCAAGCAGTTTTGCAAAGGTTCTGGAACTTGGACCTGGCCTGTCCTCATTGTATTATCCTGGTGCATGGGGTATCAAAATTATGATGCCAACAAGCGGCTCGTCACAGCTCACACCAAAAAGTGGACTGCTCTGCTTTCCAGGTAGGGGAGAGTGCCTGAAGCAGTTGCCTTGCAGACTCTCTAAGTCACTGTGGGTTTGTCTTCCTCGGAGATTACTAGCATCTCTCAGAGAGATAGCGGTTTTCATTTCCCCTCAGATGCAGATACTGCCGGGGTCTGAGATGATAATACCACTCAAGGACTGTAATTTCCTCCACCTCTGTACCTGCCTTGGAAGAGTGATTTGTCGGTAAGCCTGTGCTAATGGTGCCCACATCTTCAGAGACAAGCAAGCATCCCTTCTGGGAAAAAAAGGAACCCCTGAAACATCTGGAGAATAAATGGATGCTTCTGCAGAAAGTGAGCTGCTCCTTTCCTTCCAAGACCAGCCAGAAAATCTGACTTCCACGCACCTCTGGCCTGCATCACTGCAGTAGCGTCCTACCTGGTCACTCCACTGCCTTTTGGTTTATGCCCTTCTCCTGGGTGAGCTTTCAAAAAAGCATGTGGGTACCTGCCTCTGTCCTATCTGAAAACCTAAGAAGTCTCCCTGCTGAACAGGGTGGTGTTAAGGACTCAAGGCTCCACATGCGCAATGCACTGGGAAACAGGAAGTCCTCAGTCAGCGCTAGCAGTTACTGTTCTTGTTCTAACATCAGAGCTCCAAACTTCGATGACAATCAATCCTTACTGACTTTGCAGCCATTTTTTGGTACTGTCTCCCTGATAATATCCTTTCTGTTCTTCTCCATCCGTCTTCCCTCCACGGGTTCTGTATAGCATTTAGAAGTGGGGTGATTATTGTTTCATCTTTCCCGTCTGTTAGCAAACATCTTTTCCAAGGTGTTTCTTGGAGGGCTGTGAATTTAAACTGTCCTCACCTCACGAATCACAGCACAGAAGCTCCATCAAATGTGATGGAAAATCTAAGGATACTTTTCTAGACATGACAGGCTTAAGAATGAACAAGTGTAGCAGAAAAGGGAATTTTAATGAGAGGTTTCTGACTCTTTTTTTGACATCTATTCATTTACAAAACCTATCAGCACCATTCCCAGGCTCTTCCTGCAGAACCTGAGACATGGAGATTCACGGTAAAAATTTAGAAGGGATGATTATTTTAGAAACTTGGAAATCAAGCAGCGGAGAATAATTACATCTCAATGTATTCTGTTAGAAAGTCCAAATTCTTTTAGAAGCAAATATTTTTAGTGAAAATTATAACCTGTTTTGAAATTGGAGCCATAGCTGCTTTCCTTTACTGACTGATGTTTGGCCAAGTGTTGTTTCTTATTGAGAGTTGGGTGTGGGAGGGTTCTTACAAAACTAAAAATAGAGCTACCACGTAACTCAGCAATTCCATTCCTGGGCATATGTCTGGAGAAAGCCATAATTTGAAAGGATGCATGTACCCCAGTGTTCATTGCAGTTATTATTTAGTAGTCAGTGGTGCTACTGTATTAGTATTATGCAGTAGCCAGAACACAGAAGCAACCTAAATGCCCATCAACAGTGGAATGGATAAAGAAGATATGCTCTATACACACACACACACACACACACACACACAGGAATATTACTCAGTCATAAAAAGGAATGAAATGAGATGTGGATGGACCAAGAGATTGTCATACAGAGTGAAGCAAGTCAGAAAGAGAAAAACAAATATTGTAATATTGTATAACATGGCTTATATGTGGAATCTAGAAAAATGGTACAGATGACCTTATTTGCAAAGCAGAAAGAGAGTCACAAATGTAGAGAACAAACTCACAGTTACCCAGGGCTGAAGAGGGTGGGAGGAACTGGGAGACTGGAATTGACATGCACACACTGTTGATACTATGCATGAACTAGGTAACTAACGAGAACCTACTGCACAGCACAGGGAACCTTACTTGATGCTCCATGGTGACCTAAATGGGAAGGAAAACCAAAAACGAGGGGCATATGTTTACATAGAAATGATTCACTGTGCTGTACAGCAGAAACTAACACAACATTATAAAACCACTATACTCCAATAAAAATTAATAATAAAAAAAGAAAGTTGGTGACACCATCATCCTAGACATTTGGAGACTTCTTGTGATGAAAGACTTGGCTCTGAGCCTTAGACTCTGGGTGTGAGGGGGAGGAAGGGGAAGATTAGAAATGGAGTGGAAACAGTGAGCCCACACCAGGCAGGGTGGGAGTCTTGGTGGAATTTTCCACGTGCTGACCACCCCTCCAGAGAAAGGGGATTCTGAAAGAACTAACTCATCTTGAAGCAGATCAAACATCACTGGCTAAGACCACCTTACCATCGCCCTTGGGGTGGGATGCTTCATTCATTTGAATGTGCTCCCTACAGACTGTTATCATTTTCTGAAGATGCTCTGGGTTTGGGGAGCTGCAGGGAGGTGGAGGGGAAGATGAAACAAGGATCCCGAAGGTTCATGAGGATGACCCAGCAGCCAGCATCGTTCCATAAGCTGGCCCTGTCTTGGTCCGTGTGTCTCCCTTTCACCATCTCACTTGTCTCCTCACCTCTTCCCTCTAATTTATTTAGTTAAAGAAGCATATATTTAAATATGGGCTTCCCTGGAGGCTCAGTGGTAAAGAATCTGCCTGCCATGCAGGAGACCTGGGTTCAATCCCTGGACTGGGAAGATCCCCTGAAGGAGGGCATGGCACCCCACTCCAGTATTCTTGCTTGGAGAATTCCATGGACAGAGATGCCTGGTGAGTTACAGTCCATAGTATTGCAAAGAGTCGGACACGACTCAGCAACTAACACATTTTTCATATTTAAATATGTTTATTTGGAAATGAGATTCTATATCATTTCAGTAAATGGAAACTCAAAACATACACCGCAGGTATGGATAACAGAAAAGGAAAGGCAATGACACCACAACAGGGCTATCGGCCTCGCCTGGCAGCGCTCTGGGCCACGTTCTGAGCCCAAGGTCTCTGCTTCTCAGGTGACAGAGATGCACTAGCCCCAATCTAGGTCACAGTGGAACTGAAGGAGTGAAAGAACCAGCGGGACAGGCAACCACTTCCTCACCCTGTATCTCAGCCTGTTCATTCGTCGTGAGTGGACCTCCCCAAAGCCACCAGGCACATCATCTGTCCTTCGCATCTCACACGGTGGTTGGGGCGCAGGGATCTCTGAATTCACCCTTAATCTTGGCTCCCAACACAGGGTGAGGGAGAAGATAGAGCCTGGGATCCAGGACTCAAAGGGTGGTGTTGAAACCCCAGGTCTGACGGATTCCTGAGCACGAGGCCACAGGCCAGTTCCTGAACTTGCTTTTTAATTTATCCAATTGGAATACTCTAATAATTTAAATTGCTTAACAGAATTGCTTTCAGTATTCAAACCAATGGATATCAGTGACAAAAACACAAAGGATCCTTTACACATTAAGTGCCAGCCATATAACAGTGGAGCCTAGTGGGCTACAGTCCCTGGGGTCTCAAAGAGTTGGCCACAGAACAGCAGCTGAGCATGCATGCACACGTACACAGAACTGTCACGTCATCAGTATAATGCATGTCACGTACAGGGAATTAGAGCAGGAAGGTCTGTCTCTTTCTTGACCAGGTGCCCCACACGGTGGAGCTGAGCCTCTCTGCATCCTGGCAGGTAGGCGGTGTTCTGTGTTAGTGAATGAACAGGTGACACTTATATATCAGAAGATTCCTATATTACAAGGGTATATGAATTTAATATTTTTGATGCTTGGTTCTTAAAATTTTTCCTTAAATTATATGCTTTTATTTAGATTTAAATAAGTTACTATCATGATTAAATAAGAGAGTGCTACTGATCCAGGGAACTATGTTCAACATCCTGTGATAAATTATGATGAAAAAAGAATATGAAAAGGATTATGTATGTATATGGATCACTTTGCTATACACCAAAGCTAACACAACATTGTAAATCAACTATACTTCAATTATAAAACAAAGGGAGTACTACTGAAGAGGCGCTGCTTACATGGAGGGTATTGTACTTAGCATTTTAAAAACTCCATCAGTGTTCTACAGTGTAATTTTTTTTTTTTTTTGGATCATAATCTGCTGAAAGGACAAGAATTAGTTTAAGTTAACCAAGGTCAGATGCTAAAAGGAAGTAGCCAAAAGTGTACTTGGAATCTGCTGATGCTTTAGGAAATGACGAGTTGGCCCTAATTCAAGGAACCAGATATTAGATTAAAGCCTTGAGGGCACATAGTTCCATTTTTTATTTAGAACTACAAGGTTTGGGATTAAACTAAAAGTGGGACGCTTCATGCTATCAGAAGTAATGCCTCCAAACATTTTACAGAAAGCAAGAGAGTTGAAAGTAAAGTAAATGCAAGGGTCAATTTTGAAATGCAGAGAGCAAAGATCCAGTGCCCTCAGAGGACCTATATTACCATCTCCATCACAAGACAGAACTAACTTTCACATAACAGGCAGACACTAGTGTTGCAGCCAAGAAGATTTCTGAAAGGGAAGTTGAATTTTTGCCAAAAAGAAATGTAGTAAGGAAAAAGAACTTTGGTTCAAAATATTTTGATTACATAACAATTCTTTTAGTGAAATCTCAAGAAACTCTCAATATTAATTAAGAGCAACAGATAATAGATGACATTTATTGTTATATTAATTAAGTTCTAACTATTCTTCTAGGTGCTTTACCCATAATGTCTCATAGACATTATTATTATTTTAAGTCTTTATTGAATTTGTTACAGGATTACTTTTGTTTTATGTGTTGGTTTTTGGCACATGGTATCTTAGCTCCCTGACCAGGTATTGAACTTGCACCGTCTGCACTGGAAGGCAAAGTCTTAACCAGTGGACCCCCAGAAAAGTCCTTAATATCTCATGGATATTATTATTCACAACATTAATGCTTTATGATTATGCATAATAACACATATGTTATTTATCTAAAACATCTCATAGATGTCTCCTCCTTATAGATACGACTCCTTCATTCCTTTTCTTCTTGTAGTTTAACTTATGCTCAAGGAAGAGATTTCGATATATTCATGAAAGTCAACCTGACTATTACCATCACCAGTGAGTTCAGGAATAATTATGTTAGTAATCAATAACTTTGAATTTTAAACTCTACCAAAAAATAACTTTTTAAAAACTTTTTTTATCTTGAAATAATTCTAGGCTCACAGGGAGCCTAGAAATAGCTCAGGGAGGCCCTGTGTACCCTTTAATTTTCCCAGGGGCTACCAACGGTTACCACATAACTTCAGTGCAATATTAAAACCAGGAAATACAAGCTGGACCAATGTAGGTGCCAGTTGATGGAAGAAGTTTAAGTTTGATTTCTCTAGAATGAATGCCCAGAATGGGGCTGCTGGGTTGTACGGTAAATGAGTGTTTAATTTTTAAAGAAACTGTCAAACTATTTTCGGGCAAGGCTGTCCCATTTTACATTCTCTGGCAATTTACGACTGAATTCTAAACAGCATTTGGTATTGTCCCTATTTTTTATTTCAGCTGTGTGATCTGTGCATAGTGATGTCTCTTCGGTGATCTAATTTGCATTTTGTTAATGGCTGTTCATGGTATCTTTTCATGTGTTTATTTGCCCTCCATTATCCTCTCTGGTGAAGTGTCTTCTATTTTCTAGTTGGATTATTTGCTTTTTTTCTGTTGAGTCTCAGAGACCTCCCTACTTTCTCAGATACAAGTCCCTTGTCAAATATGTGGGTTGCAAATACTTTTTCTCAGACTAGAGCTTGTCTCTTTATCCTCTTCACATCATCTTCTAGAGCAAACATTTTTAATTTTAATGAAGTCCATTCTCTTGATTGTATTTCTTTTATGGATTGTGCTTTTGATGTGACGTCTAAAAACTGTTCACCAAACCTCAGGTCCCCCCCAAACAAAATTACTTTTATTGGATTGAAAACATTGCAGAGTTTGTAATGTCCGATAATTCAGTTACTAAAAGGAACAGTAATGAGTGTTGAAAAGTTGACATTGCAGAGTGGGTGTCAGCACGTAAGCTGGGAGGCATTTGTGAGGGCGTATGTGGACCCCACAAAGCTCTCCAGGGCGACTCAGGTGCCTCCCTTCTCTGCTTCTTTCTCTGCCCCTGAATGAACTGGGAGGCAGCCCCCTTTCGCAGGGTTACTGTCTGTGACCTGCATCCTTTCTGGGGAAAGGAGGATGCTGCAGATAAGGCTGAGGGAAAAGAAGATGTTGACCCTCAGTCCCTGGCTCAGTCGAGCTCCCTAAACAAGGCAGAGTGGCTGCATCCTGTGCGCTCGGTCCCCTGGGGGCACCAGCCACACAGGAAGCGTCTGCAGCACAAGGGGTTGTGACCACGGCACTGGAGGGAGCATCTTCTGTCCTCCCAGGGGGCATCACGCTCGGCTGCCATGGGGTCAGGGAGGCAACCCCTGCAACACGCACCCTACTGTAGGCTGAGGAGGAGAGAGCGAGGAGAACACCGTCTTCTAAAGGAAGACAGTGGATGGAAGGAAACCTTTGTGGACCTGCCAGGGCATGCAAGAGCCCAGGGAAAGGCTGAGAAAGCAACAAGGAAGCTTAGAAGTGAAACGGAGAGGAAAGGCCGTCAATGGGCTTACCGTGGCTGTCGCCCCACTCCTCAGCTGGGGCATGATCTGCAGTGACACAGGGTGGGCAACTCTGGCAGCCAGCATTAAGTAAGAACTATACCGGGCTGCTGAAGAGGCAGCCGGCATCTGCAGAGTCCTGGCTGTTAATCAAGGGTCTTCCTGCTTTCTCCAGCTCTGTGAGCTATGAGGGCCCCCAAGCTACAAAGGCTTATACGTAAGTGACCTTCACATTTCATATTCCTGGCAGTAGACGGTGACTTCAACAGATGTCATTACTGCACGTCATCCTTTCAAAATGTTCACATTTAGATCAGCTTTGACAGATGAGAACATTTTCCAGGATATATGATCTTGGAAGAGGAGATTTTATAACCTTCCTAAAGAGTCTGTCTATTCAGACATGCTTCCAAAGCAGCAGTTACAAAAATGCTTTGGACAAGCGGTAAATGGACATGGATAGACCTAAACGTGATCTTACTAAGAGAAGTAAGCCAGAGAAAGACAAAAACTGTATATCACTTATACGTGGAATCTAAAACATGACACAAGTGAAATTATTTACAAAACCGTGAGTGACTCAGACATAGAAAACAAACTTATGGCTGCTAAGGGGACAACAGAGGAGGCAGGGAGGGATACATTACCAGTTTGGACTAAGGTACACACATTACTATATATATAATAGATAACCAACAAGGACCTACTGTACAGCACAGGAAACTCTACTCAGCATCTTGTAATAACCCATAATGGAAAAGAATCTGAAATATATACATATATATGTATATATATATATGTATGTGTGTGTGTGTATATATATATATATATATATATTAGTTGCTCAGTCATGTCTGATTCTTTGTGATCCCATGGACTGTAGCCCGCCAGGCTCCTCTGTCCATAGACTTCTCCAGGAAAGAATACTGGAGTGGGTAGCCATTCCCTTCTCCAGGGGGTCTTCCTGACCCAAGGATCAAATCTGAGTCTCCTGCATTGCAGGCAGATTCTTTACTGCCTGACCCACCAGGGAAGCCACATATATATGTGTGTGTATATATATATATGTATATATATATATATATGTATATGTATATATATATATACACATATATATCTGAAACACAACATTGGAAGTCAGCTATACTTCAATTAGAAAAAGAGAAATAAATGGTGCTGTCTACAGGAGTATGTCTCTGGGTGGAAAACCACAGTAAGAAAGAGTGATCATTTCAATCCTTAGGAGAGTTTGGGGCTATCCAGGACATGCAAACTCCAGCATCACTGGGAACCCACTTCTGACTTTCGGGCCCACCGTGTCTGAGGGTTACATGCAGAGTTCACAAGGATGCTATGTCCCACGGCTCCTTTCTTATTTCTAGCAGCTAAGATTTTGCACGTACTCAAGAACTTCAAATGAATTTATAAGCAATTACCTTTCCACTGAAATGCATAATGTGATCAGGTCTTTCATTTATTTATTTTTTCATTTGCCTCTGCTCTCACCGACTCCTGCAACAATCCCTCAATCAGAAGTGAAGGTGGAGGCTTAATGACTTTATGTATAATTTAGTTTTCTGCAATGGGCCCCTCACTTACTGTTCTACAGAAGCTTAGGAGAGCATGGCACCTTATCAAACTTTCAAGGACACTGAAGACATGTATTTCAGCTCTGCCTTTTTGTCCTGTGACTTCTTTCACTTGAACTGTGTACTCAAGTTAAATTAGCTGCTTTAAAATGTTATAATGTTGAACCCAGGAGACAGCAGATGTTTTTGATTTTTTTGCATTGCACCCCAAATAGGAGACTAATGAGTCTCAATCCTAAAGGAAATCACCTCTGAATATTCATTGGAAGGACTGATGCTGAAGCTGAAGCTCGAATAACTTTGGCCACCTGATGTGAAGAGCTGACTCACTGGGAATGACCCTTATGCTGGGAAAGATTGAGGGCAGGAGGAGAAGAGGGTGACAGAGGATGAGATGGTTGGATGGCATCACCAACTCAATGGACACAAGTTTGAGCAAACTCCGGGAGATAGTGAAGGACAGGGAAGCCTGACATGCTGCAGTTCATGGGGTCACAGGGAGCAGGACACGACTGAGCAAATGAACAACCAAATAGCAACTTTGGGAAGCTCTGTTATATAAATATTATCTTACAAAGACTCCAGCCTTTTCTATTCATTAGATCCATTAGAGATTTATTTAGATGGTTTCTTGGCTTGGATAGGAGGTATGCACTGAGATGCAGATACAGGATGTTGGTCAAAAAAGAGCTCAAGAATGAATGTGTACTGCCTATCAGAATGTCACAATGAAACATTTACACATCAAGAAACCAAATCCTATATGCAGACATGCTCATGGTTTTCCATAGCTTTTCCCCTGTCCCATTTTTCTGCCTACACATGTGAAGTTATAGGCGCACAAAATACGTTGTCTTTTCCATTTAAATCACTGTTACCTGAAGGCTCTAAAAATACCGACTGTGCTAGAGGCAGAAACTATTTTAAAAGCTGTAGCACTTCTGGCTGCCCACCTAAGAGCGATCCCACAGACCACTGCCCAGCTCATCACGCCACAAGAACTTTAAACACACAAAGCACACACATCCACATCCACCCGAAACAGCATTGCTTTTTAAAAATCCTGATCACTTTGAGCTTTGCCTTTAGTCTTGAGGATTTGTCTTACATTCTGAAAGTCGTAAAGTTGGAAGACTGATTTTTGAAATGTTTATTTTTACATACTGAACACTGACAAATAATTTCCATGTCTCTTTTCCACTGTTGCTTTACTTGATCACACCTGCTGCACTTGTCTGGAAAAAGTATTACAATGTTTAAGTGTATGGCGCCCCTTAGATGGCCAGCACCAAAGAACAAATTTCCTGGGTCTCTTTAAGCCTCCTTCCTCTGACTCCTTGAGTGTTAACTGGACCAAATCTACACTTCCGTCTCCCTCTTGACATTTTCAAATCAATGGAAAATCATAAACATGGTATGAATAAAGCAAGGTCAGTTCACAAGGTGGAAGTTCTCACATCAACACCACATAGTCTTGCAGTCAATTCACTTAGTTTCCAACCTCTCTACCATTTCTTTGTTGTTGTTGCTGCTCCTTCCTTAAGTCCTGTCTGACCCTTTGTGACCCCATGGGCTGCAGCACACACCAGTCTTCTCTGTCCTTCATTATCTCCTGGAGTTTGCTCAAACTCATGTCCATTGAGTCAGTGACGCCATCCAACCATCTCATCCTCTGTGGCCCCCTTCTCCTGCCTTCAGTCTTTCCCAGCATCAGAGTCTTTCCCAATGAGTCAGCTCTTCACGTCAGGTGGCCAAAATATTGGAGCCTCAGCATCCATCCTTCCAATGAATATTCAGGGTTGATTTCCTTTAGGATTGACTGGTTTCATCTCCTTGCTGTCCAAGGGACTCTCAAAAGTCTTTTCCAACACCACAGTTCGAAAGCATCATTTCTTTATGCTTTAGGAAATGCTGACCTGCCATTTGTCCCAATTAGTAGCAAGTTACCAAGCTTTCTGGGTACCTGACATATATAGGATCCCTGTCCCAACTGTCTGATTTCTACCTCTTCATGTCTTAAGGGTTAAAGCATGGTGGGCAGGGAGATTCTGACCCTGATTGTACCTAAAAGGTGCAGCTGTCCGGGTTCAAATCTAGCTCCCCACGTGAACTTTGTGACGTGCAAAAGACGGACCTCTCTAAGCCTCAGTTTCCTCTTGTCCAGAGTGGGAGCGTGCGGTGAGCTTTAAATGAGATAATATGTGGAAGGGCTTAGACCAGGGCAGCCCATGGCTGATGCCCAACCAATGTCAGCTGCTATTACGATAAAAAGGTTGATTACTCTAACCACCACCATGACGATGCTCATTATCTGCTTCTCATGATTTTCAAAACCATAAAATTATAATGATTGGTTGTCAAACTTGGGCACCACTGGCTTGTGTTGACACACCAAAAGAAAGTCCTGTAAAGGGTTCCTTGTCCCGGCCAACCAGCCTGCCTCCTAGGGGCTAAGCCCAGTGCCGAACAGTGCAGAGACCACACCAAAGAGCCAATGGCCTCATCCCTGGAAAACTACAGTTGGGGGTCACAGTCATGAGACAGACAGCAGAGGGCAAAAGTGATGTACAAAGAGACACTTGAGTCATGTTGCATGGACTCTCATGTGCTGTTAAGGTCTGGAGAAATCAGGGAGCACTTGGTGGGTGGGTGGGGCAGGGAGGCTTCAGGGAGACAGGACTGGACTCCGAGCACAGGTGAGTGACACCAGCAACACAGACAGGTGTGGGAACGAGGGAGGAGGAGATGGCCTGATTGAGCGAGATACTTTTATCACAGAGAGAAAGGCTACAAGGAGAGCTGAGCTGAAGCTTGCTGGTGGTGGCCCAACCACCCAGAGTTTTAGGGGTTTCCCAGCAGAGGGAAGTGAGTGCTATTTCAACATGACTTAGGAAAGCCAAGCCTGATGGTGGTCAAGTAACTGATTCCATCAGAAATGGTGGCTCAAAGCTCTGGCAGTGACCCAAGAATGTAGGGGCGCAGTTCCAGGTCTCAGCAGAAAGATCTGCTTGTATCTATGCATAACACAGATGCACACACAGAATGTTGTTCCCACAACAGTCCTGTGGGGAGACACACATCCCTCCTTCTAAAGGAGGGGCTAGGGGCTTTGGGAGGCCCCCTGTAAGGGGCACCCATCACAGAGGGCATCCTCTGTCAGCAGCACACGCAGGACACCTGGAAAATTTTCTTTAAAAAAATAGGTGTCTTCACTACTATATTTAAAATAGATAACCAACAAGGGCCTATCATTGTACCGCAGAGGGAACTCTGCTCAATATTCTGTAATAACCTAAATGCAAAAAGAAATTGAAAAAGAATAGATACTTGTATATTTATAACTGAGTCATTTTGCGGTACACCCGAAACTAATACAACATTGTTAATCAACTATAATCTGATATGATAAAAATTTTAAAAAGGGTGTGTCTTGTATTTAGTAACCAGCACAGCAAAGGTGACTGAGAGAGTGAGACGACACAGGCCTGAACAGACGTAACATGGGCCTCGCTTAAGTGTCCTGAGAAGTTCAGACTTCTTGCCCTCATTTATGTCTCACCTAATGGCCAGCAATTCCTTTACTCACCTGCTATTCTCTTTGCTTTCCTGCCAAGGTCTAAACACAAGAGAGTCTCTGGGAGGCATTAAAGTCTTTCCTTTTTCTTTATTAGCCTCCTCATAAATCCAATGGACATATCTGAAAGAAGATGCTGTAATTTTTATTGTCAATTTAATCACAATGTTAGAGTCTAGTCCTAATTTTTAAAAAATATTTATTGACTGATTTGGCTGTGCAGTTCTTAGTTGAAGCACATAGGATCTTTAGCTGCGGCATGTGAAATCTTGGCGACGGCATGTGGGATCTAGTTCCCTGACCACTGAGCCAAGCTGGGCCCCCTGCATAGGGCGTGCAGAGTCTTAGCCACTGGACCACGAGGGGAGTCCCAAATCCTAATTTTTGAAGCATCACTTTCCCACAGAACATACCACTGAAGGCTGCAGAAGAAACACATTTTCCACAGCGATTTTGGACTGAAGGAGAATCACACATGTCCCACAAATTATGGGAGACCCTGCTCGTGGTCCTTCAACACAGGATGGTGGAACAGTGTCTGGTGTCAATCAAAATCCCAGTGAGCTCTGCCTTGATGCTGACGCTGCAGGAATGGTTTCCTAAGGACAGAGAACTCCAAATCTTACCCATCCTTGCTCAACATTTTCTAACTTTGCCCAGAAGGGTGCTCAGGCACTTATGGTGGTGCTCTGGCTTTCCCTGAAGGCTCTGAATGTCTACAAATACTTCTGAAGGTCCTTGTAGGCAAAAGGGTTTCTAGGTCTAATTACAGAACAAATGCTCAGAGGGATGTCCTTCTGAAAAATGGCCTTCTAAGAGTGACGCCAGCCCAGTTCAAGCACTGATTAAATTATCTGACATAAGCGCCAGTTCACAGGAATTGTGACAACCACTATTCAGACAATTTTGGGGCGAGTTGCATGGGAAAAGCTTTGGAAAGGCAATTATATAGGATCACTTATTTTATGGGAACACTGATGTCAAATATCGGCCTTTTTTAAAAATAAGAAAAGCATTAAAGTTACCTGACCAATGCAGTAATCATGACTAGGACTCAAACTCATAAATAAAAAATTTTATTTAGTGTGAAAGAGATCGAACGCCATGTTATGCAACCCACCCTATGCCCTTTAAAGCTGTTAAGGGGTCAGCGGTGTTAATGAGATCTGTGCCAAGTCATAAAAAACAGCTGGACAAGAAAATTGGACATCTAGAGCCTAAGCAAAGCATAACCCACTGAAGTCTATATGAAAGATTTACTCCCCACCAACCAGGTATGGAGTAGCAAGACAATGAGCGATGCCAACCAGCTCCACCCACTGGCTCCAGTTCTATCCACCAGCTCAAACAACCACCTCCATCCACTAGTGCCATCCGTCAGCACCAAAAGATGCTCCAGTCAGTGGGCACCCCAGTGATGCTCAGAATTAACTAAGGGCAGGGGAAAATAGGCAAACTCCAAGGGGCTACTGAGCAAAGTACTTTTCCATCAGTTTTAAATTGCTTATCCAACTCCATTTTCTCCTCCTTCCTGCTCACCAGTTATAGTACAGGCTGGATTCTTTCTAAATGCAGGCAGCCTTGACCTACACATATAACTTATAAGAAGACCAATCCTAGACCAGCTGTTACCAACATACCTGCTGATCCCCTCCACCTCTGACAACTGATTAGCTATTTTCAGATATTTAATCTTGCTTAAAAATTAGAGCTTTTACAACCTAAATGTTCATCAACAGATGAATGGATAAAGAAGATGTGGTCTATACATATATACAATGGGATACAGCTCAGCCGTAAAAGAAAGAAAGAAACTATGCCATTTGCAGCTACATGGGTGGACCTAGAGATTAGCCTACTAAGCCAGGTCAGAAAGAGAAAGAGAAATGCCATATGTGATCACTTCTATGTGAGACCTAAAATATGGCATAAATGAACTTATTTACAAAACAGACTCAGACATAAAAAACATGTGGTTGCCAAGGGGGAGAGGAGACGGGAGAGGAGGAGAGTGGGAGGTTGGGGTTAGCAGATACAAACTATTATATACAAGATGGATAAACAACAAGGTCCTACTGTATAGCACAGGGAACTCTATTCAATATCCTATGATAAGCCATAACGGAAAAGAATATTAAAAAATATATATGTGTATATATATATCTGAGTCAGTTTGCTGTACAGCAGAAATTAATACAACCCTGGAAATCAACTATACTTCAATAAAATCAATAAAAAAAAGAAGAAGACACCAAAAATATTTAGAGCTTTTAGACACAGTGTGAAGACCCAGAAGTGGAAGGAAGAGAGGACGGAATGAAGCTGCGGTGGAAGACAAGCGGGCTTGGCTGAGGTCCAGGCTGAGGGCAGAGACAAGAGAGAGGAAGACAGATGAGCGTAAGAATGCAGGGAAGAAGAGGGGACAGGGCACAGGGAGTGGAACATATAACCCCAGTTTTCAGGATCGCCACGGTTCCGAGGAACATCAGAGCTAACACGAACGACGCAGACTAGGGAGATCCATGTACTAAAGGGGAATTCGATAGGGAAGCTCAGCCCATCGACACGTCCGTCCTTTGCGGAAAGGCACTGAGCAGAAATAGGGGGCTGCAGTCAGAGAAGAGAGACGCAAGTGCTACAGCAGAGAGCATCTTGGGTAACAGGAAGATGGTGACTGAGCGTGATGACCACCATCAGGAACCAACAGCAAAGGGGGTGGGGTCCCAGGGTACAGGAAGCATGGCCATCATGGTCATGAGCCTGCACCCCTGCAGTTGCTGGAACTACGTGATGACCAGGTTGAAAATATGGTTTCAGGATCAAGAAAGCTATGTGGTCATGCTGCTGCTGCTGCTGCTGCTGCGTCGCTTCAGTTGTGTCCGACTCTGTGCGACCCCACAGACAGCGGCCCACCAGGCTCCCCTGTGCCTGGAATTCTCTAGGCAAGAACACTGGAGTGGGTTGCCATTTCCTGCTCCAGTGCATGAAAGTGAAAAGTGAAAGTTGCTCAGTCGTGTCTGACTCTTAGTAATCCCATGGACTGCAGCCTACCAGGCTCCTCCATCCATGGGATTTTCCAGGCAAGAGTACTGGAGTGGGTTGTGATGTGGTCATGGGTAGATGCCTAATTACTCCTGGAGGAGAAAACAAAAAGATGGTCTGCAGGATACACACGAATCTATTCATCTTTTTAATCCTAGGGTCTACCTTTGTGGGTCCTTGGCAGACATCTGCTGAATTCATGAATGAGCAAATTAAAGAAATGCTACTTTGTAGATGCTACAAATCCCAGGAAATCTTGGTTTTCATGGATTCTCCTTATCATGAGATATTTAGAGGGGGAAAAATATATCTGAGAGGAGAAGGTTAAACAATTAATTCTAGATTTTAAAATGTACAAGCTAACATTTCTATAGTGACTAGTAAAAGAAAAAAGTGTGTAATTTCCAAAATAGTAGGTGGAAAAATATGAGACAAAAATTCAACTAATTAAAAGTAGGCAGGAAAAAGTGGGGAAGAAGCATAAAAAGATGGAACAAGAATAACTCACAAAATAACAAGACAGAAATGAATTCAAATAAATAAATGTAACAAATTAAAAATGTACCAAGTGGCAAATTAGTAGATTTTAAAGGTAAAAGCTATAAGACTTTTAAAAGTAAAACTTGAAATATTAAAATCCAGCTACATGCTGTTTTTGCAAAGGGCTGCAAAGAGTCAGATACAACTTACTGACTGAAAAACAACAACAAAACACTATTTGTAACAGACACAATTAAAATATAGAGATTGAAAATATATATCCAGGAAAATACTAATTAGAAAGTAACTGGCAAAAAAAAAAAAAGAAAAAAGAAAAAAAAAAGGAAAGTAACTGGCATAGTTATATTGAAATTAGACAAAATAAGTGAATAATAATGATATTACTGCCTAATGAGGAAATGGTCAATTCACTTGGGGGAGATAATTCTAAACTTATATTTACCTAATAACTTAGATTCAAAATATATGACTTCTTTTACCCTCTTTCTATTGACTACACCAAAGTCTTTGACTGTGTGGATCACAACAAATTGTGGAAAATTCTTCAAGAGATGGAAATACCAGACCACCTTACCTGCCTCCTGAGAAATCTGTATGCAGGTCAGAAAGCAGCAGTTAGAACTGGACATGGAACAATAGACTGGTTCAAAATTAGGAAAGGAGTACATCAAGGCTGTATATTGTCACCCTACTTATTTAACTTCTATGCAGAGTACATCATGCGAAATGCTGGGCTGGAGGAAGCACAAGCTGGAATCAAGACTGCTGGGAGAAATACCAATAACCTCAGATATGCAGATGATACCACCCTTACGGCAGAAAGCAAAGAGGAACTAAAGAGTATCGTGATGAAAGTGAAAGGGGAGAGTGAAAAAGCTGGCTTAAAACTCAACATTCAAAAAACTAAGATCACAGCATCTGGTCCCATCACTTTAAGGCAAATAGATGGGGGAAACAATGGAAACAGTGACAGACTTTATTTTGGGGGGCTCCAAAATCACCGCAGTTGGTGACTGCAGCCATGAAATTAAAAGACACTTGCTCCTTGGAAGAAAAGCTCCTAGATAGCTTATTAAAAAGTAGAGACACTACTTTGCTGCAAAGGTCTGTCTAGTCAAGGCTATGGTTTTTCCAGTCGTTATGTATGGATGCGAGAATTGGACCATAAAGAAAGTTGAGTGCCAAAGAACTGATGCTTTTGAACTGTGGTGTTGGAGAAGACTCTTGAGAGTCCCTTGGACTGCAAAAAGATCCAACCAGTCAAATGTAAAGGAAATCAGTCCTGAATATTCATTGGAAGGACAGATGCTGAAGCTGAAGCTCCAATACTTTGGCCACCTGATGTGAAGAAATGACTCATTGGAAAAGACCCTGATGCTGGGAAAGATTGAAGGCAGGAGGAGAAGGGGACAACAGAGGATGAGATGGTTGGATGGCATCACCAGCTAGATGAACATGAGTTTGAGCAAGCTCCGGAAGTTGGTGATGGACAGGGAAGCCTGGTGTGCTGTAATCCATGGGGTCGCAAAGAATCAGACACGATTGAGTGATTGAACTGAACTGAACCTCTTTCAGTAACAGATTAAACAGACAAAAAGCTAGCAAGTATACAGAAAATTTGAATAACAAATTTTTAAAAAAGTTGATCTAAAGAATATAGAGAACTTGGCACTCAAGATGGTTGTTAAGAATACATAAAATATTTAAAAAATTGACTACAAGGAAGTTTAATGTCCACAGATTCCTCTAAATAATGTCCAAAAATCCCAATGAATCTTCTCTAATCATCATACATTTAAGTTAGAAATCATTAATAAAAAGACAAACCAAAAATCTCACATGCCCTGAGCACTAAAGCACACACATTCAAGCACTCATATGCTCTAAATAATGCATGGGTCAAAGAAGTAATTGTGATAAAAATTTAAAAATACTTAATGATAATGATACTTGACTGTTACATACAGGGCAAATGAATAGTTTTAACTAAATGCTTCTCATGGAAAAGACTGAAAATTAATGTATTCAGCGTCCTGTTTGAAAATAAAAATAGCATAAACTCAAAAAAAAAGTAGAAGGAAATGAGTAAAGATCAGGAAAGCAGAAAAATTTAAAATGCAGTATGAAAGATCAATAAGGCGGAGGTTATTTCTTTGAAAAAACTAATAAAACCAACAAAACCAACAAAATGCTGGCATGTAAAGTTGAGAAAGAAGAAAGAGAAAAGGCACAAATAAACACTATTAATGATGATAAAGGAAAAAAAGGAACACAAGTACAGATAAGTTAACAATAAGAAAATAAAAACAAACGTGTACCCCTGAGTAAAAGAATTAGACAAAATCCACAATTCTTATGAAAGATAGTTACTATAAATTAACTTAAGAAAAACTACAAATCCAGAATAGTATTATAACTATTGAAAAAATTAGTAACTGAAAATTTTACCAGGAGGAAAATGCCAGACCTAGCCAGTCTTGTAGTTGAGTTCTAAAGATAATCTATCTGAAACTTACATGAACTCTTCGAAGAGAATACAGAGAATACAGAATGCTACCTAATTCATTTAAAAAGCAGATACATTGCTCATTCTTAACATGAGAAAATAGAAATATAAGAAGGATCATTAAGAGACTAGTCACTCACGGACATAGACACAAAAATCATTAATGAACAGCTTTCAGCAATATTTAAAACATAGCATGACTAAGTAAGGCTATCCTAAGAAAGAAGGGTTGGTTCAATATTAGAATGCTGACTATATTAATTAACCTGCCACACTAACATACTAAAAAAGAGGAATAAAATAATCATTTCATATAACAATAAATGCAAAAAAAAGCATTCTATCAAATTCAATATTTATCCAATGGAGTAAACAGTTTTAATAAATCACAAATGGAAGGGAATAGCCTCAAACTAATTATAACTAGTTGTTAATCATTAAAAGCCTTTTCTCTGAAAATCAGGACCAAGACAAGAATGCCTGCCAGCCTAAGTTTCATTTAATGTTGTGCTGGAGATTCTAGTCAGCTTTATAAATAAGAAAACAATAAATAAAATGTATAAGGACGAAGAATAAAGAAAAGTGTCAGTAATGAAAGTTGACCTCGTTTCTCCATGAAAAACTCCAGAGTAATCTACAGAGAAATGATTGAAATCAACATTGATGAGAAATGTTTCTGGACAAAGGAGCAATATACTAAGGTGTGTGTGTGTGCTTGTGTGTGTACATATTATACACACATATACTTACATACCCATATCTCTATATATTTATACAGATACTATTATCTACTTGCAATGAAAAAACAAAACTACCAAAACAAAAAAGGACACATAAATAAAAGATGTATGAGATTTTATGAAGAACATTTTGAAACTCTGCTGAAAAATATAAAAGAAGACCCAAATACATCAAGACATAAACCATATTGAGAGATGAAGATCCAATATTGCCAAGAAGTCAGTTTCCTCAAGCTCTTATACATGCAGTTCCAAACAGCATTACACAGAGTTTTTCAGGAAGCTGACTGTATGAAATGTCCACATTTTTCATGGACAAGGTGACTCTAAAATGATGGAACACAAGGCTTAAGGATGACCAATCCATTCTTGAGAATAACAAGGCAGCCACGGAAGAGGCTGTACAAGGTAGTAGTAGATATTAACACTCAAGTAAAAAAAAAAAGCACAGTGTATGAACAGTTAACAAAAGAACATTTCACCTGATTGGTGAACATATAAGACATGCCCACCTCCAAATGGAACAATAATGAAATATTCTTTTTCCACCTATCAAACTGGCAAAGATGATTAAAAAAAAAAAGACTAAAACTTATTTGAGAGTTGATGTGTTTGAGGTTAGCATTCTCGTGGAGACTGTTTATGAGTGTGAATTTGTTCAGTGTTTCTGGAAACCAGGTTTTCAATATGCATAAAGAATCATAAGCATTTTACATACTTTGAACTGTTAATTCCACCTCTTGAAGTCTATCTGTAAAAAATAGTGGAGGTAAACCCAAAGAATTATCCATAGCAGTGTTCACAGCAAAGACAAGATACGACACTATTTATATAAAGATTCTAGTGCATTAACATATTGGACGGAAACCTACTGAAACTGAGAGTAGGTTTATGGGTGGGTTTTATTGTCTTTTTCTCTTTACACTTTTCTTAGAATTTCCAAATTTCTTTCAAAAATTGTGTGTTGTTTTTAGAGGAAAACAATGATATAACTGGGACTCAGAAACCTATAAAAGCATACTTTGTTACTCTGCCTCCTTACAAGTGTTTTTCATCATTAAAATAGAGAAAAAATAAAAGAAAGCATTCTCTTTAGGCAGATAAATTATGTTAATTGGATTTATAGTATATTCTCTTCATGTTTCAAGAAGTAAGCTTAAAATACACTTAGTAATCAGCCAAGTAAAATATTTTGGCCATAAAACTGGCAAGGAACTCAAATGCATAATTACCTAAAGAGCATAAACACAATACATATAAAAACATATGCTGTACATTTTAATTAACACTGAATGCATTATAATTATTCAGTATCTCTTGTATAATTTCCCTGAAGTAAACAGATAAAAGGTTTTCCACGTGCCCCTAAAGGGCAACAATAGAAGATAAAGGGAGTGAAGAGGTGTTGAAAAATTTTCTAAGATGCTGAATAATAGGTGAAGACCACCGTGGACATAAAACTTTGTTCAGAAGATGCAACAGAAGAAGTTAGAAAAGTCAGCAGGTTCTGTTTTCAGAGGCAGGACAGGTCAAAAAAGCTACAGCCTCTGATTCAATATTATTTTGGTCTGAATAATAAATGTAACAATAATGCAAAGAGTCGGACACGACTGAGCGACTGAACTGAACTGAACTGAATGTGGATTTACATGACATAAAGTGTGAAATAAATCAATTTCAAACATCTAATTCATACATTTCTTTATTACTCAGGGGACAGTGGGAGTCAGAGGTGGAATGGAACTCTGATCATAGACATTTTACAGGCATGGTAAGAACTTGATACAGAAATCTCTGCCATCACTACTGCATCCTCTCCATCCGGCGTTCCCAGGGTGTTGGAGATGGGGTGGGGATTAGCGGTGGGAGTAGGAGATGGAGATGAGAGAGGGGGAAAAGCAAGGAAGGGCACACCAGGATCGAAACGCCCTCATTTAGAAATGCTGAATAACTCAAAACTGGAAAGAGGGGGGCCAGAGAAGTGCCTGTGGGTCCCAGGCGATGGCCCTCTACACACCAGTGACAGCTGGTTAGGGCTGCCCACTGGAGGCCATCCCATCCATGGAGATGGAGATACATCAACCAAAACATCCCGTTCACGGAGGTACATCTACCAAGCTGGGAGTCCAGCACCACCAAGGCAACAGCTCGACTAATGCTACAGAGATTCTAGTGATCATGTGGTCTACAGAGACTCTAAAGAACACGTGGTCTTCAGAACCGATCCAGTTGCTTCAGTGAAGATGATTCACTCAAGGCCCAGGTCAGGGTCTCCCAGGGACTCTTCAGTGACATGCAAGGTTGAAGACGTGGGACCCAGTTTCCTCATTGCCAATCCACTGTCCTTTGTATTTCCCAGAACTACTTTGAAAAAATGTAATTTCCTTTTCAACTCATTATTTTTCGCAGCATTTAGTCAAAGATGAGAGGTGTTATCTTGGTTTTGAGCAGTCAGAGATCCAGTTCACAAGGTGGTATTGTATAACCTCATTGGAAAAAGAGTCCACCATGTCCAGAACCTCTTCAGAGAGGATCTCTGAGAAAATTATGCACAGCTCGCGTCTACACTTCCTCTTCTCCCTCCCTCTCCTGGGCTGGTTGGCGGTCATGCAACAATCCAGGGAGGCAGGGTGTGGGATCTAAGCCTCTGAGCTTACACCTGGTCCTGGTGGGTCTCTGACAAACCAGGTGGCTGATATTGTGCAGGATAATTTTTGTGCATTTCATTACAAGGAAAAGCTAGAGCAGGAGAGGAGCGATGTCAGAGTGACCGTGCTCTCGGAGTGGAGACACTGAGAGAGGTTAACAGGCAGCATCTGCTGATGCGGAGATTCTGAAACGAACCAGAGCTGGCGCTGTCAGCAGGGCCCCCGGGGCTGGTTGGATGCTCTGCCAAAGGACAGAGCACTTCAAAGCACAAAGAACTTCTCAGAGGAGGACAACGCTCCTGCCATGAAATCACAAGTCGAATCAATAAAACACAAGGTTGCCTTCTGTAGGGCTGAATTTCCTGATGTTGCAGGAGGAAGTTGGCGGTGCAGGGGAAACAGCAGGGAGCCAACAGAGTCTGGGGGAAATCCCCCCACTCCAGAGCAGGATGATCTTGGGCAAGAGACTTAATTCTGAGTCATTCCCTCATCTCTAAAATGGGTGTGATAATGACAATAGCATTGTGATTAGAAAGATACATCTTTCTCCCTGTTTATCTGTGTGTGTGTCTTTGTAGAGTGAGTTCACATAAGGGATTAGACCAAGGTAGGCACCATCAACATCTTCATTGACATTCTAGGAACCACAGGAAATTTCATGAAAAGTCCACCCCTGGAAGCCTTCATAAGCCCATGGTAACACAAATTGCCTTTCTGAACTCTGAATCTGTGATCTATACAGTCTATGATAATACACAGTTTCTCTCTTGCAATAGTAATGTTTTGAAATGTACTGAAGTCACTAGATAATTCTACATTATTTCTATAAAGGACCAAAAAAGCATGAAAGCATATAGGGAATAAAAATACTCCCACTTTTAAAACATGTGGTTGGCATACAGTGAGTAAAACCATCAGATGGAACCATGCCATTCATCTTCCCATTTTTAAGCCATCAGTATTGATAAGGTTCAAGTCATCCAGCAGAGTTTCTGGTTGAATGTTGCTAACCCGCTTGATTCTATGTGATAATGTGTACCATTCTGAGCATATATTTTTAATAGTTTCATCCATCTTTAATTTTATTTTCCCTTCTAGGAGTGTATGTGTTGAAATACACAGAAATCAATTCAACAAATGTAAAGGAACATATTTATCAGTTTAGTTCAGTTGCTCAGCTGTGTCCGACGCCAGGCTTCTCTGTCCATCACCAGCTCCCAGAGCCTACTCAAACTCATGTGCATTGAGTTGGTGATGCCATCCAACCATCTCATCCTCTGTTGTCCCCTTCTCCTCCTGCCTCCAATCTTTCCCAGCATCAGGGTCTTTTCCAATGAGTCATTTCTTCGAAGCAGGTGGCCAAAGTATTGGAGTTTCAGCTTCAGCATCAGTCCTTCCAATGAAAACTCAGGATTGATTTCCTTTAGGATGGACTGGTTTGATCTCTTTGCAGTCCAAGGGACTCTCAAGAGTCTTCTCCAACACCACAGTTCAAAAGCATCAATTCTTCAGCACTCAGCTTTCTTTATAGTCCAACTGTAACATCCATACATGACTACTGGAAAAACCATAGCTTTGACCAGATGTACCTTTGTTGGTAAAGTAATGTCTCTGCTTTTTAATATGCTGTCTAGGTTGGTCACAGCTTTTCTTCCAAGGAGCAAGCATCTTTTAATTTCATGGCTGCAATCACCATCTGCAGTGATTTTGGAGCCCCCCAAAATAGTCTCTCACTGTTTCCATCAGTGTTTCTCAAATATCTATTGGATAATCAATTAATATATAGCTTTCCCTATTTTGTTAATACACTGCCCACTGTATTATCAACGCCCACTATGTTATTCAAGTGCCAAGCTATGAGACCCTGCACAGATTTGTGTCTCTGACTGGGAGGTCGGGGAAAATGTCAGGAGGAGGTACCATCTGCACTGGGTCTCAAGGGGTTTGGCAGGTGGAGAGGGAGCTGGGAGTCCCTCCAGGCAGAAACGAAGATGTGAAGTGTGGCTCAGAGACAGCGAGGTGCTGAGGGGGTGAGAGGGCCAGGGATTCAGAGGAGCTGACCCGAGGTGCACAGCAGGCAGAAGCTGCAGGCAGTTAGAGAGAAGCCTGGAGCATGGGCCGGGGCCACAACCTATGAACTGAGCACCTCTGCTAAGGAGGTGCCCATTTTTGTACAGAATCCAGAGCAGGTGTTTCAGTCTCACATGGGATAAAATCTGTGTTTCCCAAAGAAAACTCATTGCAGAGCGGAGGGTGGATATGAACACGGAGATCAAACGTCAAGAGATGAGTTGTTGTTCAGTCGCTCAGTCATGTCTGACTCTTTGCGACCCCAGAGGTTGCAGCATGCCAGGCTTCCCTGTCCTTCACTGTCTCCTGGAGTTGCTCAAACTCATGTCCATTGAGTCGGTGATGCCATCCAACCATCTCATCCTCTGTCGCTCCCTTCTCCTGTCGCCTTCAATCTTTCCCAACATCAGGGTCTTTTTCAATGAGTCAGTTCTTTGCAACAGGTGGCCAAAGTATTGGAGCTTCAGCTTCAGCATCAGTTCTTCCAATGAATATTCAGGACTGATTCCCTTTAGGATTGACTGGCTTCGTCTCCTTGCTGGCCAAGGGACTCTTGTTAGGGGACTACTGCAAGAAGTGGGGGGCAAGCAATGAGGGCAGCCAGTGGGCTCACAGAGGATGGGCTACTGTTGGACACGGTGGGAGGAGAAGCAGGAGGACCTGGGAGGTGTGAGTGGAGATGGGTGAGGGGCACTACAGTTCTGCTGAAGCAACTGGGCCAGGTCAGCGGGCGGTGACAGCATCCAGCTGATGCCTGGTACCCTTGAGGTGTTGGGACACGGGCTCCTGATGTCCCTGCTGGGCCAGGTCCTGAGATCTAACAGCATCTGACACTAAAAGCATGTTAGCCAGTGGGGAGAGTGCTCTCCCCCTCCCAGGGGAGATGAAGATAATTCTAATCACCGGTTTCAATGTGGAAACCAGACAGCTGATGGGAACTACTTCAAACCAACTGGAAACTGTCTCCCACCATGAACTGAAATCAGCAAGAGGATGGAGGGTCAGAAGAAATAATAATGCTTGCAATGCAGGAGACCCAGGTTCGATTCCTGGTTCGGGAAGATCCACTGGAGAAGGAAATGGCAACCCACTCAAGTATTCTTGCCTGGAGAGTCCCATGGACAGAGGAGCCTGGTGGTCTACACTCCATGGGGTCTCAAAGAGTCAGATATGACTGAGCTACTAACACAACAACAAACTACATTTCCTGATTCTGTGGTATTATCAGGGGCACGGGCAAGAGGAAGCCAGATTAAAAAAATTAACCTAACACATCAGAGGTCCTGAAAGCAAATACGACACAGTGGAGCCTGTGACAAATAAAAACACGTTTGTATTTGTAGTTTAGGGGAAAACAATCTACCAAGTATTCGAAGAAAAACCAACTGCTGCTCTTATGTAAATTATGCTGAAATTTTCACCTACTAAGAAAGTATTCGCAAACACATATACTCGACTTGCCCCAAACAGCTTGAAGCAACCTCGAAATCTGAGATGCAAGTTTTTATCTTCTTATGGACCTGGCTCAGTAGCCCCATAATAATTAAAGGAAAAAAAAAAACATGTCAGAACTCACTTGGCTGCGGCAGCCATTGGAGGCGCAGCTGTTGTGATTCTTAATGTATCTGCAGTGCTCGCCAAGGCTCCCCGTCTCCCCATCCTTGGCTTTCAATGGTTTTGTTTTGTTTATTTTGTACCTTGTGGGACAGAAAATAACCTGCACTGATTGTGGCAATTGATGGGCTCAGCTGGTGCCTTAGAATATGAAACGGGAACTGAAAATCGCATCTGAAGAGCGTGTGGGCTGGAGGTGAGCGCAGGGCTGCCTCCACCTTGGACGGCGCACAAGCACGGACTCGCTGCGTTGGCGACAATCCCACCAGGTGAGAACACAAAAGGCAGCTCTCATTCCCCCTGCCCGCCTCTGCTTTCAAAACCCAACAAAGGGGCCGCTGGGCACTATTCTTAGAGCTTTTCTAGAGGCACCTGCAACTGTGCCCACTAGTCCCCCATGAGGAGGGACCAGACCTGGGGTGCTCTCCTCGCCAGACCCACTGCGCCCACCTGAGGATGCAGCCTGTCTTCCCAGCTGAGGGCCTTCCTGTCTCACGGCCTCGCCACAGGAATTAGAACTGGAATGGCAACCCACTCCAGTATTCTTGCCTGGAGAATCCCATGGACAGAGGAGCCTGGAGGGCTACGGCCCATGGGGTTGCAAAGAGTCAGACACGACTGAGCGATTGACACACTCCCAGGCGAGAAGGTGGGTTTTCAGGGAGTGGTGTTCCCTTTTTAGTTTTCACTGGCTTCCTTGACATGAGAATCAAGTAAATTAAAAAAAAGAAAGAAAAGATACCAGATTTGAGAGGGCGAGTGAGGCTTTTTAATGACAATTCCTTCTTAGCTTGTGACTCTTTGCCAAATATGTTGCCGTGTGCTCAGTCATGTCTGACTTTTTGCAACCCCATGGACTGTAGCCCACCAGACTCCTCTGTCCATGGATTTTTCCAGGCAAGAATACTGGATTGGGTTGCCATTTCCTTCTCCAGGGGATCTTCCTGACCCAGGGATCAAACCTGTGTCTCCTGCACTGGCAGGTAGGTTCTTTGCCACTAGCGCTACCTGGGAAGCTCCAAAAAGAGATGTTGGGCTTCCCCAGTGACTCAGCGGTGAAGAATCCATCTGTCAGTGCAGGAGACGTGGGTTTGATCCCAGATCCGGGAAGGTCCCACGTGCCACGGAGCAATTAAACCCACGTGCCACAACTATTGGGTCCGTGTCAAATACAGAAAAAGGCATCAAATATAACATTGTGCTTACATTGAAAAAAAAATCAGCTGTTTTACTCAGAAAGCAGGGAAGGATGAGAGGGGAAAATTTACAATCCATACATTTTTAAAAGATTTACAAGGAGCTGTAAGACGTTAGACACATTAAAAAAAAATGCAGGCTCCTCGGGAAAACTCATAGGTTGAGCTTGAGCCTGAAGGTTTTGGCATAATGTCTCCAATTCCCCAGTGTAAACTGAGCAAAAAACCAGTCTCCATGTTCAATTACAAAATTAATCATCTGTGTTTGTGCCCTAGAGAAACACACAGGAGAAAAGTCGGTGGGGTGAGGATAATACTTTGCTAAATAAATTTAGACATATGTACACACACATATATTTTTCTGAGGAGTAGTTTCCATGAATTACTTAGGTTTATACATTTCAGAAGGCTTCCCAGGTAGTGCTAGTGGTAAAGAACCCGCCTGCCAATGCAAGAGATGTAAGAGACGTGGGTTTGATCCCTGGGTCGGGAAGATCCCCTGCAGGAGGGCGTGGAAACCCACTCCAGTATTCTTGCCTGGAGAATCCCCTGGACAAAGGAGCCTGGTGGGCTACAGTCCACGGGGTAGCAGATAGTCGGACATGACTGAAGCGACTGAGCACACACACATACATTTTAGATCCAGTAATTGGAAAATAAATGTTTGTGCCCCAGAGCAATATTAATTGTCAGCTGATAAAACAATATCATCTGTGCTTTCCAGAAGGCCCTAGGTGGGAGTAGTTTTAAATTGTCATCCTTCCTTTATCTTAATTTTATGATGATAGCAACATACATTCTTTCAGAATTACATGACTGTTTTTCCCACTTCAGGTTAATGTTTTTCTGCTGGGATCGTGGAAAACACCTGGATTCAGCTCAAAAATTGAGGGCCAAAGAAGGCCTTTGGGGGACAACAGAGGGACAGGAACTCACTCTCTGACTCTGCAGGGTCACCCCTGAGGTTGGGCCCCGCTCCATACCAGTCGGGCAGCGGGGAGCAGCCCCCATGTCTGGGGCAGTGCTTCCCGGCCAGGGGCAGAGCTGGAGAATCTTCATTCCAGGTGACGAAGGCCTGGGAGTCTGCAGGGGCGGCTGGCGCAGGGCTCCAGTGCTCCCCGAGTGCAGCCCTCTCCTTTCTCCGCTTCTGGGAGACCCACGGCTCCCCCCCAAGGGCTTAGCACAGAGTGATCTGTGCTCTGGGGGAAGAATAACCAGCTCCTTTTTGGCAGCAACGTAAACAAACTTGCCCTCTCTGCTGAGTCTGTCTCCTGAGACCCTCCGTCCCATCTCCGCTGACAATGTGCTGTTTTCTGTTCAATTCTGCCTGTTTACTTTTTTATTGTGATTCATGTCTGAGTTTCTTTGGAATCAAATTATTGCATTTCCCTGGTGAGAGATGCCATATGACGATCTTGTTAGAATAAAATCAAATAAAAAAACCTGCACCCACTGCTGCTCTCTCTCATCCCCACCACGTTTTCCCTATGGTTTGGACACACTTCTGTGTCGGCTCCTGGAGTGGTAATGAACCCTTCCAGGGTTGAGGCCAGTTTTCAGACAGTTCTTTCTTGGAAAAGATAAAGACGAATTGGTTCAGACAGTGTCAACAGAGAGAAACTCACTGTTTTACAATTATTTTACAGTTTACGAGGCTGGTGTTTTCTGACATCCGTGGATTGAAGGAAACTGACTGGCTGGGTGATGGTACTGAGTCATGGGGGCAACCTGAGGCTTTCTTGACGTTTCTCCCCTAGAAATGTTTCGGCACTGGAGTAACTCATGGCTTTGACAATTGTGGAAGCCAAGCTTTCACACTGCAGTCTTCCCTGATGGCTCAGAGGGTAAAGAATCTCCCTGCAATGCAGGAGATACAGGTTCACTCCCTAGGTTGGGATGAGTCCCTGGAGGAAGGCGTGGCAACCCACTCCAGTATTCTTGCCTGGAGAATCCCATGGACAGAGGAGCCTGGTGGGCTACTGTCCATGGAGATGCAAAGAGTCAGACACGACTGAGTGGCTTTCACATCACTTTGCTTTCTGAATGGGGACAGAGGGATGCAGTTGCTGCTACACGTTTACAGTAAATACATTTCCCATCTCCCCTTCACTTTTGGAGTGTGGATTATTATCTTTCAAGCTGTGCCTGTGGGTCTCGTATGACAGCATTTAAAAATTAAGCTGTCTGTATAAACAGATCTCCATCCAAGTACAGATGAGATTGAGATGCATGCATTACCTGAAACTCCTTCTCTTCCCACGGCAGCCAGAATGATGTCCGAGCTTCTGGGAGGGACTCACAGAGCCCTGACTGCTCAGGTTCTCTGGCTTCCATGTCTACCTGGAATCCCGCTCTTTCGCTTCTCCAGGCCAACTCCAACTCATCCTTCAAGGAACAAGCCATCCTTGCCCAGATTTGGGGATGGAGGTGAGACACAGAGCAGGCACCTCCTTCTCCCCGAGGCCACTCTGCAGGTCTGCCCCTGTGCACATTACTCATCACGTCCGGTTGACTCTGTCCCACCACAGTCCTCCCCCGACATCCACTCCCTGCCCCCAGGAGGGAGCACTTAGTAACCTGAAGATTCCCGAGCACTGGGAACCTCCCTACCAGAACTTCCCACCTGGTCTTTCTTCCAAGAGCATGTTCCCTTGTACTCCTGCTTTCCTCTCTGGTACATGTTCTCTTTGCGTTTTTTCCTTTCCTTTTAAAAAAGACAGCTGATAGTGGTTTTGTCACTGAAAAGTTTTTACTTCCCCCCTCAGCTTTAGTGAGATACAATTGACATGTAACATTGTACAGCTTGAGGGTATATAATATGACGATAGCATACCTGTATATATTAATTTTAAACAGGCCCCTCTGGATATGGAGAAAAGGGAACTCTCCTCCCCTGTGGGTGGGAATGTAAGTGGTGCAGCCACTATGGAAAGTAGTATAAAGGTTCCTCAAGAAACTAAAAATAGTTGCCATATGATTCATCAATCCTATTCCTGGGCACATACCCAGATAAAATTATAATTCAAAAAGAAACACGCACCCCAGTGTTCACAGCAGCGCTATTTATAACAGCTAAGACATGGAGGCAGCCTAAATGTCCATTACCAGATGAATGGATAAAGCAGATGTAATCCACATATATAATGGAATATTACTAAGCCATAAAAAGATGAAATAATGCCATTTGCAGCAACATGGATGAACCTAGAGATTATCATACTCCACGAAATAAGTCAGAGAAAGACAAATATATGATATCACTTACATATGGAATCTAAACTATGACACAAATGAACACATATAGAAAACATGTACGGAACAGACTTGTGGTTGCCAAGGGGAAGGGGGCTGGGGGAGGGTTGGATTGGGAGTTTGGGATTAATAGATGCAAACTGTTATATACAGGATGGATAAACAACGAGATCCTACTGTACAGTACAGGAAACTATACTCAATATCCTGTAATAAACCATAATGGAAAAGAATATATATATGTGTATACATATATGTATACATGCATAATGGAATCAATTTGCTGTACAGCGGAAATTAACACAACATTGTAAATCAACTATACTTCAATAAAATAAATGAAAAAAAAAAAAACAACAAAACAGTCCCCTCTGATCCACTGAATAGCTGGCATGGGAAAAATAGGTTTTTGAAATGTAATTACTAAAACATTTTATTTCAGAGTATAACAACTCTTAATGAATCATTAAATTATAACATGCTTAAAATTATACACTGTTTCAGTTTGCACTTATAAATCATATTTATTCAGAATAAGGATATCTGAAAATGAAATAATTTTCTTCATATTTTCAAATATGCATCAGCTATGGTATGCTATTGGAAATCCTAAGGTAGGTATTTTAAAATAGTCTGTGAAAAATTGGACTCAGGTTATTTCATGAATTGTTATTTGAGCCTATAACTAATCTCTTTGACATTAACATCATTAATAAACTTTAGAGCAATATCTGTATTCGGAAGACTGGCTAGAACTAAAGACGTCATCTCTATTCATTAGGCTTATATTTTCTCAATAACCTAATTTTGTCTTTCATAAGATATTAATGCTTTTGGAAGTCTTGCTCTTAATCCTATTAATTCCTCAGCCAGCCTTTTAAAGTGCAAGAGGAAATATGCAAAGGCAGTCAATTTCACTGAATTATAAATTAAATCACAAAAGGTAAACCTCAGAATTTCAGGATGGCTAAAATGCAGAACTTCATCTGGACGTATTTTATCGACTTAAACTAAGCTGTGAGGGCCTGGTCCAAGTTAGCGTCCTTGGTTTGGCAGACTTTTGATTTGAGGTCACTGGCAACATGGGAGACATATGTGTTAACAGAAGAAAGTGTGTCTGTGTATTTGCTTGAGTTGGACAAAGATCTGCTCTTCTTTTTAAAAATTTTTTGGCTGTGCTGGGTGTCATGTGGGATCTTAGTTCCCCAACCAAGGATAAAATCCATGCATTGAAAACACATAGTCTTAACCACTGGACCACGAGGAAAGTCCAAGACCTGGTCTTAAAAGAAGCAGAGCAGTGGTGGGGCTCTGACTGCTGCAATGAGTCTTTGACAGTTAAACCGAACACTACAGCATCTGCAGGTATCGTGAGGGACGCCAAGGAGGAGAAAGAAGCAGAGTTTGAACCTTGAAGTACAGGGAGGTGGTAGACACTGATTTTAAAAATACTCTAATTTCAGACATGATGTTTTCCAACTTGGAGCTAGGCAGGTAGACAAAGTACAGAAACATCTTAGATTTAAAAAGCCACGTGGTTGTATAATCCTATTTTAACTGTACGCTCGCTGCTACTTTATCTTCACCAATGACTGTGAACTCATTTTATTCAATAAGGTAGCAGACAAATACAAGCCTCCTCCTTCACCCAGTTCACAAACTCACACACAGACACACACATACACACACTGACACTGACGGTGTGCTCTTCTGAACCAGTCTTCATCCAGTCAATTAATTCTGTCCAGTTCGACAAAGACTTTCCAATAGAATCAGCTAAGGACAGAGGCTGTGAAAGGGGTAAAGCCTACTCTGTTCATATGGTGTCAGAGTACAAACCGCTGCTCCTGGAAAGGCCCTCAAGGGCTGCCCGCATTGGGTCCCAGGATGGTGACCTGCTCGCTGAGCTGGCGGGGCAGTGACAGCTGTCACCCCCTGACCCTAGCTGGCCCCTCTCCTTTCATCTTATCTGCAGCACAAGACATCACTGGCTGACCTACAATGGCTCTGCTCTAGCTGGACAGCTTCTTTCTGAGCTAACACTCAAAATTCCTGGGGTTTAACATCAGACTTCATTACAGGAAAAACCTGGAAAGGTATGAGGAAGGGGGATGAGAGCCTGCAGGCTTCTGTTTTCAAGGTGTATTTGTGCGGAATAAGGAAAGAGGTGAAGAAGCAGTCCTTTTTCCATTTAAAGCAGGCCAGCTTCGCAAGTCTCACCGTCGGATGGAAACGGATCCAGGGTTGAAACAGCTGATCCTTCCCCACCCGTCTCACGTCTCACGGGCGCCCTGGTAGGGGGAGGATGCACAGCCCCTGGTGCCTAGCCCAGGGAGGCGGAGGGGAGCCTGGGTGCAGGCGGGGTGTGTGCTCACCTCGTACTCCTCCTTGAAGCCGTAGCCCTCGGCACACTTCATCTGGGTGATGTGCTGGAGCAGGTCGGCCACCCGGATGGCGGGGTGCAGCTGTCCAGTCTGGTAGGGCACATCGGCCGGCTCGCGCTTCTTGTATGTGTGCGGCTGAACCAGGCTGCTGGTATCGCTGGCCATCGTGTGTGTCTCGTCTGGGAAAAGAAGGTCACGGGGAAAGTGAGGGGAACCAGTGGCTATTCCTGGGGTCGCTGAGAACCTGATATCCCCTCAACCTATGGCTGCCATGATCCCTGCGATGATTCAGCAAAAAAAGGAAAGTTAAATGTCTACAGGTTTAAATGGGGTTGGCAGTACTGGTGGAGATGAGGCAGGAATCTGTTTTTACAAAGCAGTCCAAACGATCTTTAGTTTTCACAAAGCTGATTGGTAAGAATCCTTTAGCCTTCGGGCGCTAAAGTTCAACGAAGTTTCGCTCTGAAACTTCGTCAAGGCCTGGTTCCAAACCAGTCTTGTTTTCCTCTGAAGATTCGTGAACTAGTTTGTATGAAGATGGAAATCAACGCTGTACAAATGTTCCGTGAGCAAAGAAAAAGTGCACAGAATGGGTTGGCTTATAAAGCTAGCGATGAAAACATGAACTTGATACATGAGATCCAAGATGAATGGGGTGGGGGAAGGAAGGAATTGGGCTGGATGAGTCTCTTTGCATGCTCCAGGATCACAAAGCTGGAAAGACGGTGAACGGACACAGCACTCATGGGATGTTCTATGAGAGCGAACATGCAGGCCAACGCACAGCAGAACCAGCTGGCTCTGTCCGGATCTACAGATAAGACACACACCCCCATTCCCTCCACACCTTCTCCATGGGGCGGGTGCATGGGGGAACTTACCATTTATAGGCACTTTTAAGAAGATACATATCAGGAGAAAAGAGGAGGAGAAAAAGGAAACAGGGCATAAGCAATAATACTATGTGAATAAGTACAGGTATTTTTTATTTTGTGCTTTAATTTTTACAGTTTTCTATTCATAGGTGGTCAGAAGGCAAAGCCTCATTTCTCCCATCACATAGGATGGAGGTGCTTAATTTAAGCACTCAATAACATTAGGAGGTTAAAATAGTATCATAATTGCTTTTCATCCCCTATGAACCAAGTAATGACTAAATAAGTCTTAGTTGTACTCGACACATTTTCTCACTTAAATTTCTTGAACAAGTCAACCAAATTGTACTATGAAATTAATGTCAGAATTTGGTCAAATAAGCCTTAAGAGGCTATATTTTAATGGAAGACTTTTAGTAAATTAGATTAATGAATTGCAGAAATTGTAGCTATTAAAAAATGTCTTAGGCAGGATGATGTTATTAGGTTAAGAGTTCCACATTTTACAGGTTAACTCATTACAATGCTGAATCTCTTTAGCCATTTTGATTCAGGGTATGTCACATCAAAATATAATGAGAAAGTCACTTAAGATGAGAACATTAAATTGAAACTGGTTTCAGGCATAAAGAGTGAAAACATATAAGAAAAGATATGTTCAATTAAAAAAAAATGACCAGATTGTTTATCAATAGAGAATTCAGCTGCGGGTTTTTGTCTATTTAACCTAAGTTCAGCTCCCAGGGGAATTTAGTTCAAGGTCACTTGGTGAGCTGGGCCTGGGTTTGGGACCTTCTATCTGCATCGCAAAGCACCTGGGATGCATGGTATGAAGGGTGGCACACAGGTGTGTAGCTATGTGCTGCTGCTGAAATGGCACCTGATCACTACAAGGTGGCTACAGACACAAAGACGAAATAAAAAAGGTGGTAAGTTGATTTTATGATCTTTTTCCATTTGGATTTGCTTTGAAATTTAGAAATTTATCTGTTCCCATCTCTTAGAATAGTCACAAATAAACCAGGACATTTTCACATCAGATTTGTTCACTGGCAACTGCCAAGCTCTACAAAGGGGCGTTAGTCGCCCTCCTAAAGCCCTGCATCCCTGGAGCTTTCAGCTGCTCCAGCAGGAAGGTTTGCTCTTTATACTCAAATAAATGGAACATTAATTAGTTTCCCCCCGTGCCTCTCATTCTCTCAGTTTTGTACCTTTGGGGATGAACATAATTAAATGTCCTCCATTGTGGATGGATCTTCTGTTCTAACCTCTCCAAAATGAATCATGTGAGTCTTTCACGTAGATCCACTGGCGACCAGGCAGTGCTCAGACCCCAGGGTGAGGCATTCTTGGAAGTTTTAGGTCTACAGAGTGGCTACCACTGTCACCTGGTATGCATCGCCCACATGGCATCAGGACAGTGTGATCTCATTACTACGTGGACATGTCTCAAAGTTATCTACACACTACCCAGACCATCAAAAATGAGAATACTATTATCAAATACATAGATACTGACAGGGAAATAGAAGGTTTCTGCTGTGATATCTGTTCTGAAATCAGGTCACCCACACCAGCAGAAAACCTCTATTCCACCAAGATGAGTGATTCGTCAGTTACCTCTGCCTTCTTCAAAAAGAATGATTACAGATAAAATATATCATTTGTCCCTAACTTCCTATAGTTGTTAAAAATGACCCACCTATAATTTTTAAATTAAAAATTATGTGTTAAGAGGAAATCAGAAATAGTTTCTCACTAACATTTCTGATGGTTTTCAAAGAATTGAGAATTCATTCTACCTACATTCTCTTGTAAACTTTCTTGAATTTTCAATGAGCCAGCTAGAAAAATCTTGAAATGAATGCTGTTTTTGAGGTAGGGAGAAGTCTTACTCATCTACCTACCTACTTGTCTATCATCTATCTATGTTTTGCAAGAAACTGATACAAAGGCATACTAAAGCTTTATACATTAG
The DNA here is from genome assembly GCF_042477335.2 of Ovis canadensis. Classification (NCBI taxonomy): domain Eukaryota; kingdom Metazoa; phylum Chordata; class Mammalia; order Artiodactyla; family Bovidae; genus Ovis; species Ovis canadensis. The sequence continues at coordinate 54,599,905 of NC_091267.1, read as the reverse complement.
GGCTGAGCACCTTAGCTTGTGTGAATAAAAGGCACTAGAGGATTTAATTGTGCCAAGTTCTGAGTCACAACCAAACATGCCTTCCTGTAAATTATAATACCACTATTCCCCAAAAGTGCCGGAGTAGATGCACAGCTTCACGTCTTTGCATGGTTTCAAGTGATAACCTACTTGACACATAGATTCACCTTTGCGCCCAGTAACGGGGAAGGGACAGTCCCCAAGCACTGCTGTTTGACACACTGGCTTGTTGGTACCAGTTCAACATGGTAAACAGCTACTTGTTGATCTGGCTGACTTTTTTTCCCAATGTGTATTTTTTTTTTTTTCTATTTGAATCATCTGTTCAGTGACTCTTTCCCTGTAAAGAAGCCTAACCAACTTTAAAAGATGTGATTAGTGTTTGTAATAACAAAGCCCCGACTTTAAAAGATGGCATTTGTTTAATAAGCTTATCTAAATCCTGCTGTGAAATCTGAACATTGTCTTGCCTCTGACAATGTGCATCTCAGCCCTACCCCCTCATAGCTCCCCCAAGGTCAGAACATCTACCAGAGGAATCAAGGAATGAATGCCAGCCACACAAAGAAATTGCAAATCTTTGCTTATCAAGAGATTCTGCAAATGTCATCTGCATATAGATTGCATTGTTCGGGTGCCTAAGATTAGCCCCTCACTCATGAAAAGGCTAAAAATGCAGCTTTCTTTCCCTTACTGTCGCTAGTCAAAGGTGCTGGCATTAGCGGGGTTTGCTTATTAGTCCTCAAAACAACACAGATTAAAAAATTATGGTTTAGTCTATTCTTCAACTCCTGTCTGAGTTCTTTTTTTTTTTCCCCCTCAGGCAAAAAACTGGCTTAATCAAGCCCAGAAAACATCATACGGGGGAAAAAAAACACCCTCTACATAAAAATCATAACAACTTAAGAGAAAGAGAAGCACAGGGGGAAAATTATATTGCCAAGATATAAACCCTTGAAAGGAGAGTTATGAAGAAGGAAATGGCAACCCACTCCAGTAGTCTTGCTGGGAAAATCCCAGGGACAGAGGAGCCTGGAGGGCTGCAGTCCATGGGGTCACAAAGAGTCGGACACAAGTGAGTGACTGAGTATGGACAATTAGCAAGCAGGTCTGGCACAGCAGAGGGTGGAGCCCTGTCTACGATGGATGGTTGGGCACCTTGAAGCCATCCGTATGGTTCTCCTTCTAGGGAAGGTTAGTGATAGGAAGAAAGCAGCCTGGTACACCTGGTTATGGTCTCAAAGACAACAGCAGCTCATGCTTGTTTGGTTCCATCACAGCTAAGTAATACCATTTCTCCTCTCCCTCCTTGTATTTGGACAAATGGGATTTTTTTCTTTATCTCCCACTGGGACACTACCTACTTTCATTGCATTCTGCCCGAAGGGGCTAACATTTTATTTCATTTCCAGTGACATCTTACACCTCGTAAACCATGTGATTATAAAGTGTCACCTTGTCATTGTGCTGTTGAGACCATCGGCTCCTCTGAAATCCCACTGTGTGACAGACACCTGGAAACACTGGGGTGCCCTGGGTGGCTCCGAGGAGGGGCAGGGGCCTAAACTCTACTGTGATTATTTTTTTCGCATAGTGTTTGGCATAATTAGAAAAATGCTATTTTTGAAACAGCTGTTTTTAGTGCTCAGCAGTAAGTGACAATAATAATGAGCTATTCCCACATTTATTGGCTGTCACACTGGACAGACTTCAGGTCTTACAGCTGAGTTTGGACATGCTGTGATTTTTCCTTGGGATCAAAACTGACTGCAAATACTGAACCTGGAAAAGGAGAATGCTAGAGCTGGGTTCACTCATTGGAACCTTTCAGTATCATTCCCAGAACACACGCAGCAAACCCTTCTTATCAATGGGGACTGTTTGGAGAAAGTCTTTTTGTTATGCGCCCCTCCCCGCCCCTCCAGACCAGCCACCACCCCGTCCTGGTTACAACTCCTGCATCAAACTCCCGTCTCCTACAGAGAGGCCACTGACTTTCGAAATTACTCCTGTAATGAACTGTGATAAAGGGAAATGTTCTCACCTAAAATTGCAGTTGGCACAAATGGGTCTGTCATACACCGTAAGCAGGTCAATGCAGAGAAAGTAAAAAGAGAGAGAACAGTGAATGATTGATGAAAGGCCCCCCCTCCCAATTTTCCCGTAGAAGCCACAGAAAGCACTGGGTTACAGCACATCAAACATAGTAAGCTCCTCAAGCGTCTTGGGCAGCAAAGTGAGCCCTGGGTGACTCTGAGTGCTCGGGGTGATGAAGAGATGCAATAGCGGAAAGATCTGTTACCTGGGTAATAGGAGTTGGGCACCGATGTGCTCAGGGTGTTGGTTTTCATGGTGAAGGACGACGGTGAAGACACAGCTGTAAATGAGAGAGAGGCGTGTCAGCGGGGGCAGAGAGGCAACACCTGAAAATACGGCCCTGAGGTCACGCATGGGGAAACCGGGCTGGGTAGACTGTGGGCCACAGAAACATCAGAGGTTTACCTGTGTCTCTGTGATGGATATTGTCCCTCTCCACCTGCTCTGCAGAGTTACTTGTGCTTTAGGGCAGCGGTCCCCAACCTCTTCGGCCCCAGGGACTGGTTTCGTGAAAGGTAATTCTATCATGGACTGGGGATGGGAGGGATGGTTGGGGATGACTCAAGCATGTTGCATTTATTGTGCACTTCATTTCTATTATTATTACATCAGCTCCGCCTCAGATCATCATCCTGGAGGTTGGGGACCCTTACTTTAGAGGACACATACACTTTCATCACTTAAAAGATTTTTTGACCCCACAAATGAAGGAAAATACCCACAGCCACAGCCCCTTTCTGTATGCAGAAACTCATTACTCTCCCTTTTGACTCCTAGCCTTTGCTTGTAGGGGGTTTCCCTAGTGGCTCACACTGGTAAATGATCTGCCTGCAATGCAGGAGATGGAGGTTGGATCCCTGGGTTGGAAAGCTCCCCTGATGAAGAGAATGGCAACCCACTTCAGTATTCTTGCCTGGAGAATTCCATGGACAGAGGGGACTGGTGGGCTACAGTCCATGGGGTCACAAAGAATCGGATGGAACTCAAGCAATGAACACTTTCACTTTTTTCACTTTGCTTGTAGAATTTTACCAAATGCTCAGCTGATTATTTACAACTAAGAGGATGAGGACATGTCTACGCATGGCTTTTGGAGAATATTCCAAAGTCAGTGTTTTTGTAATTTGCTAAATCCTCACCTTTCTCCTGTTTTGGACACTGAGAGAACATTTCACAATGTTTTGTTTTATGAAAAATAAATATGTTCCATATGTGTTATTTTTAACATGAAAGCTGCATGCCTACACATTGTCCTATTAGGCCTTAAATCCTTAAAAACCTGCTTATTTTCCTTTGAAATCTTCCTCTGAAACACTCAAGGTTTAACTATTTACACCTTCTCTTTCCAATGTTAGTAAGAGGTGAAGTCAATCCCATCCAATTTATCTGATCCATTGAAAGTGGATATTTTCTATTTTTAAAGTAGTTTAACTCTCCTCAACATCTTAATTGATTAGCGCCTTAAAAACACTTTAATTTCATTAAAGCATAAGGATAAATGATTTGAATGTGCTTAAGTGCACAGGCTGGTTGATGTAAGTCTAAACTTTAATTCTGCCAATGTAGTTATATGGTTTATTTGATGCTGACATCCTGATCAGGACACTAATTAATATCACTTGTGTGTGTGCTCAGTCGCTCAGTCATGTCCGACTCTTGTGACCCCATGGACTGTAGCCTGCCAGGTTCCTCTGTCCATGGGATTTTTCAGGCAAGCACACTGGAGTGGGTTGCCATTTTCTCCTCCAGGGGATCTTCCCAACCCAGGGATTGAACCGCATCTCCTGCGGTTGGCAGGCAGTTTCTTTACCTGCTGAGCTGCTGGGGAATCCCTTAATGCCACTTACACGGGTGTTAAATGGGGCACTACCAACCAAGTTCCTGTGGTGACTGCATCTTATCTTTATTCTGATGACACGCTAATACATTTTCATTCTCCTGGAGTGGTTTCCTTTCAGACAATGGTTTTTCCTGTGTTTATGTTTTTAAAGTACCGAATTAGTAAATGACAGAACTGGAACCTAGGCTGCCTGTCATTTATATTTTGCTAAAATAGAGAAGTATCACATTTATGATGCATGTTTATAGTAAATCTCCAGGGAAAAAAAAGAGTGACTGATAAGAATAAGGACAAAAAACCCTGAGTAACATGCCAGGGTCAGGAAGTAAAATACCTGTTACCTGCTAACATTTGTATTTGTTTTGTAAAAATGTGCAAACTACAATGTGCAGATACAAAATAACTATGTCTATTTTCACCTTTAAAAAATCGGTATTTAAAAACTTCTTTGTATAAAGATTAAACCCACCCCCACTCTCCATAACCACTTCCCCCTTGTTTTCTGCACAACTCCTGTTTGCTTTGGTGGACAGATTATTCCACACTGTTTGTGCTCAGACTTATTTTTAAATTCTCCAACCTCAGTTTTCTCACTGTCTTATTTCTAAAAGGTACTCACCTCCCAATCCTGAAAGACCTCAAACGTGCCCAGGCTTGCAGTAAGTTTAAGGCTAGAATTCTAGTGGTCTAATGAGTACATTTCCTGAAAGTTTCCTCCTCCAGTAATTGTTCTTATATGATAAAGGCATTGGGCTTCCCCGGTGGCTCAGTGATCAAAAATCTGCCTGCAATGCAGGAGCCACGGGAGACACTGGCTTGATCCCTTGGTGGAGAAGATCCCCTGGAGAAGGGAGTGGCAACCACTCTAGTACTCTTGCCTGGAGAATCCCATGGACTGAGAAGCCTGGTGGGCTACAGTCCATGGGGTCACAAAGAGTCAGACTGAAGCGACGTAGCACACACAGACACACAGCACATGTTAAAGGCATTAAGAGCATGTGGTGAGGATGGAGTTTACCATCCATTACCTGTGGATGGGATTCCATGAGACCCACCCATTGCTCAGAGAGTAGGGAAGAAAAACTGCTTGCTGTATCTCCTCCACCAGCTGCACTGATGGGAGAAACAAGTAATCTGTCATGGCCAGTGAGCACCCCCTAAGTCTGGGGCAGCCCTCTCGACAGGAGCAGTTTTGGATTCCCATAGATACATTCATTTTTAAAAAAGGCAATGCCAAAGTAAATATCCTACCCAGAGGCAAATACCTTCTATTGCTCAAACTTCCAAAGCCTAGAAACTCTTAATGTAGGTTTCTGCTCTTGGGTAGGTAAGCCCAGGTAAATTTATTTGTGAGCAATTTCACAATGACACAGAAGATTTGGAACATAAACAGGTGATCCTGGAAAAAGAGGACGTGTATCCGAATGGTCCCTCCACATCGATGTTCAAGAAATAACTTGTTCAGTTGTTCAGTCCTATCTGACTCTTTGCAACCCCATGGACTACAGCACGCCAGGCTTCCCTGTCCTTCATTATCTCCCGGAGCTTGCTCAAACTCATGTCCATTGAGATGCCATCCAACCATCTCATCTTCTGGCACCCCCCAACACAAATTCTCATCTTGTCTGTAGTGGGAGGGACCTCCCCTCAACCCTCCCACCCAACAAATGCATCCTCAGTTGCTTTATTTTGGCAGTGAAATGCATTACATACTTTTGAAATGAAAAAGTATTTGCTACAAAAAAGCAGAGAAAAGTCTCCAAGAAAGGAAAGAATTTGCGGTAAACCTAAGTACCCCAGATTCTGCCACCTACACTGAAAATAACACAAAAGGGCAAAGGACAGTGACCACGGATAGGAGTGTGTCCCGCCCGCCCCGGTGAGAGTGGCATGTGCTGAAGTCCCACGGCAGAGAGCGGGGGCTGCACGTGGATAAATAAATGTAGGACCTCTAACTGGGACAAGGTGGACAAGCGCAGCCACTGTGGAAAGGAGAAAACAGGCCTTTCTATGAAGCTTTGCTGAATGTGGGGCAGGGTGGCAAGGCAGATGTGGGAGGAAACGGTGAAGAAGAAACCACATTGGGTGTGATGTGGGGAGGGCGCTGGGGAAGATGCTGATCGGCGCACCCCAGGAGGGTGGTCAGGACAGGCGTGAGCACTGCACTGGGACCAGCCCTCTTCCAGCGGAGGCTGAGGGTCTGTGCCAAGCCCCCGCCTTTATTTTTATTACTGCTGGTGACAGCTCCCCTTAATCCATCCCCTTGCTGTCCAGCATCCTGATTTAATGCAGCCAGGGTCGGCAGCAGCCTTTGGGCATGAATTTCACGAGGTGAGGAGACCTCTGACCTTGAACCCAGCAGGGCTGGGAACCACATCATCAGGCACAGCCCATGGGTTTATCTAGGTCCCCCAAAAGATCACTGGGGGATGAGGGGAGAAATACTGTCTGTATGTCCAACAATCCGTGTAATTGTTAGCTCCCCGAAATAGTGCCCTGTACCTGGATGGCAGGTGGTGGCACGGGAAGGTGTTAGCCAAGCTCCCTTTACCCGCCTGGTGTGAGATGAAAGCCTTCTGAAGTGGAAATACAGTTTAACTTATTAATTGCCACTAATAGCCCTGTAATAAAGGCAGAACGTGTCAGCTAAACAAATAAACAATTAGCTTGTTACTGCCATTTAGTGAGCTGTTTTATAACAGGCTTCCCCCGTGTGGTTCCACACCTGGCTCGCTCACAAACAGGAGCTGAGGAACAGCAGGGAGAGTGGGAAGCAGGTGCTTCCGTGGGCAGGGAGGGCTGCCTTGGTGTCATAGCTCTTAGGTCTTTACAGACACGTGGCCGTGGTTGCCTGTGCTCTCACCTGGTCCCATTCCCCGTCCCGCAGCATCGTTCCTAAGCCGCCGTGGCACCTGGGGGTGTGGCCAGCATCATCTGAAAGGGCTGGCGAAACCAACAGCGCCTAAGGATTGTCTAGGGAGGTTTTGTTTCCTAACCCCTGGACCCCAGAGGTGCCTTGAAGGCGGGAAGGGCGCCCACTCACATCTCCCGTTGAGGTTGTGCGTGTCCATGAAGGAGAAGGCCTCGTCGCAGCTGGTGCCCTGCTCGGCATAGCTCTTGTCCATGGAGCTCACCATTACTGTCATCTCCTGCCGCGTGCTGCTCATTGTCTCCTTCCGCTTCTGGTCCAGTTTCCTTGGGACAGAGAGTTCGTTATGTAGACACACGCAAGGATGGACCACGTGCCCTGACTGATGATTGAGAGTCACTCGTATGGAATCAGTGGTGTTCACGCTGGAGTGCATACATGAAAGGAGGAGGCTGCCAGGAGCCTGCGTGGGACACAGCCTCTGACCCTCAGATGGCTGTGACATTGGACCCCAAATGAACCCAGAGTGGTTCTCCATCAATGCTGGTCAACAGGGCAGAAGGATAAAAAGAAAAGACAAGTTGTTGGCTTTCCTGCAGGTCTGCAGAAGAATGAATCCCCGGGCTTCCCCCAGCCCCTCGGTGAACGAGATGCAAAAAGACCCTGGAAGGCAGGGAGAGCTCCAGGTCTTTGGGAGACAAAGGTTAAACCCTGGCCTTTGAATCATTCTCATTAACCACCAGAAGCGCATAATCTTTTAAGTTACAGAGACCTGGACAAAAGCTATAAAACCTAAGGGAAACTGACATTCACATACATGGATAAAACACACTTTACAGCTCTTACTACTGGAGGTTGATGCATCCAGGACAGACAAGAATAGAATTAGAGATGCTTAAAAAGGTATGAAGTGAGAAGCTTTAAGAAGACTGTAGCACCGTAAAACCAAAAGTATGATGTTCTAACTATTCTAATTCTGCTTAAGCACTTAGCAGCGTTAACACAAGAAAGCAGCAGCTATTTCTAGTAAATCATCTTGACTCTGACTGACCCAGGACACGGTACAATTTAAAATGAGCCGCATAATCAAAACCACCCCCATATTCGGTGATTACTAATGCAGTGTGAGGCATTGACAACATCAGACCATATGGATAACCTTTATTTTCATTTCCAAATGCCACATAATCCAAATGCTTTCTTGCCTGTAGTTATAATAATCTTTTGATTCATACTTAGAAGGCAGAACATTAATAAGTTGCTCCTTTTTTATTGCTAAAAGTTGTTGTGAAAAAAAGATACATTTTTAAACAGAAAAATGAAAATGATCTATAACTTCTATGACAACGTTAAAGTTGTAAAGATGGGAATATAAATTGGTATAGCCACTGTGGAGAATGGTATGGAGTCTCCTCAAGAATCTAAATAGAGCTACCATATAATTCAGCAATCCCACTCCTGGGCATACATCTGATGTATACATTCTAATTCTAAAAGACACATACACCCCAATATTTATAGCAGCACTATTCACAATAGCCAGGACATGGAGGCAACCTAAATGTCCATTGACAGATGAATGGATAAATAGATATATATAATCCCAGGCAAGAACACTGGAGTGGGTTGTCATTTCCTTCTCCAGAGGATCTTCCCAACTCAGGGACTGAACTTGAGTCTCCTGCATTGCAGGTGGATTCTTCACCATCTGAGCCACCAGGGAACTCCCCCCACCATACACAAATACCTGAATATTACTCAGCCATAAAGAACAATAAAATAATGCCATTTGCAGCAACATAGGTGGATGTATAGACTATCATACCAAGTGAAATCAGTCAGAGAAAGACAAATATCACATGATATTGCTTATATGGGGATTTCCTGGTGGCTCAGATGGTAAAGACTATGCCTGTTATGTGAGACACCTGGGTTCGCTCCCTGGGTCAGGAAGATCCCCCGGAGAAGGGAATGGCAACCCACTCCAGTATTCTTGCCCGGAGAATTCCATGGACAGAGGAGCCTGGTGGGGTACAGTCCAGGGGGTAGCTTATACATGGAATATATAAATGATAGAAGTGAACTTATCTGTAGGACAGAAATAGACTTACAGATACAGAAAACAAACTTATGGTTATCAAAGGGAAGGTGGGAGGGATAAGTTAAAAGTTTGAGATTTACATATACACACTATTATATATAAAACAGATAATCAACAAGGACCCACTATATAGCACATGGAACTATAGTCAGTATCTTATAATAACCTATAATGGAAAAAGTCTAAAAAAGAATATGTATATTCATATCTTCATATGTGTGTGTGTATATATATATATGTATATATATATATATAAAACTGAATAATTTTGCTGTACACCTGAAACTAACAAGCATGGTAAGTCAACTATATTTCAAAAAAATTTTTTTTTGAAATTAAGCGTTTACAGTAAAAAGTTGTAAAGATTTTGCAAAGTAAGCTGCATGGTTCCTCTAGGTGCCAGCTTGCCGAACCTACTCGTCTTCCCCAGAGCCCGCTTTTCTCCAGACCATCACATGAGTCTGAGAGGCAGAGCGCAGGCTTGGGTATTCTCAACAGGTGTTCTGGGCAGAGGCATCACTGACTCCAGGTCCACAGCTGTAGTTATGACAATACGATTTCTCTCCACCTCCGAGTCTGCCAGCTCACTGGAAAAGCACTCTTAAGCCAGGTTTCCCCAGGAGCCCTAAAGTGGAGGCCGGAGATAATTAGCGCCATTATTCAGGCATAAACGTCCCCTTTTTGCTGGAATTTCTTTAATGTGCTTTGGGCTGATTTACGCAGATAACTGTCTCAACATTCTCTTCTGTTCTGCCTATGAAGAGAGACACGGTCACGTTTGCCAGACCTCCCTCCCTCTCTGTCTTCTCTTGTGTTTTCTCTAATCCTTTCAGGTTAGGAGATGGAAGTGAAAGTGCTTCTTACCCCTGGCGGGATGAGGTGGTAGAGGGGGTGTGTGTGCAAAAATAAAAGTCAAGCTTGTACCGGAAAGATCTTTCTCCTTTCTCATCTCCCCGTGTGTGAACTAACTTCAGTGAGGTCACGCTACACACCCCACTGCTGATCTTCCTGAAGCACAAAAGAAGGCAGTTAAGGACTGGTGAGAACCTACTCAAACCAAGCAGAGGTCCAGTCCGGAGACTCACAGCTTTAAGCTCATGTCCATTAACCATATACCTTGTGCCTGTGAATTGTCAAAACCTGCCTCCCACGTCCTCAGCAAGCCTTCCTGCATTAACCTCACCGTTTGACCACAGACACAGATGTCTCACTGGGAGCCAGGCAGGCCTCACAAGGGAGTGAAACAGGTCTAAGACAATAAGGAGTGGTGGGTGCTGGAGAAGTGGAAGGGGAGACAGCCACTCAGCTCCAGAGGCTGGATGCCCCATAGAGGGCCCAGACATTGGAGAAACCCAAAATTCAGATTTTATAGGAACTGAATTTTAAGTATTGTCAAATTAAAAAATTAGAAAGACTGTGTGGTCCAAACAAAGCATGTTTTTTGGACACTTCTGCTCTCCGCTAATACACACTTAGGAACTTAATTGTGTTGGAAAGGAAGAGCATGGAAACCGCCATATAATGCACAGCTACTGTGTGGCAGTGCTCTGCAAGTGTTCTCTCATTTAATCCTAGTAACGGTAAATAATCTGCCTGCAATGTGGGAGACCTGGGTTCGATCCCTGGGTCGGGAAGATCCCCTGGAGTAGGAAATGGCAACCCACTCCAGTATTCTTGCCTGGAGAATTTCATGGACAGAGGAGCCTGGCAAGCTAAAGTCCATGAGATCGAAAAGAGGAGGACATGACTGAGCAACTAACACGCTGACTCACTTTTTTCAACCTGGTAAGAGCTATTCTTACTGCTCATTTTATAGATGAAGGAGCTGAGTTTCAAGAAGTTAAATTGTCCAAATTGTAGAGCTGGAATAACACCCCAGATCTCTCTTGACCCCAAAGGTACTCATTCTAGAACAATGTGCTTTGTCTAAGAAAGTATTTCATTAATTTACATTTCCATACAAGTTACATTATAATTTTCACCAAATTGCTTTCAGGTGTGAATACTCTATCACCTCATGACTAAATATTATGCACTGTCAAAAGTAGAAATTAACAAAAAAAGTAGTTGAATTAACAATTGTCATAGCAAAGCATCAGAAAAGAGTTTATTTACAACCTACTAATCAAAAGTAGCTTGCTTGGTCACAGAGACTATGAGTCACTGCTTGGGATTTCTGGTTTTTCCTCATATACAATTAAATGCTGTATTCCATAATTAAGATGGTTGAAGAAGGTTAGATTTAGAATTGAGGGTTGGGAATGACTGGATAAATTGAAATTTATTCTCTTTCTTTTTTCTCTATTTCTCTTTTGGACTTTATGTTTCAGATCTGTTTTTTTTTTTTTTCCTCAAGTGAAAACTTTTAAAACTGTCAGAAAAACATTGTGAACTTAATGAAATAGTGTTTTGCACAGGAAAACTCCTAAAGTGGAGGCAATTTTTCTTTTCGATCTTATCTAAAGACACAGGTAAATTTATTTTCCATTTTGATTTTTAAGAAATGGTTTGTCTGAAATATTTAAACCTCCAATCTCTAAATTTGGATTGCATGAATCTCAAAGACCTTAGTAACAACAACAACAACAAAATGTTCTTATAGACATCAATGGAGCATACAAAATTAAGGAGAAGATTTCGGTTTATTGTTGGGCATGAAGAAGCTTGGCGGTCATTGCTCTGTCCTAAAAACAAGTAAAAAAGCTGAACAGACAATTGTTCGACTTAACTTGTAAGATAAATGATGTCACAGGGCAAATGACTGTCCCTCGAATTACAAACATGCGGATATGGAGAATCACAGCTTCCCAGAGAAGAAACACATGAGCAGAAACCTATGTGAGAACCAGCACTGGGGCAGAAAAACCCAAACTGTAATTGAATTACTGGAGGCTCAGTGTGGATCAGTCTGAGACTTAAAAACTCCAGCAGGGTCCAGACTTAAGAGGGACCTCACCCCTTTTTGAATTTTATCTTCAGGAGCCCTACCTGGTTCTCAAAGTAAAGATTGGAGGGAAAAAAAATCACCTCTGGCTTTCAGCAGCAGGAGGAGGAAAGTAGCCGACTTGAAATATGTTCAAAGCATTCTATGCTTTTAAAAACAGTTGCCCTCAAGAATATTATTTTCCTAGAGGCTAACCTGTTATGGTTTTATCAGAGCCTAACCAATCTGGGGGAAGGAAAGTTATCCAAACCCAGCCCCTTCCAGCCATCTTGTCCATCCAAGGAGGGGGCTACTGAAGTGCCTGTGAAGGTCACAGCTCAGGACACAAATTCACGAAAAGGTTGAGACCCAATTGTGGGTCTCCTTGCCTCTCCAACACCTTACTATCATGTGACTAAAGACCTATTTGCAGAAGTCCCTTTTCCCTGGTACACCAAGTCTGGACATCAGTAAAAAAAATTACAAGGCATACTAAAAGGCAAAAAACACAGTTTAGAGACAGAGGAACCATTGCGATAAAGCTCATATGGCAGGGATGGTGGAATTATCAGACTGAGAATTTAAAATAACTATGAATTATAGGCTAAAGGCTCTAACGGAATAAGAAGACAACATTCAAGAATAGATGGAAAACAAAAGAAACAAAAGCATATTACCAAGTGAAAGAGCCCAGTCTGAAAAGGTTTACTATACTTCATGCTTGATTTTGCTGTAAACCTAAAACTGCTCTAAAAAATAAGTTCTATTAAAAAATCTTACAATACTGCTTGGAAAAAAATTAAAAGGGAGGAAAAACGTAGTTATAGCCCTAAATTTCCCAACTAGAACAAAAGAGGAGAAGGAAAGAAATGTGGGATGAAGTCAAACGAAAAGGATGGCCCTTCATGCATATTCTCTTCAAATATTTCTCTTATATTTCTTTCACAAGAAACCAGGGCAAGGGAAAGGGAAGAAAAATCCTTCACAAGTTATTAACTATGTGACAGGCATGAATCAGAGTCGGTAAAGAGAGCACGGTGAAGAAGGAAGTCTTCAGCACCGTGTCCTATGGGAGAAGAGTAGCAAGACAATGGCCACCAGTTAGGAGACCCAAGCGTAGCACGGGTGGGGGAGAAACAGAAATAACTCTTCCTTCTCCTCGTTTCCTCCCTGAACCTGAACTGAGTGGCGTTTCTCAGAGGATCAGGATGGGAGCAGATTCACGGGGAAGGAATACAAAGGTCAATTTCAGTTCAGACCTAAGTCTCACCCATGGTTAACTGCAACTCAGGTTATAGGACATGAGTCTCCAACGAGCCTGACTTGTCCATCTCGATTAGAGGCCCTGCTATGTTGGGTTATACCAACAGAGACTGTGACAGACAAAAATTGGTAACACTGACCTGAAGGTCAATGCTTGGTTATAAAAAAGGCATCTTCATTTTTAAATGATCTGTCATTTGAAATTCTACAGGGCAGGCAAAACTTGAGGATTTGCAGATCGCATATAGACATAAGAAGGGAAAGGCAAAAGGCTTTTTAGTTCTGGATTCTACAATTAAGTGTGTGCTTCGACTTAATTAAGCATGGGGGCAGAGGCTGGAACGGAGGAGTATTTAATTTTTCCTCACAGTAGGGAGGAAATAGATATTGGTTGAGTCAAAGAAAGCATACATTATACCAAATTGCCCAGATTCAGCTGAATAAACCTCAATGAATAGGGAGCTGTCACCTCAAAGATGGATTGTGAGGGCTACCAGATGGTATTGTTTTTAAAGGTAAAATGTTAAGGAAAAGGAAACAAATGGTCCTACGTTTTAAATATCAATATTTTCAATGCAAAAGTACCATCGCTACAATAGCTGATAGAAAAGCAATGAGGATAACAATTACCAAAACTTCTGTAGGACTTGAGATAAACCAGAGATGTTACATGCAGTAACTCTTAGTTCTCACAACAACCAGTGAGGAAATTGCTATTATTATCCCAGTCTTAGAGAGAGGGAAAAGGAGGCAGGGCGGTGCTAAGTTGCCCATGACCACATGGCTAGACAACTTGAGACCTCTGGCATAGTTTCCTGCACTGAGATAAAACCATTTTCATAAGACTCAATGGCATCACTAAGCAAACTTTATTGGTTGCTTAAATTCAGACAGAAAATAAAGGCTGGTTTTCTTTTACCAGCTAGGTAACCAAGCTGTCAACCAAGGTAAGAGGGTTCTTTTTTAAAGATTTTTTTTTTTTTGATGTGGACTATTTTTGAATTTTTTACTGAATTTGTTACAATGTTGTTTCTGTTTTATATTTTGGTTTTTTGGCTGTGAGGCATGTGAGATCTTAGCTCCCCAATCAGGGATTGAATCCGTGTCCCCTGCACTGGAAAGCAGTCTTAACCACAGGATCGTCAGGGAAGTCCCTGGATTCTTCTAACAAGGCTGCCCACTGCATCATCACCTGAGAAAGCACTGGATCCATGTCTTGTAGATGCTCATCATCCACCCAGCTGCCTTCCAGTTCTCATGGACTAGAATACACGGCCTGTGTTAATCACAAAGAAAAGAGTTTCACGTTGACACAAATCAGGCTTTGGATCTTGGTTAGGTCTTTTTCAGAGTTCACCTCTTGACATTGTGATGAGATGACCTGATGGGCTGGTGTGGCCGCTGGCAGACTGGGAGAGGGCCTTAGACATGGCTTTCCTCCCCAGCAACTGAGAAGTGGGGGCTGATTTCATTAGTTTAGTTCAGTTCAGTCACTCAGTCGTGTCCACCTTTTTCCGACCCCATGAATTGCAGCACGCCAGGCCTCCCTGTCCATCAACAACTCCCAGAGCCTACTCAAACTCATGTGCACTGAGTCGGTGATGCCATCCAACCTTCTCATCCTCTGTTTTCCCCTTCTCCTCCTCCCTCAATCTTTCCCAGCATCAGGATCTTTTCCAGTGAGTCAGATCTTTGCATCAGGTGGCCAAAGTATCGGAGTTTCAGCTTCAGCATCAGTCCTTCCAATGAATACTCAGGGTTGATCTCCTTTAGGATGGACTGGTTTGATCTCCTTGCAGTCCAAGGGACTCTCAAGAGTCTTCTCCAACACCACAGTTCAAAAGCATCAATTCTTCAGCGCTCAGCTTTCTTTATAGTCCAACTCTCACATTCATACATGACTACTAGAAAAACCATAGCTTTGACGTGACAGACCTTTGTTGGCAAAGTAATGTCTCTGCTTTTTGACATGATCTCTAGGTCGGTCATAACTTTCCTTTCAAGGAGTAAGCATCTTTTAATTTCATGGCTGCAGTCACCATCTGCAGTGATTCTGGAGCCCCAAAGAATAAAGCCACTGTTTCCGCTGTTTCCCCATCTATTTGCCATGAAGTGATGGAACCAGATGCCATGATCTTAGTTTTTTGGAATGTTGAGTTTTAAGCCAACTTTTTCACTCTCCTCTTTCATTTTCATCAAGAGGCTCTTTAGTTCTTCACTTTCTGCCATAAGTGCGGTGTCATCTGCATATCTGAGGTTATTGGTATTTCTCCCA
Source organism: Ovis canadensis (assembly GCF_042477335.2). NCBI lineage: Eukaryota > Metazoa > Chordata > Mammalia > Artiodactyla > Bovidae > Ovis > Ovis canadensis. The sequence goes on along the minus strand of NC_091267.1, from coordinate 54,584,516 downwards.
GCAATCTTGATTCCAGCTTGTGCTTCATCCAGCTTGGTATTTCACATGATGTACTCTGCATGTAAGTTAAATAAGCAGGGTGACAATACACAGCCTTGATGTATTCCTTTCCTGATATAGAACCAGTCTGTTGTTCCATGTCTGGTTCTAACTGTTGCTTCTTGACCTGCATACAGATTTCTCAGGAGGCAGGTGGTCTGGTATTTCCATCTCTTGAAGAAATTTCTATAGTTTGTTGTCATCCACACAGTCAAAGGCTTTGGCATAGTCAATAAAGCAGAAGTAGATGTTTTTCTGGAACTCTCTTGCTTTTTCGATGATCCAATGGATGTTGGCAATTTGATCTCTGGTTCCTCTGCCTTTTCTAAATCCAGATTGACCATCTGGAAGTTCATAGTTTACATATTGTTGAAGCCTGGCTTGGAGAAATTTGAACATTACTTGGCCAGCGTGTAAGATGAATGCAATTGTATGGTAGTTTGAGCATTCTTTGGCATTGCCTTTCTTTGGCATTAGAATGAAAACTGACCTTTTCCAGTGTGGCCACTGCTGAGTTTTCCATATTGGCTGGCATATTGAGTGCAGCACTTTCACAGCATCATGTTTCAGGATTTGAAATAGCTCAACTGGAATTCCATCATCTCCACTAGCTTTGTCTGTAGTGATGCTTCCTAAGGCCCACTTGCCACCTCTTCTTAATATCTTCTGCCTCTATTAGGTCCATGTCATTTCTGTCTTTTATTGTGCCCATCTTCATATGAAATGTTCCCTTGGTATCTCTAGTTTTCTTGAAGAGATCTCTAATCTTTTCCATTCTATCGTTTTCCTCTATTTTTTTGCATTGATCACTGAAGAAGGCTTTCTTATCTCTCCTTGCGTTTCTCTGGAACTCTGCATTCCAATGGGTATATCTTTTCTTTTCTCCTTTGTCTTTTGCTTCTCCTTTTCACAGCTATTTGTACGGCCTCCTCAGACAACCATTTTGCCTTTTTCTTGGGGATAGTCTTGATCACTGCCTCCTGTACAGTGTTACGAACCTCCATCCATAGTTCTCAGGCACTCTATCAAATCTAATCCTTGAATTTATTTGTCACTTCCAATGTGTAATCATCAGGGATTTGATTTAGGTCATACCTGAACGGTCTAGTGGTTTTCCCTACTTTCTTCAATTTAAGTCTGAATTTGGCAATAAGGAGTTCATGATCTGAGTTCATGATTTTATTAACCTATCACTTAAGACTACAGCTTTGTTTTGGGTCACCCAGTGGCAAAGATGACTTAGACTGCTCCATTGACTGGTCAGGGTGTCTGCAAGGGACACAGGCCAGGAAAGAGGAACAAATTCGGTGGACCTCTTAGGCAAGTAGCTGTTAGGTTATCTGTCCACACGCCCACACACATAACCATAAGCATTTCATGTTGAAAAGGCTCAAATAATGAGTCATATTATACAAACATGATGAAAAATTAGCCTTTCTCAAACTTTGAAGTTGTAAAAGAAAAATTTGGAAAAGGTTGACTTTTGTTTAAAAGAAGTTAAAATTACATGTATTACAATCTAGAATCACTTCAAAAATCATGTATATCTTTCATATGACTCTGATGATTTCAATTATTATCACAAATTACAATTTAAAAGGTACTAGGAATGTATCGTTTATTGTGAGAAAATTCACGGACTTCTATGTTGAACTAACACGTGGGGACAAAATAACTCCAATACCCATATTTTATTTTTGGAATTAACAGAATTAGGAATGGAATCTGCTATTTTCTGGAGGGAGTCCAAGTACCCAAAGCTTTTTATCAGTAGAGTGTTTGACTGATAAGACTTTTCCTCCCCCTGATTGGAAAGCATTATCTGGATATGGTTAGGGAGCCATCATTTTTATGCTCAGCCAACAGGTATTTCACTATGTTTCCCAGCAAATGTGAGTGTACACTGTATGAGGGCGAGGCTTTTCATTCTTTTGCTTGCTGTATATCCTGTTCTGGAACTGTACTAGGACAAATATTTCTAGGGGACTTCCCTGGTGATCCAGTGGTTAAGACTCCATGCTTGCAATTCCAGGGGCATGGGTTTGAACCCTGGTTAGGGAACTTGGATCCCACATGCTGTGTGGTGCAGCCAAAAAATAATCAAATCAAATAAAGAGCTGTCTTCCACTAGAAATCTAAAGAGCTGTTTTCCACTAGAAATCAGGTTCTACCATCAGCTAAGATCTATCGATCAAAGGCAATTAAGAAAAAGTAAAAAAACTCAACTTATACTTGTCTATATTTTTTCTTTAAAAAATTTTATTGAGGTATAGTTGATTTATAGTATTATATGTTTCAGGCATACAACATAGCCATTCACAACTCTTTAAAGATTATGTTCCATTTATAGTTATTATAAAATATTGGCTATATTCCCTGTGCTGTATAAGGTATCCTTGCAGCTTATTTGTTTTATACACTGTGGTTTGTACCTCTTAATCCCCTACCCTTATCTTGCCTCTCCCCACTGGTAACTGGTTTTCTCTGTATCAGAATCTATTTCTTTTTTGTTAGATTCACTAGCTTGTTGTATTTTTTAGATTCCACTTATAAGTAATGCCATGCAGTATTTACCCTCTGCCTGACTTATTTCACTTAGCATAACACCCTCCAAGTCAATCCATGGTGCTGCAAATGGCAAGATTTCATTTTTAACGGCTGAGCAGTATTCCATAATATATACACATCTGTATGTTCGTATATGCATGTGTTTATACACCACATTTTCTTTCTCCATTCATCTGCTGATGTACACTTACACTGCTTCTATATCTTGCCAATTGTAAATAAGGCTACTGTGCACATTGGGGTCCATGTTTTTTTTTTTTTCCAGTTACGTGTTTTTTAATTTATTTTTTAATTGAAGGATAATTGCTTTATAGAATTTTGTTGTTTTCTGTCAAATTCCAATTATCTGATTGAACATATTATTTCCTGATTATAAAAATATAGGATGAACATAACTGTGTATGAGAGGGAGAGATAAGAGGCAGAGACGCTGACTCTGATGCACATCTAATGAATCTGAAGGTCCCCAGGTCAGTACTGGGAACTGACACGTGCTGCCCATGGCTAAATCCTCTAGCTTCTAGTTCGTGTTAAGAATGGAAAGGACCCTTGGCAAATGTGGCAGCTTGAAAACATATAGCATGGATGAAGATGTTTTCCTTGAATTTTTCTAAGTGATAAAGAGGAACTGAAAAAACTCCCACAACTCTTGCTTTGGGCTGACTTGAACTTAACATTATCCCTATAACAGCCCAGAAGGAAAAACCATTGGATAAAACCTGAAATACACTTAATGATCACTCTCCATTCTTCCTATCTGCTCGGGCCTCTTCCCCACTTCCCTGGTTATTTTTCCAACCAAACAGAAATTCCATGTGAGCTCATCTTTTCCCTACCTCCCCACCCCCTATTCTCATCTGGCCTGGAGCGTGAGAGCTCCTGTTTTGTAACTGTTTGATGACAGTTTCAGCTGCCTCCTCTGAAAAGAGGCTTCTTCAGAGAGGACCAACACACACACAGAGACACATCCACAGGCACACACACACTCTGCTCTTCTGACATACACCTCTTCCACTTGGGAGTAACTCACAGCTCATACAAGCATCTACAGTAATTTCCCAGGCCAGCTGAAGATTCTGAAACATTAAAAAAAAAGTCAGCAGTAAAAATAATAGATGCAGTATTTGTCATCCTTAGTAATATTTTTGTTTAGTTTTATTTCTCACATCAGGGTCATATGAATCCAGGGGGACAGGGACCAGCAATAGCACAGAAAATAGGAAGCAGGTACAGCCCACAACAGAGCAAAAAGGGAATAAAGTGACATTAGTGTGAGCCAGTCCCTGCTCAGTTGGCTAATGTTGCTGAATTCCACGTGTGCACATTATCTTGAAATTTAATGCTTTCAAAAATGTCACTCTTCTGCAAGACTAAATCGGTATACTGTTTATCCGCCATCAGACTATAAATAAGAGAGAGAAAGAGGAATTTTTAATGTGTGTCATATTAGAACAGCACCTCCAGTTTCCTCTTGAAGAAGTTTGCTAAGCTCACTAAAAAATTGGAGTGCTTGTCTAATAAAAACAGAGCAAGCCATTGGTGTCAACATGCAGGGAAGCTGAAGTCCAATAAACAAGAAAATTGTGTGTTCTGTATCTGAATTAAGCAGGAACTTTATCATAAAAGCCAGGTGACCTCTTGGAGACACAGAGCTAAGTATCCAAGAAGTTCATAAACATGCAGGATGAACATTTTTCACAAAATAACTCTATTCCAAGTTTAAAATATAGCTGCTGGTTAATTTATTCAGGGGTAAATACAGACTGTTTCTTTAGGGGCTCTAGCAACCCGCACAGAACACAATAACAAAGAACTGTTTGAGAAGCACCGGCTTTACTGTTTCATCCTTACAGGCATTCCTATGGTCAGTTGGGACTGTGCAGGTAGCTCAGGGGTAAAGAACCTGCCTGCCAACATAGGAGATGCGGGTTTGATCCCTGAGTCAGGAAACGGGCACCTACTCCAGATTCTTGCTTAGAGAATCCCACCAATAGAGCAGCCTGGCAGGCTACAGTCCATGGTGTTGCAAAAAGTCAGACAGGACTGAGTGAGTAAGCAGCAACAACAGTGGTCAGCTGACTAGTCATCTGACCTTCCTAAAACATCAATTTATATACCAACCACTCCTCCCAGTTCAGGTCTATCTTTTCTTATTAACTGATTCTAAACAATGGTCACTTTATTGAAAACAATCATTTTCCTCATGGAAAAATATAAAAGTCACTCTTAAAACATTTTTCATCTGATTTTGAATGCAGTTCAGTTCAGTTCAGTCGCTCAGTCGAGTCCGACTCTTTGCGACCCCATGAATTGCAGCACGCCAGGCCTCCCTGTCCATCAGCACCTCCCGGTTTTGAATTAAGTTTCTCTTTTTTACAGAACAAGATAAAACTAACTACTTTGTTTTAGTACTTTGGTACATTGGTAAGGAAAGGTTCTTACTTGTTATGAGAGATGTGAAAAGGAAATAATCTGGCTTTGATATACTATTTCTTTATTATGTATGTGTATATGGGGGGTATGATGTGAAACTGGAATTCTTTTCAAAATGAAAATGAATTCTTCAAAGGAATACAAAAGTCGTACTAAATTATCATATTTTAAAAAGTTGTGTTTCCCCACATACTCCCTAACACTTGGTATCAGTCAAAAATGTTTGCCAATTTGATGGGTAAAACAATGGCATCTCATGTTGTATCGATCTGCATGTACCTGATTACAGGTAAGGTTGAATATATTTTCAAATGTCACTTAGCTGTACACTGATATTCTGTAAGTTGCCTATGTATATTTCATATCCATTTTTACATTTCAGTTTGTCTTTCCTTACTGAGGTCTAGATTTTTTTTAATAGTTAGGCCACCAGTACTTCAATATATAAATATTAAGAATATTTTCTTCTAATCTGTAGCTTGTTTTAAAGCTTTGTTTACGGTGTGTTTGGGTATATAGAAGTTTGTGATTCTTTCCATGATGGTTTCAGGGTTCTCCTTACTCTGAGATTACTTTGTGGTATGCAGTGCTCTTTCTCTTCTTAGTGACAGAGACAAAGAGGATGCATTAGATGCTCAGGTTTTGCATAAAGGTAAGCAGACAACAACTTTCAAGAAGGTGGTGAAAGCAGCTGACACAGGTCTAGAAGAAACCAGATTCACGGAGCACCCGTGTAGCCAGACTGTGTTGTCTAAGTGCCATCACCTACTGAAAAAGAGAGAAATGGAGAAATGCCCATTTTCACAGGGCAGACAATGCACTAGATGAGTTGAGACCATCCTGTTGGACCAGACAACATGGGAACTCCCAAAGATTGCTGGAGTCACGTTGAAAGAACACAAGAAGAGACAACCTGAAGGGGCTCCTCCTGGCCAAAGAGGAGATGCTCTGAACATGCAAACACTAGTTACTGTAAAGTATTCAAACACATTAATTAGGTTAAAATCCCTCAGCCCAAAATGGTACTACTGGTTATGACACCAATTCATTCTGACACTGGAAAATAAGAGGGAATGAATTAAATGTTTATCTCAAGTTTCCTATAGGAAATATATTTCAAGATAACCAAACATATGAACCAAGACAGCATTTAATAAATATGGATGGAGTGATGGAATTAGGATGTCACCATTTTGAAACCCCTAATAAAATAATAGATCTAGGCAATCATCATCAGTAGCTTAAAAAACCATTAAGTGAAAGGCTGAGGTGGAACTTTATAATGGATGGATCAGGTTGGCAAAAACAGCACTGGGTAATCAATCTGAGTGCTGCGTGCTTTCCCATGCAGCGTGACCATAAGCAGTTCCAACCAAAACAAGGAGCCTATTCAGTTCCAGCTCTCACCCAGATGACAGGAAGCATGGGTGGTGAGAGGGCAGCCTAGATGACAGGCTGAGAATGTGTTAGCCAAGCTCAGAACATGGGCGATTCCACAGGATGAACGGCTCATTCAACAAAGCAATGAGGGTGGGCAGAACAGGGGAGTCCACGTTATGAATGAAGACACATCTGTAAAGGCTAGGTGATCAGAGCAAAAGCCAGGTCTCCAGTCCTTTACTTCATTTATTCCAAACCATTCTGACCAAGACCTCTTGCTTGACAAGCTCAGAGTCAGAACTAACTTTCATGGGGACAACTGGGGTTTTATTGTGTTTCTGTGGAAATTCATAGAAAAATGAATTGAGATGCATCTGCCATATGAAGCCTCTGAAGTGACTGTTCCAAAGGCTGAGTTCAGAAGTAACAAAGAGGCTGATTTCTGCAAACAGAAAGATAGCCTTCCCTTTAACTGAGCACTCATCCTGAAAGGCGGTTCTCCGTTTCCTCATTAACCGTCTCTCCCCTTTTCTTGTGATTGAAGAGTCACATGATTTAAATGAAAAGCGAGAAACTGAGCCAGCTCAGGTGACGGCTGTATGATTCGTAGGAGCAAATAACACAGACATGAAAGACGTTCTTCTGCAAAGTATGACAGACTTTCAAATTATCCTTCTCTAACTAATTAGCATTTTAGAAAAATTGGGTTTAATCATTAAAGAAGCCATCTGCTTATCCAGGAGCTGTCTAGTGAATACCGCTGGCAACTTTCAGGGGAGATGTACCCGGTAGGTATGGCATTTTCTTTTGATTTCTGAAGCAAAGAGAAAGATGGCCATCCCCCTTCCCACCCCCAACTAATTCAAACATAGTGACCTATCTGTGTCGTGCTATGGTGTGCCTCACATACTTCAAAGAGTTAAGGGGGAAGAGACAGGGTGGGAGGTATTTGAAGCTTCCCTTTTATAGCCATAGAAGAGATTCGTGGCTTTGTTTAGTTTACAGATCACCTGCCTCCCCATGAAATGGCATGATACAGACTTGTATGGCAGTTGACGTAAATCACAACTGGTATTGTGAGGGGAACTGTCTTGAGCAGTTGGAACAGTGAAGACCTCCTGGGGGTGGTGCCCTGCCTTGCTCAGTTGCTAAGTTGTGTCCAACTTTTTGACTCTCTGTGACCCCAAGGACTGTATGGAGCCCGCCAGGCTCCTGTGATCATGGGATCTTCCAGGCAAGAATACTGGAATGGGTTGCCATTTCCTTCAACAGAAGATCTTCTGCACCCAGGGATTAAACCTGCATCTCCTGCAGTGGTAGGTGGATTCTTTACCACTGCACCATCTGGAAAGCCCCTTGGAGGTGGGGGGAATAGCGAAAACAGTCCAAATCATCCTCAGTCACACACATATTTCTTTCTCAATCCTGTGATTTGGGGTTGTATGCAAAGGAATGTTCTACCATGAAGGGTCTTGCTCCTTGGGTCATAAGGAGAATGCTCGGAATTTCATCTGCTGATGATATAGAAACCTACAAAAACTATGTGGAAATTCTCTGCAATATTTGGGGCTCATATGAAGATGGAAAGCCTGGAAAACTATTTGCTAAAACATCTGCTGGAAAGATGGGTTGAATTTCTACCCAGCATCTCTAGGCCACTGACTTGAAGCTCCCTTAACATTTCATTCTGACAAAATACAATCATTAATTCTTATAATTACTATCATACAGCTATGCATTTCAGAGTTTATAATTAGTCAAGCAACCTTTAAGCAAACACACTGGGTTTGAGTTGCCTGCATACATAGTGAAGGCCTGGAGTCCTTCTGTGGAAAGCTTTGGAGGTGAAGCCGAGAAGCTGGGACGTAATACTTAGACAAGAAAAGTTACACTGAGCAGAGAAAACTATTATAGGGATTGAAAGTGAAAGCATGGAAGAGTTAGTTGCTCAGTGGTGTCCGACTCTTTGCAACCCCATGGACTGTAGCCCGCCAGGCTCCTCTGTCCACAGGATTCTCCAGGCAAGAATACTGGAGTGGGTTGCCGTTCCCTTCTCCAGGGGATCTTCCCGACCCAGGGATCGAACCGGCGTCTGCTGGTTCTTCCTTGCAGGCAGATTCTTTACCATCTGAGCCACCACGGAATTTTCTCTCATTGCTTCAAACCTCCACGAGTCCCTCCCTCTCTTCTGTCAGGTGAACGCCTCTCATTTCACTGACTAGCAGCAACTAGAGGACACTACACCCACACCGCACTCCCTACTCCTTCCTCCCCTCCCTCTACCCCGCCCCCCCCTCCCCACAGTTTGCCCATTCTGGTTTTCTATACGTAAGACACAGAAAATTTCTGAAGTCTGGGTCTCCTCACGTGGGGAGAGCAAACCACCTACTTGTAGGGTGCTTCTGCGAATCAAGTGAGAATAATAGTGAAGTGCAGTCCCTGAGGCTTGGGAAGGACTCAACAGTTAAGGGGAAAACAAGACAGATCCATCTGTAGAAGCTGACTGCTACTTCAACTAACTCGGCTGTTCTTGGGTATTTAAGAATCCATAAAAGACATCTTTCACTCTTTTCTAATATCTATTCAGCAGCTCATACGCACTCTCTGTGAGCCCAATCATGTGCGAGCAGCTTGGGATACAAGTGAAGAAGTCAGTTCTCATGTCTAAGAAACCCAAAGTTGCCAAGATAGATGGGCATGAAAGACCACCACAGAAGCGATGAGAGCAGCAATGAAGCGTGCTTGATACAGACTCTACACAGCACCAGACAGCACAGGCAGATGGATTAAACGCTGGACTATCACTGCAGTAGTGCTCTTCTTCAAGTCTACTCCTACCCTCCTCTTCTATTACGAGTCCCTCTGACTGTAGCTTGCAAAATAAACACCCTCTCTAATCAGTGGCAGCTTTGGAGGGATGCGCAGAAGAAAGAGAGTTCAAGTTCAGGTTAAGCAACATGTTCCTATTTTTCAAGGCAATCACTCAACTATTATTTCTCTTGATTACTGTACCTTTGCTCATTGGGATCTTATCTCCTAAGAGTGTCGTGCAGTATTTGATGAGCAAACTGCCCTCATTCTGATGGTTCCAGTAGTGATTATAAAGAAGATGCAGGATCCACCAGTACATCAACACTGACATATAATCCAAAGTGCAACTGGGCCTCCCTGGTGGCTCAGCTGGTAAAGAATCTGACTGCAATGCAAGAGACCTGGGTTTGATCCCTGGGTGGGGAAGATCCCCTTGAGAAGGGAAAGGCTACCCACTCCAGTATTCTGGTCTGGAGAATTTCACGGACTGTTATAGTCCATGGGGTCTTGAAGAGTCGGACACGACTGAGTGCCTTTCACTCACTATCATACAAAGTGCAATTAGGTATTAGAGATATCAATGATCTCCAGATACATAATGCAAGGGATCATCAAAGATCCCTGTATCATCTTATAAAATGAAGCAGCAGTTATAGTCACAGGTATCAAAACAGATAACCATGAGCTAGGGAAAGTCTTGACTCTTCCTCAAAGGAGGCTTCTTCAGGAGAGACTAGAGCTTTTGTAACTCAAAATAACAGTATGGATTTAGGGAACCCATTCAGGCTTCCCAGGTGGCTCAGTGGTAAAGAATCCACCTGCCAATGCAGGAGATGCGGGTTCAGTCCTTGGGTTGGGAAGAATCCCTGGAGGAGGCATGGCAACCCGGTCCAGTATTCTTGCCTGGAGAATCCCATGGACAGATGAGCCTGGTTGGCTACAGTCCAGGGGGTTGCAGAGAGTTGGACATGACTGAGTGACTATGCACACAGGGAATCCATCCACATCATGCTGTGTTTTTCCGGATTCTCTCTTGACAGTTGCTCCCAATGGGAGATTTCCACATGAGGAATGCCCCAATCTGGCCATAGTGAGCACTGAGTATACATTGTTTAGCTTTCTCAAAACAGCAAAAGAAAAATGAATCTGTGTGTGTGTATGTGTGTGTGTATAATGAAAAGCAGGAGTATTTTATGATGAATGGTATTATACACAAGGATTCTGATAAATGGCTTGTTTTATATAATATCTGCATTCCACTCCCCCCCGACCCCCGCCGAAAAAAAGCAAGGTGATATACATACTTGAAGACTGTAAGTTCAGAACCAGTAGAAATACATCAAAGTTCCTGAAATTAACACTCAGTTTCCACATTTTCTTGGTCTTATTTTTCACTCCCTCTCCCATCCTGGTCTCCCTGTTTCCCCTTACGTCACACTGTTTTTTGAATAATTTCATATAGGAACGTGCAGCTCTTCTCAAGAGGAATGGCATCACCATACCATGGAATGCTTTCTCAACACAGCACAAAGTGAGCATGAGATGAGATACAAAATAGGTAAGCAGTAAGACCCACTGTAGAGCACCAGGAACTCTGCTCAATACTCTGTATTAACCCATAAGGCAAAAGAATCTGAGAAAGAATAGATATATGTATGCATAACCGAATCACTGTGCTTGCTGCACATCTGAAACTAACATGACATTGTAAATGAACTGTACTTCAAATTAAACAATGACAACAGTAACAAAACACCAAGCTGAGGAATGACGCCTTCCCTGGAAAGCTTCACCCACCCTGTGAGGCTGTGTATGGGGCGGGGGTGGGAGGGATTCCATGCTCAGCATCCCTTTCACACCCTCAGGAGGAAATCCTGGCTCTGATCACTGATGGAGACTCTTTCTCTTCTGAATCCTAAGAACCCAGAGTCAGAGTTGTCTTCCCCAGGGCAGGTACCCAGCCGTCTGGACCTGGGTCACTCTTCAGAGAGCCTTCCACCAGGGTTCCCGGCAAGACCAACCAAGGGAAATACCAGGGCGGGGCCGCTGCTCATGGCTTATCCTCAAAATCCGTAGGAAACTCTGGCTACTTCAACAGACCCAAAGAGAGAAAGTAGAAGACAGAGGAAAAAAAAAAACACAGAGCTTCAAAATTTCCTCCCCACTGAGCATCTCACGGCCCCTGTGCCCTGGCTCCCTGAGTCCCCAAGAAGTGCAATGGTTAATCGGCTGTTTAGTCAAAACCGCCTGCAGAAGTTAATAGACAGTTATTAGCTAATTGAGTGTGGGGTCTCCTCATTCATCTTGCTGATTCGATCTAACCCCCTTCATCTTCCAGGCGGCTCAGGGTCCCTGCTGCTCTAAACGGTCGCTGGCTGCAAGAAGGGCCTAGGAACGACGGGAAGCTAATGGCCTCACTGTTCCTCTAAATTTGTTTGACGAAACTGACATTTAGTGTGTTCTGTCGTGTTGTGGGTAATCTGCAATTTACCCCTGGGCGTGTGGTGGATGCCCGTTTTATTTACCTCTCGTACTTAAAAGCGTAATTAATATTCTGCCCTGTAACAAAGATTAGAGATTTGACAAACATTGTAATTTAAATTCTCCATTATAGCAAACATTAAAATCAAACATCTTCCGCATGGCCCATTGCGTAAAGGACACATGTAGCTGTAATTTAACTTTTTAGTTTTTAATACCACAAACTAATTTCTGCTGTCAGTTTAATGAGCTGGAAAACACAAATCTTGCTCCTCTCCGTGTGGGCACAGACTGTGAGAGATGAACCGAGGGGAGGAAGCCCAGTGATGTCTTTCAAAACATATTTCTAATACACCAAGCAAACAGTAAGTGTGTAACCTTATCAATGCAATGAGATGCTATGGGTTCCTGAAACTACTTTAAGGCTTAAAAAATAGGAGCAAAAATAAACATCTCGAGAGAGAAATAGGGAAATTACTTTGGTATTTTCTAAACCAAAGGCGTGTCTGTGTAAGGGATACAGGAGAATTTGACCACAAGCAAAACAAAACAAGCAAAGCCACCCACACTCCTGAAAACTGAGGCTGGATAAAGAGCAAAGAGATCAAACCAGTCAATCCTAAAGGAAATCAACCCTGAATATTCATTGGAAGGACTGATGCTGAAACTGAACCTTCAGTACTTTGGCCAACTGATGCAAAGAGCCAAGTCATTGGAAAACACCCTGATGCTAAGGAAAGATTGAAGGCAGGGGAATAAGGGGAAGAAGGGGATGACAGAAGATGAGATGGTTGGATGGCATCACTGATTCAATGGACATGAACTAGGGCAAACTCTGGGAGATGGTGAGGGACAGAAGCCTGGTGTGCTGCAGTCCATGGGGTTGCAAAGAGTCAGACACGACTTGGTGACCAAACAACAAAAATAGGAGTAAGGTAGTTCCTGGGATGTTCATCACTGGCCCAGAATCCTTTCCAGAACACTAACGGTGGAGCGAGGTGGCCAGCAGCTCAAGGAGTCCTCAAAGAAACTCTGCTCTAATTCATGCTAATTTTCACTGGAATCGCAGCTTCATAAATTTTATGTGACTGATTAAAATGATTGTATATAGAATACCTTCAGGCAGCTGAAATGGCTCATTAAACAAGGAAGCTAGCTGGGAATTATCAGTAATGTAACAAATTTGTACACTGCAAATCTGATGTCTTTAGAAAGGGTGGAGGAGGGATGTTTAAGTCTCCCTCCCCCTTTGGAGCTGGGCTCAAGGGGAAAGGGAAGAAGCGCCTTGATCTCACAGAGGCTTTGGCTACTCCCGCTCATCCTCCCTGATATGCAGAAACCCACTGACTTGCTGACGTGTGCAGAGACTTCATTAGTCACTGCCAGCTTCAATCTGCTTCAGTTACTTTGCATCCACATCCCAGGAGGAAACAGACTCTACTGCAATTTCAGGCTAAAGCAAAGATAAACGGATTCACTTTAGAAATTGACAAGCCGGCATGTCCCAACTTACATGTCGCGACACAGAGAAGGGAAACTATGGGTAAATATTATTAACCTTGCTATAGCCATAAATGAAAGAGAGAGATATCGCCAAGGCAAAAGGTTTCTAAGTGGCTGAGAGTCAAACACTCTCCACAAAGCGGCGTTCATCAGCAAATGGTTGGGTCAGAAGTAAGCACAGCCAGTTCCTTACATGAGGGATATATACCAACCTTCCCTAATCCATGTTCCAGAGACAAGTCGGCTAATCTCCTGGGCATACATGTCAGCTGCTTTGGAGGAGTTCCCTGAGAACTCTTGATGGACATCAACAGCGTACTGGTTTAGAATCTTTGAAATAAAAAATATTTGCCAGCTCTTTGCAAAAAAAGAGCAACCACTTCTACAAAATGTCTGTAATTACCTTCAAAATGCTTAGGTATAGGCATGCCTATGGAAACAATACGTTGCCATATGACTCAGAGACGGCTTGTAAACCAGTGAGGCAAAAAATTAAATCAGAACATACCTGGTATTTAAAAAATAACATTTTGGAAAAGAGTAACCAAGTGAGTTTCAGAACTCTGTCATCAGTGGACTGCAGGTCTCAGAGGACTCACTCGTGCTACCATGACGCCCCACAGCCTGCTAGGTTTCACTATGCTGAGACCTTACCACAGTAAATCACGTCCACACTGCTTAAGTATTTAGCAAAACATTTTTGTGCAAGGACTGTGCTCACAGAATATACTTAGCACGAGGGACCTCTGTTATCTGTGTGATTCAACAATCCAAAACTTTAAATTCCCAGTGACATGTTCATAATTCACAAGAAAGAGGTTAGGGCACCAAACCCTGGTAAGCGCCATCATATTGTTCTTAATACTGGTATGTGTTATGTGCTGGGAACCCATATAAAACACTAGAGTTTTGAGTCATATTTTCAAGCTGGTCTTCTGAAATACTGGCAGATGGAGTAGCATAAAGGCCAGAAGAAGAGGAATTATCCTGGAAATGGTGAGAAGGGTGCTCAGAAAGTCAGAGATAGGAGGCTAGGGTGAAGCAGCTGGTGTATGGGCAGGGGGAAAAGGGAAATGATGCATTTTTGTTCTGTGCTTATGAGCTGTTCATGTTAGTTAAAAATCTTATATATATATATATTACATATATAATTTACACAATCAGTTTTTGTAGGTAAGTTACATATAACAAATTCTCCGTGCACGTGCGCATGCTCTGTTTTGTCCAACTCTTTGCAACCCTGTGGACTGTAGCCCGCCAGGATCCTTTATAGGATTTTCCAGGCAAGAATACTGGAGTGTGTTGCCATTTCCTTCTCCAGGGGAGTCTTCCCGACCAGGAATTGAACCCAAGTCTCCTGCTTCTCTTATACTGGTAGGCGGATTCCTTACCATTGAGCCACCTGGGAAGCCCATAACAAATTACATATACACACAAATGCACACATACTGGAGAGGATGGCGAATCATTAAATTTGTAATTAAAAAATATAACAGCTACTGTCACAATCCAAGACAGAGAAGATTCCAGGTCTATTAATCAGCGCATTGCCTGCCAAGCGTTCCTTGTCCTTGCTCACCTGCCCATCTGTCTATCCCCATCCATTCTTGATGAGTTCCTCTCTGAAGTTACTCCTGGTCCTCTACCCCTGGCACAGGTGACCCCACTCCTCTGGGAATATTCCTGTCACTTCTGCTGTGGTCCCTTTTGTAGATCTGAGCATAAACTTGTTTTTTATGACTCTTTTCTTTACGAGACTGAATTGTTTGAGATGACAATTTTCTTCTTTTCTTAAATCTCTGTTTATTCTTGCACAAGCTGTCCGTATCTTCTTGTGTTCTTTCTTCTCTTTTGACTCAGGCATGTCCCTTGGGAGTCCTGACAGTCCCTCCTCATGACCTCAGCTTCTCATCTCCCTGGATCCCCATCACAGCAATGCCACTCCAGGCTCTGTCTCTGTCTTCACATGGCATCTCCCCTCACATCGTCTGCATCCAACTTTCCTCTTCTATAAGGGCACCAGTCACACCGAATTAGGCCCACCCTAATGACCACATTTTAATGCGATTACCTACACAAATATCCCATTTCTAAATAAGGTCACATTCTGCAGTCGAGGGAATAATAAAATACTTAGGAATAAACCTAACCAAGGAGGTGAAAGACTTGTGTGTACCGACAAAAGACACTAGAAAAGACGCAGGAAAGAGATTAAAGCAGATACACATAAATGAAAAGACATTCCATGTTTGTGGATAGGAAGAACTAGTATTGTTCAATGTCCACACAATCGTAGCCTGGTTTTAGCACAGCGGCCACATTTAGTCTCTCAAGAGGAACTGAAGACAAGGGTAGGAAAACGCTTTTGTTTCAAAACAGAAGTCTGATGACCATTCTGTTTAGGAGACTAGCCTCTTTCAACTTCCCTCCCTCCCTACAGGTTACTTATCTCCTTCATGGTCTATCTCTCCCACCAGAAAGCAAGCTCATTCCATGAGAGAAGAAATTCTGTTGATTCCTTTCTGCAGAACTTAGAACTTAGCTGCTCACAGCTGCTCATTAGGCATCTGCTAGACGAATGAAGAGATCCATATTCAATATCCACATAAGTACTAGCCAGTGTGAGCCTGTTCACTGGAGGGTTGAAATAACTCACTTGTATTGTAAAGTGCTGCAGCTGTACACTGAAGAAGGTGGCTACACACATGAGCACCCGTGAGTCTAGACCAGCAGCTGTGTGACCGGATCTTGTCCTGTGACCATGCTGTTGATAGGGGCCCTCACTTGTGGCTCTAACGCTGTTTATCTCCTCTGAACTTGGGCCTTCTTGTTTTTCCACTCAGACACAACACCTAAGGTCTTTAGACATAACATCTAGTTTCTGAGAGTTTGTTGATCAAATACCCAACTGTTCCTCTCCAGTTGTCAAACACTTTTTTAAAGTTTGCATCCTTGATTACAAATTTTACTGTTTGTTGTGAAAGTTGGAAAACCATATAGTACTAGTATTAATTCTATCTTGCTCTTCAGTTTATTATCTATACACTTTTTCTAGAGTAAAAATTGTGTTTATCCTAAGGTTATCCCTTTCCTTTAGTTTTTACCTATTTTAATTTTTAAAATTGTGTTTAATTTGACAACATGCATAGTGATCATTAATTAGGGTCTTTTTTTTTTACTTCTTTATAATAAACATACAGGTATATTTCAGGTGAATGGTAGAATTTCAACTAAAAAATTTCTACAGAGATCTCTACTCCTCTGTCATCTAGGGTCTTGCTGATACTTGATGGTGACTATTTGGAAGAACCCAATCTCTCTGAAACTGAGGCCAGAATCACTGCAGTCCTGATGTCACAATGCTGAGATGTGACCATGCCAGGCTGACGTACTGGCAGGTCAGGCTGAAAATGACCCTGAAGGGGGCACTGAGTTCCTAAGTGCAAAGTCATTGGAACATAGTTTGTGCGTAAACACACGGCAAGAAGTTTCTTAGAATACTTGCCACCTTGACTACATTACAGTTCTTCCTAGTCTCCATTATCTTTTAGTTACTTTAAGCAGTCCTGGTTCTTATTCATCTTGTACATCATGTTCCACCTTATCTTGGCTCCCACTAACATTTCTGACCTGGGTGTGTAAATTCCTTCTGTTCAGGTGTCTCTGTGGCTCCCAGACTGTGCACCAGACCCAGACTTTCCTCAGGAGAGTCTCCAGCGGAAAATTTTTGTAGGTCTTACAATAGACTGATGCACACACACACACACACACACACACACACACACACAAACTTGTTATTTAGCAACTTCATTTCACTAGCTGGTCAAAAGGTTAACACTGGCATTTATTAACTTCCAAAATTCTCTCCTTGAAACTTTACCCGACTACATTATTTGTCCTGTTTCAAAAAATTAAGATAAATGAAATTTTAATATATATTTTTTAAAAAATAATTGATTTTCAATTGAACAAAATCTAGAAAATAGAAAGCTAAAGGAAATACAACCACTGATAATTTTATACTCAGAATAACAAATGCTAACAATTCAGGATATTTTAAAGGGATTCTCAGGTGGCTCAGTGGTAAAAGAATCTGCTTGCCAAACTGGAGACATGGGTTTGATCCCTGGGTCAGGAAGATCCCCTGGAGAAGGAAATGGCAACTCACTCCAGTATTCTTGCCTGGAGAAACTCATGGACAGAGGAGCGAGGTGTCCATGGTATGGTGTCATAAAGAGTAAGATATGACTTAATGACTAAACAACAGAAGGGTATTTTAATTTAGTCTTTTTAAAAATACATATTAACTTTTAAAAAACTTGGAATTTTCTGTACCACTTATTTCTATGACTTCCAAATGTCATTAAAACTTTTTTGAAAACAAAGGTTTTGATGACTAACAATACTTAATCAGAACACAGGGATCAAGACCATCCCCATGGAAAAGAAATGCAAAAAAGCAAAATGGCTGTCTGGGGAGGCCTTACAAATAGCTGTGAAAAGAAGAGAAGCAAAAAGCAAAGGAGAAAAGGAAAGATATAAGCATCTGAATGCAGAGTTCCAAAGAATAGCAAGGAGAGATAAGAAAGCCTTCCATGGGATCAATGCAAAGAAATAGAGGAAAACAACAGAACGAGAAAGACTAGAGATCTCTTCAAGAAAATTAGAGATACCAAGGGAACATTTCACGCAAAGATGGGCTCGATAAAGGACAGAAATGGTATGGACCTAACAGAAGCAGAAGATATTAAGAAGAGGTGGCAAGAATACACAGAAGAACTGTACAAAAAAGATCTTCATGACCCAGATAATCACAATGGTGTGATCACTCACCTAGAGCCAGACATCCTGGAATGTGAAGTCAAGTGGGCCTTAGAAAGCATCACTACAAACAAAGCTAGTGGACGTGATGGAATTCCAGTAGAGCTATTTCAAATCCTGAAACATGATGCTGTGAAAGTGCTGCACTCAATATGACAGCAAATTTGGAAAACTCAGCAGTGGCCACAGGACTGGAAAAGGTCAGTTTTCATTCCAATCCCAAAGAAAGACAATGCCAAAGAATGCTCAAACTACTGCACAATTGTACTCATCTCACATGCTAGTAAAGTAATGCTCAAAAATTCTCCAAGCCAGGCCTCAGCAATACGATAACTGTGAACTTCCAGATGTTCAAGCTGGTTTTAGAAAAGGCAGAGGAACCACAGATCAAATTGCCAACATCCACTGGATCACGGAAAAAGCAAGAGAGTTCCAGAAAAACATCTATTTCTGCTTTACTGACTATGCCAAAGCCTTTGACTGTGTGGATCACAAGAAACTGTGGAAAATTCTGAAAGAGATGGGAACACCAGACCGCCTGACCTGCCTCTTGAGAAACCTATATGCAGGTCACAAAGCAGAAGTTAGAACTGGACATGGAACAACAGATTGGTTCCAAATAGGAAAAGAAGTATGTCAAGGCTATATATTGTCACCCTGCTTATTTAACCTCTATGCAGAGTACATCATGAGACACGTTGTGCTGGAAGAAGCACAAGCTGGAATCAAGATTGCCGGGAGAAATATCAATAACCTCAGATATGCAGATGACACCACCCTTATGGCAGAAAGCGAAGAGGAACTCAAAAGCCTCTTGATGAAAGTGAAAGAGGAGAGTGAAAAAGTTGGCTTAAAGCTCAACATTCAGAAAATGAAGATCATGGCATCCGGTCCCATCACTTCATGGGAAATAGATGGGGAAACAGTGGAAACAGTGTCAGACTTTAGTTTTCTGGGCTCCAAAATCACTGCAGATGGTGATTGCAGCCATGAAATTAAAAGATGCTTACTCCTTGGAAGGAAAGTTATGACCAACCTAGACAGCATATTAAAAAGCAGAGATATTACTTTGCCAACAAAGGTCCATCTAGTCAAGGCTATGGTTTTTCCAGTATTCATGTATGGATGTGAGGGTTGGACTATAAAGAAAGCTGAGCGCTAAAGAATTGATGCTTTTGAACTGTGGTGTTGGAGAAGATTCTTGAGAGTCCCTTGGACTGCAAGGAGATCCAACCAGTCCATTCTAAAGGAGATCAGTCCTGGGTGTTCACTGGAAGGACTGATGCTAAAGTTGAAACTCCAGTACTTTGGCCACCTCATGCAAAGAGTTGACTCATTGGAAAAGACGCTGATGCTGGGAGGGATTGGGGACAGGAGGAGAAGGGAATGACAGAGGATGAGATGGCTGGATGGCATCACCGACTCGATGGACATGAGTTTGAGTGAACTCCGGGAGTTGGTGATGGACAGGGAGGGCTGGCGTGCTGCGATTCATGGGGTCACGGGGGGTTGGACACGACTGAGTAACTGAACTGAACTGAATACTAAATCAAAATGTCTTTTAGGAATTTAGCTAGCTTCTAAAGTTTTCACTGTCATAGATAATACTGTGATGAATATCTTTATCTATAAATCCAAAAATTCCCTTTGAAAAAGTTCTTAGTGATATTGGGTTAATTGGAATGTCCATTTAAAATAGCAGTGCTACAAACTATTAACGGCTTTAAAAAAACTTGTATTAATTTCTACTCTACTAGAAAGTACACGAGGCCCCTCTCACTATATCTTACTGTTATTTTAAAAGTAGTTGTCAATTTGATATGAAAAATAGAGTAATTTGTTTTCTAATTTTACATTTCATTGCTAACTAATGAATGAATAGCATTTAATGCATATATTGACCATTTGCATTTCCCCTTCTATAAACTGTGATTCATATCCTGTGCCCATTTTTCTGTTAAAATCTTAGTGCATCACCCATTCACGGATTTGAATGGCTTACATTAAGAGTAGCAGCCATGTGTTACAAAATAACTTGAGTGAAGTCTCTGGTTGCCTCCACTGTTCTCCCATCTCATCATGCGTTTGCTCTTTCCTTCTCCTACAGCAGCTCATTTTTCCCATCCTTCAAGGCTGGGTTCTTTGATGCACCGTGTACTAAAAGTCCACAGTGATGTCACTTTTCTCTGAATTCCAAAGCAGTCATTATCTTGACCTCAGCCTGTCTCATTTGATTAATTGCCTTTCAATATGTATACTGTCTTAAGAGATTTGTGAGGCAAGAACCATTTCTCACACTTCACAGGCTTAGCACGTTGCCACTAAACAACAGTGATTCTAATCACTGGGCATGCTGAATATACCATAATGAAAAAAAAAAAAAAAGCACTGGTTTTAAAAATATTTGTCGACTTTCTCTTTCTGAAATACATTTTCCCAAAGTAGGAGAAAGTCATCAAACATAAAGATAATAGAAATTCATTATGTGTCTAGATGAGATTATTTCATATGACATAGTTCAATCTGACATTATGTCCTGAGATGAACAAGAAAGTAATTATGTATGGAAGCTGGCCATGTGCAAGTGGAAATATTTCTGGCAGACACGATATCCACTGAACATAGTGGATGTGTCAAATTATTTCTGTAACTCAAGCATAACATCATTCCAGATATAACTACACAGACCATTCTGACTTGTGATAGGGTTACATCCCGTTAAACCTATCATAAGTTGAAAATACCCTTAGTCAAAGATAGATTTACTACATCTAATCTACGAAACATCAGCCTACCTTAAGGATCCTTAGAATGCTTCTATTAGCCTGCAGTTGGGCAAAATCTTCTAACACAAAGCCTACTTTATAATAAAGTGCTGAACATCTCACATAATTTATTGAATATTGTCCTAGAAGTGAAAAACAGAACGGCTGTCTGGGCACAGAATGGTTCTAAGTGCATCAGGCTTTTACCCTCTGGATCGTGTGGCCAGCGGGGATGCTGCCACTGAGGAACATCATGAGAAAGGATCACACCGCATATCGTGAAAAGCTCAAAATCCAAAATTCCAAGGAGGTTTTCAACTGATTGCTTTTGCATCATCGTAAAGTTGGAACATTTCAAGTCTAATTGTCCTAAGTTAGGGACCGTCTGTATATGGATCTGTAAATATACTGCTGCGTGTATTCTAAAATGCCAAAATACTGAAAATGAAAAAGCACATATTACCAAATAAAGAATAAAGAAAGCAGATCCATAGAACTCAGTGTAGGTGATTTTTAGTAATGGAAACCATGCATATGCTTGGTAAACATTTCTAAAAATGAAATCATATAAACGGGCAATGGCACCCCACTGCAGTACTCTTGCCTGGAAAATCCCCTGGATGGAGGAGCCTGGTGGGTTGCAGTCCATGGGATCTCGAAGAGTCAGACATGACTGAGCGACTTCACTTTCACTTTTCACTTTCATGCATTGGAGAAGGAAATGGCAACCCACTCCAGTGTTCTTGCCTGGAGAATCCCAGGGACGGGGGAGCCTGGTGGGCTGCCGTCTATGGGGTCGCACAGAGTCGTACACGACTGCAGCGACTTAGCAGCAGTAGCAGCAGTAAAGTAATACATGTATGCAAAAATCTGGATGTTAGTTTGGCAAACCCCTGCCCCCCAAGGTGGCCTAGTGGAATTTTTTTGATATCAAATTATTAAACTTGATGTATTTTCTTTTCATGGACAGAAACAGAACTTATAGTGGTGAGAAGTCATGATTTTTTTTGCAGACTAAGTGCAGAGTTCTGAAAGCTTTCCACTAACTAAATAGCTAAATATTCTCGCTTTGAACTGAAGAACACATTCTTAATTTTTTTATGATGAACATATTTTCTTCCCAAGGCTAGAATGGTTGTCTAATTGTCAAGCAAATTAAAATAAACTGAAATCATTTAGCCACACAATATTTTGGCTTCTAACAATGTAAGAACAACTCCACTGGAAAAAAAAAAAAAAGAAAAACCTAAGCACACAATAGCAACTTAAACAGTAAAGTACCAGTTTATGTTTGCAAATGCTTAGGTAGCAAATAGAATGTGGCATGTGCTGATAATCCAAATTCTTTCCACACTCGGGCCTGAAGAATCACAAAAACATTGGACTGAAAACAAGATGTAAATTCTCAAATTTTTCTGGTTTTATGATGGGAAGTAGTAGGTAAAAATGCTTTATTTTTTTTAGTTACCACAGAAAGAATTACTTATTTAAAGACATAAAGCTTTTTTCTATCTGGGGGGAAAAAAAAAGAAGAAGAATGCTCTCAATCCAGTCACTTTCTATATCGACTTCAAACACAGCTCTGGACAGCTCTCAAGTGAAGCGGCCCTTCTGTCACCCTTCACACCGATGCTGCCCTGAGTGGAGGTGGTGCAGGCTGCGACTGGCCCCTTGTTTCCTTCCTCCTCAGAGCTATTATTGACATCAGACAGAGATTTCACTCTTTTCTACCCCCCCTTTTTTTCTTTTGTATTTTTCAAGATGGTATTGTGTTTTTCTGAAGGAGATCAGCTCTGGGATTTCTTTGGAAGGAATCATGCTAAAGCTGAAACTCCAGTACTTTGGCCACCTCATACGAAGAGTTGACTCATTGGAAAAGACTCTGATGCTGGGAGGGATTGGGGGCAGGAGGAGAAGGGGACGACAGAGGATGAGATGGCTGGATGGCATCACTGACTCGATGGACGTGAGTCTGAGTGAACTCCGGGAGTTGGTGATGGACAGGGAGGCCTGGCGTGCTGCGATTCATGGGGTCGCAAAGAGTCGGACACGACTGAATGACTGAACTGAACTGATTGTGTTTTCAAAATGAATCTGCCCTTTATTTGTATATCAATTATAACAGTGGTCCCCAATCTTTCTGGCACCAGGAACCAGTTTCCTGGAAGATAATTTTTCCACGGATGGGGTGGGGGATGGTTTTGGGATGATTCAAACACATTACAGTTACTATGCACTTTATTTCTATTATTATTACATTAGCTCCACCTCAGATCATCAGGCATTAGATCCCAGAGGTTGGGGACATCCATATTAAAAACCTCTTTTGAACTATCCTTGGAAGGAAAGATCTGACAAACCTAGACAGCATATTAAAAAGCAGAGTCATTGCTTTACCAACAAAGTTCTGTACAGTCAAAACTACTGTTTTTCCAGTAGTCACGTATGGATGTGACAGTTGGACCATAAAGAAAGCTAAGCGCCAAAGAATTGAACTGTGGTATTGAAGAAGACTCTTGAGAGTCCCTTGGACTGCAAGGAGATCCAACCAGTCCATCCTAAAGGAAATCAGTTCTGAATATTCATTGGAAGGACTGATGCTGAAGCTGAAGCTCCAATACTTTGGCCACCTGTTGCGAAGAACTGACTCATTGGAAAAGACCCTGATGCTGGGAAAGATTGAAGGCAGGAGGAGAAGGGAACAACAGAATATGAGATGGTTGGATGGCATCACCGACTCGATGGACATGAGTTTGAGCAATCTCCTGGAGTTGTTAATGGACAGGGAAGACTGGCGTCCTGCAGTCCATGGGGCTGTAAAGAGTCAGACACAACTGAGCAACTGAACTGAACTGTTTAACTAAACAACTTGAGGGATTTAGATAGAAAAGGCTATTTTATTTCAGAATGTTGAGACTCAATTTACCTTCCTACACATTTCAACACACCTTTAAAGAAGAGGGTCACATATGCTCCAAAGTCAGGCAGGCAATGACCGTAAGGAGTGTCAATGAGGGCACCAATGCAGAGACGGCAAGACAGTCCACAATGCTGACTGCAACTCCCCTCCCCATTCCCTCCTCTAACAAGCATAAGACTGGCATTTCAAAGGCTGGCAACCCTTTTGGGATCATTTGACATCAAGTGTTTAAATTTCTTGGGCTCCTTTTCTTAAGCAATAGCAGAGGAACGTCTCCGGCAGTTAGCAGGTGTGTAGGTGAACGCTGCATGTAGTACAGAAGGGATGACTGCGGAGGTGAGGGAACACGGTGAGGATGCACGCAGTTCACGCCGTCACTCCCTTCAGTTTGTCTCATAGAGCATAAGAGAAACCTCTCATTCATCAGCAGGACAGTTAGCTTAGAAAACTATCGTTCACTCCTTTAGAAGAAATAAGGAATGACAGGAATGAGTTTTTGCAAGTTCCATCTGCGTGTGTGGTGAACACACAAACGTATGAACATATATATCCATACATGTAACATGCACATTTGTTTTGCTGAATCATTTGAAAGTTGGTTGAAGACATTATGATAATTTACCCCTAATATTTAGCATATGTCACCTGAAAATGAGGATTTCTCCATAACTACAGTATTATTACTATTCTCAAGAAACCCCACCATGATTCAAAAACATTATCTAATATATAGGCATATTCAAAACTTCCAAATTGTTCCAATAATGTCCTTGACATTTTTTTCTTTGCTTGAGA